>NC_062561.1:202333778-202977625 GCF_022837055.1 Prionailurus viverrinus | reverse complement strand
GCAATAGATGTTGATCTAACAGAAGTCCACTGAAAAGAATCTACCACTGTTCTATGTAAGAAGTTCTAACCTTCCTTAGAGAGATCCTTATAACACATATCCTTAGCAAGTGTAGAGAGAGAATAACTATTCTGGTTACTCTAGCTGTGTAACCAACTCCCCCAAACTTGGGGGCAAAAACAGTAACTTGTATATGCTCACATATTTTATTGGTCAATAATTCAGACAAAGCTCAGTGGGAATAGCTTTTCCCTGCTCCACAGTGTCTGGGGCCTCAGCGAATATGATGATACAAAAGGCTGGGCCTGACTTTTATTGTGTGAGACACTGGAATCATCTGCTTCACTCATGTGCCAGGCATCTGGGCTGGGATGATTGGAAAGCTGGACTCAGGTAGAGGATTGGCTGTAACAGCTACACATGGCCTTCTCATGTGGCTTGAGTTTCTTTAAGCAGGGAAATGGATTCTGAGAAAGAACATCCCAAAAACAAGTGTGCCCAGGCAGAAGCTATATGGCCTTTTACGACCTAGCCTTGGAAGTCACATAGTAACTTGGAGAAACAGTCACAAGCCCATGCAGATTCAAGGACAAGGGACAAGAACCACCCCCCTTCTCAATGGGAAGAGGCCCATCAATGCACAACCGTTTAAAAGATCTGCCACAGTAACAATGATGGGACTAAACATTGAGCATGATTTTATAGGAATGGCTTTTCTTCAACTTTCCTGTCCATCTTCTTCATTCCTATTGCACACTGAGAAAAGAAGGTGTTAAATCTATTAGGACAAAGCCCCTTTTCAGGGTTTCTGAAGGATGGATGGACTGTTCAACTTAAGCAAGAGAGAGCATCCAGAGGTGAGGCTCCTCCCCAGTGCTAGCTTGCTATGAGCTGGTCAGCCAGCATGGCCAGGACAGTGATACGACCACGTAATTAACAACCCCATCTTCACATGAAATGGCTCTCCTGTAAAGTACAGCCGGGCGTGTGTGTGTGTGTGTGTGTGTGCGCGCGTGTGTGTGAATTCTCTGAGTGTAGAAAACCACTTTTTTATTTCCTATGCAGTGGGGAATATATGACCTGGATTTATAGGAAGCCAGCCAGATAGAAGGTTAGATTATTGAAAAGACCGTGAAGGAGAACCAAAGAAGCCTCCTTGTTACCTGAAGTGAAGAGTGACATGTTGCTATGTTCTTTACAGAACAAGAAAAGTGTCACAACATTTCTGAGTAAGTTAGATCCATGAAGAGCAATTTCAGGCATTAGATACCATTTCTGGTTTCAAGGCCCTTATAGTAATACTTTTTTGCAGGGAGGTACGGTGGAAGGATTTAATCCTGGCTCCAACTCCTAGTAACTCTGGGACTCTGGGCAAGTTTCCGTGGCTTGCTCTCAGCTTCTTTTTCTCATCTCAGGAAATGGGGATTCAAATGTCCATCTTAAACAATCACTGTGAGGAGTAACTGCATATTCTTCCCACAAAACTCTTGCCTCCCTGAACTGCCCTACCCCTGCCTCTGTCCCTAATTATGGATCGTCTGCAAGTCCCTGAAGGATGTCAATTCCTTTTGGAAACAGTCTGTGATGACATCAAAGACTGGGTCAACTATGTCTCCTATGTACTCCCAAAGAGAGCTCTGGGCTTACCTGTGTCAGAGCCCTTAACATTCAACAATTCACTTCACATATTCTAGCTGAAAAATGATTATGTGCCAGGTACTTCATGAGGGCCTAGAAATTCAGCAATGAACAAAGCCAGAATGATCTCTTGTGTTTTGTACACGCTAGTGGAGCAAAAGAGACAATAAACGAGCAAGCACATAAGAATAAAAATAATTTCACATAGTGATATGGGTTACAAGGCACCAAATCGCATGGGAGGAGTCAAGTGGCTCTTGAGGAGAGCCCATGGGCCGATGGAGATATTCTGGTCAAAGACATGGCAGTTGAGGCGAAATCTAAATTTTGAGAAGTAGCCAGGCATGTAAACTTACCAGGCACTCTTATGACCACTCTCTGTGTATTAACTTGTTTTATTGTCATAACAACTTCTTGAGATGGATACTCTTCCTATTTCCAGTTTACAGATGGGGAGACCAAGGTAGAAGGGTGAGGGAACTTACACAAGATTATAGAGTGTGCAAACGGTAGAGCTTGGATTCAAACACAGACAACCTGCCTTCGAAACACCATGCTCTCGGCCACCTTATTATTACTGTCTCTCAAAAAGCATTTGGGGCATCTGGGTGGCTCCGTTGGTTACAGTCTGACTCTTCGTTTCTTTTTTTTTTAATTTTTAATTTTTTTAACTTTTTTTATTACTTAAATACAAGTTAGTTAACATATAGCGTAATAATGATTTGAGGAATAGGATTTAGTGATTCATCACTTACATATAACACCCAGTGCTCATCCCAAGTGCTCTCCTTGATACCCATCACCCACTTAGCCCATCCCCCAATCCAACACCCCACCAGCAGCACTCAGTTTGAGAGTCTCTTATGGTTTGTCCCCGTCTTTGTTTTTATGACTCTTGGTTTCGACTCAGGTCATGATCTCACAGTACCTGAGATTGAGCCCCGTGTTGGGCTCTATGCTGACAACGCAGAGCCTGCTTGGGATTCTCTCTCTCCTTCTGTCTCTGCTCCTCCCCTGCTTGCGCTGTCTCTAGCTCTCTCAAAACAAATAAATAAACATTACCAAAAAAAAAAAGCGTTTGGTATTGCATTGACATTGACTTTGTACTTGTGTGTTTGTTCTACTAGACCATGAATAAAGTGATGGATAGAACCCAGTCCTAAGAACAATGCCGAGATCTTATGCCCACAAGTGCATGAATTCATGCCTGCAATGAGCAAATCTCTATGAAATAAAAGGTCTTGCTCAGTGCTTAGCATCAGATAAGTGATTAAAATGTTAGTTCTCCCTCTCTCCCTTCTTTCCCACTTCCCAGAGTTAGATTTCTACAGCTTGCTGCTGAACTTGAAGTAACTAGAAGATTTATAGGGGCAGCAGTAAGGGGAGGGAGGGTTACCTGCATAATGCATCAAAAAAGAAATTAAGAAAACAAAGTTTTTTAATTTGTTAGTAAAAGATGAAAATGAGTAACTTCAGTGAGCTCTGAAGAAAAACACATGGAAGCAAGGAACCTGTAAAGTAATAAATTTCCTCCTTCTAACATAAAAATGATGGCCCCGGTGCTTTAAAGAAAAAGCCATTTGGAAAACTTCCATGCATACACATTTTGGGGAAAATGTAGGGAGAAATATGAAGTTATTTAAATGTCTTTAATAGGCACTTCAAAGTTCTGGACCATTAAATCATTTCCACAGCTTTCTGACTGTTATCACTTCCCAAACATTGCCAAAACCACTCCTTAAAAGGTTGCAATAAATTTGAAAGGCAAATCAGATTTGGAAATTTTGCATGAAAGAGAACTATATCTTGTACCTTAGAAACATTTTTCAATGTCAGCACATAGCTGTCTGTTGCCAAAGATGAGCTTAGGAGCAGTGACCTTTGCGGATGACTTCTCTTTGTTAGCAATTTTTGCCCTACAGGATTCTGGAAGCCTGGTCACAGGAACATTTAAGGAGACCAGGTGGTTTTGAAATGCTTGGTTGAGCTGGGTGACTTATCTGGGCCTGAATTTAACATTTGGAGGAAAAAAAAAAAGAATTCTTCCATGAAGAGAGGGAGCATTTCTGCAAGCTGGATCCGCCAGTGTTCTCACAAGTTCCTGTAACGCCCTTGCTGCTCCTGACAAATTTGATGGAAAAGGATGGTGCTGTGGACGGAATGTTTGCGTCCCTTTCAAATTTTTTTGTTGCGATCTTAGCCCCCAAGGTGATGGTTTGAGAAGGTGGGTCCTTGGGAGGTAACCGGGTCATGAGGGTGGAGCCCTCATCAATGGGATGAGTGTTTTTATAAAAGAGATTCCAGAAAGCTCCCTTGCTCCTTCTGCTTCTTGGGTTTCCCATGAAAAGACAGCCGTCTAGGAACTGGGAAGCCAGTCCTCACCACAGCAAATCTAAGGGGCATCTTGATCTTACACCTGCCAGCCTCCGGGGAAAAGAAAATGTCTGCTGTTTATAATCCACCCAGTCTATGGTACTGTCTATAGCAGCCTGAATGGACTAAGGGAGATGGTGAGCTTAAGAAGAAAACAAGAGATCGTTCTCTGCATTTTTTTTTAAAAACCCAGTGCTGTGTTGAATTTCTTTCTAGTTAAAACTGTAAAGGGTCACAAACGAGAGTCAGCCAGCCTATGCGACTTCTGTCTCTGGTGCTTCGTTCGCCTCTAGAAGATGCCCTAAAAAATGTTAGCAGGTGCTCCAGCGATGTTAGGGTGAGACCTCGCTGCTAAATTAATTCCCTAAGGTGGGCCCAGTTTTAAGACAAAGGCAGTATTTTATACAGTTAACCACCTACCATTCACAAAAGGGATCCGGTAATGACGTATATTTAGTCTCTATTATCAACCCATTTTATAACTCTCAAGTTAAAGAACTAAGTCCACGAAATAGTAAAGTAGCAAAAAGGACAGCAAAAAAGCAATATATGCTGCAGCCCAACTTCTCTTGTCTAAGAGATGGCATCTAGTTGTACAAGCAATCACTGACCGCCAAGTGGAGGTAGGGCAGCTGGAAGCAGGGGATACAAAAAAAAAAAATTCTACCAATTAATGAGTATTACAGTTACAATTGGTGGTCCCAGCTTACAGTTCTGGCCGTGTACACACTAGATACTCCAGAAATTAAAAAAAAAATTTTAATGTTTATTTCTTTTTGAGAGACAGAGCATAAGTGGGTGAGGGGCAAAGAGAGGGAGACGCAGAATCTGAAGCAGGCTCCAGGCTCTGAGCTGTCAGCACAGAGTCCGACGCAAGACTTGAACTCACGAACTGCGAGATCATGACCTGGCTGAAGTCGGACGCTTAATTGACTGAGCCACCCAGGCGCCCCTGTGGAAATTTTTTAAAACCCTGATTGCCTGAATAGCCAGCCTAATGTGCTGGAAAGGAAAAAGAACTAGGGTGTCTCATGATATTGTTGACGATTTGGAAGAAAGGGTGTGACAAAGGAAACCAACTGGTAAAAATGTTAAGTACAGTTAATGGTTTAAAGATCATCTTGAAGTGTGATCATGTGAAAGGGTCCAGCTAAGAATCAGCCCTTCTCATTGCATTCACCCCTTAGGTTAGCAAATAAGCCTTCAGTTGGTACAGAGCATTCACAGTCTTCATAAATGCAGGTTGAACAGCAGGTGGCAGCAAAGGATACTGTAAGAGAAATTGACTTCGTCAAGCATATTTGGGAGAATTCTAGAAAACTTCCCATTTTGATGGGCTGCAAGTAGAAAAGGCACTCAAAGGTGACTGCTTCTCTACCTCTAAGTAAAGCATGTGATGTAAGAAAGGCAGCTATTGGCAAGGTTGATCATGATAACCAAGTTTAAGTGCTTTTCTGTCATTTTAATCGCCTTTTGACTAAATGAAAGGATTGAAAAAGCTTACTGAAAATACAAGTATCCTACAGCAAAGCCTAACTAATCCTCTTATAAAATGGACATTTATGCTGAAGAGAGATTTTTGTAATAAGACATGACATGCAATATTTATTATAAAAATTATCATTCAGACCAGCATGGAAATATGCCAGTTGGAAGATGATTTGTCTCTTGGCTTAGAAGAAATATTAATGGAAGGACATTAATATCCTTCAAAGAAATGATATAAGTAAAGAAAACATTAAAGCGTCATTAGGTGTAGATGGGTTTCTTGAGATGTGATAATAGCATTAGAAAAAATAGATAGCACAGAGCCTCTGATCTTCTGAAAGTATACAAAAATAGGAATGATGAAAAATTTACAAAGAAAAGAGTGTACATTAATTTTGGGGAGGCAGGGGTTAGCGGGAAAGGAGGAAATAGGACTATTTGTAAATATTTGTAACACAGGGCATCCACTTTCAAGCAAAAACCAGAGGTACTCCACCATTAAGACCAGTTTCTAGGTTCCCGAGAAAATTAAAGTGATGATCCTAGTAGATCAGTTTTTGCAAAAGACTATGTTTTACCTCTTTATATCTCGTCTCTGATATTATTTGTTTCAGTTGGTGTCTCATTAGACTGGTGAGTAATGGTTGGAGTTGAGAGTTTCCCAAGATATTTAAAATAATTGAGAAAGGGAAAGGCACACAGTAGAATGATTTTAGGTTATGGCCTCATACCCACTGGGTTCCAAATGTCATTTCAGATCTAGAAAAACTATTTGATGTTGTCTAAGTTATGAAATTCCCTGAGTCACGGTTTCTTGAATATAAAGTGGGCTGTGTGGGGATTATATAGGATAATGTATCGAAATGCTTCCTTCATGAATTACTTAAATTATTTCTTTTCTCTCTTTAGGAATATTCCCAAAGATGTTGAGGTATTTTAAGGAATGTCTCCAAAACATCTCTCTCACCAACAACCTCAGTGTGGACAATTCCTAATTGTAACATTCTGCCTTTAGATGGAATGAGATACCTCAGAGGATTAACACCGTATGAGTGCGGGCAGATACCAAGAGAGCATAGCAGGTGAAGTAAAGATGACCAGTCTGCATCTCCCAGTGGGCCACAGTTCTCTCTTCTGCCTGCAAAGACTATCTAGTTAACTTTATGTGAATTCAGTTTCATATTCTGAAAGATAGACTTTGATTTGTCTCTGAATCTTTGAAAAAGGGATTCATGTCCCTCAGGTTAGTTGTGGGGAGGTGGATGGTTGCAGTTGTTGGGGTCAGATTGGGTTCCAGAGTGAAAACATGGCTTCCCAGCTTCAAGTCTGTGGCTGGAGGTGAAGTTCTCAGAGTCAGCGTTAGGAGTGGACCATGACCCTGAAATGTGTGCACGATTGCCACTACTATTGCTGCACATACATTCATGCACACTCACACTCGTTTCTTTATGTCTCTTGTGTCATCATATAAGTTACCACAAGAGGAAAGCAAATGATTTATGGATGTTTGTTAATTTTGCTTAAGCGTTCCAGATGAGTTTTTTAAAGTAACGAAGAAAAATAACATTTTTGGAACCACATTGCCAAAGATACTGTGAAAATCTTAAATATCAGCAAGACTTCAGAGCAAGTCCCTTGAACAAACTGGTACTTATTTACTAGAAAAATTCACAAGGCTGGGAAGCATAACAGAGATAAGCGAGTTCTGTAGTTGCTGTCATGAATGAGGTATGGGGTGTGAACAATTTCAGTGCTATGTCTTTGCAATGTTTGTTCTTAAAGCAACTTTAAAAAAATACTTCTTATGATGAAAAAACACATATTTTATATGCTTGCTATTTTATTTTATGACTTAAAAGATCTTAACAATGTGAATGTTAATGTAACTATACATCATCTAACGTAACTGTGGTTATCTGATGTAGTAATTTTGGATCATCTAAATGTGATTCTTAGTGAGAATAGATAAAGTGAAAACTTCACATTCTGTTGCTGTTTACAATTTTTTTTTTTGGTTTCTTTTGAGATACTTCATTTCTAATTGCTTCCTCCAAACACAACCTTCTGCTGATGCTAATCATTGCCAGGCTCTTTTGCTAAAGTTCCTCCATCAGTGACAATGACCTGATTCTTGAGAACTGAAACCCAGAAAAAGTTTGAAAGATTTCATGCAGACACCCCTCAAAGGGAAGTCACAAATCTCTAGTCACTACGTAGCCAGAGTCCAAAAATTCAGCTCTTTATTCCCTCCTTCATAGCACTTCATTTGTGGAGACCATTACAAAACTGTCAAAAATTAGGGATTAGTTTGGGTGAATGGGGTAATAATTTGTCTAACTTTATTTGAATGTGTTGAACTAGTGACATGCTATGTATATACATGACTAAATATATATGATTATATATATATGTATATGATTTTGGGGAGCCTTGTAAAATTCTCTATGCTGTGACTATAGAAAAGGACACATTTCAAAAGCCTGCATTTACAATAGTGATTGTCTTTTAGGAGAATGAATAGAACAAATAATGACAAATATATCTGCAACTTTTTCAGGAACATTATTCTGTGTGTGTGTGTGTTTGTGTGTGTGCGCGCGTGTGCTTTAGGTCTACAAATTCACTAAGTCTAGAAAGGACCTTAAAATTATCCTCTGGGATACTCCATTTATTAAAGAGGAAACTGAGACACAACTTGGTTGAAAGATTTGCCTAAAGTGAGATAGCAACTTACTGCACTGTGAAAACTAGAATCCAGCTCTAGCTTTGAACCATCTCCTATTCCTAATCCTTTTATAATTACAATTTTATATCAGTATGATTTTTACCATTGTTGAAGTTCTTACCACATGTTTAACTCAAGAAAGAAGATAACAAGAACCTAGTCTCAAACATCTTAAATTATTTCAAGATACAATCCTACATTTAAATTCAGAGCAAAGTTTCCCAATAATCCAAAACAAAAAACCCTTTGAAATAACTCTCCCAAGGAGCCTAGGGATAATGAGCTCATGGTTTTCTAAGTACAATTAGTAAATATCGAAGGGTATATAAAAGGTAAATGTTAAGCCAAGAACCTTTTTCATTTGCACTGTAACCAGTAATTATTTTGGAAAGTCCTGGAAATTCTCAAATATTAGTTTTCTTTCCTGACTGCACATTAAATTATCTGCGGGAAGAAAAGATGCCTGAATCGCAGCTAAAACCAATGAATCTAAATATTAGAACCCTTGATAGTGGACGTGTGTGTGTGTGTGTGTGTGTGTGCGCGCGCGCGCGCGCGCGCGCGTCCGGCTTACGTTAGCATTATTAAGCTCCCCAGGTGATTGTAGTATGAGCCTCAGCGGAGACCCATTTCCTAGCACTCAGCCCTATCCCACTCTAATCCGCTAAGGGACAGCATCGGACCGCTGAAACTCAGGCGTGCCGCCAAGGCTTCTCTTCCCCTTTGGTCGCACTAGGGGGCGCTCGGGCACCGGATTTTACTCCTTGGCCACTTCTCGCCCAAATCAAGAGGTAGCGCCGAGGAAAAGGCGAAAGAGGTAGAGGGTTCGGGCAAAACAGGGAACTGCATTCTATGTATTTATATAGCCGAGGGCCGGCAGGTATTTGTTTAAACATCAATACCTCCAAAGTTGGCTTTTAGGAGCTTCTGATTCAATGGCAGCTTTTCTTTTCTCCTCTGGACTTGGGGAAACTTTCTGCAGGGAGAAAATCCGGGCCCGGCAGCGGGGTGGGATGGTTTACGGCTTTGGATCTTGAGCAGTTCACTGTCTAAATAAATCTTGGTGAGCAATGGAGAACAATCTCCATATTAATCTTGTGTAATTAGCGTTATAACCCTCAGCAGCCTGAGAACCATTAAAGACAAAGCTTTATGCAAATATCCCTTCCCGGGCTGCTGCCCCTCCTTTCTTGCTGGGTTCCCTCCTCCACTCGCTCCCTAGTCGCGGGTTCTGGCGCAGTCTGTGAGCCGTTTTTAAATGACACGGTACATTGGACACCTTAAATTATAAAGTTCTTGACTTAAAAAAATAAAGATTAAAAAAAAAAAAAAAGGAGAAGCAGCAGCAACCTAAGAAGAGAGGGGCTTGTGCAGGCTGAGGCTATTAGAAGGTTTTAACCTCTGGGGAATTGGCACCTGCCTTTGGCAGCCAATATTGTCCAGTTAAGGACAGAACCCAATGTGTGGAGAGATTTAGGAGCCGGGAGGTGGCATTTTCTCCAACCAGCAGCTCTGGGGGCGCACACCCATGGTTGGGCGCTTTTCCGGCAGGAAAGGGCAACTAGCCGAATTCACCCCAAGGACTCCACTCTCCCCTCCAGACGTGCACATTTCCCAGGCGTTAATCTTGAACTGAGTCCTCAGCTGAGAGTCGCTGCTAAAAGGAAATAGGGCCTCAGAGGAGGAAGAGAGTGTGGGGGAATCAACACAGAAGTCTTTACTTGCACTTGAATGTGTGTGCGCGGGGGGGCGGGGGTTAGGGAGAAAGGTGCGCACAGAGGCCAAGATGCGCGCACAGCCGGGCGCGCGCGCGCGCGCCGACACAGCCAGCCAGCCAAGGGCGCGCAGATCCCCTGCCTGGCTCTGGATTATCTGCTCTGTGTTTACTGTTTCGGAGGGCTTTACGTGAAACGAATAAATTTTTACTTGCTCCCAGGGACCGGCTTGTTGTTTTATGGCATGTATTTAAAGCCTCTTTTGTCGGTGTTGAAATGGTCCAAGCTCCCAAATACTGTGCAGGGCTCTGAGCGTGGAATGCTGAAATGCAATGAGCATGACTGGTGCGGGAAAATGCGGTGGAGAATCGAGCCTGATTCCTCCCCTGCACACACACACACACACACACACACACACCCCGCCTGCTTTTCTTTTTCACAAACCAGAACATAATGTTTTTTAATGTTTTATGCAGAGGGCCAAGGGAATGCAGTCTAGAGAAATATACCTGAAATACTGCAGGCATTGAAGAATTTTTACAGAAACTGTATTCTGATTAAAAACCAACCTCAATGCAAATCTATTTATTCTTCTTTCCATCTGTATCCGCTTAGGGTTTATTCCTTCCTTTTCTGACTTCTTCTCCCCCTCCCCCCAAAGGTAAGCATAACGCTAGGCGAAAGTTAAGATTTGGCTCTTTTAACCCGTAATAGCTGTCGTCTCTACACTTTGTTTATAAAATGGAATAAGAATGGGAGGGGGACTTAATTTAACGGCACAACTGGGCTGTATAAATACAATATTCATTTTTTAAAACTGAAGTGGATTTAGTTTACTCTGAAGAACAGTAATTCAAACAGCACCAATCTGCTCCAGATAGAGTAGCTATGCACATCTATACAGGCAAGTTTGAAATTTAGAACAAGGCTTTGATTTATTCCCTTTCTATCAGTGATTAATGTCCCTTAATTAGCTAATCTCAAAGCCATTATTTACAACCAGGGCAGACAAAGGGAAAACTGATGATCCAACACTTATGCCAGTTTGAAATTTTGAAACAACAAAAAAATGCTTTATTCAGAGTGGAGTCCTTGGTCTTTCAAATGAACCTCGAAATAACAAAGAACCACCCCCCCATCTAAACCGAAATAAAATAAAATAATGAAGAACAAATAAAACTCCACCCCCACCTCAATCATCGCCCTCTCCTTTTCCCGAGAAATTGTTGCCTAGAGCAATTTGAAAATGTAGATATTTAAACAGAAACGGGATGTATCCTTTACGTCTTCTTTCTACTTAAAATGTATAAAAGTTCTCAATATTGGTACTTGTTGGGAACGGGGTTATAGTTGTTTTCCAAAATCGTTTGCGGGGAAGGAGTTTTTATTCTGGAAAAAAGCAGAGTTTTCTTTTTGTACTTTTCCAAGGCGGGCATTCAGGGCTTGGGAACAGGTTTGCTTCTCAAGGTCCGGGGTCTCAGAAACTGTCGAGGCAGGGGTTCGTACGCGCCTGTTAGCACCGGGCAGAACCTAGGTGTTCGGGAATTTTTCTTTTAACTGTTCTCCCCAAAAGGCCGTCCTCTCAGCGGCTCGATTTCGAGTGACCCTTAAAACTCATCTCTGGATAGAGCTGCAGTTCCTCCGGTCTGTGTTGGTAGAAAACCAGGTAGATCGGGCATCCTGGGGGCTGTCGGAACCTCCTTCTTGGGGGTTGGAGTGGGTCGCCTCAGGAGCCGGAGACAGCTGGCCCCGGTGGCCCTAAGCCACCGCGGAGCCTTAGAAAGGGGCGGAGCGGGCCAAGGCTGAGCCCGGGCCTTGGCGCTCCACTTGGGACGCGCTGCCCGTCGCCGCAGGCCACTTGGGTCGTCTCAGCTGTGTGTCCTTCTCTGGCCCCCGCCCCAGAACCCACGGTGAGCAGGGCACTCCCACGTCCACGCTCATTCCCATCATTTTCTCCTGGAATAGCCGTCCCTTCACTGCATCTCGGGTCCTTTGTGCGCTTTACATGTTCAGAAATAGAAAATATCCCGAGAACAGGACCCGTGGAAATGTTTCTAAGCCGACGTGGGCAGCCTAAGGCAAGCAAGAGTGGAACCAAGCGGGGCCTCGAAAGGCATCCAATCCGAACGGTTGGGAGCTGTAGATTTATTCGTGGACTCCTGAATTCAAGACCTGAACGGGAACACAAAAAGGCCTGTGGAAATCGGAGCATGCCCTTCAGGCAGCAAGATAATGGGATTAGAAATCCCGTGTGGAGAGTAGGCGGCCAAGGAGAGGCAAATAGCACGAGACCCGAGCCTAAGGAGGGGAAAGGAAGGGCTTCAGGCGAGGGTGGTGTGTGTGTGTGTGTGTGTGTGTGTGTGTGTGTCTGGAGGTGGGGGGAGCGTTGGCAGGCGGGGTGGAGGAGGGGGTGGAGGAAAGGGAGAAGGGAAAAGGAAGCTAGGGAGAGAACAAGGAAAAGCGAGAGCACCCTGTATCCTTTGTTTGAAAGCACCCGCGTCCTAGATCGTAGAAGCGAGACCGTCATTAGCGCTCTGACCCGGAGCAGAGGAGAATTAGAGAAATGAGGGGACAGCCCGCACCTCCTCGCCTGGTTTATTTCGCTTTCCTTGAAATCCCTCGGCCTCCAGGTTCCCGTCGCCTAAGCTTTCCCTCAGTGTCCCTCCCCCGCCCCTTCAACAAACAATGCACTGAGGCTGAGAAGGGAGGGAAGGAGGGAGTCAGGGAGAGAAAACCAACAAGCTTTTCAGGGTGAAAAATAAACCTGCGTATCCAGAATACCAACATGTTTTTTCCATTTGCGTTGACTTATTTGGAAACAGTTGTTGGGGTGATAATGTGGCCTGAGAGATTAACTGTTAAAGTCTCAAAAGTTCCCAATGGTTGTGGAATCCTGGTTGTAAAAATACCGATTTTTAATTTTTTTTTTTTTTTTACGTTTCCTTTCCCCCCTTTCCCAGATGAAACCCCCGAGAATGCATTTTGGTCTTGGGGGCTGAGGGCGTGGCGGACAGACAGCTGTTGAATCCAAACAAAGACTGTACTGGATGCAGTGCTGTTTGGGGTTCCATCTGGGAGGATTTTTCATCTCCTTCTTCCCATTCCAAGGGAAAGGAAGGGATTAGGAATGGCCTGGTCAAAATTGTGGGTTTGTGACAGACAGATGGAACAGGAAAGAATGAACCCTAAGCAACAAAAGGATAATGGAGCTTTGGTCTCTGGCTGTGTAAATTGGGAAACAAACAAAATAACCAAGGAAGCCAAAGACATACCACTGCTGGGGAAATGTCTACAATGTTGATTCATAAATGAATCATCTCTTCCTTCTCTACCTTTCTCTCAACGATTAAGAATTGTGGCCCCCATCTAACAAACTGCCAGGGAAGCCAAAACTGCAGGACATTTTTGAGAAGCAAGGCTTGAAATCTGCCCGAAAGTAACAAAGCCACCAGCCAGCCCACCAGTCAGCCAGAGTGCCTCGCTCTCCCTTTCTCTCTCTCTCTCTCTCTCTCTCTTTCTCTCCCTCCCGCTCACCCTCTCCCTCCCTCTTTCTACCCCCCCACCTCTCTCCCTCCTTTCCTCCCTCCCTCTCTCCTGTCTTCCTCCAGCTAGCCTTGCCCCAGTTAGCTTCCAAGAGCAAGTCAGCAGCCTTACACCTGCTGGAGGAATCATGGATTTGGTGGCGGGAGTCTGTGGGTTGGTTCTGAGCAAACCACGAGGGCACCGTATCAAGCCTGCCTATGACCCCTATAGGATCCTCTTCTGGAATATATCGGAGCTAAGAGTAGACAGGCTTTCCTCTGCCTGAGTCATTGCCTGCTGTCACTTTCGGTTTCTCTTACCAAGCAGCCCCTGCCACCCCTTTCCTCTGCTCCTCTCTGAGCAGTTCTATCCTTCACAGAGTTTGCAAAGCTCTCCTACTGACTTAGGGTGCATGGTTTGAAAGAAGAGACTAGAGTGGATCCAAAGGAAAGGAGGGACCCATTGGAGTTGTTCTTTTAAAAATTTTAATTTTATTGACACATCTCTGAAAGGTTTGTTTTGGTATAATTCGAAGCTGCCAATTCCAAATACAAATAGAGGGACGCACACTGTGTATATCAGATGTTGGGAATAAAAATGGTTTATTGATTGAAATAATAGAGGCATTATTTTGATTTGTCTTGACATGAATGCTGATTTATAGAGCTCTTCCCCCATTGATTTCTTCTTGTAGTCCAGACACATGGAAATGATAAAAATCTCACCAAAGCTCACCTTGGTGCTAATCAAGACTGCTCGATGCACATTATAAATCTGATATTATATTTATTGCTTATCTTTATTTGAGGGGTTAGTCCCCATCCTAAGATTGTCCCCTTTCAAAAAAAAAAACACTTTTCAAATGCATCTGTTTTCACTTTGCACTTTCAACGGGCTGGAGCAGACAATAGTGTGAAAAACATCTGAAAATATGAGGCGACAGTGCTGCATGTGTGTTTCATTTCTGCAGTGTTAGGGGAGAAAATAACAAAAGAAACACACTACACACACACACACACACACACACACACACACACACACAGGTCCAGGACTGAAGCACAAAAGGCTTGCTGACCCAGCGCTAACATACAAGACAAATTGAAGAAAAGGGCAAATGGAAGGAGTGGCTAGGGCGGCCAGGGGCCGGGCAGTTTGGAAAAAGATCAAGGACAAACAATAGTTAAGAAATTGGACTTGGGTAGGGTAAAAGCAGAGGGAGAAAGTAAAGTGCCCGGGACTGGAACTCATGTCCCTGACTATGGGGAGGATAAGTTTTCTTAAAAAGCTAAGAGTTTCCCTTTACTACATGATAAGAGAAAAATAATCATAAAACAAACACAACACAACCCCCAAACAAAAGCAACCAGGCGCCCCAAACCCCAACCCAAACCTAGTTGTCTCTGATCAACTGTCTCAGGGTCACGAGAGAAACCTGTGTGGCCTTGAGTCTTCTCAGGACAGGTTGCGGGTAGACTGAGGAACCCTTTTCCGTGAAGAAGACGGGACTACAAGGGCAGGAGTGAGATTATCTGATTATGAGCGCTGTTGCCCCCCTCCCCCAAAGACGACTACGTGAAAGTAAAGTCCAGCGGGTAAAAGGGACAAGGATTTAACATCTGCGAGAGCATCGGAGGGAACGGAGTTGAGGCTGCGGCTGCGGAGTTGAGGCTGGACGACAACTGCGCGAAGTCGCCAGTCCCGGGCCTGCGGGAGCGAGGGACGGAGCCCAGCACCACGCGAGCGCCAGCAGGAGCCCCCCCCCCCCCCCCCGGCCGCACAGCCGCCATCCCGCGGGCACCCGAAGGTGCTCTCACGGGCGGGCTCGGGGCCGAGGGGGGCTCCTGGGGGAAAGGAACAGGATTGCCTGAGCAGCCGAGGGGATGCCCTGCATTTGCGAATTCTTGGTCCCGGGTCCCTGCCTCTGTTTCCCCGCAGCCCCAGGGACGCGCCCTCGGAAGAGACTTCCCGGGGCTGAGGACGTGGCGGTGACCGCATCCCCGAGACCCTAAACGCCCCCCTCCCCCCCCCCCCCCCCCCCCGCATCCCTGCATTAAAGAGCGAGCTTCGGTTCTGCCGGCTCCGCGGACCACGTTGTCACTGTCATCAGGATTTGAACGTATTGCTCAGCCTGTTGCTGCTGCCGCGTCGCTTGGGGCTACCTAGACCCCCGGCAGGGGTGGGGGTCTTTCCCGGGACGCCCGCCCCCTGACCCCGCGGGGGCAAGCGCCGGTTTTCGGGTTGGAGACAGTGTCCGACTTGGCGGGGCCGGTCCCCTCCTGAAGCTCACCTCAGGCAGTCTCTGCAAGGTGCAGTCCGCACGTTAGCGTTCCTCCGGCGGGGACGCGATCGCCTGCGACTCCGGAGGCTGCCTTCTCCGGGCGGGTCCCAGGGTAATTGCGCGTTTCTCTACATTTAGTGCTTTGCAGATTTAGGGAGCGCGCTTTCGCTTGTACACCGTCTGCCGACAGCCCCTTTGCGTTAGGGAATCCTGTCCCCCCGCCCCACACGGACGCACACTCATTTTATTTTTTAATAAATGAGTTTAAAAATCAAAACAAACCTCTGAATCAGTCCGCCCAATTTTATGCTCCGTCTCCTGTGTTATGTGTGTGATTCTCTCTGCCAATCGATGGGAGAGAGTGTTTGGGGGCATTTGCAATCTCCTTTGTCACTTGCCACTCTCTGTGTGTGTAGCTTTTACCTACCATTTGTTTACCAAATCAGTTCGTATTTTCTTAGCCCGGGATTTAGGATTTGCATTCCTGGATTAATTAATTGCCCAGTACTCAGAGGAGAGGACGTTCAGCGGAGCCACCTGATGCTGGGAGGGTCGGACGTATTAGGGCACTACGAGGAGGCTGTTGTGACAGATCCGGCCCTCTGCACGCTCTGAATTAACTCAAAGTGCCCTCTGCCTTCCTAGGATTAAAAACAATGGCAACACCAATAACAAAACCCCAAAATAATTTGAAGGGGGGGGGTGGGTGCCTAAGGTCTCCTGGCCTCTACCTCTAGGCATTAGGAGATACTTTTTGCCCCTCCCAGAGACACCTTGTAGTTTCAGTGCCCCAGACTGCAGAGAATATGTCTTCACTTCAGTTCTCCTGGCCATCGGATGCCTACCTGTACTCTAATTACTCCAATAGTCTCAGGTTCCTTATTGGGTCTCAGTGGTTTATTTATTGATTTCTTCACTAGATTGAATCATGATGCAATAGAGCCGAGTGATGTGGAGTCTGTGGATGATTCCATTATTGCCCTAATGAACATTCCCACAGTAGGAAAATTTTGAAATGGTGTTTGGCCATGGTGGCTTCCTCATGATTACCCTTTGGTCTAGTTCAGTGTAATGTTACTGTTCTGCAATGCGCACTTTAAATTCTGAGGCTCTCAACATTACCATGTAAGCATTTGGCTGCCAATTTTCAGGTTTTCACGGCAATGCTACTGTAGGCATCCGACGGCAAACTGGACCAGATGACCACCTGTCCACCTCTGAAGAAAATCTTACAGGAAACTTCATCACAGTCCACCCGCCAGTCAAACAGTGGGCATCTCAAATGTATGGAGAATTTCGTCTGTTTCAGCACATACCAGGTTCTATAGCGTGTGAACTTTATGGAAAATAGTCACGAGATATATTTTGGAGACAAATTTGATTTTTTGCTTGGTCCATTTGCTTTATCATTTATAAAGTTAACCTTGGGTGTAGTGGCTGTAAGAAGGGGCCTTTTGGCTGTAACAAGGGACGCTAAGGTGAGATGGTGATACTGTCTGAGATGATAAGGACAATATGCTCATGGATAGACAAAAAGAGCCCCGAGGCCACAACATTATTTCACAGCACAGCTGTTCAACTGGCTTCAAGGTGGTTTCTTCTACTCATCTTTATTATTGAACACAAATTTCCCTTATCTGGGACTGTAATAAACACTGACAGACCAATGCTACAGGTGGCCTAGGATGTATTCTCTTTCTTTGGAATGAAAGAACAACTGATAGAAAACCCTCTGGGTCTTCCATGGTGTTTTTGTTATCATGTGAGCAGGAGTTAATAAGTAGAATTTGGAATAAGCAGCAAATGATTGCCCTCCAAATATTAAGCTGCAAATTGGTGTATAATGGATCTCAGAAAAGAAAAAAGAGACAGAATGTGATTCCAGTTGACAAAGATCAGATTGTAACTAATTCTGATTGAAGGATTGGCAAAAGAGTGGTAGACACTAATGAGGACTTGTTCTCATCCAATCACTAGTTAGGGAAGAGATTTTGGTCAAGGAAACTGTAGCCCAATTCCCTTTGCTATGATACCACGTTCACTAAGCAACTTTCTGATTATAATTTAGCTTGCTATATATCTATTTATATCTATATCATCTATATCTATATCTATATCTATCTATACCTATATCATCTATATCTATCTATCTATCTATCTATCTATCATCTGTGCTGAGTTATGACAATGTGAATATTTAGGTTTCTAAGAGATTATATATATTTATATCCATGGACATTCTGGTTTTAACATTGGTCTTCATGATTGGGCAAAGTGATTCTACTCTGAGAAACAGTCAGTCATAATTTGTCCAGAAATAATATTTCCAATCCTCCAAGACTGAAGGATTAGCCTCAGACTATGAGGAGCTTTTCTGGAAAGGCATCCAGCCATACCTTTTGGCAATGGCCCATTACACCTTCCTGGTAACAACGGTACCTGGTTGGCCATCTGCTCAAATTTCAACAGACAGCAACCTTGCTACTGTATCCCCAGTGCCTAGAACCTATCAGTGACTAAGAATTATTTTCTAAACGAACAGGTTAAAATACCACAAACCTCTCCACCTTTTATCAACAATTAAGTTAGCTAAACTAGTCTCAAAATTAACTATAGCTTTGGCCTCCACCAAATCTTGAAATATGAAGTTTGATAGCTGCCACTGTAACGTGTCCTTTTATGTTTTGATACAATTTAGTGAAATATTCTTTAGATGCTGAATTCTGCTATTTGGTGAGCACATGCGTCTTACTATTTTACTATTTTATATTTTACTATTTATAGTCTTTGTTCCTCATTCTATTAACCCTTGTCTTTCCTCAGTGAAAGGAACTACCACATTAATTCAGCTATCCTCACGGAAAACCTTTCATCTCCTGATTATAAAAGCTGCCCGTTGCTTAACATTTTATGTTAGATTTTTCCAGTGTGGCAGACAATATTATATCTATTACTTCAGAGATGAATACACCTAAATTTTGTAAAAGTTTAATTCCTACCACTAGGGCTATTGGAGAATTAAATCAGATAAAGCATGTCAAAGATTTAACACAATGGCTAGCCCTCGGAGCTAAAAAAAATACATGAGTTGCTACCATTTTTAGCACAGAAGTCTTCTGGCTGAAACTTTGAAGGGATGGGGTGTATTGACACCTGTTTCTTTTTCTTTGCTTGTAGCTAAGAGCTTAGAATTCTTCCTCTAATAAATATATTTGAAGTTATTTTTCCCTAAATACATTTTGTTAAAGTTGTTTATGCTCAGGGATTTAATATAAACGTAGAGATTGGCACTTGCCACTCTTTTTACAAATTATTTTAAACAAAGTTAAAATAAGTACCATCCATCACTGATCTCTTGGTGACCTCATTTTTCACACGTCTATGCTCATAGATAGTTGTACTTACCCTTCCCTTTCTCTGAATTGTGGAGTTGTAAGAAAACTTGAAGATCAAAGAACTGTGGAATCATTGTGAATTTAGATACATCTGTTGTCTAGAATCTAAGTGAATTCTTTATTCATCCATGGTAACTATGCTATTTTCTTTTTAAATGCTCTTATAAAAGTCCCTCTAAACATCTACCTAAATTGTATCTCCCAATTTTCTCTTCTTCACACACTTTTCCAGTCCTCTTAAAAATGTTTTCCTATTAATGGGTCATGATTTCTCTTTCCGTATTTTATGCTGCCTTTCCTCTAAGAGCTGATGCTTTTTTTTTTTTAAACTGGTCCTCTGCATTTAAATATACTGTTTCTAATTGCTAAGATACTATTTAAATACTCCCTAGTTTTGTCTATATAGTTTTTATAGATGGCATTTGTGCTAGCCATCCATCAGAGCTATAACTCGTGAGGATTTGTGTGAGAAATTATATATTGTCACCTAAAGTATCTCAATTTCACATTAAGGTTTTAAAAAATATTTAAGTGAATATCATTCCATCCAGGTGATTTGTTTATGAGCTACCTGTTAATTAAGACTTTACTTTTCCATCCCATTAGAATTATGATAGCTTTGACACTTTCCAACATTTTCAGGAAATTTCTAAGCAAAGAAGTTCTTCCTGTTATACCATCATTTTTCTCTCATCTTGAGTGCCATTTTTACAGGTTATTTAGAGTATGCAAAAGGATGAAAAAAGTCACAAACCTGGAATCTGAGGATTTAGACCAAGTTCTGTCATTATAATTTGTTGTGTGCCATTAATGAAAGCCCCTAGGTTTTTCTTCATTTCTTCATCTGGTAAATGGGAATAATAATTATTTCTTCCTTACTAGACAGTTTTTTTTTGCAGTGTGTGTATGTGTGAGGGAGAGAGAGGGAAAGAAGACAGAGAGACTCAAGTTGGAACATATTTCAAAGATCCAAGGAAGGAGAAAAAAACTATTGTTTCTGACCACCTCTTCTGGGATGGGTCTTGTGTTAGTCATGCTACATATACTATTCCAATCAATAGTATTGTAACTCATGTTCATAAAATATATATTTGAGAAAATGATTCAGTCCAAATATCCAGCTTGCTACTTTCTTCTCTATCTGGCTCCATGTTGCCAATCAGATTCCAAAATCTTGATGTTGTTCTTTTTCATAGTAGCCTGTGCTTGTTTTGGGGATATGGTTGTCTCTTTTGCATCCAATAGGAAATTAATATATATATAATAAATATATATATACATATATAATATATATACACACACTATAATATATATACACTATCACATATATACACTATGTCTATATTTGTTCTAGAATCTTTTTTAAAGGTAATTCTTCTAATTTCAGAGTTGGGAGACTTGTTTGTATGTTTTTGACTTTGCTTGAATCTTTGTTAATTTTTGGCTGTGTGCTTGTCTTTGTACTTGAATTTTCCTATTTTTACGTGGACATCTCTTGTCTTCAGTGGTTGCAAAGAAGGTTCAGGCCATGTTGCAGGGTGGAGTGCGGAAGCAGCCCATCTTATGAGCTCAAAATATCACTGTTCTCTTTGGGTACACCTTGCAACAGGATGCGGACTGTTCCTCCAACCCAAGTATCCTCAGGTACTGGGGGCAGATGTTTCTGCTGTCCCCTTTTACCACAAAGGTTTTGGACTGTCTAGCTACCTGGCTCTCAGATACCCCAGGCACCACAACAAGTTCACAGGGGCACCCGTGCGATATTTTGAAATTTCAAGACAAACATAGTGATATTCACCATCTGTCAGACACCATGAGAACTACTAGGTCAGTTTCAACATCAGATCATGCTACATTCCTTTAGATGATGTTGTATTTTTGTGAAGCAGGTCTTTTGGTTTGCTGTAAACACAAGCAAGTGCCATGTGAAAATCAGTGTGGAACAGGAAATGAGGACGACAGGGTCTAGTCTAAGATTTGATAAGTTGTCCAGTGCCCAATATACTATGTACATCCCATTAGTAAATATTTGTGGTTACTTAAGAATGAAATAAAACTACATTTTTCTTTCAGTCCTATATATTACCTTTTTAAGTGGTTATCAAGTTATTAAGACACAAATACATAAGTTTTTTGTACCTGAGTACTTAATAAAGAGATCTAGTAAGTATTTCTTTGGGTCCCAAGGCAGGATGAAAAAATTACTGAGGCACTAAGAGGGGAGTGAAGAGAAAAGATTTAACAACCTCTGGTCTTAAATTTTCCATCGTGGTCCCCCAATCAGTTATTCTGATGGTCTGCCCAGAATATTTTCCCGTCTTGTCGGTCTTCTCTGAAACTAGAGTATCCCTGAAACTGCTCTCAACATTTGCATCGGTTTTAAGCTGTGGTTCTCTCAGTTTTCTTCTCCTAGGTGCTTTTTGCCTTTCAGTGATTCATCCAAATTTCTGGTCCACCAACATTAATCTTTAGTTCTCCAAGGACAGTAAGGATTTTAGGCGGGGGTTGGGGGGTGGGGTGGGGATGGGGTGAGATGATGGGGGTGGGGGTGCAGGTGGGAGTAAATAATGCCTTGTGTTTTAGCTTACCATTTTTATCTTCTAAACCACACTGGAGTCTTTAGGTTTTTAGGTAGTATTTGGGTCTAGATAAATTAGAAAGAAGTTTTTGCCTTTATTATTTTGCAAGCTATACCCCCAGTTATTTCTCAGCTGCCTTTTTGTTGTTGTTGTTGTTGTTGTTGTTATACCTGCTCTGTCATAGTTCGCAGTATTTTCTCTTCTCTTTACTTGGACATACTTGCTGCTTTAACAAAGATATCTTTCTATATAGAATAGATTATTGTTATTATGTTTTGGCCAGCTAGGAGGGTAGAATTACCTCATTAAGTTCCTTGAAATTTTACTTATTTTAAAACAAATATTACCTAAACTGTTTTCATCATTGGCATTTTATTTTAGGTTGTTTGCTAATGTTAAATAATTACATAAAGAATTGTTCGGCCTTTGGGTCACCTTGGTGGCTCAGTCAGTTAGGGGTCCTGCTCTTGGTTTCAGCTCAGATTATGATCTTGATCTTGCAATTTGTGGGTTCAAGCCCCGCATTGGGCTCTGTGCTGACAACGTGCAGAGTGTGTTTGGGATTATTCTCTCCCTCTCCTCTCTCTCTGCCCCACCCTCCCTCCCTCTCTCTGTCTCTCTGTCTCTCTCTCTGTCTAGATAAACAAACAAACAAACAAACTAAAAACAAAAAGAATTATTTGGCCTTTATCTCCACATCGGATGTTGTAGTCACTTCTGTTACCACTATTACATAGTGGTTTCTTTAAACATGTTCCATACTCATTTTTGTTCACATTTCAGAGGAAGCAGAGTATTTTCTTCTCTGGTATATCCCTAGTAGACATTTGCCTTCATAAACCTTGTCATATAGTTAATGATTTGGTTTGGAAGTTTAAAATTTTTTTGAAGGGATCACTCTTTTCTAAATTGAATTTTTTAATTTAACCGCTGTCCCTTCCATACTAGGGACAGCACTGAAGCTTTCTCTTTGTCACTGAGAGAGAAAAAATACTCCTTCTGTCTTCATCATCTCAGGCTGCTATAACAGAATACCATAGGCTGGATGGTTTAGACAACAAATAATTGTTTCCTATGGTTCCAGAGCCTGAGAAGCCCAAGATTAAAGCACCAGAAGATCTGGCATCTGGTAAAATACTCTTCCTGGTTTACAGGACAGGCAGTGGCTTTCTTGTTATGTCCTCACATGGTGGAGAGAGAAAGCAAGCTCTCTTGTCTCTTCCTAAAAGGACACTGATATCATGAGGGCTTCACTCTCAGAACCTAATTACTTCCTAAAGGACCCACCACTAAATGCCATCGAATTGGGGGGTAGCATTTCAACATGTGAATTTGGGGAGGACACAATCAGTCCATAACACCCGCTATTACTTTCCTTTCTATGCTTCCCCAGCTGGCTAGCACCGTGCATAGAGAAAGCAAAAGAATTATTTAGCCATGTTTATCTGCCCCTGCCAGTTAAGTAGTTAAAGGAAGGTCAAATGAGGTGATATCTACATGACATAAAATAACTGATTAAAACTTCAGTCAAAATAGCTATTGGTCAACATGTGTGCATGCACACATGTGTGGGTGCATGTGTGTGTGTGCACGTGCGCACACACACACACACACACACATACACACACACACACTGTGTACCTGACTGAGGTATGTGTGCACACATAAACACAACCTGATTCACACAGAATTCAGGCAGACTGCCAAGCTGACTAACCTGATAGAATCTGGTACTCAGCCAAAACCCTATGCCCCACAGTACCACGAGGTAAAGTATCTCTTCAGGACCTCTCAGAACTGTTAGCAGAATGACTCCACACCCTTTATGTTGACAATCTAATCAACTTCCAGGAGTTTTACAAAGGAAATAATATATAGTAAAATCCCATTATAGAAATTGGGCCACTAACTTGGAATTAGTATTAATTCAAACAGGAGCTTTTCCAAGTTGAGTCAATATTAGCAGACAATACAAATTAGGATAATAGTCTATATAAAGTTTCAATGAGAAAAATGTGGAAAGCGTAAGAAGCAAGTTGCTTGGGAATATCCTTGAATTTGTTATTTTGACTTTTGTTGGCCTAATTAAAGTTTACATGCCAATTCAAAAATAACTTAAAAAAATTTATACTGTGGTTACATTTTCACTATCTTGGCCTTTTTGTGGAAGGCAGATTGCCATCCCATAGCTCCAAAATTAGTGGTGCATCCAGACTGATAAGGATTTCTCAATTTCTTGGCACGGTTTTGCCCATAAGGACTTTAGAGATGGAAAACTTGAACATATTTCTTTTAAGGAACCCTTAGATCCAACTTAAGTTTCCTAGTTGGGTTTGTATTGGTCATGCAGTTGTAAACTGAAAATAGAAATCAGTGAATAAGTGCAACATTTTCTAGGTAATGTTCGCTGATGCGTTCCCAAGCTGAGATAGTAATCTTGACAATAAGCCTAGCTTGTCAGAGAAAGTTCCATATGCCTCATTTCTTGTTTAAATATTTGATTTCTTAAAGGATTGCTTAGAACAGGGCCACTATAACTAGGGAAAGAGAAAACACTCGCTCAAAATGTAGTTATTAGAAAAATGACAGACTCCTTTGTAAAGAGAGCCTATTTTTAATATGCTTCATGGCTGTCAGCAGGTTGAGGTATGCCAGAGTGAGATCATTGTTGTGTTTCAGCTTGTGATTCACTGTTTAACAAATAGAAACCATGTCCTATCATTGCAGCACTACAGAAAAATAACTGCTTAGAGTGGAGAAAATCCTGCTTTTTAAAATTTTATTCTGAGGTAATTTTCTTTTCCAGAAATATGGATCTGAATAATAAAAGTGGTGAGTCAGTAGTGAATCAAAGATGATCGGAGTAGTTTTCTTTCTTTCTTTCTTTCTTTTTTTTTTTTTTAATAGGAACATTTTGGCCTATCTTTTTGGTTGTTCTTCCGCACATCTATTTTCATTGTCACCCGCATGCCTTTCTATTCTCTACAAGTGGCAATTTGTGGCCGTTACTGGTGATGATTTTATCTGGCCAAAGCACAACACCATGGTCCGTTGGCAACTCTCATTTTCAGAGATGAGGACACTGTGACTCAGGGAGGGAAAGTCAATTGCTCAGGATAAGGAGTTGGTGAGTTGCAAACACAAGAACAAGAACCCACTTCTTCTGTGTCCCCCCCCCCCCCCATGGCCCCCCTACCCCCACCATATGATTTTAGAATGCCTACTTTTGCTTAAGTTTTGCTTTCAGCTTTTGATACAATTTGACCCTGGAAAGGTGAGGGAGATTGAGTTGATTCTAGAACAAACAGTGTAGAGAAGGGATAAATGTATTCCAGAGATAAATATGTTTGATCAGAGAACAAGTATGAATACCTATAATAGGAACTTCACTTACTACTTCCAAAGGAAGGTAAAGCAGAAGTGTAATTTTTCATGCTCTATTGTTTAAGAAATGAATTATGTATAAATTGTTCCTAAAATAGCCTGGTAATTTATTAACATACTTTCAATGACTTCTGGGAGAGTGTTCTGAGACACAAAGGCCATGTCTGTACGCAATCATGAAATTAACCATTTTAATGTAGATTTTAGCGGGACATTCTTATTGGGCCAGTTTGGAATGACAATGGTACCTATGAACTATCTTCTTTATCTGTTGTTTTGTTCTATAGAAACAAACAGAAGCAAAAGGATAAAACACCATTTAGTTGACTCCTCACAAACGTGCTTTAAATATCTTGCCTGGAACTGGCTCACCTTTGTTTTCATTTTGTTTTGTTTTGTTTGTTGGTTTGCTTTTTTCAATCTCTCGCTCTTTCTCTGGCTCTCTCTCTTTTTAGTAAATGTGACGCAGGACATAGAATGTGAGATATGTATGTGGTTTCCGTTTACGTCGATACATTTCTATCCGTTCATTATTTATTTGGGGATCAGAAGAATCTTCATTGCTATTCAGTTGATTGTGTCAACAAGCATTTGTTACAAAGCTACTAATTTTCCAGGGTTCAAAAAAAGTAGAAGTCCTGCCATATTCCCGAAAGCCATAACATTTAAGAACTCGAAATGCTTTGTAAATAATAGTGTATGTTATCTGGGTTGCTCTGTGTGTATGGGAAGCTACAAATTTATTAGAAATGTGAGTTCAAAATAGGAAAAAGGTAGAAGACACACGTAATATATCCTCACTGTGCAACAAAATTAACTTTGAAACTTTGACTCAATATCACCATTTTTAAATATCCCGTGAATATTTTCTACTAAGTTAGACTCTAGCTTTCATTAGGTGTTAGAATGAAGAATACCATTTTTCATGCGGCTATTTGTAAAGACTTTTTCAGATACGAATTCATCTATAAAAGCCCAAAATATAAGATATGATTTATTGCAATACTGTAAAATCTTGCTCATACAAATTAATTTCATATACGTTATTTACATATTAAATCCTCTAATATTTCTAAAGTCCTAATAATCTAAACTTTGTGTCCTTCATCCCTCTAAGTTAACTCAGTGTCTTCTATTTTGAATGACGAGACTAAAGAACATTTGATAAAATAAGTTTTATGTGTTATTTATGAGAAAGACACTTAAGGATTTAAATAAGCCTCTAAAATATTTACATTTTTACTTCTCACTTTTTGTTTTACACTTTTTTTAAAAAAATGGGCTTTTCTCTTATATGTGATGTAGATTTCAAACTTTAGATTTATGGTTCAACACCTCGCAACAAATTTTGTAAATATTCAGTGGGGGCTTAGTCTTGAAATATAAACATTTCTTGCTATTGAAGCACTGAAGAAAAGCAGAACCCCTCATTTATTATAAGACATCCAGAAGACTAAAGAGATTTTGAACTTTTTTTCTTTTTTCTGGAACATCTTCTTCAACAAGAAAAATGAAATGTCATCATGCTAAGGTGAATCATAATAAATGTTATGTCTTGTCTGACACTGAAAATAAATCCAAGTAAGTTTGGAGAAATATTGGTGGCTTTTTCCCCCATAGAGGTTTAGATCAGCTTTATAAATTAAACAGTATGCGTTGACAGCTCAGGGGCAGTAAGTAAACTATTCAGTAGATAATCTCCATAGAAACCAAAAAAGTTTAACCATCTCAATCTAAAATTGCACTTCTGGGCTCAGTTGTTGGATATAATAACGGTGGATCCTTCTTTTCTTCAAATTGATGATTAGTAACAAAGACACTGCAAAATATAACAGAAAATCTTATAAATTATGAAAGTCAACACACAAGCATAGATTAATTTCTATGTCTGGTTAGTTAGTGTACTTGGTTGAATAGTGTCCCCCCCTCCCCAATTTATGTCTACGTGCAACCTGTAAATGTGATTTTATTTGGAAATAGGGTCTTTGCAATTGTATTCAAATTAAGATGAAGTCATAGTGGGTTAGGGTGGACCTTAAATCCAATATGACTTTTAATGAGAGGGAAATTTGGACACGAGACACAGACCCAGGGGGAGAAGGCCACTTGAAGACAGAGGCAGAGATTGGAGTAATGCAGCTACTAGATAAGGAGCACCAAGAAGTGCTGGCAGCTACTAGAAGCTAGAAGAGGCAAGAAAGAATTCTTTCCTAGAGCCTTTGTGGGGAGCATGGCTCTACGATGCTACTGAATCCCAGGAGCCTTCACTCTAGTTTTATCTTTTCTGCTCTAAATTCTGCAGTGTTTTTTCTCTTTTTCTTTCCTTCTCCCTTGCCATTGGTACCGCATTTTGTTCAAAAGTATACCCTTAGTAGTCAATATTGATTTATTAAATAATTAATTGGCAATTGTGATAATTTTATTTATTAACTATCTGTGTCTGTATTTCCAGAAGAGATTAACATTTGAATTGGTGGACTGTGTAAAGAAGATTGCCCTCCCCAGGGCAGGCAGGCATCATCTAATCTGTGAAGAGCCTGAACAGAACAGAAAATCAGAGGAAGGACACCTTTGCTTTCTGCTTGAGTTGAGATATTCACCTTCTCCTGACCTTGGACATCAGTGTTCTTGATTCTTGGGCCTCTGGACTCGAATCAGAACTTATACCATCAAGTCCCCTTGTTCTCAGGTCTTTAGATTTAGTCTAAATGACACCACTGGGTTTGCTGGTTATTCAGCTTGCAGATGGCAGATAGAGTGAGTCAATTAACTCCTATAATCTCTCTCTCTCTCTTTTTCTGTATCAGTATCTCCCATTGGTTCTATTTCTCTGGAGAATCTTAATATAGCATCAAAAATATGCAAAAAGTGGCTTTAAATCTTAGGAATACAGCAATGAATAAGATGGCCTATGTTCTTAAGGCCTTATTACTTCATAGAGCAGATTGACACAAAAATAGGCAATTATAGTTCAGTGAGATAGAGCTTGGATGGGGGTAGAGAACGCAGGATAGGAACAACTTCCCTAGTGGAGGAGCTGAGTTTTAAATACAAGTGAACCCTCTCTGTTTCCCCGTCTAAACTACAATAGGTAAGCATATTAAAGATTCCTTATGAAGAAATACACATGGTTATTAGGCACATTGTCTCATTTCTCCCAGATACACTAGACTTTTAATAAGTATGAGCCCGTAATTATAAAATTTTAGTCCTTAAGGTTGATCATAGGAGATAGTTTTTTGAGAAATGAAACTCTTTAGTATTTCTAACTAACTTGAAATCAGTAAGCTCTGATTTTGTCTTTTGTGTGGCCAGTACTTTGGCCATCTCTTAGTTTAGAAATCATTATTTCCTCCATGGATTTGGTGAGAAGCCATTCTTGTAAAACCTTGGGAAATATCCATTAAACATCACTCTATGCCAGGGGTGCCTGGGTGGCGCAGTCGGTTAAGCGTCCGACTTCAGCCAGGTCACGATCTCGCGCTCCGTGAGTTCGAGCCCCACGTCAGGCTCTGGGCTGATGGCTCAGAGCCTGGAGCCTGTTTCCGATTCTGTGTCTCCCTCTCTCTCTGCCCCTCCCCCGTTCATACTCTGTCTCTCTCTGTCCCAAAAATAAATAAACGTTGAAAAAAAATTTAAAAATAAAATAAACATCACTCTATGCCAGATCCAGCATGTCTTTGGGAACATACCAACCAATGGGAGAGATAAGTTCAATGTCCTCCTCTAGCTATTTTAAGGTTATGCTACCATAACTTCAACAATGGCTGAAAAGGGAAGCATTCTGCTTGATTTGTCTATTTAAATTAAGAAAGCACTTGGCCTGAGATACTTCTCCAACCTCCATAAGAATTTAAACCAAGTAATGGACTTAGTCCAGTGTGTAGACATTTGTACCTTTGCAGCTGCAAAAAAAGAGACCCCCCCCCCAATTAAATGCTCAAAAGCATTTAATTACTTTCCTTTGAGACTTTAACTTTAACCCTGTTTATTACTCTTAAACCTCTCAAGAGGGCAATATTTTTTATTGGTGACAGATTGCCCAAACTGTTGCCAATGACCTTAGTCTCCCTCTGCAGACATGACTGCATTTTGCTGAGAAGTGTTTTCTTGAATGAGGAGAAAGTGTGTGTCTATATCAAGGCAAGTGCTCTGCTCGTTGTTACTCCACATATGGATTATGGATTCATACAGATCCGTTACACAGACATCAAAATTATCACTTAAAATCATTGGACATAGTTAAACACACATAGTTGTGTTTTATTTTTTAATGTTTATTTATTTGTTTTGAGGTGGGGGGCAGGTACAGAGAGAGAAGGAGAGAGAGAATCCCGAGCAGGTTCCACGCTCAGTGAGGAGCCTGTCTCAGGACTTGAACCCACAAACCATGAGATCATGACCTGAGTGGAAATCAAGAGTCAGTCACTTAACTGACTGAGCCACCCAGGTGCCCCACAGTTGTGTTTCTTTTTAAATTAATGTTTTCTTGCTTATTTCGTATTTATTTGTTTCTTTGCTTGTTTGTTTTTTAAGTAGGCTCCAAACCCAACATGGGTCTTGAACCCACTACCCCAAGGTCAAGAGTCACATGCTCTACCAACTGAGACAGCCAGGCACCCTTAAATACACAAAATCATATGGCTTAGTTCTTGGAATCAGTTCCTCCTCCTTATGTGTCTGTTTTTGGTAGAAACTTAGCATTTGGTATCTGATGTTATTCATGATGTGATTTGGGGGCCTAGGTCTGTTTAGGAAGCTTAGATTCAAAACCAGGCATCAGAAAAAAAGGGCCTATTTTTAACTTGGTAATCAACTTTAGACACATCACTGACCTTTACGCCTTGGTTTTCACATGGATTAAATGGTACTATTCATAGCTCTGTCTATGTGTGGAGTTCTGATGAGCACCAACCCATGTAAGATAAGGGTTAATTATTGCTGTCGAAGGTTATGGGAATATCCACTGGCTTCATAGTCACATTTTATTATCTCTGCCTTTCTTAGTGCTGCATGAGGTAGTGATCATTGGTTTAAAGTACTTGAGTCAGAATAAAATAGTTCAGTGTGTCCCATCCGTTAAGAAGCACATAATGACAGATTTGGGTAAAAAAATAATATTAAGGACTATGAAGTCTTTTCTACCTTATCTCCTTGTATATAATATATGTAATTATGTGTATGTGTATGAATATATAATCTCTTAATAATTAACATTTCAAAAGACTGTTTGGCACTTGATATCAAGAAGTCCTTGCAGGCACCTGGCACAAGAATGTATATAGAGATAACAGTTGATTTGACAAAGCATTTTTCAGGCAAAAAAATATGCTCAGTTCTGGCACATAAACCTTAAATCAAGTGTCCCCCTTCCCTTTATTGGATATGTATTAAAAAAAAGAAGAGGGGCAGCTGGGTGGCTCAGTTGGTTTAAGTGTCTGACTCTTGGTTTTGGCTCAGGTCATGAACTAGAGGTTTGTGAGTTCAAGCCCTGCACTGGGCTCTGCGCTGACAGTGTGGAGCATGCTTGGAATTCTCTCTCTCCCTCTCTCTCTCCCCCTCCCCACTCTCTCTCTCCCAAAATAAATAAATAAACTTAAAAAAATTAAAAAGAGGGGAAAAAGGAGGAAAAAAGAAACCCAGAAATCTTCCATTTCTAAACCAACTCCTAATTTTCAACCCTAAACATTAAGATGTTTTAAGGGCATGTTTGATAGGAAAATAATTGGCCTTACTTTATGCGTACTTAACTGCCGAGGGGCTGGAGGCTTTTTACAGGTAGAAGAGGCTGATGGTGAACTGTATGGCTACCACGAACATGTGGTGACGTTTACTAACCCAAGAGCATATGAAGGTGAATTCATTCTTTTATAACTGAGAGGCTAATAAGTTGTGATTCTTATAGAAATCAGATAAGAGGCAATAATATGGTTACAATGTGTCACACTGTGTGACAGGGATAGAATTTTGGGCACTGTGTTTTACTTGCATCGTCAGTGCTTTGCTGATATGTTCACTTTGTTGGAAACTCAACTATAAAGGAGCATTGGATTGGATGAATTTCACATGACATTCAGAGCACAGATAGTGAGATCTCTCTCTCTTCCCCCATATATGCATGCAGCACATACATACTCAGTCCCTCATACGGATATTCTATATCTGACGTTATCCCAATCACAGGTTGCACAGGAATCTTTGCAGCTTTTTGGAAAAATGGAAAGACATTTTAACACGTACACAAAATAGTACATATATTTAAAGGTTTACTTATTTAGGAGTCTACTAGTATTATCAACTATGTTTTAGATTTTTTAAGATGTTTATTATGATCTACTCAAGTTTGTGTTTAACTTTTCAATAACAGAAGATAAATACACCAGAAAATATAATCAAATCTGGGCTCTTACTCTAATTATCTAAAATGAGAATTTGTTTACTTTACTTTGGGAACAGATGTGATCCATCACAGTAGCCCATAAATAAGGTGTCAAACTGTTTGGCTGATCAATGAATATAAGTTATTGAAAAATAATGTAATTCCAAGGTCATGAAGGAATTGAGCTTAGTATAATTTTAAAAGGAAGACTTTCCATTCTTAAAAATATATGTGCATATTTAAGAATGAATGGTTGTATTCTAAATGGAATTTCTGGCCCTCGAAGGCAGATTTGTGTTTACTCAGAGAAATAAATGATAATTCTTAGACTCTTTTATCTGAGTTTCAGCATTGTCTTCACTGGGGGCAACTCTTCTGGAATTCTTACATTATCTATAGTATTAAAATGTGTCCACAAGTCATTTGTTACCCCTGTCTTCAAATGCAGAGACTAATTTCACTCCCCTTAAATGTGAGTCATTTATTACATTCAGTGACTCAGTTTTGACACACAGAATATGGTAGAATTGACTGTGTATGACTTCCAGGACTAGTCCTGATATAGGTTGCCACTTCTGCCTTGCTCTTTCTCGGATCCTCCTCTCTGGGGAAGCTAGGTGCCCTCTTGTGAGGACTCTGAAGCAACCTGTGAAGAGGCCCCTGTGGCAGGGAACAGAGGTTTCCTCCACAATTAGTATGACTTCTCAGCCAGCCATGTGAGGGAGTCACCTGGCAGGAGAATTCTTCAGCCCCAGCCAACCACGAAATGACCTGTGTCCTTGGATGATGCGTTGATCATAACCTCAGGGAGAGAGAGAGAGACCCACACCAGAACCAGCTGGGTAAGCTGGTCCTGAAGTCCTGAACCACACACACACACACACACACACACACACACACACACAAAATGTTTATGGCTGTTTTAAATCTCTAAGGTTTGGAGTAATTTGTTAATGCAGTAATAGATATTATTTATTTATTTATTTATTTATACGCATGGGAGGCTGGTAGGACGGAGAAATGTGTATCAATACTAGAATGATTACTAGTGGGAGACCATCAAGAAGCATATTTTAAGGACAGAATGGTCTTTAAATTACAACCAGAAACCTGTTGCCAAATCAGTTGTGTATGGCCTGGCCTTCCTGCTTTGGGCATTTCTTATAGTGCTTCCAGCAATGAGATAACCATCAGACAGAGCCTGTACACTTTTTAAGAGCCTATGAAACTATTAACAAATTTAAAACAAACAACAGCAGCAAAAAAAGGCTCCAGAATTATAAGCAGAAGAAATAGAGTTAAAAAATTAAAATTAAAATTTTCATTTTAATAAAACTTTAAAAAATTAAAAAAAAATACCAAAGTTACAGAAACGAGAAGAAAATTACAAAGGAGAAATTAGTTGTTAATATCATATTTATAGAACATCATTAGTCAATTGCAACTCAAATAAACCCTTCCAATTATGTAAAAATGATACTTACTGTAGAACAAAGTAAGAGTTTCTGAGGCCTACAAAGATCCTAAATGCCATTGTTTATTCTATCTGTGACTGTCCCTGGAATGGAAAATAAATTACATTTTTGTCATACAAATTGAGGGGATTTACTCTTTTTTCTTGGTAGCTGCCAATAGAAATCATTTCAGGAAGTCAAACTCAGGATTTTATGAATGGTAATTATTTAAATGATTTACCTAAGTAACTGTAAGAGACGTGCTGAAGGGAAAAAACAGAAATTTTAATAAAGTTTAGAAATTTTTTCTTCTTTCTTTCTTTCCTGTCATTCTTTTCGCTGCCTCCATCTCTCTTTTGCTTCCTCCTTCCTTCCCTCTTTTTTCTTCTTTAGATGGTTAGAGAAAACATTTTGTCAGGCATTTCTGGAGCACATGGCAACATAAGGTAGAGAAAACTTGGTGGAAGAGTTTAACACAGGCAAAAAATGAACAGTTTAGTCTGTCTTATTTTAATCAGTTTTATTTGTTTTATGGCCTGAGGTGAATATTTCAGTTTTTATACTTTTTCTAATCTACACAGTGAAAAAATAATAGCCCATAGTTTTATAGGGGTATTATAAATAAATTAAAAAAAAAATTTCTTTTCAACGTTTATTTATTTTTGGGACAGAGAGAGACAGAGCATGAACGGGGGAGGGGCAGAGAGAGAGGGAGACACAGAATCGGAAACAGGCTCCAGGCTCTGAGCCATCAGCCCAGAGCCCGACGCGGGGCTCGAACTCACGGACCTCGAGATCGTGACCTGGCTGAAGTCGGACGCTTAACCGACTGCGCCACCCAGGTGCCCCTATAAATAAATTTTTGTAGTAACTTCCTTTGAAGATAAAAAAGTGTCGCATGAATGCAAAATATCTTAATGATCCCTGAAGAGATTGTTATCTCTGAGCCACACCACAGGGTGTCCTACAAAGGAGAGGGATGTCACCTAAGTGTCAGCTTGGCTTGTACTTAACAATAGAGTCCCGTAGTGCTTAACTTTCTTTATATTCTGATCACGAAAAAGTGTCCAATTTTGGGTACTTTCTTTTTTCTTCTCTTCCACAGCTGAAATGGAAATTTGGTGAAAGATTTGATGAGTTAAAAGAACAGCAGTGGCCGGTTTGACTTTTGAGGAATATAAAGAAATGTATCTTGTGCAGACAAAGTAGAGTTTGGGGACAGCAAAAATCTCTATGTGCCCACATGAGAAGAAATTATATGGCTATTCAAAGAGAAAGGGTGTGTTACCAAGACTCCTGTAACGAATCCGCTGGTAGCTGTTTTTGGAGGAAGAGTGACAGCTTCACTCACGTCTCCAGCTCTCCACTAAATTCTAGTCATCTTAACAGGATGTGTAAGGTCATGGTGTAGTCCTCGGTTTGTAAGACTTTCCAATAAATAGGCAGCTCTAAGGCCAACTATTATGAGTCATTTAAGACTAGATTTCTCAGGCCCTTCCTGCTCTGATTTTTTTTTTCCCCTAACAATCCATGCAGCTAAGTGTAATAATATCTGATACTACGTTCACTGGAAGGAATCTGAATGGCTGATGTTCCTTTTAACTGCATGTTATGATTTTGTTAAACTGACATTTGTTAAATGAAGGATAGCGTGAGGGTTGGTGAACTGAAGTTCAACAAAAGACCACAAGAGAAACTGAAATAGGGACATTTGTTACTCACAGATCCTAGAGGAAGTACACAGCATGCCTCAACGGGTCACATGGGAGGTCAAGGCAGAGTTCAGACGGAGAGAGAGGCAGGACCCCTGAGGGTGCAAGCCTTTACCTGGGATGAGTTTGTTGGGATTCCCTGGGCCACGTTGGACAGGTCTATCAAACCAAGAGTGGGATTTTGGTTAGCCCCATGGGGGTTTTGTCTAAGGGATGCATGAGGCTTACAAGTGCTGTCTGCCTGTAGAGGACAGGAGTTGGTCGCAATCTGTAGAAGAGATTGGGGCTGCTGTTGGGGAAGTCATATCAGTACTTACATTTGCTTGTTATTCTGGAGGCTGCTATCCGGCCATGTGCAGGGGGCTGATGTCAGTTTAAGGCCCCTTCAGGCCCCTTGGCCAAACAAAGTGGAGTAACGTAGCACTGTAGGAAAAGAAAAATGTAGAATAGATATTTTGAAACAAATATGACCAGTATTCTTTTCTAATTGGATGTGATTAGAACAGATGGTCAATAAATATAACTGGATAAATGTATAAATGAGACAGCAGAAAAATTGGTTTTGGTCTAATGTTAGTTTTCAAGATCACTGTTTTTGTCCTAGGCATGAATTCATTATAAACTCAAGTATATGTGATTTTCTATAAAACAGGGTATATTTTGTAGCGAAAAGAGGTGAAAGAGGAACCAGTGTGTGATAGACAGAACTCTAAGATGGTTCCCAAGATTCCTGGTCTCTGTTGTACATGCATTTTCTCTCAATTATTCAAACACTAATGTATGTACTGCTCTGAGGGCATTTTGCAGGTGTAACTGAGGTCCCATATCGGTTGACTTTAAGATAAGAAGATAGCCAAGGTGGCCTGACCTAATCATATGAGCTCTTTAAGTCTGCATTTATGGTTCAAAGCCAGAAGTTAGAGATTTGAAGCCTGAGGCCAAAGCATTGCTGGCTTGGAGATGGGGGAGGTCACATGAAAAGGAATGTGGATAGTCTATAGGAGCTAAGACCAGCTCCTGGTTTCAACCATTAAGGAAACAGGGACTTAAGACCTACAACTGCAAAGAACTCAATTCTGCTAGCAACAAAAAAGGAGTATGTAAGTAGATTTTCCCCCAGATACTCCAGATGAGAACAGCCTGACTGATACCTTGCTCTCAGTCCTGTAATATCCTGAGCAGAGATGTAGTCTCATGGTGTTGAACATCTGACCTACAGAGCTGAACTACAAAGGGGTGTTTTCTTAAGCTGCTATGTTTGTGGTAACTTCTTATATAGCAATAGAAAATGAATGCATGATAAAAATTAGTGTCATATTTATATTTGGTTTTAGTTAATGGCCACAGCAAGAAAGAAAAATGAGCTAATTCTTAAGGCTTTTGATACACTAGGACACAATTATTTTTGTTTAGGTATGTGTCAGTCATGCTCCACACTTCGTTAGCCACTAAGAACAATGTATATGATATTTTGAGTGGTCCACTAATCTCTCTGCTCTGAATGCCACCTGACCATTGGAAGGAAATCCAACATCGTCTAAGCGGTCTTCTCTGCCAATGTTTCTGAGATGCCACAGCATTCTGTATGGGTAACCCTGTTGTTGGGTGATTGGTGTGGTGGCTTCCCCACTCAGAGTCTCAGAGAATCTTTCTGAAATCCACATTCTTCCATCCCATCAGCATTGCTGATCTTGGATCATGGACACTAATTGTTAATTTCTTTTGGGCATCTGTCGTGTTGCCTAGGGGACTGTGTAGTCCGTTGTTGATTTAGTACTATGCTCAAACCACATAGTAGTGGCCTCTGGTCAGGGGCATCTATGCATTTTCTCTTCCTAGAGCTCTTATGATGTGCCACCAGATCTCTGCAGCTTGTCTTTCTTTCTCGGGACTCTAAGAAACTGTCTCTCCCTTTTATGCACAAATATTTTTGGTTTTGTTTATGAAGAGAAGGACAGGAGAAAGGAGGGAGTGAAAAGTAAACCCTTGTGGACCAGTAGGGATGAATTCTGGTCATTTCTAACACAGTGTAACATTCTCAGAGTGACAGACTCTCCAAGATGGTGGAGAGGGTGGGATTGTGGTGGTCAAAGATAACCATAAAGCATTCCTACAACCAACCAGTTTCAGCTGCTGAGTCTAGCTCTTATTTACTCTTACTCATGGGGATTTGTCTCACAAGCTTTGTGTTTCTTTCTGAAATACATTCAGACATGTGTGGGTCTAGATTTAAATTGTGGGCACATGTTAGACCTTGCCCATGAGCTTCTGGTTCCAGACAAACCAAGGAGGTAATTGGGCATTTATTTAAGCGTTCCCAAATAGTTTCTGATAGGACTGTGTTCACTAAAAACATGAAGGGAGGTAAGGAAAACAGTGTGAGGGTTGGGATTACTTAACTATCCTAAGTTACTTAACTTAACTAACTGTTGGATCAGGGACAGTCAGCTAGAACATTTACAACTCTTGTTTAAAAAGCATGTCTGCTAGGGGTGCCTGGGTGGCTCAGTCAGTTGAACATCTGACTTCTGTTCGGGTCATGATCTTGCGGTCTGTGAGTTCAAGCCCCATGTTGGGCTCTGTGCTGACAGCTTGGAGCCTGGAGCCTGCTTCAGATTCTGTGTCTCCCTCTCTCTGACCCTGCCCCACTCATGCTGTGTCTCTCTCTCTGTCAAAAATAAACATTAAAAAGATTAAAAATAAATAAAAATAAAAAACATCTCTGCTCTTCATCTGTACAAAAGTTCCTAAAAACAGAGCCTAACCCTAATTACCCCGTGAGATGTGAAGCACTGTGGAAATTTAAATACACTTGTGAATTTCAATATACACGGACTTACTAATGATTGCTACCAGATTTCAGGGCTTACTTTCTAAATTAGACTTATATACAATCAGTCAAGGACCGATCAACATCTTGTTAAATGTTCCTTTCTGTCATGACAATTAACCAGAAATCCACCATTTTTGTTGTCTAAGAAAAGGGCATTTAGAAATAGGATTTATATTGAGGTGGGTGTAGTTGCTCTACTGTGCATCTCCTGTCTTTCTAAATGTAGGTGACCTCCAAGGATTTACATCTCAGAGTAAACTTTTACTATGGATGAATTGCCTGTTAAGTAAGGGGAAAAGGAGGCTTAACAATGAAAAAAGAAGTTTAACCATGGTATACTCCTGAGTGCTTTTGTGGGAAAAATAAATATCACAAGAAAAAGAGGTAGAAATGAATTATGGTAGAAAATAAATACACCAAATGACCTTTCAACTATCAAAATGTTTCTGGTTTAAGAAGCACAATGTCCACGGTCTTGAAAGCTTTTTAAAATTTTTTTTTAAGAACACAGTTATTGAGATACATTTGATGTATTATTTTGATCATTTCGACCTATAATTGTACATGGCACCATTAAAAGCAACTGAGAGACTTAAGATTGTCTATATAATTGTTTACCTTTTCCCTGAAAGATGATTTTGTGTAAGGACAGGCTTTTGTGTCTTGCAACTACATCATCAAAATGCAGAAAATATTTAAGCAAATAATAATTTCTTGACACAGCTGAGGTAGAATAATTGCCTATATTTTCAATTATTCATGAGATTAAAAAAGTTAAAAAACTTAGTATTAAGTACCCCATGCCATTGTTACTTTTTTATTGTTATTATTGAAAATAATCTTGTGAAGAATTTTTCTTGGCTCTCTTTCAGTTTTTCTTTCTCCCTCAAAATGGATGTCATAATTCATGCAAACACATACATATATGTTATCAGTTTGAACTGATTACATACTCTGCAACCTGCCAGATTGTGCTGGTCTCATCATACCACACATACCACTTTATCTCACTTGCTACTCAACATCCTGGCCAGAGAAGTTGCAATCTCCACCCCCCCACCCCCCCCCCCCTCACACACACACACACACACACACACACACACACTCTAACAAATGGCTGCCTAGGAGCCAAGAGAAATGGTGATGAGGTTTAGAGGTGTCGTTTAAACTTCTGGATTCACCATTCTCCCAGACAGTCCCAACGTTTTGAGAAAACAAAAGTCTGATTTCTGCTTTAGGGGTTCTGTTGGATAAAAATCAATCATCTAATCTTGCAGTTCCACTGAATGTATAAGGGAAAAAATAAGCTTAAACATTTTTTTCTATCACTCATGTATCCAAGAATATTACTGAGTATAGTTCCAAAGGAAAACAAAAATCCCCTTTCATTGTAAATTGAGAGCCTGGGCAATGTGAAAATAACTCTGTAAGTCATGTAACCATTGTCTTAATCAATGATGGCATCTGCAAGGTTTTTAAAAAACACTTACACCTGGTTTCTAAATTACTGAGACATGGAGTGGAATTTATCTTGGGTGGTTTCATGGTGCCAGTGGTCTTCCTTTTGTTTTGCAGTGTTGGCCCCACGCTACTGAATTGGACTGCAAATGCACCACCTGCTGCTGCGATCAGTGTCTTGCCATTAATCACTTCCTTGTCCCTTCGGTCCCAGTCCCTTCCCTCCACCATCACTCTTTCTTAGCAATGTCTCAGCATCTATTTTTAAAATGTTTTATTTATTTTTGAGAGAGAGAGAGAATGCGACCGGGGGAGGAGCAGAGAGAGGGGAGGGGACAGAGGATCCCAAGAGGGCTCCTTGCTGACAGCAGCGAGCCCCATGCGGGGCTCAAACTCGTGAACCATGAGCAAAGTTGGATGCTAAACCGACCAAAGGACTTAGTGCTGGCTCAGTCAGGGTCCAGCCAGAAAATACAGACTGATTTCAATGTTCAAAAAAGGAAATTTAATGTGAGAATTGGTTACTGAGAACTGAAAACCCATCTGAAACTGCCGGTAAACTCAGAGATAAGCAAAAACAGGAAGCTACTTTGCCCCTAGGCTGGAGGGACTGAAGCCGAAGGGCTGTTGCCAAAACAAGAGCAGTTGAGGACTAGATTTGGAGACAGAGTTTGGATAGGCACAGATTCCATCACAACCTCAAATAATGGCCACGGGAACTCCAACCCTCTCAATCCTTGGTAGTCTGTCTACTCTCCTTGTCCAGGATGGCTCTTGCAATGAATCTCCAGATATCTTTATTCCCTATCCCACCCCCTCATTCACTCAACTTGTAAAACTCCTCTGTCCCTTTGCAAACTTACCCACCCTTTCTGTCACCATGGATGTGGTGTCTCTCTTCTCCTAACGTGTAGTTCCTCTCCCAGGGCTTTGGATTCCATTTCTTTTCCTCTCAGAGAATTCAGATCATCAATTTTAAACTGTCTCTTCCTACATCTATGCCGGGCCCTTCCCCATTTGCATAACCAGTGGGTCTTCCTCCACTCAATTCCTAAAGTATTGATATTATATAAAAGTTAGATTCCCATCTTTTATCTTTCTGTCTGCCCAGCTGTAATTGTGCTTTTAGTCTCATAAATGCAAGATGGTTCCAGTATCCCCAGAATCATCTCTATCCGAGGAAAGAAAGAGGGAGAAAGTGGAAAGGCAAAAAAATTCCTCTTTGTGAAGCATTGCCTTTTTATCTCGCAAGGTAAACCCCCTCCAGGGGAATTCTGCCTACTGTAATTCGTTAAAAGTGCATCACGTGTCCACTGCTAGCTGAGTCTTGGAAGTTAAGTATTACAATCTGGTTCATCTATGTTCCAACAAAAGGGAAAGAAAAGAATTTAGGTAGGAAACTACTAGCGTCTGCCACAATCCCTTATAATTAGTCCTTCATAAAGAAATCATAGGGATTTGACGATTTGACCCCAAATGATGATCTCTTCTCACTCCCTACGGAAAAAAAAAATCCTCTCATCACTTTAATAATGTTACTCAAGGTAAAATTGAAATTCCTTGATGTAGCATGTAACATCCCTTCATGATCTGGCCCCTGCTTTATACTCCTTTCTTGTTTCATCTCATTCTCCTCCATCATTTGATACTTTAATCCATTTAAAGTGCTCAAAGCGTTATTTGTATTTTTGTCCATATTATTTCTTCTGTGAAGAACACTGTTACCTGCATTTTCATCTGGGTAACTCCTATTTATTAACAGGGGTTCCGATTAAATGGCCGGAAGCCTTCCCTGACACCTGACGCTAGGTCAAGAGTCCTGCTGTGTTCTCTCTTATCCACGCCAGGCACGGTTACACCCCGTTGCAACCTGCTGTTTACTTGTCTGTCTTCTCACAAGACTTGATAAAAGGCATTACACATTAAAATTTTTTTAAATGTTTATTTATTTTTGAGAGAGAGAGGAAGCATGTGCGCACACATGCAGGCATAAGCTAGTGGGGGAAGGGCAGAGAGAGAGAGAGAGAGAGAGAGAGAGAGAGAGACAGAGAATTTAAAGCAGGCTCCATGCTATCAGCCCTACCTGGGGCTTGAACTCACGAACCATGAGATCATGACCTAGCTGAACTCAGACACTCAAATGACTGAGCCACCCAGGTGCCCCATAAAAGGCATTAAATATTTTTTATTATTATATATCCATCCTGACACATAGTATGTGCTCAATACATATTTGTGATGGAACAAATAAATAAAATAGAATCAAAGTTCAGGTTAGAGTCAATGAATTATGTACAATCAATTCACATATGTAATGATGCTTATAGGTGCTTAAATTAAGTTGAATTTGCATTCGACCTCTATTTTGTCACCAGGATAGCCTCATAAAAACCATCTGGAACCTGTCTGGAGAAAGGATCATTAATGAGTAATTCCGATTCTAGTTGGAAGTGTTGCCACTTTTAAAAAATATTGTTAAAATATTTTTTAGTGTTTATTTATTTTTGAGAGACAAAGACACAGAGTGGGAGTGGGAGAGAGTCAGAGAGACAGGGAGACACAGAATCCAAAGCAGGCTCCAGGCTCTGAGCTATCAGCACAGTGCCTGATGTGGGGTTTGAACTCACCAATGGTGAGATCAGACCTTAGCCACCCAGGCACCCTGGAAGTATTGCCACTTTTAATCAACTTTTAACTGTTATTCTTGTTTAGGAGAGCTTTCATGATTCTGACTTCTTACTGTGCAAAATCATTCAAGGAATCTTAATGTCTATGGATCAAACTAAACAGATATAAGCTGGTTGTTAAGATATTATGTTTGGGGATACTTTAATGTAGTTCAGATTGCCAAATAATCATTTTTTTCAGTGATGTTATAAATGGTTTCAAATGTTAATAGGTACAAAATATGAACCAAATGCAAAGATTTGACTCAGAGAGGGTATAGTACAAAAAACATGATATAAAATTTCCCTATGGTTTCCATATTACATATGAATCCACACATGACCCTCGGAAGTTCGTGAACTTATGTTTATGTATAAATAAGTACACTAACATGCAGAAGTATGAAATTCAACAAGCTCAGCCATTCACCCAAACACCTGTAGAAATCCTTGTCAAAGACATTGTTCACCGTATCATTCCTTTCATAGTTTCATGTTAATTTTTTTTTAATTTAACGCTGGAACAAATTTTAATTTTTCTAACAAACTGGTATGGCTCCTCTTTGCCTTCTCCTTTTTCTTCTCCTTCTCCTTTTTTCCTCTTCTTTAAAGGCAACGCGTATCATGTGCCTGATTCTTTAGTGCCTACAATGATTCGAGCCAAATTTTAAATTCCATTAGTGTGTTTATATTGGCCCTTAACCTCTGATATTTTTGTTTTGTAAGTTTACATGGTCTTGAATTTTTGCCTCAGCTTACATAAGCTTTAATACTTTTTTAATATTTCTATTTTATCATAGTTTTATTACATATGGCCTGTTGTAATTTTCCTTAATTCCTTTGTGGAATGAGTCATAGTATAAACAAATACCTTTTCACATGTATACTCACACTCGCAGGAGATTGAAAATACAGAAAGGAGACACTTGTCTGTGTTTGTGCCGAGAACGTTTCATAGAATCATTCCAAATGTAACATTTAGTCTAATCAGTTAGGACAGCCTACTTCTTTAGACGCATGATTTCTTAGTCAATATTCTCTTGCCCTCTTGATTACATCACCATTCTGACTGATCTGACCAAAATTTATACTTGCCAAAGTTTCTACAATTATTCTGCAGGTTAAGTATCAGCACAAGAGAGAATTGAGGTTTAGTGAAAAGCAGTGACCCAGTAAAAATTTAGATCTGTGAGAAGTGATTTCAGATTTATTACAGCAGGACCATAGGAAGTTCATTTTTCTGGCATTTAAAAATCTACTTTGCAAATTATAACAAGGTTTACATAGCACTACGTTTCATTTTATAGATGAGAAAACTGAGGCTCAGAGAGATTAAAGAACTCGCCACTGTCACAGAGGTAGTAAGAAACACCCTCCCAAAATGTGATGAGATTAAAAAATCTCTCTTTACCATTCTCCTGGATGCTAGAATCACCATTAAAAGTATGTTCTTTGGTTTCAGACACATCTATGAAAACTACCACCTACTCCAACTGTGGAATCCTGTATAATTATTTAATTCTCTGGGCCAGAGCATCTTCTGACAATAAAGTAAGCTAAAGCAAAGAAAATGTTATAAAGAATATCATAAGGCATAGAATACACACTTACAAGACTGCACTGTATTTATTGCAAAAAATCTGTGTATAAGTGGACCTGCACAGTTCAAACTGTGTTGTTTAAGGGTCAACTATACTCACATGCTCTCACTGGTAGATCACTTTAAGTGTGAGCTACTTAATTTTTCCCTTCAGTGAAGTGTGTGTATTTTTAACTTGATTTTAATTGCCAAAAACATCTAGTGTTATGCAAGAGAGTGCGATGTTTCCTAGGTTTTTATGTGGGCTTCCCAATTTATCTAAATGGAATCTGATAGCTACTGGGTCTCCCATGTGCTCATGGGCATCTTACCCGTGATGAAGAAAAACAATGGAACCAAACTGTATTCATCATTTTTCTTAGGTTGGTTATCATCATCATCATCATCATTATCATTATTATCATTAACAACAACAAGCATTGACTTATCACTTACTACAGTATAATAGTAATCCAAGATGGGCTGATACATACAGGTCTGTGAGTAACAAGACCAAAACTGATATAGTATGGTTCCTGTGGGCAAGGGAGCAGGCAGAGGGCAATAAATTGAGTGGGAGTTTTGGTGAAGGAGATTTGTGTTAAGTAAAGTTGGAGTCGGCGGTACTCTGGCAGAATGACCAGGAACAGTAAGAGAATTAATTCAGTTAGGTATGGTGTGTGCATGATGGATGGGGGGGGGGGCAGTAGTGGGAGATAAGAATCGTAGGACTGAAAATGAGAGGGATAGATTTGGACATCACTTTGGGGAATGACTGAAGAATTTTAAACTGGATTCTACTGAATCCATAGAAGAAAATTCTGTCCAAGATGAGGATTATCTGACTTTAAAAGATGCTTCCTAATTAACGTAAGCTTGATTTCCAAGTAGCTAGGATTCTAGGATGAGTTTCAGGTAGATGGAAGTTTACCTTCTCAGTCTATTAAAAAAAAAGGTTCCAATTCTTTCACATTTTATGTCAAAAATTTGGAAAGTCAAAGTGTGTGATGATTGGGGGAAGGAAGATGGACAAGATTTCTGGATTATAGGAGAATGTCTTTTGAATATAAAGTTGGTATAAGATCTGAAGTATTAGCTCTGGAGTAAGAATTTATTTTTTTTAAATGTTTTTATTTATTTTTGAGACAGAGAGAGAAGGCAGAGAGAGAGGGAGACACAGAATGCAAAGCAGGCTCCAGGCTCCGAGCTGTCAGCACAGAGTCCCATGCGGGGCTCGAACTCACAGACTGCGAGATCATGACCTGAGCTGAAGTCGAACGCTCAACTGACTAAGCCACCCAGGCACCCCTGGATTAAGAATTTAGACAATAAAAGACTATCTATGGTTCAGCTTTATCTCTGGGAGTTGTTCATGGTTTTTTTAGAGGAAACATAATCCTGTATGACTATTTTGGCTTAATTGTTTATACGATTTTACCAATTGGTCTAATTTGCTTAAAATGTTTGAAATAATGGGATAACAGAACATGCCAGAGATTAATTTTCTCATCATGTAAAAACATCTTTAAACTTTTCTTTAAAATATTATTTCTGATCCCCACAATGCTCCGGTTACCATGACACATAAAAAACATAGATAAAACAAGTCTGATGGTCTACTTATTTGTTAATGGGAACCTGGACCAGTAAAGGAAATACTGTGCAAACATGCCCTACTGGGGCCCATGTGGGTGGGAAAGAAGTAAGTACACCATGCTGTGTCTACCAAATACCTCCAATGATAACGGAAATAGAACTATTCTATTTCTCTTCCAAATGGCTGAATATTGCCCATCTTCATAGCAGACATAAATGGATTCACTTAAAGTAGGCTAGCTAACTACATGGGTGGCCCCATTTTATTAGTAAAAAGAGTCCCATCCATGAAAATGCTCAGTGTCCAAATTACACACACACACACACACACACACACACACACACATCACACTTTCAAGAGCAAAAGGTCCATGGCTAACTAGTTCAAATTATTTAAGCATGGAATAATTAATGTCTATTATCCCTTTCAGTGTGTGAATATGACATCTATGACTTTGGCCTCTGTAACACAAATATTGTGTATTTCTTTTGTGTTCCTTCCATGGGTTGTACGTGTAGCTATCACTTGTATACACGTTCATTAACACAAATTCATTTACACTTCTGTACACATGCTCATTACCCATTTATTAACGTTGCTCTTTCTGACTCTGAACAGAAAGCACAACACATTTAAATGAAAATCTTTGCAAGCTCAGGCATACACAAATGGCAATGATACATCACACTTTTAAAGAGCATTTCATTAATAGATGGATCAGAACATACTTCTTATTGTACATCATTTAATTGTTATGTATTTAAAATGAGACATATTTCTAATATTCTTTTCAAGCTTTCATATACTTCAAATTTATTATGTCAGTTGTTAGTGGCAATGACATCACAAGATGAATTCAAAGCAATGATTACTTTGCCATTTAAAAAGCTTCGAGCGTGCCGATTATTCAGCTGCTAAGTGAAAGTACCAATGTCAGTTTAGCTATCTATAATCTCATACTGTTTAAAGGTTCATGAATTACACATGCAGTGGATAGAAATGGAGGAACTGAATTTGACTAAAAGACCTTTTTCACAAAAAATTTGCTGAAACGGGTTCTTCTAATGTATTTTAGTGATTAATCAATTTGATTTAAAATGTTAGAATTATTTAAAGTCTGTACTTTGGATTTACTGTGAACTCAAAGCATGTTTATATTTATTGCATCAACTAAGTAAACAGCATATGCTTAATGCTTTTAAAATGCTCTCCGGTAAAATTTAGGTCAGTACTTACTTGTTAGCTATCAGCCACGAAGATGCATTGACATATTTGATTAACAGTCTGCTTCTCCCACAGTGCTTTGGGTAATTTCTGCAATTTTATGTCATTGGCAAAAAAATTCAGTATCAGCTGCTATCATATACCTGAAGGTGTTTTACTCACATTAATTTTCTGTATTTTTCAATATTTACACACTTTCTTTTTAAAATTATGTTTGTTTTCTTTGAAGAACAAGCAATTCTATCATATAAATATTCTTTAGAGTATAAAAACAGAAATACTCAGGAGGCATTGATTTTCTACTAACACAGTGTGCTGGTGGGCATGATTTCAAATACAGGGAGGACCAATAATGGCTGAAAATTAGGATGTTTGAAATTTTAACCATTATCTATTAAACACCGTATACTCCTATTACTATGTAGTTGTATTACTGGGGCCACAAAACCAGACTGGTTAGAGGGAGATATTTTACTTCTCTTCTCCCTCTAGCAATTCCTGGTTTTAAGCCAGATTATTGCTGGTAAGTATTAACAGGTAAATGCTATAATGAACACTAAGAAAAATAAGATAACTCAGCTAGAGATATAGGAAGAGAAATGGTCTGATTATATGTTGGCATCCACCAAATCCCCCTTCTCTCTACTGAAGAAGATGTTTTGTGCGTATACATTTTTCCACCCACTATTGAAAGAAAGGCAGTGTTAGTCCAAAACACTTAAATCTGTCAAATGAAAGAATGAGTGAATATATAAATAATTATACTAGTCTGGGGATTGAAAAACCCTAGTGGCTACATTTATCCAACAATCAAAGTGCCCTGCTGGATGGTGGCCATCGGTTTAAGATAACAGAGTGTAGAACCACAGCTGAAAAATGGGAATTACAGGCTGAGTTCACTTAGTTAAAAAAGCAAGGCCACTGAAAGCCCCTGAAACGGCCAAAAATTCCTCCTTAGGGTGAACACTCTTAGCTTACGTTGGCCAGATGTGCCCAGTATTTTATCTAGGAGAATCCAAGTAGAAATTATCATAGAATCCTTTAAATTTGAATTTTTGGAAAGGTAGATGAATCAATAGACTAGGTTCATTTACATCTTATGGAGGAAAAAGACAGGATCCAAGGATTCCATGTTTTGTTGTTTTTTAAATTTTACATACTGTCTGTATTTCTGAATCATCCACATTCCTTGCTTGGAGTTTTGGGGTCAGGGCATCCTTTACCTTCAAGGTATCTTCCATGCAATCTCACCTACTCAAAAGTATTCAGGGTATTTTCTCTTGGAGGTCACTGCAAGTCTGCCATGTTCAAATCAGAACTCACCCTGTTTCTACCCCAAGTCAACTCTCACTTCTCAGTGTGTCCCTTCTGTGATTGGTCTTACTAGTTTTTCAGGTCATGGAGATGTTCCCAATAAGTCATAGCAACATTTACCCCTCATCCTTCTTCCTTTTCCCCTCTAGCAACTATGTTTCAAGCTCCCCACCCCCATCTTCAATTACCCAGACCAGATCTTAAAAGCTCTTCTTTGATCATTAAGCTTTCCTGGTGGTGGTTCAACTGAGCACTCAGTATTGGGGCTCGGAGGTTCTTTCTGACCTAGAGTTCCATCCAATTTAAAAAGCTTTTCCTGACAAACCTAGCCAGGACCTCTACTTCCTAGAAATCAACAACATTATTCTGGGTAGAATTTGAGTATGATGAGTTGTGGTACTTTACATTAATTTCCTAAACTCTCTCAGTAAGATCCAAATTTCCTTGAATGTAGGGATTTTGGTTCTTCTGACTCTCCTACAGTACTTGTCAGGCAATTAATCAAGACTTATGTGGTTGAATTGAACTAAAAGGCAGAGAGAGGGAGAGGACTGATGTAAAAGGGAATGAGAAAATGGATGTGGCGCTGACAGAGTACCAGAGAGTGGGAGGAGGGATTTTGCAGCTTGGTATGAGGACTTGGCAGCTGGTGGAATGGAGCAGATAAGTGAGGGTCATTTGATTTCACTAGCATCAGGATAGATCAACGTAGCTGCACATTTTAATCACCTAAGGAGCTTTTACAAAGTTTTATTACTTGCTACACTCACTTCACCTCCTCCCCCACCCATTCTGATTTCATTGATTTGGGGAGGAGTGTTGGTGATTTTTAAAAAGCTTTGTGGGTAACTTTACAGAGAGGGCTACGGACCACTGATAACAGGACCTTGCTACTCAATGTGTGGCCCCAGTACAAAAGCATCTGCAACATCTGGGAGATTGAATCTCTGGCCCTGCCCCAAACTTCCAGAATCAGAATCTGCATTTTAACAAGATTTCTCAGGTCATTCTTATACACACTGAAATTTGAGAAGCACTGCTTCATGGGATCCATACAGATTTCATCCTTGGGGACCACCTTGGCAAGCTAAGAATCTAGTTAGTATAACCTTGGATACATTCACTGCACCTGGCTCAGACATGGCCCATCAAGCGCCAATGGATGCCCATATGCTGAATGGGTCTAAGAGAGGCAGGAAGCATGGAAAAAAGAAAATGATGCCAATAGGAAGGCAGGGATCACAAACTCTGGCAATTACTTCAATTAACCTTGGATCCCTATATTTTTTTCAGGATCAGTTTTGTGTACTGTGACTCAGCACATCTGCCCCCTTCCTGTCTTCTCTTCTAACAAATTCACTCTCTCCCAAGAAAATCTATTTCTTTGTTGAGCATCCAGAGTTTTAAAGCTACTTATCCAAAGCTTCTTATGGGGAGTATTAATGCTAATGGATTTAGTGCTAACCACACCAGTCAAGATGGCAACCACATCCATGAAAGGATATTCCTATTTCCTGCCTCTTTCATGTTGGGGAAGTAATCAATAGGAAGTTTGGAAAGGATGTATGAGTGTGTGAGGAATGGGACATAATCTCCTAATGTTGACAAGGGCTCTCTGTCTTTCAATAACTAACACAGAGTTTGCTTTTAAACTTTGAAGATTTAAAATATTACCTCTATCTGAGGAGATCAGTCCTGGTTCACCTCCAAAGTCATCACTAGAATAGTCTACAGCTGCATTGTCCAAAATGGTAGCCCCTAGCCAAATGTGAGCCTTTTGAAGGTGGCTAGTTCAAGTTGAGCTGTGCACACTACATTTTGAAGACTTAGTTAATAAAAAAAAAAAAAGCAAAGTACCCGATTATTAATTTCATGTTGATTACATTTGAAAACATAATATTTTGAATATATTGGACCAACCAAAGTATTGTTAAAATTAATTTCAAGTATAACTTCTCAGTTGTACCAAATTGGGCTAGTGGAAAATTAAAAGTAGCTTACATTATGTTTCTACTGGATAGCACCAAGGTGAAAGAACTGAGCAGTCCTTCCAGGCAGTAAAATCAGTATTTACTCTCACTCAAATTTCATTATAATGCTAATTTACAATGAAGTAGGAGACTCATAGACTTAAGCTCTGGTTTTAGGAAGCAGCTATGGCTTGGGTGGCATTGGCAGGGACAGGAAATGGCAGAAATGTTAAATTATAGATAATTTGGTTTGAATACATTTCCTCCTCTTTACACCAGATAATCCAGGAAATTTATAAGCATTCATAAACAGCGGTAGGGTGATTTTTTACTAGTTCAGAGAAAATTTTAGAGATGGTTTGGCATGAGCAAAAGTGATAACATTTAGTGTTTGAGAGCACACTTGGGAGATAAATCGTATCTAATTAAAAAATACTTACTGAACACCTATTATGTATAAGGCACTGTACTATGTGATACTTCATGCTGAAAAGATTTCATATTTTATAGAGGAGATGGCAAATGGGAGAGCATGAAGATACTCAGTCTATTAGATCCATTATGTCCCAACAAAACAGGTGGGACAATGTCAAGAACATATAACACTACAGAAGTTGTGTCTTCATGAATTAGGTGAGCTGAATGCTTCACACCTGCATCTAGTTTGTTCTTACCATGTTGACACTTTCAAATCAGTCCTTAGAATTATTCCGTTTTCTTTTTTCTTTCCTCCTTCTACATTATTGAGAGAATTAGCTATAGTCCTTCTTAGACTTGGGGGGGGGGGGTCAAGTATCATGCTAAGCTGTGTCAAATCTCATCACTTACAGTAAATGAATTGTCAATAGTTGGAACAAATATGTTGTATCTGGTCTTTCTTGAGGAAGAATGTGTCAAAGAGATTGGACTCATATTGATCTGTGGTTGCCAAATACTAAATCCTTAGGGTATCACAGATAAGTGACAAATAAGATAAATGACAGATAAGTCATTTATTTTTCTATGGATTATTAGGTGAAATAATTTTTTCATTATACCAACAATTTACAATATCTCTAACAACTTTTGACATTTCAAAAGGAATATTTTAAAAACCCATAATGTAATATACCAATGCTATATAAAGAAATGATACAATGTGAATACAGAACAATCATTGTTAGTCTTGACCAAGAAGCTATAATGCCAAAACAGATACATTTTAACTAGAAAAATAGAAAACCCATCCCCAAACCAAAAGATAATGGAGGGAGTATAATACTATTCATGGCAAGAATGAACAAATGTATTATCAGAGTCCACAAAAACATATTCACATAATCCATTGGAGGAGGCAGAGAGGGCCAGGGTTTTTGAAACACCAAGAACAAAACATAATGTTCATAACTAGAATTAAAAAAAAAGAATAACATAGAAATTACTGATAATCATCGCATATTGTAAGAGCAAGTACTGTTTCATGAAACTCTCCCTTTCGTTGTATGTGGTGTGTGTGTGTTCTGGGTCACCATGTAAATGTATCTCTTATTGTGAACAGTAATCAAAAATATGGAAAGAGCATTACAAATTATATTTTAATGAGTAGCCATTAAAATGATGAGTCTGAGGTCTAGGAAGATTACATCTTTCCCCGCAGCCACAGAACTGATTAATAAGAAAAGTGAACATAGAAACTTAATGTCTCCCTAGAAACTTTACTGTTCTATGCTGCCTCTTTGTTTCAATCTCAAATATTCTACAGTTGAGTGTGGAGAAGATAGTTTGCTTCGACTTCAAAAGTAGTAGAAGTGTTTACTACCTCAAAGATTCTTTTGTGTATGACTTTTCAGACTCTACAAATAAGAAAAAGTATACTGATAAGTTTCCTTTCAGTCAGATTTTAGGTTTAAGTAACAGTGAATATTTTTATATTGGAGAAAAGGGTGGCTTCTGATGTGCTCTTTTCCGAGCTGATTCTTGGTGATAAACAGAAGTGGACATACAGTGATTGCTAGATAACAAATTTGGTGAGATAGCATGAAAGTGTTTGCTGCCTTTCTTCAGCTCTTGAGGACCATCTGACCCACAGAGCACAGTCATGAGTTTTAACCATCAACCAAAGTGTTTATTCAATAGATTTGGGTGCAGAATTCAGTATGGTTGGCATGGAAGCTGAAAAAGTCTGAATGAAAGTTCTGAAAGAAATTAGGCCATTTAAAGCCACTGTAAACTGTTATTAACCACTATTCATCATGGTAAAAAGTTAAATGGAAGGGGGAAAATATTTTGTAGCTAGAGAAATGTATGTTCCAAGTGGAGAAATAGTTGAGCAAGTGTCTCCAAAAATAGGGATAGAAGATACTGCTCAACTTCTTACCACATGACCAGGATAATGTGCATGCCTTCTTAAGTTGATTAGCATGCATTTTAGGTAGATTTTCAGAATGCAGTGTCGCAATACTTTATAATGCCAGTAGGGATGAAAGTCAGGTTGACACAATATGAAGAACTGTGGACTCATCTGGTCATAGGATTCATTCTCTTCCTTCCATCATTCTCCCTCAGCCACTGAATGTCAGTAAGATCCACACAAAAGTAACTCTATCATTTCTAGGAACCCTGGCAATTTGCTAGTTTCCTTTCAGTAATAAGCATGAAAACATGTATCTCTTTTTAAGAAAGATGTCTCTTACTCTTTGATTCCCTACTTATTTTAAGATTGACTTCAGCGATTTTTATCCAAAGAATTCACAAACTGCTTATATACATGTAGAGATGCATACACACATAATTTCGATGATGATGTCAGGATACTTATAGAATTATTTTTAAATTACTGGCAGAATAAATATTTTTAAGCACAGCTGTGTTAACCTCACCAGTATTTTTATTGACATCTTCATTGTTGTAAAAACATGTATTTTCATATAATTATCGTTATATGCATATTGTAATATGCAAACAATAACCTTCTGCATGTTTAAAGTGGTTGTGGAGTTTGTTATTATAGACTGCTTTCAGTACTGTTCATTTAGTATGCTGTGTTTTTAACACCGATGTAATCCACTCGGCATTTTCCATTTAAAATGCATAAGGCAAAGTGCATCATAACAGGATGTAACTACGTATTAATCAAATTAGCACAACACTTCAAAAGCTTGGGCTTTTTGCTGGGCCACTGTTAGATCACAATTCATGAAGGGAAGCAGCAGCATAATGAACGGCTTGGCAAGGGAGCAGTTTATTTTCTTTCCAGAAAGATATAGAGTGGGTTAATTTTCATGATGGGAAAACATGTCGAGAAAGGGTAACAGTAAGCATTAAGCTAAAGGACAATAAGTGGAATTTAGAATACTACAGTGGTTTTGCCACTGATAAAACATAAATTCTATAATTATTTGATGACACAACAGAGCTCCAATGACCTATTGTTAAATTATTAAATCTTCATGACCCAAGCAAATACAAGCCAGTATAGTCAATATTAATATTGAGAACATGGCAGATTGGACAATTCTTTGTCGTGAACAGCATGCTATATAGCAATGCAAAATATGAAATGTGGTGTGTCCAATTACGCAACTCAATGCAAACATAACATGTGCCATGCAATATAATATAATTGTAATTAAATAATTGTTGATCTTTATCAGTGTTTGGCTTTGCATAGTCCTAAATATGCATGCAGCATAGTGCATCGAAAACAAAACAAAGCAAAACAAAAAGACAAACCTGGATGGAACTTAGCTGGGACATAATAAAGAAGAAATTAGACAGCCAAACAAACGGAAGTCAATTATTTTGCTTGAACATTTAACTGATTGTCATCAGTAGATGTCTGGCACGCACAAACTTCCTCTTCACTGTTACTGACAAATAACAAATGAGCAGCTAATTTCCTTTTAATCTAAAAAAATCCTTTTTCTTAGCACGGGGATTAGAATAAGGAGAACACAGGGAGAAGCATTCACCTCCTGATTTTTTTTTTTTCCCCTAAATGGGAGTACGAGGTTCTTTTCACGCTAGGCTCTGATTTTCTTTTTTTCCATGTACAAGACCAGGACAGTGCATTTGGAGCAAGAGAGCAAATGGAGAGTTTTCAAAGCCAGAACCAGAACTAGAGTAGAGTGCTTTTAGTTTCTGAGTGATTACGAGTGTGTGCCACTTTACACAAAGAGTGTACTCTTTTCACACTACACAAATCCAGATCTACACACATGTATAGAAGTATGTGGTATCGACAGCAAGGAGCACAGGAGAAGGAAAAGGGAAGGAGAGAGTTTTGGAGGCCGGGTGAAGAGGAGAGACAGAAGAGAGGAGAGGCATGGGAAAAGAGACAACTAGAGTGAGCTGGAGGAGAAATAAGAAGGATATCATGGCAAGAAGAGAGAAATTGGAGAGTGCAGGAGGGAAGCAGAGAGTAAAGGAGAGATCTGAATGAGCCCACCTCCAGGGCCAGCAAGTTTTAACCAGACGTTTCACCTATGTTCTCAATCTATAAGGTGTTGGTGTTGCTGTTGGTGTTGGTGATGGCTTAGAAGAACCTGAAGGAGTTTATAATTGAAAAATTCTGGGAACCTCATGGCTCTATGACTAAGAAATTCTACTGCCAAATATTTCCACAATTGTCTGATGGTAATTATCTGCCCCCCGCCCTTTTTTTTTAAATAAGAGAGAGGATTTTCATTTTAAAAGAGAGGTTGTTAGGCACAATGAAACCAACATTGGTCTCATAAAGGAACCCCTACACATTCAGGAGCACTTACATTGCTAAATCCTGCCACATGTTTTTGTTTGTTTGTTTTGCTTTGTTTTGTTCCATTCGGCTTTCTCTTTTATACAGAGTGGGATCCAAGGAAAACAGTTCCTCTACCTCCATAATACAACTGACATTTTGGACACAGAATTGGACATTGCCCAATGTATTGTTGGCTGCTTAGCAACACCGTTGGCCTCTACCCACTAGATGCCAGGGGCACTACCCAACGACCCCCGCCCCGCCCAGTTGTAATACCTAAAAATGTTTCCAGACATTGCCAGTGTCCCCGGGGAACAAAAGTTGTTCCTGACTGAAAACCACTTGCCGAAACCAAAGGTAGATCATACATTCAAGACATCCAAAGAGCAAAGATAAGGTAAATGAGAAACTTTTTATATTTCATAGCATATATCACCCTCTAAGAAAACTGAAAAAATAGTCAGGTTGAAAGATCATTTTGTAATAGCCCAAACCCAGTAAAAAACAAACCAGAATACTTAGCGTGCATAAAGCTTCAGACATGTAGAAATTCAGTTTGAGTTTTAAATAATATATCCTAAAACTGAAAGAAGAAATGAAGGAGAATGCGAGTGGGTTTTACAGAGAGAGGCAGAGAGACAGAGAGATTCCCCTTTTAGGTCAAAGTCCACATGATTTGAATGCGACACATTTTGAACATTTTGAAACAGCCCATAGGAATTTAGTAAACGCACCATGGGCTGTCTGGAACTCCTTCCCAGAGAGACTAAAAGTTACAGTTGGGTCAGTTTCTACTTACATCAGCCTCTGATTAGAATCCTGTAGCAGCAGAAAGCAACATGGTTCTCGGTTTCATGACTTTCTGGTGAGGGAAAGGTAAAATATTCTATGTTGACCTTGCCTGAAGTGGATTTTTCCTCATAGCTCTGCTAGAGGACAGAAGATTTAAATGACAGTACTTTGGCTTTAAAGTTTTTCTGGGAAGAATTCTGGCGAAGACCCTGTTTTTTAGACACACCAGACATACCTTGCCACCTGGAACTTAAGGGTGTCTGATTGCTGACGACGGTGAGTGAGTGACTGTCCCTCACTTGGAGCATTTCCCTGGAGCAGTCCTGGAGGGCGTCAGAATCACCTTGAGGGCATAGGAAAAATCAGATTGTTGGGCTCTAGCCCTAGAGTTTCTGACGGTAGCTCTGGGGTGAGTCTGAAAATGTTCATTTCTAACAAGTTCCCCTGTGATGCTGACACCGCTTGGCTAGGCTGAGGTCCACATATTGGACTATATCTGCCTTAGTATTTCCCAAGATTAACCCCACACCAAGTGATTATTTCTTTCAGCTGATTTTCTAAAGAAATTGCTGACGTTTTTAATTAGTGATGCCTACCTTACAGTCACTTAGATGTTGTCTTTGACTACGTCACTGATGTTTCCACGATAAAAGCCTTGTCTCCTGCTGGAGAAGGTTTGCTCTGCCTTTCGTTTACCACACAGTGCTGAGTACACAATAGATTCCTGAATATAAATGTCATATAAATGACTCCTGAATATAGAATGAATGAAGACAATGTAAAGTGTAAAGTCACAGTATATTTTATCTTTTTGATTTTTCTTCATCAAAAGTAGCTATGTTTTAGCTTGGCCTAATACCACCTCCATTTTCTTTCCACTTTAAATCTCTTTTTCCCCCCTGCACATAGACCTCATTTAGGAAGAACAGGAACACATATTATGGCTTACATACTTCAACATGAAAAGCATATAAAAGGACTTTATAGCCATACTTCTATTTTCATTATCTAAGTGTATTAGTAAAAGCAAACCTATTACATCTTCCTTTTGGGAAGCCAAAAACATCTGGAATTTATGTTATGAGAAAGAGCTTTGACAGACTTTATTTGACATGTACATCAACTGCAGAGGAAAAAAATCACCAGAGGAAATGTTAAACTAAGTTATGATGCTGTCCTGCCAATGGAAGATTTAAGCTGGCTGGTTGGCTGTGTCCTGAAGATGCATTAAAACATGAAGGCACAAAATGGACAGCTGTTTCAGAGAGATCAACCCCGCATTATCCTAACTGAGAAATAAATGTGCAATATAATGTATAATTCTGGTGTGGGGCTCCAGATATGAGATAATTCTTAAGAGCAAGGCTCAAGTGATTTGTCACTAGGCCCTTAGAAGCCACGCTTTGTGTTACATTGCTGCACACTTTGCTTTTATTTAATGGGAGCTATATCATTTTTATTTGATTTCTTATTTATATTTCAGAATTCTTGAAAGGTTATTCTGCTATCAAAGTGAAACTATGTATATACTGCCAAGCCATTTCAGCTCATATGTGTATAAATAAGAGATTTCCCTTGCCCCTGACTCTTCAAGGTTCACCGAGAAATTCCACCTTTCATACCATGATCTGTAAGAGGGAATGGACAAAATATATCTGTCCTTTTCCCCCCTCTAGCTCCAGATCCTACCTCCAGATGTCCTCTGAAACTGTAAGAAGGAAAAAATCCTTTTTTTTTCTCTTTTTTACTCCTCTTTTTTCTGCATAAGATCACACACACACACAAATTGAATTTTAGGTTCAGAAACATAATATAATATTTGAAATTAAGATTGTTCCAGAAAACCCATGGCACATGAATATTGTAAGTGTCATATTTAGAGACAGGGATTTTCTAAGACATGTATGCTTTTAGCATCATAGCTGCAGGCAAGGAAGGAACCCAGAGGTGTTTTCCCCCTTCTTACCTTCTCTTCTGCACTTGTCTGTTAACCCTCCCAATCAGGTTCCAGCATTAGCCCTAGGAAAGGCCCTGCTACCTTCCAAAAAGACACAGTGGGGCAGTTTGCACAAATACAACATAGGTGCTTAGCTGTGCCATGGGGGCAGATGTTCTGATGGCATATTGCCTTCTTCTTGAACCAATCTGCAAAGAGCTTTTCTCTCTTGCTGTATGTAAGTATGACCTCTTTAACGTCATTTATGGGACCGGGGTCAGAAGACTACTGAATACAAAAAATTTAAGAAAAGCCAACATTGAGTTACAATCATTAAAGAAGATATTAAAAGTTTACAATAGCCAAGGCATGGAAACAACATAAATGTTCATCGATGGAAGAATGTATAAAGAAAATGTAGTATTTACATACAATAGGATATTATTCAGCCCTAAAAAAAAGACAGAAATCCCATTTGCAACAACATGGATGGACCTGGAGGACATTTGCTAGGTGAAATAAGCCAGATACAATAGAACAAATACTATATGACTCCAATTATATGAAGAATGGAAAATAGCCCCAAACTCACAGAAACAGAGAGCAGAGCGGTGGTTGCCAAGGGCTGGGGGAGAGATAAACAGGAGGGGATGGTCAAAGGGTTTAAAGTTTCAGTTACACAAGACGAACAAATCCTAGAGACCTACTCCACAACATAGTGCCTATATTTAATAATATACCGTGTTGTATATGTAAAAATTCACTAAGAGAATAGATCTCATATTAATTGGTTTTCTCACACACACAAACGAAAAAAAAAAAGGAGGGAAAGAAGAAACTTTTGGAGGTTATCAATATGTTTATGGCACAGATTGTGGTGATGGTTTCCCAGGTATATACTTATCTCCAAACTCATCAAGTTGTGTACATTAAGTACGTACAGCCTTTTGTAAGTCAATCATACCTCTATAAAGTTTTTTTTTTTTTTTAATTTTTTTTTTCAACGTTTATTTATTTTTGGGACAGAGAGAGACAGAGCATGAACGGGGGAGGGGCAGAGAGAGAGGGAGACACAGAATCGGAAACAGGCTCCAGGCTCCGAGCCATCAGCCCAGAGCCTGACGCGGGGCTCGAACTCACGGAGCGCGAGATCGTGACCTGGCTGAAGTCGGACGCTTAACCGACTGCGCCACCCAGGCGCCCCTAAAGTTTTTGTTCTAAGTAAAAGTTCACATTTAACAATACTTTTAACTACTCAAATTCAAGATAACCTAATCAGGCAATTTATAAAATAATAGTTATAGATTCTTTGCAAACGTGTTAACTTACAATACGCAGTGAATTGCATGCTCTGATAATGGCATGGGCACTTAAAGTTGTGTGAAGAGCATTGATTTCTTTCAATCTTAGCAGTTTGTCTCTGGGAATATTTGTGTAACCTTATGCGAAAACAACGTCAAAAAACCTAAATCTGAGATCCTTCATGAATGTGAGGGTCAGCTAAATGGCCATCTTGACCCACCTTGAATAGGTACCATATGCAAGATATTTTCCAACCCACTTTGGAGAATTAGGCCTATTATTTCACAGATTTAAAGCAACATGTAAACATGAAAAAGACCGAGTCCTGAAGATATCGAGATTTAGCTTTTACTTTCATCTAGTGTAATTAAAATATATTTAGCCTTTGTACAAAAAAAATACAAGTTGCTCTACTGGCTAATGCAAGAGACTATTCTGGTATTCCGTCCATATAAGCCTATCTATCAGTGGGGTTGAACACCAGTGAACATTACATCAAAGCTCTGGTCAAATGTTAGTTGCATCCAAGTAAGATATTTTTTACGGGAGTAACGTTAGAGAAGTTCATTGTACTTAGTTGTATGATGTACCCTGTAGTTAATATTGGATTAATACATCAGGTTTATATTCGCCTCCACTTTCCAAGTTCTAACCATTCCCAACATGTCTGGCTAGCAGAGATTCTCTAGTTGCCCCTCTGGACCATGTGGGGGTAAAGTTATTGTGATCTGGAGTCTAATTCTAGAAATTCCAGCCAGTTTTGGTAGCTTTCTCATATTTAGCCTCCCAAATTTCCCTCAACTAGATGCTCTCTTTGTGGTTTATAATGGGAGGCATATATCAGAGAAATGTTTCTTTACCCACGCTATTCATCAAGCACCTATGATTTCAAACTCAAGCTCTCTAAAACTCCATATTTCTTATTTTTCTTCCCCTTTCCTATCCAGTCTCTTTTGAAGGATTTACTTCTTGACACACTTCTGAGTTTTCATTTCTTCTGTGACCTAGACATTTTCCCTGGAGACACAGATATCTGTTATTTTCCCCTCCCCAGTGACTAGTTCCCCTTAGCTCTTGGTAACAGCCACTCAATATTCCTTTGAGCAATCACCCTTCTTCACATCATTCCTTGTGGTTTGGGTGGGGCTAATTTCACCTCTTGCTCTAGTAACAGACATGTACCCAACCTGGCCAATGAGGGTGAGATAGGGGGCTTCAGCTGCAACAATTGGAAAAGAAGAGCTCTCTGTGTACTGAGGTGGAAAGCCGAGCTGATGTGCCTGACTTTTTAGTTACATTTGCCAAAACATACTCTCTTTTCTTCTTCCTTTCTCTGTTGCTATGTTGACTTAGGAATACCTATTATGGACCCATGGGCATGGTAACAAGTGGGGTGTATACAAAGAAGTATCTTACAAACTGATTTTGTAGATGAGACCAACACCCAGGACCCAGAAGGCAGCAAACAACAGTGTATATTTAAAACATAAGTGCTGGGGCACCTGGGTGGCTCAGTTGCTTAAACAGCCGACCTGGGCTCAGGTCATGGTGTCACGGCTCATGAGTTGGAGCCCTGCATCGGGCTCAGAGCCTGGAGCCTGCTTTGAATTCTGTGTCGCCGTCTCTCTCTCTCTGTCCCTCTCTTGTTCATGCTCTGTGTCTCTCTCTCTCTCTGAAAAATAAATAAACATTTAAAAAAAAAAAAGTAAATGCTAAGACACAGGCCGTAAATATATTAAGTCTGGAGAAGGCAAAGAGCTTCAGCGCGATGCTAGCTGGAGGTGTCTGTGGACAAGAGGTGTTAATTAAACTGGAATTGGAGGAATATGAGGACGTTTGATATGTGTGGAGGAAGGGGGCCTAGCTGGATACTGAGGAGGCCTTCTGCTTGCAAAGAGGTCTGTGCTGGAAAGTGCTCTGAGGTAAGGTTAGCTGCGTCATGGGACACCAAACTAGGAAAAGTCTTTAAGCTAGGGAGAGGGTTTCATATTTAACAGAGTGTGAAGATGGAAGCCATTCTAGTTTGGTAAGCAAGGGATGATACGCGGAAATTGGTGATTTTGCAGAGTCCTCAAAGCCGGTCTGCATTAAACTGCCTTAAATGTTTGATAAAAATACAGATTTCAGCTTCCCATTTCAGATCTACTTCATATGAATTACTGGGTGGGGAGACCAAAAATCTCTACCGTCAACAAACACTTAGGGTGATTTTAATACACAGCCAGATTGGTTTGTAAATCCAGTGTAGATTAATTTCGCAATCGTTGAGCGTCAGGCTTCTTCCATTTTTTTTTTTTTTTCACATCACACTTTCATTCCTTCTCTTCACCATGAGATACTCCATCTGCCTCATCCCCCTCGGGGGAGGGGCAGAGAGAGAGGGAGAAAGCGAATCCCAAGCAGGCACCCCGTACAGCCTGACATGGGGCTCGATCCCACCAACTGTGAGATTGTGACCGAGCAAGCGGAAACCAAGAGTCTGACGCTCAACCACTGAGCCCCCCAGACGCCACTGCCTCATCTACATCTTAATGTACACTCTGAGATGCACGATGGCTCCCACCCTGTATGTGGGTCTGCTTGCTCATTTGTGAAATGGGCTGCAAGTGTGCACGCCGGGCCAGAAGGAGGCCTAGAGTGATTCACAAATGGAAATGGTTCTACATGGAAATGGGTGGGAAGGAATGTGCCCCCAGTGCTTGGTACCTGTCCAATGAAACGGCAGGATTAAGCCACATAAATGCCAAATGTCTTCTCATTGCCGTCTTCTGTCCTTTTTTTCCGTGGACTTCTCGGAACAGTTGCCTACACATGAGCCATGTAGAAACGTGCAGTTTGCTCCCTTGCCAAAGGCACGTGGCCAAGAGAACAGTGGAAGGCTGAACCCCAGCTCCTCAGGTGTTCTATAGTAGGAATGTATCTACCCAGAGGAAGGAGTACTATTTTCCACTGGCAAGGCAGGATGAACCTGAGGTGGAGACTGCCTGGGAAAGGCTGTCCTTTTATATTTTCTGCTGTGTTCAAGGGAGCATCTTTTATTTTTATTTATTTATTTTTTAAAGTTGATTTATTTTGAAAGAGAGAGAGAGAGCGTGGGAGTCGGGAAGGGGCAGAGAGAGAGAGAGAGAGAGGGAGAGAGAAGATCCCAAGCAAGGTCCGTGCTGTTAGTACAGTCTGCCATGGGGCTCGAACCCAGGAACTGTGAGATCATGACTTGAGCTGAAATCAAGAGTTGGACTCTTAACCAACTGAGCCCCTCAAGGGCTCAGGCACCCCTCAAGGAAGCATCTTTTAAAAACTGGTAAAAAAGAGCTCTGACTATGCACTCCGAAAAAAATCTTCTACCTTCTCCTCCCCCACGAAAGATATAAAGCTTTTCTGGTTTTATTCTGTCTCTGTATTCTTTTCTGACTATACTCTGTGCCACCTCTGGTCACCATCGTTCAATCCATGGCTACAACTAAGCTTCCTTTTACCTATACACCGTTTGAGACAGGCAACTGTGCTTTCAAAACTCTGGAATGATGGTCTGCACAATTCAGGGTGCAGTGAGACAGTTCTGTTAAGATCATATAAGCATGTCTTGGCTTTGTGGTAAATCATGCCACACTATAGACTCATATTAAGTCACAGTGAAAACACAAAACATGCTACTATTTCTTTTAAAAAAATTTTTTTTTCAACGTTTATTTATTTTTGGGACAGAGAGAGACAGAGCATGAACGAGGGAGGGGCAGAGAGAGAGGGAGACACAGAATCGGAAACAGGCTCCAGGCTCTGAGCCATCAGCCCAGAGCCCGACGCGGGGCTCGAACCCACGGACCACGAGATCGTGACCTGGCTGAAGTCGGACGCTTAACCGACTGCGCCACCCAGGCACCCCAAAACATGCTACTATTTCTAGCATTTCTCCTTTTAACCTTGATTTTGAATCTTCTTAAATGTGATATGCCATTCACTTCTGCAAAGTCCATCTTGGAATATATTTCATTCAGGTCAGGAAACAAGCTCATTTAGCCCAGAGAGGGTTCCCTTACAGTTTCCTCTGTTCTGCTGCCTCTAGCCAAGCTTTCCCTTTTGCTTTCTGGTCTGACGACCAAATCTTGGGTAGCAATTGGGAGCTCTCCTAGGGCAAGAGCAGTGCCATTCTATTGTGCCCATTTGGCCCAGCCTAACATTTGTTTGGTAATAAGTGAATAAATGAAAAAATGGACACAGTATAGGAATTGTGCTTTTTATTTGGTTCCAAGTAGTGCACTTATGCTTTTTAAATTCTTCTTCTAACTCAGCACAAAACTAAAAAATCTTTAAAAAAATTTTCCGTGTCCCACTTTTCTTCTTTTTAGTCCATTCACTATAAATTCTTGCCTTCTTGTATTCTCATCCTTAGTTAGGTGATCTTTATTTTGTCCATATGCAGGTCCATTTAAAGTGTACCTGTAGAAGAATTCCTTTTGTTTGCTACCCTGAATTCTTAGCTACTTCCTATCTTCTTCTAGGTTAATTAGAATCAGGGTTGCCGCTTAAGACCTTCTCTTGAGCAACACTTTGGGGATCAGAGACTGGTTTCCTTGTATCTTTTGAATATTTGTGTTGCTGAAGTAAGCACACTCTCGTATCTTTCTAAATCTGCTTTTCTCAATTTTTTTTAATGTTTATTCATTTTTGGGAGAGACAGAGTGTGAGTGGGGGAGGGGCAGAGAGGGAAGGAGACACAGAATCCAAAGCAGCCTCCAGGCTCTGAGCTGTCAGCACAGAGCCTGACACGGGACTTGAACTCACAGACCCCCAGATCATGATCTGAGCTGAAGTGGGATGCTTAACCGGCTGAGCCACCCAGGCGCCCCTAAATCTGCTTTACTAGAGTGTATAATGCATGTCTGACTTCCTGTTTATTATAAGTTCTGAGATCATAATGCTACTAAGAGTAAAAACCATGAGGCATTTCATTATCATGAACTTTTAGTATATCAAGTGTCAGTTCATTTATTTTTAATTTGAGAATAAGATGTCTTTCAACAAAGGCTACCGTCCCTTTGCTTCACTTATACACTCTTCCTAACAAGTCAGAGTGGTGGCAGTATATCCTGCCACTCTTTCTATATCTTGGTATTTTAAACCATTACCAAGATATAGTAACAAGCAGATATAAAGATATTATGGCGTTTTTCTGGTAATAAGGTTTTTTGTTTTGTTTCCTTTTGTTTTGTTTTGAGAGATTGGGGGTGGGGAGGGTCAGAAGAGGGAGAGATATCTTAAGCAGGCTCCGTGCTCAGTGCGGAGCCCGACGTAAGGCTGAGAGATCATGAGATCATGACCTGAGCCAAGATCAAGAATCAGACGCTTAATAGATTGAGCCACACAGGTGCTTCGAAACAGATATTATGTTAGTTGCAGGAAATATCTAGCAACTGTCTGAGTAACCCAACCATTTTCTCTTTGTTTCTTGCATTTAATTTTTTTTTCTACCAAATCCTATGTCTTTTTCCTCACAATGTCTTTATGGTCTTTCTTTTTGGTGTCATTGCCCTGGTTAAGGGCGCTTCAACCGGGATAAATGTAAAAGGCTTCTCACTGTATCCTCGTGTTCTCTTTCTTCCATTTTATTCTGAAATCAACTATCAGAGAAGTTGAAAACAGTATGTTTAACAAATAACACTCTTGCTCACAAAACTACAAGAATCCCAAGTAACAACAGATGATGTTTTAACCTCTCAGCTTGGCATTCGAGGTCTACACAAACCATGTTACAGATTTGTTTTCTACTTCTCACTAATTTTTGACTGTAGTCCTCAGACCCAGACACATTTACATGACCCCGTCTCTGGGCCACTGTTTAGATGCCTTCTTCTCTCTGGCTCTGCACATTCTAACTTCATTCCTTCTGGTATGCCTTCTTAATTCAATCAGTAACCTTTTCTGACATCTACTCTGTATAGTGCATTGTGGAAAATTCAACAATGATAGACAAAACTTCTGCCTAGAGACTTGAGACTTACAGTCTATTGAAGGAGACAGAATACTGTCTAAAACTCTATCATGTGAAGACCATACACTGAGATAGTAGGGAGAAGGTGACATGCTCAAACAAATGCCTTTACCTAAGCTTTGCAAAAACAAGACGAGAAGAGATTATTTCTGACTAAGGGGTCTGTGAAAGGTTTTATGGAAGAAGGGCCTTTCAAGTTGGGTTTTGACAGATGGACAAGATATCAATATATTGGAGTATGGTCATTCTAGGTTGAAGGAATGGCTGAGAGTTCAGGATGCTGGAGTATAGCATGTGTGTGGTGGGTGGGGAGGAGATATCTGATGTAATGCTGGAGAGTTAGAAGGAGCAATGCTAAAGAGTTTACATTTTGCTCTGTAGTCAAGGGGACACTTTGAAAGGTTCTGAGAAATGGAATAACACCATAGAATCTGTTGTTAATGAAAATACCTCTGGCAGCAATATATCATGGGTGGCTTTGAGAGGAAGAGAAACTAAAGCTGGTGATTGAATGGGAGGTTCTTGTAATAATCTATGCCAGTGGTGATGAAGTCCTGAACTGGAGAAAGCAGTGAGACTAGCAAAGTAGGGTTAATGGGAAAGGGATTTTGTATTAGATTCTGTAAGCTTAAAAAGAGACAGGTAAGTATGGGGCATTTGGGAAGCAGACTGAATTATTCAATGCAACTTCATAGGGCACTTAATATGTGTCAGGAGCTCTGCGGGGGCTAGAAATAATAGAAAAAGTATAGTCCAAAAGAAAAAATTCACGATCTAGTCAAGTATAGAAATATAAACAAATAAATACCACACAAATTAATTAAGATCTATCTACCTATCTGTCTATCATCCATCCTCTATCTATTACCTTTCTCAGGGAATGGAGCTACAAAAGAGATGGCTTACTAACATGCCATTTAAACTGGTGCTTGAAAGATAGATAGAAATTTGATAAATAAGACGGGGTAGATAAGCTATGGAGGCACACAGAACAGCTTTGCAGACACACAGATGAACTCAAGCACCCGGTGTGTTTTGGGAGCAGTCGGCGAAGGCAGCAGAGGTGCCTAGTCGGAGGTAAAGAAGGAAAATTAGCTACATTGTGCCCAACATTTCAATTTGTTCTGAAGGTGATAATAAAACAGAAAAGGGTTTAAAATGATGTCTGTGCGTAGAAAAGGAACATTGAGCTGAGGATGAACGGAGGGTAAAGATGGAAGGCAGGCAATTCAGAAGGGAGCCGTTGCAATAATTCAGGTTAGAGATAATGAAGCTCTGGACTTGGGCAGCAGCAGAGGGAAAGGAAATGGAAGATTAAATGTTTATGTAGTTGGTGGAAACTGGATATAAAGCACAGCTGAATGTAGAAAGAGGTTAGAAGGTGACTGTGACGATTTTAGTATGGATGATTGAGCTGATGCTGCTGCCATTAACTGAGAAAGAAAATACAGCCTGAAGAACAGGATTTATGCAAGAAAGGGTAAGAGAGAATAATAACAGCTAATATTTACTGAGCATTTATTTACCAGGCTCACTGTGGTACTTTGTGTGATTTAACTCTTTAACCCTCACAATGGAGGAAGGAAATAGGTACTCTCATTACCTCTGTTTTACAGATGAAGAAGTTGAGGCACAGGGAGATAACATATCCTCTCCAAGGCTGCACGCTAGTAAGAAGCAGAGTCAGCATTTGTACCCAGACAGTATGTTTCAAGGAAATGCATTCTTAATTTTATGTTGCTTATCCTTGCATGCAGCTTTGGACATACGGAACTTTCTGCGTTGGTAGAGAGGTAAAACTCTGAAGTGTGGGGGAGAGGCCAAAGGTAGAGCTAAAATGAGAGTCAGTAATGTAGAGGAATAGGTGGGTGAAAGTTCAATGGCAGAGGATAAGGAGGGAAAATGAACTTTATGAAAAGTTCTTCATCAGTGCTTGGAAGTGGTCTGTGAGTCAAGGCAAGACTCAAGTGCAATCAGAGACATAGGTGGGAATGTAGAACTTGAGAGCAGAAATACTGCCAGTAAGAAACATGTGTTTCCCAGCACTGAGACCAAGATGATCAAGGACTGATGAAAGGTCATGGTGTTTGGCATTTGAGGAGGAGTTCGTATCTTTGCAGAAGACAGTTCCAGGTGAGTGTTCTGGAGAGAAGCTGGAGATCGATAGGTTGACTTACACTTTGCAGGTGCAGAGGGTGGGTGGTAAGAACAAACTTTGCTTTTTTAAAAAATCATGGTAAAAAAAATATAACATGCGATCTACCCTCAAGTTCTTAAATGTACAGTAAAGTATTGTTAACTATAAGCACAATGTTGTACAGCAGATCTCTAGAGCTTTTTCATCGAGAATAACTGAAACTATACCCATTGAACGGTGAGAAGAAAAAGTAGGTAAGTAGCTGGGGAGGACTGGGAGTTAAGGGAGGTTTTTACTTTTGCTTTTAAGTGTTTTGGAGACAAATAAAGCAGGAGGCCCACAAGGAGCAGCAAACAATGAAATGGATGAAGATACAACAGAAAGACAAGGTAACACACCATCTAGTCATGTTCTAGATGGTACATATCGGCTCTAATTTAAAATGGAAACTGTTGTTTTTTAAAAGGGTTAACCCATCTTGCTATGAAAGATCAGGAATTGAGGGGTTGTTGGACCGACTTTATTCTTTTCAAGTTAATTTGATTAATCTGCGAGGATTCATGCAAATGAACAGTGGTATTAAAAACTTGTCTGAGGCCTTTGTTACATCACTCATGGAGTTCATTTAGACTACTTCCCACTGGTGAAGCTCGTCATCTTTCTCAAGATCCTTGGTGCTTTGATTCCCTTGTACTAAGGCCCCGTTTGAGTTTTTCTTCTATTATCAGTCTTTGTGTCTGTGTTCTGTCGCCCCATGTGAGAACCACTTCCATTTTCTCCCCCATCCCTGATGGGACACAGTAGCTTGATCTGCCTCTGGTCTTATTTTCTGCATTAAGGGAAAGTTATCAGATAGAAATAATCTATGAAGATAACTAAACAAGTGTATGTTGGATGACCTCAATATCCTAAGGGAAGTAGGAGGTGAGGTCATTTGCCCAAACTGAGTGAAAGGAGTGATCTGAAGGGTTTGAGGGGAGTGGAGGAAGTTTGGAATAATTTGGAGAATCCACTGTGAATAAAAGGATTTCCAAGCCGTCCTGAGGAGCCAGCTGAGATTAGATATCATAAATTTGTAGTGGAGCCAACTGGCAGTTTCTTGACTTTTTCCAGGATTACTTGGCAGTGGGATAACGAAAGCAGAGAAAACAGATGGTTAGATTTGTCCAACATTGGGGATTGGCAGGACAGCTGCAGAGGAAGTCTGAGATGGGTTAAAGATCCTTGGTTACTAGTGAGAGACAAGAATGGAGGAGAAATGGGTGACCATGGTGTTCAGGCTAGTCAGATAAACAAATGAACCCGCTAAAGCCAGAACTGACTAAAGAACAGGGGAAGAGAATGAGGAGGAGAGAGTCTAGAGACACAACAAGAGTCTAAAGGACAAAGAACAGCGTGAGTAGGTGTGGAAAGGAGCAGAAGTGGCCGAGGGCACAGGCATTACTTCCAGAGTGGTCAGTTTCAGCATCTGTGGGCCTGGTGGTAAAAGAGAAAATGTTCAGGTGATGATAGGATGTAACATATGGCTTCCATAGTAGAATGAAGCAAAAGGTCATGCTAGTGGAAAAAGTGGAAGAAAGGAAGGTGTAGGATGTTGAAAAAGTTATCAGCTATAATGTTGAAATTAGCTACAGGGTGGATTAGAGATGAAATCTGGGATGTGAGTGTGACATTCCTTAAAGGTTAGAAAACAAACAACATGGTGAGAGATTTCAAAGGCCTGGCGTTAAAATCACATTAACCTGGATTTGCATCCTCAAGCCATGGTCAGCTATGTCCTAGCTGGGTGGAAGATGAGGATGGAAGAAAAAGACAAATCTAGCTTGGTTAAATTTTATTTTTTTGATATAAAAACATTTAAACTAAACAAAACCCAATATTATTTATGTGTTATTTTTAATGCCACTAAAAAGCAGTCATTGCTTCTTTTTTTCTGAATAATCAAATGTTAAATGTAAAGAAGAGGGGCACCTGGGTGGCTCAGTTGGTTAAGCGTCTGACTGGTGGCTCAGTCGGTTAAGCGTCCAACTTGGCTCAGGTCATGATCTCATGGTTTGTGAGTTTGAGCCCCGTGTCAGGCTCTGTGCTGACAGCTCAGAGCCTGGAGCCTGCTTCAGATTCTTTGTCTCCCTCTCTCTCTGCCCCTCCCATGCTCACGCTCTGTTTCTGTCTCAAAAATGAATAAAGGCATAGATAGATAGATAGATAGATAAAAAACAGGGGTGCCTGGGTGGCTCAGTTGGTTGAGTGTCCGACTTTAGCTCAGGTCATGATCTCATGGTTCATGGGTTCATGCCCCTTGTGGGACTCTGTGCTGACAGCTCTGAGCCTGGAGCCTGCTTCGGATTCTGTGTCTCCCTCTCTCTCTGCCCCTCGGCCACTCACACTCTCCCCAAAATAAATAAACATTAAAAAATTTTAAGTGCCCCAGATCTGTTATTGACTTATTATTCATTAAGTTCTATTTCTGGACCATGGACATTATTTTTAAAGTTCTGGTAATAAAAAACAAAACTCCATATTTAACACAGGGCTTTGCAGCCACATGACCAACACATTTCACAAATAATTTTGTTTTCTCTTTCAATTCTCTTCCTAAGATGACTCCACAACATGGAAAGAATTATTAGGAATCAGTTTTGCAACACTCACAATGACTGGAAATGATCACCTAGTTGTCATGGTGACCTGGTTGGATGAGGCCATCCGCCTTCTCAGCCAGTCAACAACTGCATCCGTCCCCACAGTCCCAGTGAGAACTATAGCTTTACTAACTGCCAAATGGAAAGACCTGCTAAGTTATCAGATCCATTCCTAGCCAGTGCAAGATTAACCTCATTTACACATTCCTGAGGTTTTACCCATCATGCTTTTAAATGGCCTAAGTCACCTGGCCCCAGCTGCTTGGACTATTTTGTCTCAGTCTCTCCTTGTTCTCTGATCATCTGAGGAAACACTTTAATATTCTGCTTAATTTTCTCTTATTCTGTTTCACTTCAGTCAGTAAAGGCCCATTTTAAATGGCTACATCTTAGAAAAGAAATGTTCGCCTGAGTAAACTTTAGAAGTATTTTGAAGGGAGCAAGGCAAATAGTGAAATTTTGGGATTGATGTGAATATGTTACTAATTTATGGCAAGTTGGGATTTTTTGCTGTTGGAAGGATAATCCTCCACATATTAGATTGGTTTCGTTAACTCTCTGGTGCAATTTTGACCCAAACTGCGTACACTAAAATACCCAGTTAAAAATGATCTGGATTTTAGATGCTTTCCCCTAGTTGTCTCCCTTTAACTTGCTTCCAATGCAATTCTCAAAAGTCATATTTCTGTTTCACCTTCATCCTCAAGAGTCAGCTCTTCCTGTGCTTCCTATGCTGACCAATCTTTCAACGTCCATTTTTTAGGCATTAAATTACTGGAAATCTCTAATGCACTTGGTTTACTGGTATATCCCTACCTATTACTGTTTCTTACTCATCCTGTAGTCCTTGGTTCCAATGTCATCTCCTTCGGGAAACCTTTGTGTGTTACCTTCCTCTGCCCTCTTAGATGGTACCTCCCTTAGGTACTCCTGTAACATTCAGTGCTTTATTCTGTCAGTGCACTGGCATGTTGTATTATAATCATTTGTTCATCTCTCAATTTCTGCTACTGGATTTTGAGCTTCTTGAGGGTAGAACAATGTGTTATTCTTCTTTATATTTCTAATATTTAAGCATAGACTAGGCAATCATATCATGCATGACGATTGCAATAATGTACAAAAAATTTGCAAAATCCAGGTTTTTTTTTTTATCATGCACTTGGATCCTTAACTGCCTCAATATACATTAATTAGTAAAGCAATGCTTTTATTCATATTAGGAAAAAAATCAAGGCAAGATGAAATCAGACGTTGCATATTGCTGTAACTCTATGAGCAAATAGATTGGTTTCTTCTACTCTCCCTGGAAATATCGATGGTGATAGCAGTGCTGAGGGAGACAGAGAAACAACTTGAGGCGAATGTATGCTTTCATTATTAGATTCTGAAGCCCAATTCTAACTGGGACAGTTGGTTGGACCACTTGTAAGACAAAAGGACTTCTTTTGCCCATTTAGGATCAAGAATTAGACTAGATAGTATACTTATGTTACTTGCAACATATTCACAATAGCCACAAGGTGAAAACAATGTAAATGTCCATCAACGGACGAATGGAGAAAGAAAATGTGGTATATACATACAACAATATATTATTCAGCCTCTAATAAAGGAATCCTGCCACATAATACAACATGGATGAAACTGGAAGATATTATACTAAGTGAAATAAGGCAGTCACAAAAAGACAAATACTACATGATTCCACTTATATGAGGTATATGAAGTAGTCAGACTCATTGAAACAGAAAATAGAATGGTGGTTGCCGGGGGCTGAAGGGAGGGAGAAATGAGGAGTTGTTGTTCAAAGGATATAGAATTTCAGTTTTGCAAAATAAAAAAGTTCTAAAGATGTAGTGTCCAACAGCATAAATACAGTTAACACTAGGGAACTGCATGTTTAAAAATGGTTGAGGTGGTAAGTTTTTATGTTATATATTTTTTATAATTAAAGAAAAAATAAAATCTAAAAATAAAGAGTAAAATAAAATACTGTCAAAGGAAAAAAAAACCGCCCTAGGCTAGATGCTGGCAAGGTGGGTGTTTCTGACCTTTTCTCTCATGCCCAAGTCCTAATATTGGTTGTGGGACTCTGAAAGGTGTAATGTTTACAAGAGGCACAGAGGAGAGAACCCAAGACGCGAAGCCTTCCTGCTTCTACACCAATAGCAGAATTGATCTAACATAATAGTGCATGAATCTTCTACCATGGGCCTCACATTGGTGCCTAAAAGAAGATTCAAGGGTCCAGTACTCTCCCTCTAAATTTTGAGGTAGTCTAACAAGAAGCCCATCCATTGTACCAGCTGCATAGAGTAGACACAGATGATGATAAAGAAGTTAAACAAGTGACGTGTTAAGGAATATAAATTTTATACTATGGAAAATATAAACTTCTGGTAGCCTTTCTGCGTAAAACAAAATGATCACATATGTGAGTCAATGCAATAGTTCCATTGGAGTGGTGTCAGAGATGTGAAGGGAAAAGAGACTGTTTAAGGTGGACAGGGCATTCAAATGCAGTGTTCTTTGGCTCAGCTGTTTGGGTAATCACTGGCACACCAGATTTAATGTCATGTTAAACGTGAAATGGCAATCATAGTGGCCAAAGAAATGAATAGAAATTGAGAAACTGGAAAGAGTGAGTATAACTGATGTCCTGGGAAGGAAGGCGAGTAAAGTATTGTTTAAACGTGAGAAAGTTTCGTGGATGTTTTCTTCCTAGCATGGAAGAGACTAAGCATGGCTAAGCATGGGGTAAAGAGTTAACACAGAGAGAGAATTGGAAGATGAGGGAAACAGAGGTATAATGGACAGATGGAGTTACCAAAGTGACCATGAAAAGGTAGAGCTAGGCCTAGGAAATAACATTTGAAAAAGAGAAGGAAACCTCTATTATCAGAAAAGTAAGGACAGATGTGAGACGCTGGACTTTAAGATTTCTGAGGCTGAAGAAAAATGTCAATCACCCTTCTGGATTCACAAAGTGACAGCTTACAGTCAACTTTTCTTAAGTATTATTGTGATTAATTTTGATTGGGTTAATTTGGATTAATCATTTTTTAGCCAAGGAGAAAAATGCAAGGTGATTACGAAGGATGAGTTATAGACATTTTTTTAAAATCTTTGCTGGAAAATATGACAATAAGACACAGAGATTTTTCCAAAAATGTCCCACTTTGGGTTGAACATAATGACTACTCATCAGATGACCTGACCTCTCAGAGAAGCACTAGCCTTGGCCTCAGGTCAGTGCAAGGGAAGCCAATGAAGGACATAGCTAATGAAAACTAAAATTGCTTAAATAATGCAGAGTGTGGCTTGGGCTGAAATTCAAATCATTTTCTTATTAGATGATTTCCCAATGATCTCTTTATAGGGAGACTGGAAGGTTGGAAATCTTTTTTTAATGTTTTTGAAGTTATTTCATGATGATTCAGATTCTATTTCTGTTCAGAGTACCAAGATTATTTATAATCTTATAACTGCTTTTCCCCCCTAGCTATTTTTATATCATTACAAAAGAACTCCTTCAAAATGGTAAATTGCTGACACCCTCTTCATCCTGGCATGACTATTCCTCCTCATTTCATTATTTTTATTATGTAAATAACTGTATCATAAAATTCTCAAGGCAAGCTCCAATTGAGCTGTGAAGGGCAAGTATTCCCAAGAAATACAATCTTGTTAAAATGCATTGCTTTATAGGGAACACTAAGACCCATTGTGAACACAACATGCAGCCATAAAATGATTAAAATGTCCCAGGTAATAAAATTTTGACCCTAAGTTACTGACAACAGATCGGTATCTTTTAAGCATCAAGCACTACCTGTTACTGTGGGGGGTGGGGATAAGGAGGTAGATTATGAGCTCTAATGCAGACTAGATAAATTCCTGAGTGTAGAGGAAGATAATTAATGTTATTTTCCATTGTAAAATATAATGCATTACCCAAAACATCTGATTCTTTACATATACTTTGACTATTTCTCTGCATCATTGGAAGAGTATTGAATGTGGGCTCTCAGACAAGGTATTTACTGGGCATTTAAAGTCAAGACATTTTGCCAATAAATGATCCTTTGGCATTTTCCCTTTCAAGACCATTTCCTTTTGATCAGAAAGACTAAACTGTCTGAACTGAAATATATATGATTATTAAATATATATATGCATATATAATTAAAATGTTAATTTTTTTCATGGTTATTGTAACAGCTTGAAACAATTCTGGGATGTGTGAAGACGTGAAGACAAAAATAGTCATCTGAAATCCTATTGTCTAGGTGCTAGTTAATTATTTGCATTTTTATTCAATAAATATCTTTTGAGACTTACTATGCCCAAAGAATTCATGGTTGGTTCTGGGGATAAAACAGTGAGCACATTACCTGCAACTTGTAAGAGCAGCACTACTTAATATTTGGGCTAACAACTTTCCAGATATCTGTCTGTGGGTATTGTTATGAGTGAGCATGTGCTCATATCTTAAACACATAACCATGCACATTTATATCTTATATAAAGAACAAAATTATAACTGACTGCCGACAACTTTCTTTTCTTAAGGAACAGTAGGTTGTGACCATCTTAATTTTCAGTAAATATAAAGAATCGCTTTCTATGACTGTGTAGTCTTTTACTGACTGACTGTCTTAGGTTGTGTTCCTTGGTAAACAGAGTCTGAGGCAGATTTATTGTGCAGGAAGGTTACAGAGGAGTGGTTTTGTGAACATCTATGAGAGAGTGAGGGGAAAAGCACCGGTCACAGGAAAGAGCTGAACTGCAATGAAGTGGCAACCAAGGTCTGATTCAACCATAAAAGTTGCTCAAGGAGCTGGCACGGCCCTTCAGGGATGTTCCCCAGCTAAGGCTGGGTCTCCGTAGCCCCACATCAGCCAGTTATTGGATGAGACGTGTCCTCGGTGAAGGGGCATACTTTGGGTGAAACAACTCCTTTAACCAAGGGCAATTATTGAAGAGGCACATTTTTGTAAATTGTTGGTAGGCAACTTCCTTTGCAACTGGGGGAGTAAGTGACTGGGTCTTAAAAGAGGAAACTGGGAAGTTTACCACAGCATCTATGGAAATAGATACCTTGTACTGTGAGCCAAATCACAAAAGAACATCTAGGTTTTTTTTAAAGACGATTTTTTTTAGAGAAGTCAAAGAAGTTTTAGGTTTACAATAAAATTCAGGGGGAAGTACAGAGTTTCACATATACTCACTCCTGACCCCCAACATGCATAGTCTCCCCATGATCAATATTACTTACCAGGATGGTGCATTTTTCACCAAGGATGAACCTAGTTTGACAAATCATATTCATACATGGTCCGTGGTTCACCTTAGGGTTTACTCTTGGTGTTGTACCTTCTAGGGTTTTGGACAAATGTATAATGACATCTATCCATTATTATAATATACAGAATGTTTTCAATGTGCCCTAAAAACTTATGTGCTCTTTCTATTCATCTCCTGCCACCCTTGTGATCTCTGACAGCCACTGCTCTTTTTATAATCTCCATAGTTTTACCTTTTCCAGAATCTCATAGTCAGAATCATATAATATGTAGCTTTTGCAGATTGGCTTCTTTCACTTTGTAATATGCATTTTTAAGATTCATCCATATCTTTTTGTGGCTTGATAGCTTGTTTCATTTCAGAGCTGAATAATATTCTGTTGTATGGATGTGCTAAAATTCATTTATCCTTTCACCTTCTTGGCTGCTTCCGAGTTTTGGCAATTATGAAAAAATATGGAAATAAATTGCTGCTTAAACATCTGTGTGCAAATTTTTGCACAGACATAAGTTTTCAGCTTCTTTGGATAAATATTAAGGAATTCAATTGTTGGATTAGATGGTAAGTATATGTTTAGTTTTGTAAGAAACTGTCACTGTGTCCTCCAAGGTGCCTGTATCATTTTGCATTCCCACTGTTGATGTATGAGTGTTCCTTTAGCTCCATATCCTTGTGATCATTTAATGGTGTCAGTGTTTTGGATTTTCAACGTTCTAATAGGTTTGTAGTGGTATTTCATTGTTTTAATCTGCATTTCCCTGATGACATATGATGTAGAGCATCTTTTCATATACTTTTTTGCCATTTCTATATCTTTTTTTGGTGAGGTGTCTGTTTAGGTCTTTGGATCATTTTTTAATCAGGTTGTTTGTTTTCTTATCGTTGAGTTTTAAGTGTTCTTTGGATATCTGTTCTTTATCAGATGAACCCTTTGGAAATATTTCCCTCCAGTCTGTGGCTTATCTTCTAATTCTTTTGATACTGTCTTTTGTAGAGCAGACATTTTTAATTTCAATGAATTCTACTTTATCGATTATTTCTTTCTTGAATCATGTCTTTGGTATTGTATCTAAAAAGGTATCATCATACTTAAGGTTATATAGGTTTTCTCCTATTATCTTCTAAGAATTTTATAGTTTTGCCTTTACGTTTAGGTTTATGATAAATTTTGAATTAATTTTTATGAAAGGTATATGATCTGTGTCTAGATTTATTTCTTATGCATGTGGATGTTCAGTTGTTGCAGCACCATTTATTGAAAAGACTATCTTTGCTCAATGGTATTGCCTTTGCTCTTGTCAAAGATCACCTGTCTATACTTATGGCAGTCTATTTCTGGGTTCTCTATTGTGTTAGAATGATCTATTTATGTGTTCTTTTGCCAATACTACATGGTCTTGATTACTGTAGTTTTATAGTAAGTCTTGAAGTCAGGTAGTGTCAATTCTCCAGCTTTGTCTTTTCTTTCTTTTAATGCTTTGTTTGCTATTTTAGCTGTTTTGCTTCTGCATATAAACTTTAGAATTAGTTTGTTGATACCTATAAAATAACTGCTGGGATTTTGATTGGGAATGCATTTAATCTCTTGATCAAGTTGGGAAGACCTGGCATCTTGACAATATTGAGTATTCATTCCTACCAATGAGCATGGAATATCTCTCCATATATTTATTTCTTCTTCGACTTCCTTCATGAGAGTATTGAAGTTCTCCTCACATAGACCTTGTATATATTTATACAAGGTGAGATTTATATCTAAATATCTCATTTTTTGGATACTAATGTCAATTTTTTTTGGAGTGAAAACAGAGTTTATTGAAGATCTATAACTATATCATCTATATCTGTATCTGTATCTATATCTATATCTATATCAATATCTATATCTATATATCTATCTATATCATCTATATCTATCTATCTATCTATCTATCTATCTATCTATATCTATATCATATATCTATATAGAGAGATACAGACAGAGTGTCTGGGAGACTCAGAAAGGAAAAGGACTTGAATCTCCTCTTTGCTTGGGGTTTGGAGTTTTTATTGGTATTGCAGTCTGGTGCAGGTGTTCTGTTGGGCACTGTGGAACTGGTCAGGACAAGGGCAGGATCCAGATGTCCTTCACAAGTCATTCATCCCCTGAAATCAGGGTTCCTGGCATCAAGGTGTTTGGAGTCAATGGTCTTGGAGAATGTTTATGATGATTCTGCCCAGTCACTTATTAGATGTTATCTATTGTACTTTTTATTCTAAATTCTTCTTGTTTATTGTTGACATATAAGAAATAAATTGACCTTTGTACATTAACCTTGTATCTTGCAACCTTACTATAAGTACTTATTAGCTACAGGGGAGTTTTTTATTCAATTCTTTCAGATTTTCTACATAGATGACCATTTCATCTGTGAACAAAGACAGCTTTGTGTGTCCTTCCTAATATGTATAATCTTTATTTCCTTTTCTTGACTATTGAATTAATCAGGACTTCCAGAATAATATTGAAAAGAGTGGTGAGAGGGGACATCCTTGTCTTGTTTCTGATCTTAGAGGTAAAGCTTTGAGTTTTTTATCATCAAATATAATATTAGTTGAAGGTTCTTTTGTAAGTAGTCTGTCTCAAGTCTTGAGAAAATTCCCCTCCATTACCAGTTTACTGAGAGTTTTTATCACGAATAGATTTGGGATTTTGTCAAATGATATTTCTGCATCTTTTGATATGATCATGTGATTTTTTTTCTTTTTACTCTGTTGTTGTGATAGATTACATTAATTGATTTCAAATGTTGAACCAATCTTGCATACTTGGGGCAAGTCACACTTGGTCGTGGTATATACTTGTTTTTTTTATACTTTTTTTGGAATCAATTTACTAATATTTTTTTGAGGATTGTTGCATCTATATTCATGAGCAATATTGGTCTGGAATTTCTTTCTTTCTTTTTTTGTAATGTTTTTATCTTGTTTTGCTTTTAGGGTAATGCTGGCCTAATTGAATGAGTTATATGCATATAACTTTTGGCAGCCCCCCAAATTAAGTACTAATAGCCTACTATTGACCAGAAGCTTTACTAATAACATAAACTGTCAATTAACACATGTTTTGTTTGGTATATCCATTATATACTGTATTATTATAATAAAGTAAGCTAAACAAAAAATGTTATTAATAAATTATAAGGAAGAGAAAATACATTTACAGTACTACATTGATATATATATGATATATACATATGTGTATACACACACATACATATATATATATATATATATATATATATATATATATATAAATCTTTGTAGAAGTGGATCCATACAGTTCAAATCCATGTTCAAGGGTCAACTGTACTTTTAATCTATCTGTGTCTTTATATTTAAAGTGAGTTTCTTGTAGACAATATATAGTCATGTCTTTTGACCCATTCCATCCATCTCTGTCTCTTAATTGGTGAATTTAGACCATTGACATTTGAAGTGTTAAGTGGTATGGTTGAGTTAATAATATCTATCATGTTAATTACTGTTTTCTATTTGTTGCTCTTGTTTTTTGATCCCGTTTTTGTCTTCCACTCTTTTTCCTGCTGTTTGTGGTTTTAATTGAGCATTTTACATGATTCTATTTTCCCTCTTTTCTTAGCATATTAGTTATATTTTTCCTTTTACTCTTGTCAGTGGTTGTCCTAGAATTTGTATATACACATTTACAACTAATTCAAGTCCAGTTTCAAATAACACTATGCTAGTGTTTATGGGTAGTGTGACCACCTTCTAATAACAACAATATAATCCTAATTTCTTCTTTCTGTGATTTCTATCATTGCTGTTATTCATTTAACTTATATATAAACATATATAAGTATATATAATGTATACATAAACATACTTAATTATATACATTTTTGCTATTATTTTAAACAAACTATTGTCTGTTTGATCAATTAATAATAAGGAAAATATAAACTTTTGTTTTACCTTTACTTCTTCCTCTGTGCCCCCGTTTCTTTATATAGATCCAAGTTTCTGACCTATATTACTTTTCTTCTTTCTAAAGAACTTCCTTTAACATTTATTATAAGGTAGGTCTACTAAACACATTCCTTCAATTTTGGTTGATCTGAAAAAGTCATCATTTCCTCTTTACTTGTGAAGCATAGTTTTTCAGGGTACAGCATCCTATATTGGTGTATTTTTACCTCAACACTTTAAATATTTTAATTCCACTCCCATCTGGCTTGCATGGTTTTTGAGAAGTTATATTTTATTTATTTATTTATTTATTTATTTATTTATTTATTTATTTCTCTGCCTCTTTCAGAATATTTTCCTTATCTTTTATTTTCCAAAATTTGAAAATGATATGCCATGATGGAGTTTTTTGGGCATTTATTTTGCTTGGTATTTTCTGAACTTCCTCTATCTATAGTTTGGTGTCTGACATCAATATTGGTGAAATTCTCCTTACTGCTTCAAATATTTCTTATCACTTCTTCTTTTTCTTCTCTTTCTGGTATTCTCATTATGGGTGTGTTACACCTTTTGTAGTTGTCCCACAGTCCTTGGATATTCTATGTTTTTTATTTTTCTTTTTTTCTTCTTTTAGTATTTGTTGTTTTTACTTTTCAATTTTTGAGATTTATTCTTGAACTAAAATATTATTTCTCAGCCCTTCTAGTTTGTTTAAAAATTTGTAAGTTTATTTATTTATTCTGAGAGAGAGAGAGTATGAACAGAGGAGAGCCAGAGAGAGAGGGGGAGAGAGAATCCCAAGCAGGCTCAACACCACCAACACAGAACCTGATGTGGTGCTCTATCTCATGAATCATAGGATCATGACTTGACATGAAATCAAGAGTTGGCCACTTAAAGACTGAGCTACCCAGGCACCACCACCCTTTTCCCCCTAAATTTTGCCATTTGGTTTGTTTTAAAATAGTCCTTTTATGAACAGTGTTACCACAAATATTCTTGTACATATAATTTTTGCATAAAATTATCTTTTGTTAACTTCCTAGAAGCAGAATTGCTGGTATGAAGGAATGCACTGTTGAGAACATCACTAGCATTCTTGAGAAGCTCAATGATGCCTTTCCTCCAAAGACTATGGCTGACAGTAGCAGATACCATTACAGAACTGGGTTCTTTATTAGCAAGGGAGATGATAGGATCCCCAAATTATGGGACCACTGGGAGCACTTAACCATCAGAATCAAGGTAATCATTATTATCATGAGTGACCAGAGTGCAGTGGCATCAGGGGGCTCAGCTACATACAACATCACTAGGGACAAGATAAATGGGTAACCAACAGGATATTACTCAATCTACACAATCAAAAAAAATCAAGAATTGTTGATTAGGAGTCTAAGGGCAGTCACTACAGTGAAAAGTTGCAGTCTTTTTTTCCAGTTTCTGAAATGGAAATAATTTTTAGAACACAACTACTTTGAAGAAAAGAATGATTCCATGAGAAAGTATCCTGTAATATCATGGCAAGTATGTATGCTATTGATTTTCCCAGTAGTTTTCCAATTTACTTGGGCAACTGAGAAAGGGAGAATACTCAGTATTTCTAGGACTCTGGATACTAGGTCTGAGTTGGTAGTGATACCTAGAGACCCAAAGCATCATCCTGTTAGAGTGGAGGCATTTGGGTCAGGGTATTAAGTGGAGTCCTGGCCAATGCCTTTCTCACACTGGGTCTAGTGGCTTCATAGACACATGTAGATCATTTTTGTTCTCCTAAATATATAATGAACATGGATTTGATATTTGGCAGGGCCCTACTATTACTTCTCTGGCCTGTGAAGTGAGAAATATCATTGTGGAGAAGGCCAAGAGGAAGCTTCTAAAACTCTCTCTTTCAAACTAAGATAGTGAATCAAAATCACTATTATATTCCAGGGAGAATAGTAGAGATTAGTACATCAGAATGCAGAGGTGTTTCTTATCATATATCCCTTTAAATGTACCAGGCTGGCTCTTACAAAAACCAGATGGATTCTGGTGGATGACAGTGGCCTACCACAAACTTAACCAGTTCTGGTTGGAAATCCTGTGGTTGCTGCATCAAATTTACTTAAAAATATATTAACACAGCCTCAAGCACATGATATGTGTTCCTTTCTATTTCTATCAGGAAGGAGATAGTTTTATCAGAGAGAAGAAATAGTTTGCAACCATCTGGGGCAGACAGCAGTATAAGGTCTTGCCCTTTGGGTATGTTATCTCTCTTCCTCTCTGTCAGGATCTGGGCTCTTTGGGCATTCTACAGAATATCATATTGTTCCACTATATTGATAACACTATGGTAATTGGACAAGATGAATAAAAAGTAGCAAGTTATTTCGGAAGCCTTAGTAAGACCTATGTGCTACCAGGGTGCTGATATACCTTCTAAACTTCGGTAAAGTTTTTAGGCCTGGTGCATACTAGAACATTCTCTTTAAATCATAGGATGTTTATCTTGTACCTCCGACCTCTAAGAAGGAAGCACAACCCCTGGCCAGCCTCTGCAGGTTCGTGGGACAGCATATTCTATTCTTGGGAATATTGTTCCCAGGTATTTCTTGGCTGAAAGCAAAAGCTGCCAAGTTTGAAACCAGAAAAGCAAAGAGTTCTGTTTCAGGTCCAGGCTGCATTTCAAGTGGCCCTACATCTGGGGGCCTATAATCTGGTGTTAGATGTGTCCTCACGTAAGACATAGACTATGAATAATCCAAGTAAAGCTTGATAGGAGCTTGGGCCAAGATGGTAGAAGTAAAAGTAAGATGCAAGAAGTGGCTGAACACATTGTGAAGACAGAGTTAACGGGATTTGGGGATTAAAGGGATGGGACTTGTAAAAGACCAAGATGAGTCAAGGAGGACAACAAGGTTACCCAACCCGAAGTATGAGTGTAAATATTTGAGCATTATCTCCAGAAATGAGAGTAAGTAACATCTCCAGTAAACTTCTAGAAAGCAGTGATCATATCTTATTCATCTTAAGCCTTCTGAACCTTGGTTAATATTTGGTGCACAGTAGGCCCTCAAAGAAAGTGCTGAGGGCACTTTAACACACATATATGTTCACAGTGTTGCCATGGCAAATAGTGTAATGTATTTGACTCACTTAAATAGAGATCACTTCATTAAAATATTTGGTAATTATTTATAGTTGTAGAACATTAATATTCTCGGCTTGATTTTTTTTTGTATAGGAATATAGGAGATAAATGAACAAGACACGACCTGAAATAGTTCAATGTTATTTTTCCTGATTTCAAAAGCACAATTATTGATTTTGTTTTTATCATGGTTAGAATAATACTAACATTTGTCATCTCTGTCTTTTAGCACTCAGCTCATGTGGAACTATTAAAAGTTGCCCTTATAGATTGTGCCATAAATAAAAAAGGGCTACTGTATATGGTACAGCACACCCTTTTAGGACGGTGGACAAATGTAATCTATATGCTATAATGCTATGATGACCAGGACATGCGGGTGGTGATCAGGAAAGAGAATAATGAAGATATTTTATGGATGAATTATGTATCAATTGTTTTCCTGAAAAAAAAAATAGTGGAGATGAACTTTATTTATGACTGGATTTCTTTAAAAGGGTTAGAAAGGTTGCTATTTTATTGTATGCTTTAGGTTCTCAAATCAATATTTATACTTTTCCCTATGCTAATGCAATCCTATCCATTTGTTAAAATAAATAGTAAAAAGTGACCCAGTTATGGTGTTTTCAAGTCAACTTGCCTACGGGTAGATATTTGAGAATTAGTAATGCAAGATTTATTTTTCCTATGGCATTTAAGAGTATCTGATGAATACATTACTTAGGTATTGTCACTCTTTCTTCTATATTTATTCTCTGGCCACTTGGTCTTTATCTATCAAGTAATGATTCTTGAATTAGTGTCTGCAATCCTTGTGAAGAAATATTTCTCTATACAGAATTATAAGATTTATTAATAAGCTCTAGATGTTAACTCCACTTTGATCTGGGGATGCTTTGCCCCACCCCCATCCGTGTCTTATGAATGAAGAAGGTATTTTTGTCCCCTTGCACATTTGTCTTTGGTGTTCTTTTTAGAACTAAGATGACAGATTGTCATGGCCAGATTCTCTTTTGGGTAACGTTAATTTAACTGGCTCAGAAATAAACAGAAACTACTAACCTTTTTTTTTTTTTTCACCTGAGCTTTCTGTCCAGTATGAGAAAAATGACTGAAATGTGCCTTCTCTGATTTGCACCCAAAGTTGCTATTAGATGTGGCAGACTGGTAAGAATGAACTCACCATTTGTCTCATTTGATTGGAAATTATCTTAAATCATTCTTGTTTAACAATTTAATTCCAAGAAGTTCAGGTATAATTCATGAGAACCCATTTACCAATAATGATTATAATTGCTTTTTTTGTTTTACTTTTAGGTGGCTCTGTAAAAGGGATATGAATCATGATAGATTCCAGCAGGCAATAGATTCAAGTTTCAAATGTAAACAAAGCAATTTCTAAATCCCCCAGTAGGGGTTGTGCAGGCAAAGTTTGGTTTAATAGGTACAAGATCATAAAGGATACTGGAATTCTATTTATGGCTTGCTTTTCCACAAATAGTATTATTGAAAAACTTAGGCTAAAATGAATGTCAAAATCAGAAATTTTCCTTTTTGCAATTGTAACACTTTATCATCTTTTAAAAAGTTTTTATTTATCTATTTTGAGAGAGAAAGTGTGAATGAGGGAGGGGCAGGGAGAGAGAGAGAGAGAGGGAGAGAGAGAATCCCATACAAGCTCCACACTTAGCACAGAGTCTTGATCTCACAACATGACATCATGACCTGAGCCAAGAGTCAGACGCTTAACTGACTGAGCCACCCAGGTGCCCCCGTAACACTTTGTCATTGTGATTCAATTCTAAGATTTTCCCACTTTATTGCTTCTAACGCATAGAATATGCTAATTATAATAATTTATATGTCAGCAATGGAAGAAATCAGACAATGTAATAATTTTTACAATGATGAAGCAACTATTCATTGAAACACAAAAAATGTTATAGTAAGTAAGCACTGGTACCTAAGTATTTGAAAGTGAATTAGGAAACATTAAATTTACACTTGTTTTAAATGTTACCATTTTAAACTATTTTCCTAGTTCCTTTTGAGCATATGTGTTTATATTTGAACATTTTATTAGATTTTACAGAGTAGTACCATAAATAGCTGAATGACGTAAGACACAAGTGAAACTACCCTTTAAAGAATATTTATTTTGTAAAAGGAAACTGTGGGGAAGATATTAGATGGTTCATTCACCCAGAGATCTGATGTAGTTTATTAAAAAACAAAAGTTTAAGGTTTATTGCATTTACAATAAAAGTAAGGAAAATAGGAGAGTAGACTATGCTATAGAATTTATTTCACAGTTTCTTCTTCTGATGAAACGCAGTATCACAATCAGAGACTTAAAGCTGTTTCATATATCCTAATAGAAAACCATGAGAGAATATAAGGGAAAGAACATTTTATCCAGCTTCAAAACAGGCCACTTGGTTATATTTTTAAGAATTTTAAACACAGTAAATTATGAAAGTTACTTTTCCTTGGGTTCTTTTTTCTAGTTACATTTGATTTATATTACCTTCTCACTGAGTTGCCTAAGTCAATAAGAAAAACACAAATTTTAATTTTTTTTTTTTTTTTGCTGGTGACCTCTTAAAAATTTTCTATCATGAGAAATAGTGAGCAATACTCAACCAAATTCTCTAAAAATTTCTTGAACTTTGTTCTTTTCATTAGTGAACTTTGATGAAGTTAATGTTGGTTATGAAATACAACACCAATGGAAATATTTTCTATTGGGGGAAATCTTTATAGTATTTTGAGAAAAATAGAAATCAAATAAATTAATATAATTAAGACTAAAGTAGAAACTCCAAATGCAAAATACAGATTTTGTTTTGTTTTGTTTTGTTTTGCATGGTATCAGTTGTTTCTTGCAAAACTCTACTGAGGTCCTTTAATAGGTTACTATTACTATTATATCATAATGTAAAAAACATTTTTAATGACTTATTTATTGCCTATTTTCAGCCATTTAGCTCCCTTTGTCATATCAACTGTATCACATGAATAATGGAAGTGATATCCATTACAGGTTCATTACCTGTAGAAGCAAGACTTTTTGTTGTTGTTGTTGTTGTTCTGGATAATATCACATATATATACATAACTCATTTGAAAGGCGTTTTTTTAATTTTTTTAACGTTTATTTATTTTTGAGACAGAGAGAGACAGAGCATGAATGGGGGAGGGTCAGAGAGAGAGGGAGACACAGAATCCGAAACAGGCTCCAGGCTCTGAGCTGTCAGCACAGAGCCCAACGTGGGGCTCGAACTCAGGGACCGTGAGATCATGACCTGAGCTGAGGTCGGACTCTTAACCGACTGAGCCACCCAGGCGCCCCTGAAAGCGTTTTATACTTCACAACTTTCCCTCCCAATGTTATCTTGTTTGGTCTCCAAATAACCTTGCTAGGAACTAAGGCAAATTTTATATTCCTATTTTTATGTGAGGAAACTGAGGCTAAGAAAAATTCAGTGATTTCACTAAGGCAAAAATTAAGATGGTCTAGTAGGTACTGACTCCTGAATCTTCTGACTTCAATAATGTAAGGTGCTGGGTTAGGAGAATAACGGGCACTCAAGAAAGCAGCCTAAATCAGAGAAGGAGGTGTCATTAAAACCTCATTAGAAGTGAAAGATTAAAAATATATTCATAAAGGTATTTATGAATATCAATAAATCCCAACAAATCCCGATATTGTTAATTCCACAGGCTCATTGTGTCTCCTAATTTTCTACCATTTTTAGAAAGTAACATACATCAAGAAAACCACATCCACTTTAGGGTCAATAATTCTTGCTTTCAATCAACATCATTTTGGTTCTGTGAAGAATGAAGCAGGATAGCATATATAATAGAAATTCTCTGAACTTCATTACAAAAGGCCACTATATAAATATTGGTATTATTAACATCATTAACATTTATAATGCTTGTCACCTCTCTACCTCATGGACACATTGTGAACATCTGAATGAGGTAATGTCTGCAAAGCCTTATAAGGTCTCTCGATGAGAATTAAGATATAAATACAAAATGTTTTTATCAATAAAGTATTAGGTGAACCTGGTCTAGACAGAAAGTAATAAAATTTGGTTAGCACAGTAGAAGTTGAGAGCTCTTGGCAAACAATGCCGGTGATTGGGTATCACTTTTTAAATTTTAAAATATAAAGCTTTGTTTTCCTAAGATCATATTAGCTTTAATTAAAAATTTAAATGTGATTCTTTTGAATATTCTATGCGGAGTAAGCTTATCTTTAACAACCTATTTAAAAAAATACAGCTTATCTTACACCTATGTTATATGAAAAAGGCAACTTCTGTATAAATAAAGGTTATGGCCATTGAATGTAATTATATCCTTCAATCATTTAAAAATATATTTTTTGCTTGATGACACATGTATACAGTATATTCTACAGAAAGCGTTGACCGGTTCACTAAGTTTGCAGATAGAACAGATAGGGCTTTGTCATTTTCTAAGATGATTTTCTTCTTTATTTATCACACTTGTGATCTTGCATCCATTTACAGGTGAGCTAAACTACATTTTCACAGTGCATTCTTCCATACTCCAGAAAGTTGGCAATACTTTTTTGAAAGTAGCATTTGGAGACACTGCTGATAGAATCAGGCAGACTATTTTAAGAAATGTTGCTTGAAGAGTAATCCTTTGCTGCTTTTACTAGTTCCTCCGCTGTTGATGGTTATCATTAGCAAAAGGATCATTTCCTCCCAGGGAATCCTGCAGAGTCACATTTAAGGAGTTTAATATTTACTGCTGCAATGTTACATTAGCATTATTCCAATGGACAATGGATTTCCAAACTAAATAAATTAATTACATTGTTTGTTCTGGTCAGGAAAAAAAAATCATGACTTTGTAAGTTGGAGTCTTCATTACTATTTTAAACGATTTTCCTTTTTGGGTCTAGTCTTTAAATCAAATCATATCTTTAGAGACAGAAGTTTTAAAACTAACCTCCACAATCACATAAAGACAAATGCACTACAGAAGCTTCTGTTCTAGCCTGCCACAAGAATATCACAACGTGTAGGGGAATGGTATGAGAAATCTGGGGTGTTTTTGTGCCAAAGTCACATCAGAGGCAAATTGAGGGCAATAATTGAAGTCTATTTGTGGGCAGCCTCTCACAGGCACACACAATAAAGGGCATCACATTTGCTTCCACCTTTTAGATGACCAAAAACTTACTTAACAAATAACTAAGTTATAGGCTACAGCCCCAACCTGTCTCACGGCCGAAGAGAAAGGTTATTTTTTGTTAGCAAGTCAGGTTGCCAGGCCTTAATATGTAATGATCATTGGGGATGATAAGAAACAACACAGGAGAACCTGAGGTTGAGTTGCTTTCTCTTTCTACATCAGATATGCCTAGCTATCTACTGATTTCTTAAAATCTGAAAAGCCGGGGGTTAAACCAAGTCACCTGTTATTTAAAAGGAAACTTTAAAAGTATCTGGTAATTATTTAAAAAATTAATAGTTACAGGCAGTTCCCTGAGTGGTTTCTTTGGCATTTATATATCGGATTATTATTTTTCTGTGTTTATTGTCCAATTCATGCATTGAATCTGGATTTATCTCCACCCCCTCCCCTCTTTCCCCATTGGAGGAATAATTGCCGTTCTTTTCAAATCTCTTAGGAGAGTCTTCTGCTCTGCAAAGTTGTAACAAGATGTGACATCCAGTCCTAGTTAATCAGTGTTCAGCCCAAACCCACGGTGGCACTGAAAGAGGTGGCACTTACAATTTGCCTGTGACACTGACCAGGTTTTTAAGGAATAAGAGTGAGGGAAAATAGCATAAAATACTTAAATTTTTATGGAAAAGGTATAACTTGGTGAAAAAGCACCATCATAAATTCCCAAAAAGTGTATCTTAATGATACACTTAGAGTAAATCATTTGCCTTGAGAGACAGGAGGTCTCTGGTGACCTGCATTGCAGCCACATGAGACTCCTAGACTAGCTACTTTCAGCTAAATGTACTCTCATATTAATATTTTAAAATGCCATAATGCCTCTCTGAAAACCTCAGAGGACAGATACATCAATTTGCGAGGTCTTCACTCCAGGAAATAGAAACAGGGATAATCTGCCATTAAAAGAAATAGTTCATTATGTCTGCTTCTTGGGAGCACATAAACTATGTCCCTCACATACTTAAGTTGCAAATCCTCACTTTAATGTGAAGGGAAACACCATGCCCCAGAGCTTTATTGTCCCACTGTTTATTAGTACAAAAAGGTTTGTTGTGGTATGAAATCTTAAGCTTGTTGCAGTAATCAATCAGCTTCAAAGAGTCTTTACCCCGAGCCAGATTCATTACAAATAAATCAATTAAACATAAAGTTTCTATTTTCAGGAGGTTCACGATGCAGAATAGAAGCAAATGCATCACAGTTAGAGAAAGGAATTTTCCTGGAGCGATGTCTCTTCACAAAGAGCCCTTTGCCTTTATTGCACCGTAGAGCACATGCTGTAGTTTGCTCTTTTATTTTAGTTAATTGCAGACATTCTCCTTCTTAGCATATATTTTTCATCGGGGGAAAAAATCACATCCATATGAAAAAGATATGTGGTAAGCTAAAAATATTGCTGGAGGCAGGAAAAAATAAACAATTGGTTTGTGTCTTCTTGTCATTACCAGCCTGAACCTCTCGTGAGGCATTTGGGCAATTTCCACTCTCGAAGCTTTATTGTATTTTTTTTTTTTTCAGTCTCTGTACTAAGATTGTTTACCGTGCAGGCAGCTCAGTGGCTGAAGCAAAAAAAAAAAAAAACCAAAAACAAAATAAAACCCAAAAAGCTTCACAAACCCCAAATCAAAACAAAAAAATCTACACTAAACCAAAAAACAAATCAACAGCTAAAAAAAAAAAATCTCTCAATCAAAGTCTTTCTCATTATTAAGCTAAAATAAACCTATGCATTCTAAACCAGACTGCTTCTTGTATTCACTCGGGGTGGGGGGGGGGAAGGGAGGGGGGGAAGTGTAGTTATGGGGGAGAATGGGAGTTGCAGAGATGGCTTTCATTTTGTCAGTTGGTAGGTCAAACTTATCAACCGAACATCGTAAAAGCACCCATCAGTGACTTCCTCAACTTTTCATATATTTTGTCCTAATGTGTTTTTAATAAAATTAGCTATTTGCGGAGGTTCCCAGAAGTGAGAGTGTTTGGCCGTGAGAGAGGCCAAACCCAAATGATTTCTTACAGAAATATAGTCAAAAGTCTCCTGGCACAGAGGGTGGGGTGGGGGAACAGGATGTAGGGTGTGGGGAGGTGGGCTTGGGAAAATGGGAGCAAATCTGCCTAATGGAGCATTCTGCTTATATAATAAAATGCTGGCCAGTCCAAACTGAAAAACAGACAAAAAGGCCTCAGCACCCCAACTAAGTATCTCTCTCTCATCGATCAGTACCAACAGTTGTTTTGATGGCATATGATATGCTCTACATATGGCGGTATGTGACAGTGCACTTCCAGAACCATCCCATAGACAAAGGTAGAGAAACAATCAAATATAACAGTAGCACTTCCTGTGAGGTGACACCCTCTGCCTGCCTCCAAGCAGGGTACTTACTCAGTAGGAAGTATAAAGGCTTTGGTTAAACATTTTCTATTAGGTTACCAGAAGGTCTTTTAGAGAGGGGAAAAAAGAATCACTTTTTTTCCAGGAATTGACAGTGTAACACCCTTGATTTATTTGTCTATGACGGGGTTGCAACAAGACCACCCCCTCCCATGGTAATAAAACATCTGTTCTGAAAATAAACAAAACGTGCTGACAAGAGAAAGGAAAATATCCTCATGAGCCATTGGCACTCTTGTCCAACTTGCTTCAAGGACTTCTTAGATGCATCACTTTCAGGGTGTACGGTTGTTCGATTGTATCATCCTCAGCAAAAACTTATTTATTTTTTCCTGACAGTCTGTGGCAATATCAAAATATACTAATGACAACACCAAATAGCTAACATTTATGTTATTAGAATATGAATGCTGAAGGGAATAATGAATTTGTATTTTAATCAAGCAAATCAGAGCTCACCATAGTAATTTCTTATATTTACTAATGGACTGCATGTATATATTCAGCAGACAGTTTTATATGTGAAAACAAATGTATTTTTCTTCACATTTGTTGTGGAAATATCTGCTACCAAATCAGGTATGCAGTTATTTTCAAGGACTTCCAAAATTCCTAGATTTGTCTTGGAACATATTTCAGATACTATAGAGATAATTTATATGTGATTTAGTTACATACCTTTATCTAAAAGGGCTTTGAGGTGAATTATAGAAAACATTTCATGGAAAGTCAGTATCTTTAAGTTAGAACACACATCAGGGAACAATGGATAAAACATTAAGTATAATAGTTAGATTACTTTTATAAAGACAGTTGAGTCAAAGTATGACCAATAAAGAAATTTTTGCTACTTCCTCCCACATCCTTACTAGAATTACTTCATATTCAATGGAAGATCACTGTATGTTCTCTTATAATAATTGAGGGCTGCTTGAGAGGGATTGGAAGTGGTGATTTTTATAAAATATTCTTCTAGTTTTATAGAACATTCTATTAGAAGCTTACACTCTCCACTCTCAGCATTAAAATAATTAAGAAATATACTTAGACAAAATAATTTTATCATGCAACAGATTTACAAATTTATAATATCTAAAATATTATATATGCTCCTAACTGGTTCTCAGAACGCCTGTGCTTTCCCTATTTTAACCGAATTGTAACAGATCGGTTTGTAAAATAGGTAGAACCGAAAGTGTGAATATAGCCCAAATAACAGTGTATTCTTTACAACCTGTCATGAAAAACAAACAAAAGTAAGAGGATAATGATGATGGTGATGATAAGAGATAAAGAGGAAGAAGATAAAGTTATTGTGATTTTGGCATCTTAGATATTGAAAGTTTCTTTTTAACCCCAATTAGCTAACACATGAACTAATTTTTAAGGAGGATTCTGAATTATGGGGGTTAGATCACGAACCACGTCTCTGTGCTATTACCAGTGCAGAGGAGAATATTTACCTTTATATTTGTTATGATAGCAATATTTGTACCTACTCGTTCAAAAGTATGTTATTGAACTGTTTTCAGGGAAGTTCTAGTATAGGAATACTAAAGAATATTCTGGCTAGTGATTTGAGAGAATTTGACCTAGCAGTGATTACTAATCTCTAGCTATTTTAATTAAAATGTTGGTATTATAATGAAAGTTTTACAGGAAGGGGCACCTGGATGGCTCAGCCAGCTGAGCATCTGACTAGTGATTTTGGCTCAGGTAATGATCCCAGGGTCCAGGGATAGAGACCCCTGTGAGGGTCTGTGCTGAGCATAGAACCTGCTTAAGATTCTCTCCTCTCCCTTTGCCTTTCTCCCTGCTCGTGTATGCTCTCGCTCTCAAATCAAGAAGGAAGAAAGGAAGGAAGGAAGGAGGGAAGGAAGGAAGGGAGGAAGTTTTTAATTAAATTAATAGAATGTAAGTTTTATCTATATTTTGGCTCATCCATAATGTAGAAAGAGAAGAAAAGATTGGTGATGAAGAAATAAATATCCTAAATTGTTCTTAAGCATTTTCTCAGTAATGAAAAAGGCAGTTGAATGATCAGTATGTTAATTGTGCCTGAAGCCTGCCTACATGGATGTGCCCATCTGTGAGAAGAAAGTTGGTAAATACTTTTGATGCTGAATCTGGTGAGCTCTTACCTATGTAGTTTGAGACATAAAGAATTTCCTTTTCATTAACTGATCTGTTTATACATTATTGCTGTTTTAAAAAATTATTCCTGAAGAGGCAGAGCAAATAGGATTGCAAGGACAGGTATCTATTACTCAGAAGAGAATCTCAATAGTTCAGAAAGCAAAGGATTTTTTTTTCTTGACAGTCTTTAAATACACACACACACACACACACACACACACACACGCACACACAGCATGTGACTCCCTGATTCTAGCCATGGATAATTCTTTCATTTGTAGAGCATACAGAGATTGTCATATAACTATGGATCCAGGAAAATAATTCACTTAGTCATCCAGAAAAATTTGTGCCTCCATATGTCCTCTTACTGAAATTATTCTTTAGGTAACTATGGCTTCAGGTCTTCACTGTTGTGATGAATAATTTTGAATCCCAGGAATTTCTAGTGAGGTTTTCTATGATCCATTAAAAAATACATTACCTTAAAAAATTTAATGCATTTTCTGCTGAGTCTGACTGACAGTATAGTCTGCCCATTTTACTCTACAGTATTTCTGGCTTCTTGGCAGCTGATGTCAAGAGATGGGATAGCCAGTCTTCTATCTCAACCTTAGAAACAGAACATTAGGGACGTGTTTGGACCTGTCTAGATCTGTTGAGATGTGGTTAATGCGGAAGCTTCTCTCAGAAGACAGTTGGAGCAGAGTGCTTTGAATTCTTTGCACTATAATAGAAGGTTACTTATAGTATAAGAGAGAAACTTCATTCCATCTCAGCCTGATGAAACCTCTGAGCTCACTGTGCCAGTTCAGTGTTTTTGTTTTTGTTCTCTTACTTTTTTTAAACTTTTATTTATTTTTGAGAGAGTTAGAGAGAGAGAGAGAAAAACAGAGAGAGAGGGAGACACAGAATCTGAAACAGGCTCCAGGCTCTGAGATATCAACACAGAACCCGAAGTGGGGCTCGAACTCACAAAGCGTGAGATCATGACTTGAGCCAAAGTTGGATGGCTAACCGACAGAGCCACCCAGGCACCTCACCGGTTCAATGTTTAAACTCAGGAATATCAGTGCTAAGCAACAGAATAAATGTAATGGGGGAATTTTAACATATGCACTTTATGAAGGAGTTCCTAATACAAAAGGTAATTATTAAATATTCAATCAATTGGCTCATGGGTGACAGATATTATTCAGCACTCTTGGGCTAGTAAGTGGGTGAAGAGATTTCAAAGCCAGAATGGAAAACTTGAATAGGAGGTGGAGGCAGAAAATATAACTACGATAAAAGTCTAACAGGGAAAGAAGAGACAAAAAAAAATGGTGGAAAAGAGAACTTCAGGATTGAGTAATAGTGTTTGAGTAATAGTGAGTAATAATGTTTCTCCAAAGTATGGTATTGAGGGCAGCGGAAAGAGGGGAGAAGTTCACCATGAGGAAGAGTGAGGTGGTATTAGGCAGTGTCTCCAAAAGGCACTGGGGGGGGGGGCGGGGTCAGCTTATAGCAAGGGAGCAAGGGTTGCTCTGGAAGTGGGGCTGAGCCCAAAGTATAGAGGAGAAATTCACTGCAGTGGTTTTGTTCTTCAAAGGAAAGTAAACATAATGGGCTAATCTGTTCAGAGGGAGAGGAGAGATATGCGGAGACTGAAGAAAGCTAAAATATTTAGTGTCATTTTCGTGAGGAATATGTGAGACAATGCAAACGAGACCAAAAGAGTTAAATCAAGAATTTTGAGAGAGCCACTGTGAGCCCAGTTCAAGTGAGAAAACCCGATTTCAGTTCTATTTTTAGGCTGCTTTGACCTACTTTGAAATCTCCCAAATGCTCACAACTTTGCTGCTTTCTCCCTGGACCACCATTGTGAGGTCATACGTGACCTGTTTGCCTCATGGAAAAAAAAATGTTTCAACTCTTTCCCACCTCCCAAAACAAATTTCATTAGTTTCTTAGATCAAAGTGAACTAATGTGGTAAATGTGCAAATATAAACAGGAATGCTAATGGCTTTGCCCCTCCTCACGAGGTCTTTCCCAAGTAACGTTATTTTCTGACTGAGTAATTTAGAAAATATTTCTAAATCTTAGAAGAGAAATACAAAGTTGGAGGAGTTTCAGGCAGGATAGGGGGCTTATGAGTCAATCTATGGGGCAGTGGATTTTGAGAGATTTCTCCCCTTCCATCACATCACATAATTGGCCACAGGTAGTACAAAATATATTTGTTTGTTTATATGTAGGAATATAACATATCTACACAATTATCTACATTGTAAATATTACCTGTGCATTAGGGATATTTTTCTTTCCTGAAAAACTAGGGAGAAAAGACTGGGTTGTAGCTGTGTAAATATTTCTCTCTAATCGCACAGTATATAAAAATAAAATGACACTTTCCAAATACTTTACCTTGAAAACTTTTCTATTACTAGGGAAGCTCTTCTTAACTGCTTCCTTCGAGTTTGGTTTGTGATTTACTGGGACCATTTAGAGACAGCTCATATTTTCTAGGCATACTGTAGATATTTTAATGCCTTAATCAATTTTTGCCACTTTAGTTTCTCTGCTGGGCTAGATTAATCTTCCCCTACGTTCCCAACTTTCAGAGATCACTTATCAAAATCGTCTTTACAGGAAAAAATGAAGCAGCAATTAAAAAAACACACAGACATCTCTCCTAAGTCATATATCACAAATATTATTAGCTATAATATAAACAGCCTTTAGAATAAAGACTTAAAATAAATGTGTTCTTCAGTTCTAGAAAATGTGTAAAAATGAATATTGTTTGCTTTTCAATTTAAGCTAATTTGATTTTTGGCTTTACTCCACTAATGTGTTATATATAAAATGTCACTTCCAAAATAGTAGAGATATAATACCCAAAACTTGTGGTTTGGGTGAAAATGAGGTTTTAAAGGAGAGAAAATAAAAGAAAGTAGGAGAAATCGTGGGAAGCCCTCTATGAACGAATCCTCAATATCTGATAGGGGCAATATCTTATTCAGTAGGCTCCTGATTATCTTTCTCGGGCTCTCATTGCCACAGTGAGCTCCTCTGGGCTTATGTGGTTCTAGTGCATGTGCACTCTCTCCCCTTGATAACAGTTTTCCCCACCTTGCTTTCCAAGAAGGCCTCGGCTACTACAGAAGGGACTTGGAAGAAACAGAAATCTGTTGCTCTGCTCTTCTGCTGTAAGGGCAGAGACAATACATTGTATTGACTTCTTTTTTTTCCCTACTTTTTTCCCAGAAATAAAGGGGTTCCAGGAATATTGACACTGCTTAATCCGTCAAGGCAACAGATGAAGGTATTTGATTCTCAACATTTCCCCTAAGATGGCATTCTTCTTGGGTAACTATTGGTAAAGAAAGAAACCACATTCTTTTATTATAAACTTTAAAAATTATTTTAGAAAGAGAGAGAGTGTGAGTAGGGGAGAGGGGCAGAGGGGGAGAGAGAGAGAGAATCTTTAGGAGGCTTCACACTAGGTGCAGAGCCTGACATGGGGCTCGATCCCAAGACCCTGAGATCATGACCTGAACCAAAATCAAGAGTTGGATGCTCAATCAACTGAGCCACCCAGGTGCCCCCGAAGCCATATTCTTAATTCAGGTACCAGCAAAAGCTACTTCCCTAGGTCCTCTTGATGCCTATATTGATAAACAAACACGAAGATGAACATAATAGTCAGTCCAGTCTTGGCTTCCCAAGGTCATTCTCAAAAAAATATTTTAAAGCACTTGGAAATTTGACTACAGCATACATTTTCAAGGAATAAAATAAAACTTGGAGCACCTCCATAACAAATGTAAAATTATTCTCACCTGGAGTTAAATTTAATATCGGGAGATTGCCACCTCTTTCTCTCTTCAAAAAAATTGCCTTTGCCTCATAAGTTTTACTTTGGAAATATGGTGCAAGCCAATCATTTCCGTAAATACCATCTAGAGATGTATTAATTACTTGAAGGTTTTGCGGTCATAATTTGTTGCTTTGGTGAACCTAGAAATAAGTTAACTCTGAACAAGGGGCAAGAGAGGAAGAAAGCTTTGAGCTAAGAGTAAAGGTACCTGGGGGAGATGGGATCCTGGCTGGACTCCAGGGTCAACTTTTGAAATCAGGTACACAGTGTCAGTGGACTGTGTTTCCCCAGCTGTAAAATAAAGATTCCAAACTAGAGCACTCTCTGGGGGTTCTCCTAGTGTTATGTCTATGTTTGAAAGACTTTATCCAAAGTAGCAGATTCAACCATTCAAAAGGGTCTACAACAAGGACCCCCTGATAAAAGATGATAAAAAATGTCAATTCTTTAACTACTCAATGTCTCTGATTTACCTTGAGGCATTTAAAAAATATATACATGTATGTGCAGCGAGGTGAAGCTTATATTTGCTTTCCTTGCTTTTTATACTCAGGGCTGCCCCATCCATAGAGCTATGGAGAGTCCATCGTAACTCACTGAAGTCAGATAGGGAGGGCCACTTGTGATCAGCACTTAGAAAACCAAATCTGACTGATGGGGGCCATTCTGAGTGGGATGGTGGGGCTCCTTCCATCTCTTGTTTAATTGAGTTTGCATATATGGGAGCCCATTGATAGGCTAAGCAGAAATCTGATTCTATCCCTTGAAAGAAAACTGTTAATGATATGCTACGTGAACCTGTTTTCTTTTTCTGCTCCGCAATTTGTATAGGCTCGCTCCTTATTTGTCTCTTGATAACCTCATCAATCTCAGCCATGCCCTCCTGACCACAGTGCCTGATTGCAGTAATTCCATTTTGGGGGGGCTTTTAGGAGGACTTGGCTTTTGCATTTAGCTAGAGCTGCACGAAGGAGTGATCGTTTCTTCCCGAGAGTGAGCGCCGAGATCATATTATGCTTGCCTTGATTTCTTTGTAAAGGCTGCCTATAGAATTTCATATTGATTTTAAGCTGGAGCTGTTTCATTTTTAACTCCGTTGGAAGCTAGGAATCCAGTTATGTTAGCCTTTCCTCCCTGTCATTCGAACAGGCATTGGATACCTGCTTTTTGCAAGCTTTACTCCTCTACTCCATGGTAGCTCTTTCAATATAGAACTTGTTGCCTTTACTCTTTTACGTTGTTGTTTTGTTTGAAAAATCCAGACCCGTGTAGTGCACAGATGCAAGGCTAAGATGATGTTAAAAAATAATATGCAAATGAGAAAGCAAAGAAGATTGCTCTTTTTGCTGAGGATTCGCAGAGGCACTGGCAGCCTTACATTGTTCCAGAGAGGGTTCTGAAGAAGTGAGGTTTGCCAAGTAATATGAAGCAAGGCCCAGTTGTCAGTTGAACAGTGAAAGATGGCTACAGGTGTGACTTATTGAAAGCATACCTTCATTTCAATGTTTATCAACTGGCTGTCCTCCAGAAACTCAATTTGGTGTCATTTGGCAACAAGTCTGACCCGAAGCAATGCAGACTCGTAAGTGGTACCCACACTAAGAGCACGATCATTTCGTGATGCCTGGGAACTTACAAAGCCTTTCAAATCCTTTGTCTTGTTTGTTCTTCACGATGGCCTTGTTACGTAGGCAGGGTAGATATTAATATGTCATTCTGGAGACAAGGAAACAGAGACGAAGAAAGCACAGGTTAGTCAATCAACAAATATATGGCAGATAGCCCTGGGACTGCAATTTCAGGTTACTAACACCAAACTTCTTGCTCTTAACCTGAAGAAAGGTCAGCGAAAATCTAACTTGCATGGTCTCTGCATTGCCTTTAGATTCGCAATTCCTTATTTATTTCTTTGTCTTTGTACCTTCAGGGTGTGCTTTTGGATTTATCTCCAGCACAGCAGAGTTACTTTTACCACAAAGGAGAATGACAGAAATCAAGGTCTCCATGTTAAGCATATTATTCTTAACTGCTTAGAGAATTTTCCCACTGGATTGCCCTATTGTATTTTAAATTTTATTTTAGCTCTATTTTCTCGTCTGTAATGTGAAGGGGTTAGGCTCTGTTCCTCTCATTCTATGATACAGTGATTAGGAGAACGCGGGGTGAAAAAAGAATCAGCTGCAAGTGAATACGATTATCACGGAATCACAAGTACCATGCATTATGCATGTTTTAAAACTGGATATAGTATTTATATTCTAAAGTGTTTCCTTATGAATTACTTCATCCTTCAGTGTGCTGTTTAGTCATCCTGCAAACATAATCCTTTCACAAATCCAAATCAATGTGTTTGTCCTCCGTATAGGATACTTAAAATTTTCAAAATGTGTTTATGTCCAAAGACAAAATGTTTAGTTTTATAGAATTCTCTCCGTTGTTAGAGGGCTTTGTAAGGTTGACTCTAAATATCCACTAAAATACTTCCATTTTCCCCTTAGTCATGACTTTCGAGAGTGCTTAAGCGTTAGGAATCATCTTAGATTTCGTGATTCCATCTCCTTTACTTAATGCCTCACTGCTATCTTTAAAACCAAACCGTGTACTCAGCTTTCAAGAACAGATGAGGTTTGACAAGACTTATGTTGGATTCAATCATTTTTCTTATAAAAATATTTCAAATTTTAAAGGAGGCAAATATCCATTTCGTATTTTCATAATTGCCCTTACTGCATACAGCTAGACTGATGGCAGAAATCTGTTAAACTAATTATTTCTTAGCTGCTAGAACTAGAGGAACTTAAAATATTTAGACTTGAACAAAATAAGATTCGTAAAATCTGCTCTTTTAAAACCCTTGGATAAACACTGACTTGAAAGACTCTTGGGTTACATGTCTGGGATTCATATATGGACTTTGGAAAACAGCAACATCAATGTCGATAAAACAACAACCACAACACAAAGCCCATGGAAATACACTTAAGTAGCAAAACTTTCTCTTTTTTTCTTGAAATTTAATTTTTGTAATGCTATTAGTAGATTTTCAGTGATAAGCTCATAATTTTACCTTTCATCTTCTCGTTTCTTTATGAGTTTAAATAAGCAGCAACACAAATTGTGAGGAAACTTAGGGCTTAATTTCTTTTTTTAATTTCTACCATTTCATGTGCGGAAGTACAAACCCAGGCCATCTGATTCTTTTTCAACTCTTGCGCATGATTTCATTCAAAGAATTTATTTGTTGCAAGGGCTATTAGACTATTTTTTCTTCTTAATGTGTACACTGACTTTCCCCCCCCCCCCAACATTTTTGACATGATGGGTTTTATTCCCTTACGTTCAATTCTAAGGTAGGTATCGCCCAAACTGGTGAACACCAAACATATTCCCTTAGTGAAATCCATAGTCATTGTCACATCTGCACACAACCATGGCTGTGAAACCCCAAAGCAGACAAAACTCAGCACTTTTTCTAAGAAATACCCTGCAATATGCAGCTCTGTCCTATTAAATGGCTTGAAGAGGTCCGAATGTTCCTCCACCAACCTGGGTCACCTTCTGCACACATTGCCTGTGATTCCTGGTTTCAGATGGAACTGTTACTCTCAGTGTGCTGAGCTTTGCTTTGAGTCTTAGAGTTTATTCATATGGAAACTCCAGAGATATGAACTGGAATAAAAATACTATGTTTAAAGAGTTGCCTGAAAGTTGAAACCACCCAGCCTCACGCAGCTGTAGCCATTGTGATTCTATGACCAGAGCTTCTTGGAGGCTTACCCTCAGCGAAGTCATTAACAAAGTAATTGCTCCAAATTTTTATAGGCACTTCAACTGGTGATGATAGAGCATGGTTTAATTTTTCTAGTCTTCTCCCTTGTACCTAAGATTTATTTTCTGTGGGGCTTGCTCCAGTACCATCAGAGGAAAAGGACAAAATACAGGAAGACCGGGTCCCAGCTCCAGAGCATTTATTCTGACTCAGATGTTTCTTCGAGTAGACATAAGAGTAGCCAGCCACGTGGGAACACATATCGATGACTTGGTTGGTAGTACTTCCCCGCTGAGTGCCAAGCTACAGAGGCACTCCCAATCAATTCCCACACAGCTACAGTTTGGTGAACTATTCCAAAAGAAAAGAGCACTGACTGGGGGCTGTGAGATCCAGAAATATCAGAGGAGGGTCTGAAGAAAGCAAATCTCCTAACAAAGCAGAGATACAGAGCTTTAGCTACACCTGAAGAGACGACATGGCAAAAATAAGGAAGAAATAAGCTAAACAAAATATGTGTGAATGTGTTTGTGTATGTAGAATAGATGTGATAAAAACATTGTTGTTTTGTTTCATTGTTGTGTGTTTGTTAGTAGTAAGATAGATAGGGGATTGTATTGTGTGCTAAGGGCCAGATACCTGCCATTGAATCAAATGAAATGGAATAAGCAAATGAAGTCCTTTAAATAACCCCCAAATACTGAACAAAAAGTGAGAATATAATGTACATAATATCCATTATTTTCTAATGATTTTTGTTGTAATAACATCGCAATTATAGTTTGGAAACTGACTGAAAATATTGGTTGCTGTGTTCTGTGATCCATTTCTGTAGCCTTGAGATTGTCCTGTGAGAGTCTTTTCTCTTTCTATGTGTGTGGTTATATATGTATTTTAGGCTTATATGTATGCATATGTATTATATAAAATTAACTTACTTGAAACTCAGTATAACATATTGAATATACATATATACACCACATACATATATATGTATCTATACCATTTATGATCTGATAAATGAGAACTCCTGGAGAATAAAAAAAAAGTCTGAAGAGAAATTTTAAATTTTAAAAGATTTTTATATTGAGTTTAAAAACTAAGTTAATAGAACATTCATTTTTGAAAAATGAAAATGAAACATGTTTGATTTTCATCTAGTTTGAAATACTTACATTGATTAAAATGGAGACGTTTCACTCTTAAAATGACTTTAAACTCAATATAAAGTAATTTTAAAAGCAATTTTCCGGCAGAAAACTAAAAGGGCCTGCTTTTTGTCACTGAGTTTTACTTCAGTAATCTAAAAATATGTATTTGTTTAAAATGCCATAATATTTTCTTGATGCTATGTTCTAGCTATTAGGTTGGGAAAGAGTAACCAACTGACTTACGTAGAAATGCACATTAGGCTGAATAGTAAAAGGTACTAATTCCTATCATAAGCATCATGGAATACAGAATCAAGATCAATGGACAAAAAATGGTCATATTTAACAAAAGCAAAAATGTAGGCATCTATTTTTTGTAGGTTTCACAGGACATAAAAGAGAAGATATGTATGGAACGAAAATTGCAGAGCTGAAGTTCTAAAAAGAAAATGAGTTGTTTACAATATGATGAAATCTTTCCCAAAAGTGTCATGGGCAATTCGTTTTCAAAGGTATCCCAGACACAAGTAAGGAGACTGAACAATTTCACTGCACATAAACTAGCATTCAAATATACATTCATTTTTCTTAGACACTTTTGTATTTGGCACTTTTATAAATATGCATTTCTTTTAAACATAAAAATCTTTTTAAAATAATAAAAGGTGATCATATAGCAACTACAGTTTGACAATTACCTAATTTACATAATCTTGGTTTTTATCTTTGGTTCTTTCAAAGAACTGTGAGGCTATTATTCCACTTTGTAGACGAGAAGTCTGTGTACATAGTGGAAATACTAAAACCAAAACATTCATTTCGATCACTATTTTCCTTGGCACACCTCACTTTTCTGGAATATAGTGCTGCATACACATTATATATTTAATAAATACCTCATGATAGCTTGATTGATCAATTATTTATTTATTTATTTACATTTTATTTATTTATTTATTTATTTATTTATTTTTTTCAACGTTTATTTATTTTTGGGACAGAGAGAGACAGAGCATGAATGGGGGAGGGGCAGAGAGAGAGGGAGACACAGAATCAGAAACAGGCTCCAGGCTCTGAGCCATCAGAGCCTGATGCGGGGCTCGAACTCCCGGACCGCGAGATCGTGACCTGGCTGAAGTCGGATGCTTAACCGACTGCGCCACCCAGGTGCCCCATACATTTTATTTATTTTTGATAGAGAGACAGAGCACAAGTGGGGGAGGGGCAGAGAGAGACACGGAGACACAGAATCCAGAATCGGAAGCAGGCTCCAGGCTCCAAGCTGTCAGCACAGAGCCCAACGCGGGGCTCAAACCCACAAATGGTGAGATCATGACCTGAACCGAAGTCGGAGGCTTAACCGACTGCACCACCCAGGTGCCCCAGTTGATCAATTATTATTAACCATGATTCTTGTCCTGGGAGATATTTACAATTGTGTCTAAGAAAACAGAACAAATACCTCCTACTTTTCACAAGATCTATGGGATTTTTCCAACTTTTCATGGATCAGGCCCAACAATCTTGAGATCAGCAAACCTCACTTCAGATAAAAATCTTTCATTCATCTGAACTCCTCTTCTCTGTCCCCATGGCACCTTCCTCAATGCAGTGCAAACAGTTGAAGGGCTCACTATCAATCACAAAGGACTCACTGAGCAGCATAATGTGCAAAGTAGCTGGACCGAGGCCTGAGTAGAGAAGGAGTTGGCTTTTCTCTGCAAGTGATATGTCCATATGAGTTTGAGCAAGTCATATTCTTACTTGCTCTAGAGTTTCGTCTGTCATCTGTACAGTGCAAGTGTTTGACAGGTTAATTCTAAGATTCTTTCTTTTGAGAGAGAGAGAGAGAGAGAGAGAGAATGCTCGTGCATGCAGAAAGAGGGAGACAGAGGATCCGAAGTGGACTCCACTCTGACAGTCAAGAGCCCAATGTGGGGCTTGAACACCAACTGGGAGATCATGACCTGAACCAAAGTTTAGATGCTTAACTGACTGAGCCACCCAGGCGCCCCAATTCTAAGATTCCTTCTAGCTCTGATGGTCTCTGCTCTATTTATGACGTCTTTATTTCTTGAGGTGGGGGTGGGAGGACATTCAGGAAAATAAATTTGGGAGAGTGGAAACCTTCTGAAATATACAGTTTATTAAACTCATTCTAAAAAAGCACACATTCTATTTTTCTCCTCAACTGCTTTCCTATTTTTAGGTTTATATTTTCAAAATGACACCTTCTGAATAAATAGATGGGGACAATAAAACCAGCTGTAAAAACCACACAGTAAGGTGGCAATAAAATATGAATCATGGTTCCCAGGATCAGTAGCATTGTCAGAACGTACATATCACTGGGTACAACACTGACAACTGTAGTGTTCTTCAGGGGGTAAGAGGAGGCATGTGCGAACTGAAGACTGAGCAGACATTGAGGTAAAAGGGAAGAAATGACATAAAAGATATTCTCCATGTCTCAGAGCCACTCTGGCTCAGAAAACTACCATTTGGAAGAGTTGTAGCTGGATCCAAGGGTGATCCAGCAGGTAAAGTGGGAGATATGGAATTGTAGGAAGTAGTTTCTGTCTTTGATTCTGTCCTTAACATGATATGTGATGTTGAAGAAGGATATCAATTATATATATATATATATATATATATACACACACACACACATATATATACACATATGTGTGTGTATACATATATATATATGATTTTATATATTAACTTTTCATAGTGAAGTGGGTAAAATAATACTATTTCCCTTAGTTGTATTTTTTTAATAAGACATATTTATAAAAGGTTTTGGTCTCTTTTTCTTCAAGAACACAGTGTAACTAATAAAAAGAACTGTATTCATTTTCTACAATAAATGTTCACGAAATAAAATGAATGGTGTCATGGAACAATTTGCTAAACTGTATTTTGTAAGTACAAATAGGAATTTTCTGCATCACATACAATTCAGTCTATCGAATTAGGATGAACATTAACCAAAGAGAACACAATACAGGAGCTGTAATTTAATGATCACACTAGACAGCCACCTCCCACATAGCAAGAGGTTATCATAATTATTTACATTTGGGCGTAGAAAGAAGACAAAATGTGTCATCTTTTCGTTTGCTGCTTGCATTCAAAAAGGAAATGATCTTCTCTAAAGAGTGCAGTCAGCAAAATGAATTAATTAAAACTCAGCTTTGGTAGTGGAAACAGAAATTTACATCAAATAAAGAATTCCTCTAATTCAGGAAAAGAGGTTCTTTAGAAAAGAGAAAAATCTTAAAAAGACATAAAGGAAGTCATGAGTTTTTGACATATCACTGTAGCCACATATTCAACAGTTAATTCACGTGGTAATGGAACTCACTGGAGAACCACACATTCTGAAGGGTCTACACCTTGTCTCCAGTCTTTCTTTCAACCTCAGAATTTCCAAGGTTTACATTTAGTATATACACTGTACCTGGACACAGATAGATATTTATTAGAACATGTATTAGAACCAAGGAGGATAAACAGAATGACATTCTGAGTTGACCTAAAATAAGGAACTTTTCCTTTCCAGCTGCTTTTGGATAATCAAACTTCTATTTGATTAGAAACTAGAGTTAGGGATAAAAGATAATTGTAGATAGAGGTGCTTTCCCCAATCTCCTAGTGAAATAACCCTCCCTGATTCCAATCTTTTCTAAACATTGAATTGAGCAGAGTTGAAGAAAAATCATCTTTTGGTAGATGTTCTTCCCCATTGAAGTAGTTTGAAGGATAATGATGTCACTCCATTCTCATAAATATATCCTCATTAGTCTACCAAGGAAGAGTAAGGTCATGATACCCAGCACAGCTGCACGGACTATGGGATCGGGGTGATGAGACTTTCTAGTCTATTTATGAGAAAAGAGTAACAAAAAGGGCCAGGACCAGAACTGGTTAGACAAAATGTAGAGCAGCGTGGAGTATTGTAATGCGCTAGAAAATGGGATATTTCCAAAGATGGTAGGTAGATTGAGTGGTTTTCAGAAATAGGGGATTTGGGCAACTAAGGAGGCAGGTGAGAGTCCTGGGAAAATTGTACTTAATTAGAGATCAATTTTACCTACTTCATATCTCTTCCCAGAACTTGCTCTAGGAAACTTTACTTAGTGGTCATTTTTATTTCATATTCTCCGAATACCTGGCATTTGGTTAGATTTAGCAATCTGAAGTTACATATTATCTTATGCAATGCTTCACAAACAGCATCAGAAAGTTGTGTCCCTTTGAAAGTCAAAGATCATATCCAAATTCATATGAGCTATATGAGATAAATAAACAATTTGTCCATAATTTCAACAAGTACTTACTGAGTAACTACAATATGCCACACATACTTGCAGGTGCTGGGGCTACTTTAGAGAACGCTTACAAATATCCCTGACCTCACAGAGTTTACATTCTACTGAAGAAGGAGAGAGACAGTAAGCAAATACACGTGGAAAATACCTAGAATGTCAAAGGATCATAAGTTTAGAGAGGAAAATAAAACAAGGAGAAAAGATAGAGTTCTTAACCTGCCAGATGGGGTGGAGATGTGCAATTTTCTCTAGAAAGGTCAAGGAAGGCCTTGCTGAAAAGGTGGCTTTTATGCCATATGCGAAGAAGCTCAGGACAGATTTATGTATGGCATTCAAAAGAAGCCCTAAGCTTTTCAATGATCTCATATGAGCTCAAATATCAGTGCAACTTACATGAGTTTCATTTAAGTTGATTCTTTACCTCTATCAATGTAGATTCACTCTCATCAAGTACATATTGCAAAATACAGTCATTTCCCACTGTCCTACATCTTACCTAAGAAAGACCACAAATCTAAAATCTTGTGATATTTATTAGTTGTTTTAAATCTTAACAATTGTCGTTTCTCTATGAAAACAGTTACCCCATGAGGAAAAATATAACCTTAGTCCTTTATTGTAATGCAGTGATGCATATAGCAGAAAGCATAAAACAGAATTAAGAGACCTGGGTTGTAGTTGTATGGTTCATACACACCTACTAACCTCAGTGTGGAAGTTTCACCTTATTTGGAAGACAGAGCATTGGACGACTTCAACATTTCCAAAAGGGTGTTCCTCAGATCACTGGTGCTGGAGACACTTTGGAAAAAAAAAGCAACTAATGGTCAACTAAGTATGAAAACATCACTTATCACACAGACTCTAATTGGAGAGTCCAGTGCAGGTGAAAGGATCTGAAGAGGTACTGAATAAAAGAAGCCCATTGAACCACAAACTTCATGTAAGTCTAAATCTCCTAAATGTACTGCAAAAGACCTGCAAAAAGCTCAGATAAATCATAAAGGCTCATGTTTCCTACAATTTGGAGATAGTGTTTTGTTCTTTTCTATGATGTTGGTGCCATCCTATCAGTAGAGATGGGCTAAGTTATAATGAGCTTAACAGCTATGGAAAATATCAAGGGTTTAAGACAAAAAAGTTATTTCCTACTCATGCAGCTTGTTCACTGTGGATTGGCTTCAGCCTCTGTTCCATGTTCTTACTGCAGTCCACAGTGGGCAAAGCCGTCACAGTCTAGGGCATCACCAGTTGCTGTGACAGGAGGAAAGAGAGCCCAGTGTGACCTAATTTTAAGATGTAGTTGGAAGTATATGTTTCACATGTACTTGGAAAGAGTACAGATATTTGGCGAAAGAACTAATGACTCCATATTTACCTCCTGAAGCAATTTCACAGTTAAACTAAATCTAATGGAAGGTGGTGGCTTTGATGTTGTTGGATGCCGGATTTTGTTGTATTCCAATCAAGAGCATTGGACTTTTTTCTTACAGCCAATAAGATTACTTGTGGAAAAAATGTATCCTTCTGAGACCTGTTTTCAAGTTCTTTTAGGGTAGCTTTAGAGTAGTCTTTTTTCCTAGGGCTAATTTAGCCTGACTTCTTTTTTTTTTAATTAAAAAAATTTTTTTAATGTTTTTATTTATTTTTGAGACAGAGAGAGACAGAGCATGAGCAGGGGAGGGACAGAGAGAGAGGGAGACACAGAATTTGAAGCAGGCTCCAGGCTCTGAGCTGTCAGCACAGAGCCCGCCGTGGGGCTCGAACTCACAGACTGTGAGATCATGACCTGAGCTGAAGTCAGACGTTTAACCGACTGAGTCACCCAGGCGCCCATAACTTTTTTTTAATGCTTATTTATTATTGAGAGAGAGAGACAGAGCGTGAGTGGGGGAGGGGCAGAGAGAGAGGGAGATACAGAATCTGAGGAAGGTTCCAGGCTCCGAGCTGTCAGCACGGAGCCTGACATGGGGCTCGAACTCATGAGCCGCGAGATCATGACCTGTAGCCTCACTTCTAAGGTATAACCCTTAGGTGGCCTCTACTGAATGTTCTGAGTATTTCAGGAGAACTCTCTACTCTGGCTAATGGGAATTTCAACAGTTCTGGACTAGTGTAAACTCAGGAAGTTATTCATTATCTAGCTGCTCAGAAATTGTTCTCAGAAGTTGCTCTTGCCTTGTCTCTTGGAGCCTCACTCTATGCATACTAAGTTTTGTGTTATGCTAAAGAGTCAGAAAGACTGCTCTGCACATTTTTTGGAGCCCTTTTGCTGCATAACTCCCTCCTGCAAATGCCTTGCAAATTCTAGTGCCCTCTTCGCTCAGAGAGGCCTCCAGGCTCTATTTGGGTTTCCTTTTGCTGTGCTACGGCATAGAAATCTCTAGGCAGAGAGCCTAAGAAATTGTAGGTCTTATTTCTTTTGTTTCCTTTCTCTCAGGGATCACAGTGTTGTTCTGTCTATTGTTTAAAGTATGAAAATAGTTGCTTCCTATATTTTGCCCAGTTTTCTAGTTGTTTATGGCAGGAGGTTAATTCAAAATCCTGCTATTCCCTTATGGCTGGAAACTCATGCCTCCTAAATCTAAATTTAGCTCCTGTTTTAGAAACACTGTTTTTCAGCATGGCAGAGCACCATGTCTTGGAGGTCAAAAAAATGGATTTTTTGTTTTTTCCTGGGAGAACAGAAAGCTATAAACGTGATAAACTCCAATACTATACTTCTATTCCCTGAACTGTAACTCTTGCAACCAATAGGAAAAGTATATATTGACCTAAGCAATTGTCAAGATATGTAAGCAAAAAGGCTATTTCTAAGACAACCAACCTATGTATTCCTCAAGGATTAAGACACAGTAAAAATATTCTAGATCTTGTAAATATTTACTTTGAAGCGATGCAAAAGTAAAATATATTATCAAAGAAGTACTATGAATTTAACCTGGAAATAAATTGAGTGACCGGATGAACGAAAGGTGACAAGAAAAGATGAGGTGTTGCATCTTTTCGTAAAGGACGGTGTTACTCCTTTAGCATCGAAGGCACTGAAGGGTTGGTTTTAAACATACAGATGGAGTGACAGGCTTCTCATAAGAATTCTGGAAAGAATAAGAATAAGGGGGAAAACGAATGAATTACATATAGTAATAATAATGAATAATGAATCACTCACTGTATAATTTCCATTCACCAAACACTGTTCTATGCACTTTGTATGTGGACCTCATTGATCTTTACAGGTACAACACTATGAGGTGGATATTATAACCCCATTTTATAATTATAGAAATTGAGGTGATAATTATAAATTAGATAAACAAAGATAATAAGGAACTGGACCCATGGTGACACAGCTACTTAGTGGCAGAATCAGGTTGTAAATCTATAGGATGGCTCCAGTGCCCACAATTTTAACCCCAGGGCTATGCTGGCTCTCTGTACTTGGGACCAAACGTAGACGAGCCCACTGACACTGAAAGTAAGAACGATCCCTCTGGAAGTTAATTTGTAAATTTAACAACACATGGAGAAGTATGAAAGTCATGCTCAAGAGGATATCCTTCAAGCCATCCCTACTTGACACACTCTCGTTGAGTGTGTTAACATATCCCTAAAAAAAAAAGAGCAGAAAAGTCTAAAAAGGAAGATACTGTTCAACCATGAAAGCACTGAATAGCTAAATTTGGTGTCAAGAGAAGAGAAGACGATTCCTTGGTTCAAAAGAGCAAGTTGCTATTCTCAGAGGTAGACATCCCCTTTTATTGCAAAGGTAGATGCCTCAGACCTTCTTGGGCTAAATCATTTTTAATTTTTTTTTAAACGTTCACTTATTTTTGAGACAGAGAGAGACAGAGCAGGAACAGGGGAGGGGCAGAGAGAGAGGGAGACACAGAATCCGAAGCAGGCTCCAGCCTCTGAGCTGTCAGCACAGAGCCCGACGCGGGGCTCGAACTCACGGATCGTGAGATCATGACCTGAGCTGAAGTCGGACGCCCAACCGACCAAGCCACCCAGGCGCCCCTTGGGCTAAATCATTAAAAATGAAATCCTATATTTCTATAGCATTAGGATCATGCACACTAAGCAACTTCCTCTTCACGATTATTTTTCAATCTTGTTGCCTCTGTGGAAAAAAGATGCTGGGCAGGGGATGTAAAATATACCTCAATAGAAATTAAATTTTGGGTACCATAATTTAGTTACCTAAAGGCTTCAGATAATTTAGTTTTTTTAGTCTTCGCTAATACAATGAACTAGTGGTGCCTGGGTGGCTCAGTGGGTTAAGCATCTGACTCTTGGTTTCGGCTCAGGTCATGATCTCACAGTTCGTGGGTTCAAGCCACGATATATTGACTACAACTGCACACTATTCTTTACACTTCTACTGTCCCCACTGTTGCAGCCAAAGGGAAAAGAGTGTTATTTGGTTGTTCCATTGTGTGTCTAGCGAAGTTATACAATTTTGAAGATTCTAATGAATATTCAGAATTATCACCATAGGACTAACACTTAGCACTTACCATGAGCCAGACACCATCCTAAGAGTTTTATATTCTTTATCTTATTAAAGCCCCGTGATGTAGATCCTGTTATGAGCGTCATTCTGCAGAAGAGAAAATTGAGGCTGAGTGAAATTTAATACCTTGCCTAAGTTCATGGAGCTAGTGTGGAGATCTGAGCTCTGTCACCTCCAAAGCCTGTGTATGCTCTCTAACCTCTCCTATGCCTTTTTCCAATGCCACCAGAGTCGGAAATGAAAGAAAACAGTATTTCCTACGTTCTGTTAACTCAAAATGCTGCAAAGAACAATTCCACTTCCCTACCTTATGGTCAGCTATAGTCAGTTCAAGTTTTCCATTCTGCTGGAAGTTCAGTGGTGGCCTACCTCTATTCTGTTTCTCCACACATGAGGTGATGACTGATGAATTACTTTTCTTTTCTTTCTTCCTGTGATTTAGATTGTGAAGAAGAATAAAAGGGTTACAATTCCTAGGCCCAAAGTAGAATTTACTGGAAACGAGAATATGTGTAATAATTTCCAAATTGTATTTACGGATACCATTTTGTTCTATTGATTGGAAACCGTACCCGGCACAGGGATTCATACAAAGGAGATAAGAGAGAATGAGAAATTGAAACGCAGCATTGATGGAAGTTTCCTAACGGCAAACAAATGAGAAGGCTGTGCCATCCCAGGGGGAGTGGGGGTGGACCTGATGCCCGAAACAGTGAGAGCTGGGATTGAGTCAACTGCAGTGAATCCCGTAATTACTAAATTAGACTGTTCCATTTCTGGATAATGCGTGCTGCATTTTGATCTTGATTTAAAATCCAATTAGTTCAGGATCATCACTCCTGTTAGTTCTAGCTTCTCTCTGGTGGCTTTGGGAATCAGGCAATAGATTAGTACTTGTGTGGGTTCTTTGTAGGCCGTCTTTGAAGACACGGCTTTTTAAAGCTATGGCAACAGGTGTCCTTCCTCCCACTCTTACATATTTTACTGATTACTCTTTTGGTTTATCCTCAAAATTTTTCTTAAGTCACAGTCACCAATGAAATGCTGCATTGGCACACATTTTGGCTTTTCCAATAAATAGTGACAACCAACCATGATATTTATCCTTGAAATTACTGCCTCTTTTTAAATTTTCTGTTTTATTTTCTATGTAGTTCGCCTTTATGGATTTGTGTTATTTTTAATTCTCTTGTTTTTATTTTCAAAACCATTAATCAAATTTTACTTATATCATGAAGAAAAGGACCTTCAAGGGAAAACAATGGATTTTAGGTTTGTCAAATATGGGAGACGGAGACTTCTGGAAATGAGTGTTTGATTGTTTTCTGGTGAGAGTGAAAGGGAACTTCAGGCTGCCCAATGACATGGCTTCAGTTTGTTCACATGACTGTATTAGTAAGTAACTAATTAAAGGCAGTGTGAAACAGCTTCAATAGAAAGACCTCAGGATTTACATTTAAACATTTTTTTAATGTTTACTTATTTTTGAGAGAGAGAGAAGAAAGCGAGATAGAGACAGAGACAGAGGTCAAGCAGGGGAGGGGCAGAGAGAGAGGGAGTCACAGAAGCCAAAGCAAGGTCCAGGCTCTGGGCTGTCACAAGGCGGGGCTCGGACTCACGAACTGTGAGATCATGACCTGAGTCCAAGTTGGACGCTTAACTGACTGAGCCACCTGGGCGCCCCAATAGGATTTACATTTTAAAGTGTATTAATCTGTGTTTCATGATTATGAAATTATTCTGAATGTAGTTTTGTTTTTTCTTATTGAATACATACAGGAGAACTTCTGGAATGGTGACATAATACATACTTTGAAAATATGTTCTCCATAGTGAAGTGCGAAGAGTTATAGACTACAATAATTTTATACCACAAGAAAGAAAACAGGCATTTTTTTCCTCCATGGGTTTGCTGAAGAAAATGTAAAACATTGATTGAGAGCTACTTGTTAATTCACACTAGGGAACCATGTAGATTACTTAATTTTGAAAATTACAATGTAAACAAAACCAATGCCATAAAGGAGTTCAAGGGCCCTACATCAAAATAATATTTTGTTCATTTACTTTGACAAGTGTGGTTCATATACTCAAAGTGTTACTTATGATTATATTGCATTTGAATTAACATAGTGCATTTCATCAAAATAATGAAATCTTAGTGATATAATAACTCATGGAGAAAGTTCATCACATTTTTCTGATACAAATATTTTAAACAATTTATACGCATTTATGGGCACATTAATGTTACCCCATGTCTCTCTCTCAGGCTTCCTCTCTCCCTTTCTCACTTTCTCATACATAAAGGATTAAACTTAGCAATTTTGCTGCCTTTTCATCACCTCATAGATTATGATTAACATTAAACATGATTGTGTTTATTATAATGCATGATAATTCATACATTTCTGTATTCTTAGTCTGCATTTCTTCATATTTTCAAAAGTAGTTACCATAGCTATGGCTGTGTAGCCAATATCATATTGTGACTAATAATTAAACCAAACTAAATCTATTAAAATTATGTTCCTAGTAAGTTACATAGTTTAATACTATGCATCAGCCAAGAAATGGAAAGATGGGATAGCGTAAGGATATTAAGGAAGGCAGAGATGTAGGGTTTCATCATTTAAAACATTCCATTTTTATTAAGCTTACATTTCATAAAATCGGTTAATTTGGTTTCTAGGTTCAACTTTTTCTGTTAATTTTGTATATCTTCAGAGAAAGAATATAGAAACAACGTGTTATTGTTATTTAAAAATTATTGTTTTTTAAACTTTATCCTAGTTACCAAAATACTGGAATAGACAGAATAAAAATTAGGTGAGAAATGAAAGCAATTAAAAATTATCTAGAAACAATTAAATGCTATCTATGTATAGAAAGCAATACAGATTTATGCATGTTTAGTTATGGTATGGCATACCATGACATTTATTTTAAAGAGGGATTTCTAAAATAAATTATATCAGTAATACTTTTTTGTGTGTGGATTGATTCAGTTCATAGTCTAAATGACTTAAAAGTTCCCAGTCTTCAAAACATGCTACTTTTGCTTATTAACTAAGAAATAATATAACAGTGTCCCACAAATTAATATCATATTAATATCATCATAATATCATTACTAATCAATATCCAACTGAATTGTTACTGTTAATTAAAAACACTCAATATACATTTTCTTGGTGGGGCATGCTCATACAAACATTTTTTATGAATTTACTGTGTCTAGTTGAGGTATTCTAATACACTTGGGCCTTGGGAGAAGGAACAAGTTGATATGAATGGAAGCTATAAAACTCTTCATGAGGAATAAAGGGGAAATCTCAAAACTCATGCCCTAAGGACAGAAGGTCAGGAGTGTTATTTCAAGCTTCAAAATATACTAGCATTTTATTGAACTATCCCGTTCATCTGCTAAGAAGAAAAATATCAAAATCAGTTTGTCTATTTGAATTAAAAAAAAAATCAAATATCAGGATATAGCAAATTTACTAAGGTAAAAACTTTATATCCCCTCAAAAAAACTTACAGAAGTAAACAAGCGATTTCTCTTTATGATCAGCGATGTTAACATCACTGAAGAAGTCCAATTCTAAGAAGCTTGATTTTAGGCAGAGTTCCATCTGCAAAAGCATCATAATAACTAAAAACATACTAACTTAACTGCTGTTCTGCATGACACTTTATTTTAGATAACGTCATAAGGATGTGGATTAAGCCCACGAAGCCAAGTTATAACATCTGACATACAACTGAATAGTTTCAGTTTTTAATATACAGACAATTAATATAACATTTATTTCCCTGTTTCTTTTACTTTGTTTTCTATTAGGGGTTAGAAGTGAACATACTTATTTACTTACAAAGTGTTTCTAACAGTTTTTAAGGAAAATATCCTTTATATGGCAAACAGAAAAGTGGAAATGTATCTTTCTTTTATAATTGCTTATCAAATCTTTTACTTCCAGTTTATAAGGGATGGCCTAGAATACTTCTCTGATTCCTTATCAAGATTCTTTACTTCTAAAGAAAGTGAAGCAGATTTCATTCATTACTGGCCCAACTTTGCTCTTTTAGGAAGGAAATGAGTAGAATCTTCTGGATTAGTTTATCCATAACGAATGCATGGATATTGCCGGTTTCTACCAGAGAGTCACAAAGATAGGAGATGACTCTGAAAAGAAAAGTGCTAGTCTCTGGGGATCAGAATTCTTGTACCTGTCAGAAAGTTAAATGTGTCTCAGCTGAAGGCAGCTGTTCACTTAGACTTTCAAAAGAGAAACCCTTTTGATGGATTAAAAAAATTATCCACACATACACATATATTGCAAAATGTCAAGGGTGTGTGCAAATCAAGGATTCAGATATGGCTTGCTTTAGCAAGAATGAAGAAGTAGTTATGAAAAAAAAAGGTTTCCTTGCCCCCATTGGTACTTTATTTCAACTACATTATTCTGGCCAAACTCAATATTCCCACATCAGTTTTGGCTGAGGCCCTTTCTCTTACGGTGGGAGATGTGAAGGGTGTGAACACATAGCAACTCCTGGATAATTAGAGTAAGTGGCAGCATCTTGGAGGACATTGATGACTTTAATATATAGTAAGGTGTTGGGTGTGTAGTATAATATATATTTAAATCATGTCATGATTCATAGAATCTAACAAGCTCTAAGAAAGTCATGCAAAGCTAGTTTCTACTCTGTTACGAGCCACTTAATTTACCTGCATCCATTATGTAAATGTAGGTTTAATGTAAGTTTCACTTGTCTTTGGAAAGGGTCTGAAAACATTTTATTGTTGTGGTTTCCCATAGCTTAACAATATTGTCTATCACTTTGGTTTTCAGAGTTGCAGGGCAGGGTTGGGATTATTTGAGGGTTCTGGGAAAGAAGGAACCTCATTGAGACACGGGCTATCCCGAGATTCAACATGAGGACAGTGTGTTTGGTTACCCTGGTCTATTGGCAGGAAGGGGCACCAAGAGCTAAAAGTTACTCTCCACAGCAGGGCTGATAACTCAGGTTCAACAAGAAGCCACAGGCATTCGTGGATGGTGTGAATTCTGACAGAGGGCATGTCCTTCAGACCCACTGTGGTGTGAGACATGAAGAACAATACATGTTATGGATGAAGAGAATTATAACATTAGAACCCATGGCTATCGAAGGCAAGAGGTCTAGGTCAGCAAGTACATCACTGCAGATGTGAGACCACAGGCAAACTATTCATTCATACCCAATTTTCTTTATTTGTTAAAGAGGATTTTTTTTTCTTATAGGGTAGAGTGAGTGATTGATGATACATGTTAAGTGATTAGTACAGTGCCTGGCATTTATTATGTACTCACTAAATAGTTGATAAAGATATGCACTGGTTATTACCGGATAATATAGAGAAGCAACATACTGTGATGAAAAGTACTCCTTTTTCAGGATCAGAAGTCTTGGTACAAATTTGGCCTTTCACTGAATTTAGACAGTGCCTTACAGATACCTAGTGTTTTACAGAAAAAAAAAAAACATTTGAAAACAGCACACGATTGGGGCACCTGGGTGACTCAGTTGGTTAAACATCTGATTTCGGCTCAGGTCATGATCTCATGGTTCATGAGTTTGAGTCCTGCATTGGGGTCTCTATTGTCAGCACAGAGCCTGCTTCGGATCCTCTGTCTCCCTCTCTCTCTGCCTCTCTCACTCTCTCTCTCTTTCTCTCTGTCTCATGAAAATAAATAAACATTAAAAAAGAATTAAAAACAGTACATCATTTACTCACTCTCTCTGCCTCAGCATTCTCATCTGTGATATTGGAAAAACAGTAGCACATGCCCCACCTACTTTACACACTGGCTGTGATTATGAAATACAATGATAACTTTGTAAGCACCATGTAAATGGCAGTTATATACTTGTTAATTATTATCCCTTTCATTTTCAAGAGGTGGTGTTGAACAAGGCTCCAAGGGAGAACATACATGGTCAGAGGTGAAAACTTTGTGACTCTACCCAAAATAAATTAAGTTGAGGCACTGAAGATCCCAATATGCAAACAAGTTCAAATGAAATTAACTGATGAAAAAGGAAGGGTGATTTTTTTCAATTAGCTGTAGGTGATCGTATCTAAGTGAATTAATTTGTATTCGCTAAGCACTTAAATGAATTAAATGTATTTATTAAGCGCTTGTAATAAAAATGACCCAAGACAATAACCTTTACGGGAGCAGCGGCTGGCTCTGTCTTTGCTTACTTACCATTCTGTCTCACGGTCTAGCTTTGAGTAAATGAACAACACTGTGTTTGCTGTGTTGAGGGAAATACTGAAATGCGAGACATGGTCCCTACACTACCTGTCTCTCTTCTTCAAACATTTATTGAGAAGCTATTATATGACATTCTGCTAGACTAGGGAAACAGGCAAACAAGAAATAGACCATCGCATTGACAAGTTAACAGCCCAGAGAGAGATTTACATGTAGAAAGATGAGATGAATATGATACAATGTGACAAGTGATATAAGAGCATAGCAAGTGCTGTGGGAGACTCATGGATAGAGCACTTTACTCTGCCTACATCAGACTAGTCACTTCTATATAAAACATCTGGAGAACCACACAAAGCTGTGTATACTCAGGTGGGGGAATAAATATTGCAAGAAAGCAGAGATGAGAAGCCTATTTCCATTATAGATCTAAGACTACACTGTACAGTATCAGTTGCCAATAGGAAAAATCGTGTCATGCCTGACCTATGGAGCAATGGGAAAAGAAATATGGAATCTCTCTAAGGAAATCTTTTGCTGGGTTAGAGTCATGGGGGTCAGGCACCTGATCCCAATGTAGTGCTCAACTGACCCCCAAATTAGAGAGTGCCTGGAACAAATCTTTTTGATCATACCAACAGTCTGAGCAGTCACATACTGTTAGTGCATTTACAGTTTTAAATCCTTGAAAATATTAGGTTATGCCAAGAAAATGGAAGAACAGGACTACTAAAGACCGTCAGCCAGTATAAGAGATTTTGGCTCCTCTTCCATCAACAAGACAACTGAAGACTTTTTTTAAAGCTCCTGACTCACAGCCTTCCTGTCTGTCTTTATCCCTACCTTCATTCCTTGACTTCAGGAACCGCCCCCCCACCCACCATGTTTGAGTCCGTCCTCTCCAATGTCCTAGTCCTCTACCCCCTCTCAGCTACCTACTCTCTTGCTCATACCCTAACTTATATACTACCGTCAACACTTCCACACTACCTAAATCTGGATTTTGGACATGCCACTCTTTGAAAACTGGGCATCACCCTTGATAACCTCTACACTTCAACCTTTTCCCTACCCACTGAATCCATCACCAGGTCCCATTGGTGCCATGTCAGAAATATACCTTACATCCATCCGTTCTCTCCTTCTCTCATTACATCACCTTTGGTTAAACCACCATCGATCACTTAGATACTATTAAACTTGTAACTATAGCTTAACAAACCTGTTAGCAATCCTAATAAAAATACTAGCATAGGTAAGCAGACATGCTAAATATTCTATTACAGAAAAATTAGAGTAAACATAAGATTTATTTACCTTAAAAAAAGGAATTTGCCTTAAAAGGAAATGTAAATAAAGCCTAAAGCGCCTGAACCAACTCAGTGCCCACATTACACTGACATCCATTCACCTTTTTATGACCACATATGAGCTAATTTATATTACAAAAACATGATTGCAGCAAGTGATGGTTCTCTGTAAACTCTCTAAAGGCCAATGTTCTGTAAAAGTAGTCTTAAATTTGTCAAGAAATTTTAGAATCATTTGAATTATTAATTAACCTGAATGAATTCATATATGGTGAAAAGTCAGATACTCTGAGTTTTAGTATCTGTTGTGCCACGTAAGAACCATGTGACCTTGACTGTTTGATGATGCTTTTTGAGCAGAAGAGGAAACAATTACACCTGACTTGCTTTCATCATGGGATTATGATGACCAAATGAGTTATAATGAGTAAAAATAAGATTATGTAATGAGCATAAGGAATGTAAAATGACTTTGAACTGAACAATACTACATAAACGCAAGTTGTTTAGATATTTAAGAGCAAAAATTCATTACTGGCAATTGCTAAATCTTGTCTGTGTGTAGCAAAAAGAGCACAGCTTCTAGGGTGCACGTCTAGGAATCTCTGCCTTTAAACAGATATGCCATCCAAACACCCAAAGAACAAAGATCAACCTTTACTTAAGAACCCAAGTAATCACAAGAGGAGCAAAGGGGACAAATATTGCAACAGGATAAATGTTAAGCCTACTGAATCAGCCTGGAAACTGAGGCACATTTCTACGGCCAGTGTATTCCGTCAGGGAGCTTTTGTGACAGTGGAACGGCCCGAGGAGGCTTTACTCTGAGCCAGCAACAAGGACACAATGCATAGGGCTTCGACTGCCAATAAGAAATCCATAATTGGTGACAATTGTCCATAAGCATTTTCTACTGTATAAAGAATCAAAGACAATATTATAGGGAGACATGGCAAGTCACTCTTTTAGATCAAAGTCCATATATAAATATACCTATATGTATATCATCTATATCTGTATTTTTAATTATTAAAGGGCAAAGCAGGAGTTAAGGCTAAGATTCAATACGTAAATGGAAGAATTGGGCACTCTGAGTAAGGTTTGTTTAAGTGGGTGAGTAGTTCAAAACCAAATATAGAGTAACGGAAAAAGTCCCATAGATTATAGGTCTCAGAGGCAAGCACTGAAAAAAAGTGACTGCAGATGATGGATTAAAAAAATGGACTCAATTATCTAGTGACTTGATGGCCTTGAAATAAAAATCAGAGGGATGGATAAGGGAATACAGTCATTGGAGGAATCTAATTTGGTGTTCAAACGGGGCTTGAAAACCTCAGAGGAACAGATTGCAGTTAAAATTACAGATAATGTTTCACTTTGTTTTAAAAATGAGTCATTGGAAAAAAAAAAAAGCCTACATTTGCTTGGTCCTCTCCTCTGTGCAGGAATTAGAACCCTAAAGAAAAGGCTAGGAGTATTTCAACATCCCTTTTTTTGGCTTCCTTCATTTATTTTTTTAATCATTCGCGCAATATGCAAATAATTAGTGCACTTTGTAGGTGCAAGTCGAGGATAATGTTAGATGAGTAGTTACGATATAAAAGCACAAATCAAAGCCGAAAACTGAGAACCGTGATCCATATAGCAAGTGCATAAAGTTTCATGTAAATAAAATACTTTCACAGACCAATTTTCCTTTTGTATTTATTTTCAGTGAAAAAATTAACTTTAACAAAACAATGCATATTTATGGTTAAAAATATTTAATAGCAAAAATATACACATGCACACATCCATATCATTCTTGCCTAAACTCAAGACCTAAGTTCTATACCTTAGAGGTAATAATAACTAATAATTTCCATAAAAATTTCCTTAAAAATACTAAAAGTGCCTGAGTGGCTCAGTCAGTTAAGCGTCCTTTGGCTCAGGTCATAAACTCTCCGTTGGTGGGTTCAAGCCCCGCATGGGGCTCTGTGCTGAAGGGTCCGAGCCTGGAGCCTGCTTCAGATTCTGTGTCTCCTTCTCTCTCTGCCCCTCCCCCACTCACGCTCTTTCTCTCTCTCTCTTTCTCTCTCAAAAATAAATAAAAATTTTTTAAAAATTTAAAAAAATACTAAGATTCCACTATTCATACTCTTCTGCAACTTGGCTTTTGTTTTGTTAACAATATATATTTGAAACTTTTTCATGTTAGCACCCCAAAATTAAGTAATTTGTTTTCAGCTTAGTTTTCCATCTCGTGGCTATGGCATAATTTTTGTAGTAACATGAATGAATATACAGTTTTTAAAAATTATCTTTTTATTGCAGGCAGTGCTGCAATATTAATCTACGCGTATCTTTCCCTTGTCCCGGTTTTTCTATTGGATAAATTCCTGCAGTGGAAATTCTGGGTGGAAACCATGAATATTGAGAAATTAGGATGACCGTGTAGATTGCAAAGTTAGTTGCCAAATTTGCATCATATGTGCATATTCATATTTCCACATCACTTCCGGTTCACCCTTGCCAACACTAGGTATCATCAAACTTTGCAATTCTGTCAAATGAATAAAGGATAAATCACATCTTATTTAGTGTGTGTTCCTTTAAATACGAGAAATAAATAATGTACGTTTTTAACATATTTTTTTAAAAAAAACTATTCTCTTCCCACAAATTTGACACCCCTTTCCTTGCCTCCCTCCCTCCAAATCACAAGCACAGTGAAAGGCACCCAGTGGAGGAAGCAGCCTTCCCTGTACAGACCCCTGATCTCCAGCCATGCTCCTCAGGAGAGTCTCTCCTGCCCGGGGACCCCCTCTCTGCTGGTCTCTTTTTCCATCTGCACCCCAGGAAGGTGTGGGGAGTCCTTGCAGATTCGTGGACCACTTACTGAGGTTTCTCCTGAGCCACAAGAGCAGTGACTACATTTTATTTTATTTAACCACACTCGTAAAGCCCTGACTCTGCCACGCACTGCTTAAGTCTTCTACAAATGTTAACTCATCTAACCCTCTTAACAGCTCAGTGAGGGAGAGACCATTATAAGTGACCCTCACAGATAGGGAAACTGAGGGACATGGTGGTTAGGTGGTTAGGAAGCAGCCCAGGGTCGCAGATTTGGAACCCAGGCTCTATGTATGTTCAAGTCTGTCCCTTGGCATTCACATTACTTGCCTCCTTCGGAGAGGTGGTGAGATCAAACAGCTCTGAAGAGACCCATGTGGACCCCTGGTGACACCCGCCCTTCCCTCTCTGCCCTTAATCCTGCCTGAGAATCCCATTCGGGTTTCTCAGGACTGGGATACTCAAAGCTAAGAAGCAGAAAACTTTTCTCTCCCTGCTACTCCTCCTCGCCAAGTTTAGGACTCTGCCCATCTCTGTCCTCTTGCATCCCTCCTATTCTGAGAATGGCCGCATATGTCATTGTCAGGACAGGGACATTGGAGAGTGAAAGGGAAGCTATGAATAATGAAAGTAACAAGTATTGGTGAAGATGTACAGCTGTGGACCAGAACTGTTCAGGTGAAGCAGGAGGCACGGCCATCCTACTTCCAAGACTTTGCAAAGACTGGAGTTCTAGTAGGCATTCTCCCTAGGCTTCTCCCCCTGGCACTGGGCGGAAGAGACATACATGGGGTGGCTTGGGCACCCTTAACTTTCCCTCCCTTATTTGGGGCCTCAGGTCCCCCTGACCCAGTGTCTGTCCTGTCCTTTCCCGATTAAAGTTTTATATCATAGCTAGAAGCCCTGAAGGATCAAAGATGAGGGAGGCTATAAAAAGCCTCCATAAAGCAGAAAGCTTTGGAGGCAGGGGAAATGTCAGGCATTTTGGACTTGACAGATCGGAGTTTAAATCCCACTGTCTCCCTCTACACAGTGTGGCCTTGAGCAAAAGACTTCTTTGGGACTCAGTTTCCCATCTGTAAATGGGAGGAACAGCGCCAATCCACACAGCCACTGTGAAGAATCAGCGACTTATACAAAGGGAATGTCAACAAAGTTTGTTATTTCTCTGTGATTTGCCTCTTCTTCTGGCTTGGTTTTCTTTTTCTTGTTTATCTGAAATAAGTCAGAATGCATTAATAGATTTTGCCTTTGCGATATATATTGGGCCTATATTTTGCTGACTTATATTTATATTTTTACCGGGTTTGATTTTTTACTATACAGGAAATGGTAATTATTTCTGGATTACGTTTTACAAATGCTTTTGTATTACGAATTCTAGGTTTGCTTTCACGCTGCAGAAACATAAAGAAATGTCCTCATGATTGCATCTAGTGCTGTTATGCTACCATTATTTTTTGTTTGACTATTTGATCTATATGAAATCATTTTAATAGGCTTGTTGAGGCATAATTAACATATAATAAACTGTGCATATTTCAAGTGTGCAGTTTGATAAGATGGCATACGTATACACCTGATAAATGATCACCACAGTGAAGAGAATAGATGTATTCACTTGAAAAGTTTCCTCTTGCCCCTTTTTATTCCTCTACTGCCCTGACCCCACTCACACCATCCCCAGGCAATCACCAATCTAATTTCTCCCACTTCAGATTGGTTTTCATTTTCTAGAGTTTATACAAATAGGGCCCATGCAGTATATACTTTTTTGTCTGGCTTCTTTCACAGTGGGTATATTGTGATTCATTCTTGTAGTGGTATTTATCAATAGTTCATTCCTTTCATTGTTAAGTGGTATTCCATTGTATGAATATACAACAATTTGTTTATCTGTTCAGTTGCTGATGAACAGTCAAGTTTTTCCAGTTACTGGTTATTACAGACAGAGGTGTGATGGACATTTGTGTAGAAGTCTTTGCATGGACATATATTTTCATTTCTGTTGATCAAATCCCTAGGAGTGGAACAGCTGGTCAGTTTGGTGGGTGTATGTTTAACTTTTTGGGGAAAGTGTCAGACTGTTTTCCAAAGTGGTTTTGCCAGTTTCTATTGCCACCAGCAACATAGGACAGTTCCAGTTGTCCACGTCCTCTCCCTGACTTGTCACTGGCAGTTAAAAAGAAATGACCATTCTCATAGATGTGGAAAAGTAGCTCCTTGTAGTTTTAAGTTTCATCGCCCTGATGACCAATGACATTGAGCAGCTTTTCACGTCTTAGCTATTTGTTTAACTTTGGTAAAATGCCAGTCCAAATCTTTTGCATATTTTTTATCAAGATATTTTATTATTGAGTTTTGCAAGTTCCCTATAGATTCCAAATACAAATTTTTATCAGATATATGCTTCCCAAATATTTTCTTCCAATCTGTTTTTTTTTTTTTCATGTTTATTTATTTACCGTGAGAGAGAGAGAGAGACAGAGAGAGCAGGGAAAGGGAAGAGAAAGAGGAAGAGAGAATCCTAGGCAGATTCTGCACTGTCGGTGCAGGGCCCAATGTGGGGGCTCAGTCTCAACAACTGTGAGATCATGACCTGAGATGAAATCAAGAGTTAGATGCTCAACTGACTGAGCCACCCAGGCATTTCTTCCAATATGTTTTTCTTATTTTTTATACAGTCTAATGTGTCAGTTTGTTGGATTGTGTTTTTGGTGTTTTAGCTAAGAAATATTTGCCGAACCCAAGGTCACAATTTTTTTTTCTTGTTTTCTTGTAGAAATTTTAGTTTTTGAGTTAAGTCTATGATTCACTTTCAGTTATATTTTTTTTAACTTAAATTCAAGTTAGTTAACATGCAGTGTAGTCTTGGTTTTAGGAGTAGAGCTCAATGATTCATCTCTTACATATGACACCCAGGATTCATCCATAAAAGCGCCTTCCCTAATGTCCATTTCCTATTTAACCCATTGAATACCTAGTTAGTCCAGCACCAGTTCAAAAAGATCATTCTTTCTTCACCGAACTCTGCTTCTTTATCAGAAGACATCAGTTGACTTTTTTTTTTTTTGCTGGGTCTTTTTCTAGAGTCTTGATTCTGTCTCGCTGCATTTTGCCTGTCTTTACCACAATACCGCGTTCTCTTATAATAAAAGACTTGTAATGAAATAGTGTTAGTTCTTGAACTTTGTTCATGTTTTTTAAAGGTGTTTATACATTCTGGGTCCTTTGAATTACTGTGTGAATTTTAGAAGTAGCTTGTCAGGGCGTCTGGGTGGCTCACTCAGTTGAGTGTCTGACTCTTGATCTCTGCTCAGGTCATGATCTCCCAGTTCCTGAGTTTAAGCCCCGCATTCGGCTCAGCACTGACATCGTGGTGTCTGCTTGGAATTCTCTCTCCTCCTTTCTCTGCCCCTATCCCACTCATGCTCTCTCTCTTAAAATAAATAAGTAAATTAAAAAAAAAAAAAAAGAAGTAGCTCACCAATTTCTATGAAAAGCTACTGAGATTTTGACTGGGATTACATTGAATGTATAGATTAATTTGGGGGAAATTTGATAACAATATTGAGTTTTACAAGCCAAGATAATCCAGGAGGGTTCAAAAGTATGGGTCAGGATATAAGAAATCTATGGGGTAGAGCTCAGTCCCTGTTTCCCCTTGGAGTTGCAAAGAAAAGGATTATTTAATGAAACTGAAAGGGACAATAATGTAGTGAGGGCTGCCTTGGGAGAAGCTGTGATATTTGAGGATATGAAAGATGTAAACACTCTTATCCTCACTGCTCCTCTCTGTTCTCCTTCTGGGTGTCCTTGAGGGCTGAACCCAAGTAGACATGGAGGGGTAGCAAGCAAAGATCATCTATTAGGATGATGATATACTTCTCCTTTGCCTTTCAGAATTTCTCTGTTAAACCATTTTTAACCTGCGATAGACTCCATTCTACCATTTTCACATGTCCAATACTGTATTTAGCATTTTACCATTAAGATCCATGAATATTATTTACTAATATTCTGTAGTTTTTCTGTTTTGCACTATTAGATTTTGGCATTGACTTTGGAAGACTGGAATTTTTTTTCCTTTTTTTATGTATGATCTAAAATGGTTAGGATAACTACATATTCCTTGCAGGTTTGAAAGAATTGATGATCTGTGAAACTGTCTGAGGAACATGTTTTTGGTGATGTGAGAATGACTTGTGATTTTCTCAGTTTCTTCTGTAGTAATTTGTTTGCTTAATTTTTTTGTTATTTTTCATTTATAGTTTCATAGAAAATTATCCATTTTGCATAGAGTAAAATTTATATTTTCAATATATTTTTATTTTCCTATGTCAATTAATTTCTTTACTTTTCCTTTTTATTTAGTTTAATTGTCTTTTGTGCTGCATTTATAATCATATATAATTGTACTTTTAACTTGGTATAGTTATGGTTTCTCATATAGTTTTTGAATAGGTGGCTGTTAAATTAAATATTACATCATATTTTCGTGCAAACAACTGGCTGTTGGGTTGCTTTTTTTTCACACTTTTTTAAATTTTATTTTATCTCTGTTAAGTTCATTCTTTCAATACATTTTATCTTTTATTGGTAGTGAATTGAATACTTAATTGTTATTTTCATTGCTTTTTACATACAATTTTAAGACGATGAATTTTCTCTAAGAATAATATTGGTGATAGCTCATAGATTCTAATTTGTGGGAGTTTTCTGTATTAGTACTTTGCCAATACTTTGCAATTTCAGTTTTACTTTTTTTTTTTTACTTAACATGTTGCAAATATGCTTTTAATTTTGTTCCTAATACCAGATTGTCCCAAAAATTTCCTCTTGTGTTCCTTCTAACTTTTCCCGTGTGACTAGCACATTTTTTAAAAAGTAAAATTTTAAACCTAGTTCTGTGACCACCAAATTTAAATTCTTTTCCATCCTGAATAGTAAAGCAATAAAATTAATATATACTTATTATATATAGGCTCAGAATCCTAAACTATCTCTTTTAAAAATTTTATTGGTCATTTATTTGCTAATGGTTCTATTTCAAAGATAGAATGGTTTAATGAATTTATATATACATAATATATACAAAAATATAATATATTTTATTGGTTCTAGGATTAACTTTTCTTTTAAACATTGCAACCTCTCTGAAATTGTGAAGCGTAATTTAATTGGCAGATTTTTTCTTAGTGGTGAATAAACTAATGGTATATCTTCCTATTAATAGCATTGAAGTTTCAATTTCAGTGAAATATGGCATCAGTTTATCATAAACAGATATAATCTTTTTTTTTTTTTTCCAACGTTTATTTATTTTTGGGACAGAGAGAGACAGAGCATGAACGGGGGTGGGGCAGAGAGAGAGGGAGACACAGAATCGGAAACAGGCTCCAGGCTCTGAGCCATCAGCCCAGAGCCTGACGCGGGGCTCGAACTCACGGACCGCGAGATCGTGACCTGGCTGAAGTCGGACGCTTAACCGACTGCGTCACCCAGGCGCCCCAACAGATATAATCTTATATTAAATCTGAAATATAATCTTATATTAAAATTCAGTTCACTGCTTTAGTAAAAAATGTGTATAATTCATGATCTGTCTGCCCCTAACATTGGAGACTGTTTCAGTGAGAACTTTTACTACATGCAATTATATTTTGAGGATGTAGTTTCATCAGACTATTTCTGAATTCCTGAAATAATTTAAGAAATAGTATGGCATGCCAGAAAGAATGCTGTCCTGAGAGTCAGGATACATTATTAGAATGGTTTTGGATAGCTCATCAATACTATTGGCCCATATTCTTTCAGCGGAAAATTGTGAGACGTGACAAGGTGACTAGATCATCCTGTAGCTCCATGAATTCTAACAGTATATGAACCCACTGGTTCTATGAAGCGTAGTTTCACTTCATCATTCCCATGAACAGAGCAGGTTATGGATACATGAGAAAGTGAAGCTTCCAACCTGCACTTGCTATATCAGCCCATCAGGTAAATGCCTGGATAAACAGTAGAAAACAGGTGGGAAACCTTTGCTGTGAGCTTAGAGAGTCTCTAATCTGAAAAACAGAGAGCAGCTACTTCCAAACCATTATCAGCACATTCTGCTTGGAGCCCAAGTTTGCATTAATATGAGCCCTTGATCCACTCTTTGGTCAGTGTTAGCTGTATGACCTATTTGGGTTAGCTCACGTTAAACCTATTTTGTTTTGTTTTGTTTTGTTTCCTTCCATAGTCACAAGTGTCCACATGCAAACTTCTTACCCATGGCCGATGAAGAAAAATAATAGTGATTCAAAGAAAAGAGAGTCAAGTGATAGGTAATTTGAGCACTAGGGCAAAGACATATCAGCAGATCCCATAGTAATGGTGAATAAGCCCTGTAGGCAGTGGTTCAGTGGCAAAACCCTTCTGACCAATTCCCACTCCGTAAACTTTATGAAAACTATGCAAAGAGCAGGTATTTACCAAGGGAGTTACCAGGAAGTCAGCTCATCCTTCTTTTGGGCTCTGAAAAACTTAGAACCCAAATTCTACTAGGAGTTTCACTCTTTGAGCTTATGATTTCATTTATTGACTTAATAAGTGATTCTTTACTTTTGGTTTCTAGTTGATTCCCTTATCTAGAAATAATAATGAAATTTTATTATAAGAATATTTGTTACATTGAAGAATTTGCTAACAAGATGGGTCCATTGTGGACCCCATTCAAATGTGTTTGTCTCTCCCCTTTTCAAATCAGTGACTTTTTATTGCTTATGTACTTAATGCAAGCCACTTGGATAGATACTTGAAAGACTGAAATAATGAATAAGACATAAACACCGACTGCTCTTAAGGTAATTAGAAGACAAGTAACCCAAATCCACAGAGCTCAAGGCAGAATAAGAACTGTGCCACAAGAGTAATTCAACCCCCTACCGGGATCCTGATAAGCTTGTCTGAGGACAACTTCATGGATTATTTGAAAAGTGGCATTTGTATGGCACCTATAGTTGTCTCTGTTGGTGCTCTGCCCAGATCCTGGAAGACTTTGACCATGTCTTTGTGCCTTTATCCCAGCTTCTGTGTTTTTTGGCTTCTTTGACTTCTGCAAGCTCATAGGATTTAGGTTTGTCCCTCCCCTTGCCAAGTCCTTTGCCAATGACTGGTGGAGGAAAAATTAAGACAAACTCCTAGGTATAATTCACATTCCAGAGCTCACCTGGAGGATCAGGCTGAGGCTGAGACTTTTTCTCAGATCACATCTTACCTGACTTCATCTTCTTCCCCTTGTTGCTTAGCGAATTCTCTTGGGAGCAGAATGCTTCCTCAATAAATCCCTTGCACATGAATTCTTGTTTCAATAGTGTTCCTAGGGACACTGACACTTAAGAGGGAGCATAAAGAATTTAAGATAGGGACAGGAGAAAGAGGTTTCCGGGGAGAAGGAAGTTCAGGTTTATTTGGTGAATAGTTCTGTTTGGTTTAGGGCAGGGAATTGTGGAAGAGAAAATTGGAAAGGTCATTATAGACTATTATGAGACCCTGAGAAAACCTTGAAAGCCATATTAAGAAACTGAGCAAATTTATTGTAAAGTGGCCATATTTTTAGGGAGAACCACAACACAAATCCCTAGGATAATGGAGAACTCATGAATTGAAGGGATAGATAACCCATACCATATGAATAAATGTATACTTCATTAATTCCAGTGAAATAAAGTCAGGTCAAATCAAGATCATTAATTTTAAACTGCTTTTGTTTCTAACAGTGTCATCGCTGATTGCAGCCACTCACATCCCTCAGGACGTAGACTTCTTTAAATTGATTCCTCTGAATGACTTGGGTGTATTCTCATTATCTGTGGCTAGCAACTTAAAGCTGAAACATCCCATTTAGGATTTGAATCTATCATTTTGGTGATTTTTACAGAGAATGTGGTACTCCCTACCCCTCCCTTGTTTTGGTATTTCTTTTCCACAATGATATATCCTTCAGCCATTTCCAATATCACCAAAAATAAAGATTATTAGTTTCAATTGCACCTTAATTAGATTTACTGGTTTTCTAATAGTGTTTTTTTTTTTTTTAATGTTGATTTCATCACTAAGGCTTTCCCTTTCTAACCTGACTTTGGGCCTGATATTTAAAAATTGCTTTGATCAAATGTACACTCTATAAGGTTTTACAACTGTGGAATGATAATACATGTTCTTTTATTAGGAGATGTCTGTAATTCAAAGGAAATACCAAGAATGCCAGGTGTGAAGAGTGCAAGGGAATATAGGTTATGTCCTGATTGTACTGCTTGACAAGACAGATGAGCTTACAGAACAACTACAGTACATCTGCATACGTTAGTAACATAACGTAACATAGCACTAGAATTCGTAATTTTAGAAATCAAGCCTTTTGAATCATTAAAGCTGATGAGATTAATAAAAATTACTGATGAGGCATAATGGCAATTGGAAGAACATAATATTTACATCGGTGGGGTTTCTATGAATTCCACATTTTCTCTGTTTCAGCACTTACAAGAATCTCTCAGAAAATTCAAAGGTCTTGTGACCAGTAATGAACTTCAGATCTTGTACCTGGTACAAGAGTAGGTTTGTTGTAGCTACCACACCTTGTGATTTATACTGGAGAGAATTAAGTTTTTAGTGCTTAAAAATTAATGACTTACTATCTTTTACTTGTAACTCACCTTCAAATTCTACAGGAATATTTCCCTTTTCCTGATACTGGAAGAGTCATACATTCTATGTGTTCTTATAAAGATCTGGCCTTATAATTCACACTTAGTATTAATTAGGCATTTATTTGCTTCTGTCCACAATGGGACTGTGACCATTTTACTATTGAATTCCCAGTAACCTGCAGAGCGGTAGGAACATGGTAAGTGTGCAGGATAATAAACAGAGGTAAATTATATTGTACTTATGTTTCTTGGCTACATAAAATTAACATATGTTAATGCTCATATTATTGTTCACATGGGACTGTAATTATCAAATTACAATACATACATGACAGTGCAACCATTTCTAGAATAATCCATTGAGTAAATTTCCTATAGGCTTTTACAATATTTGGGAACAAACAAAATTTACTATAAGGGCTAATGTTTATAAGGTTCTACTATATTCCAACTAGATGTGCACATAGGCATCCATATCATTTTGCATCTAGAAGTTTATCAACACAGAGAAGCTATTTTACTCCTCAGATACACAAATATTCAACTCAGAAATGTGGCCCGGTCTTTGACGGGGAAGACCAGGAAATGGACAAGAAGAAAGTCTGACTCTAAAGTAGTTGCAAGGCTTTTATAAGATGTATGAGAACTTCTTCCACGGGAGTTAACACTCACAAGAAAAATCCCCTTTCTAACTGCAACTTAACTTTTATTCTTCTCTACCTCACAACCACCCTTTCTTCATCCAGTCTTCCCAGCCTGTCCTGTCATTTCAGAAAAAGGACTGTGCTTCCTCTCTGAAGGTATTCCCTCTGTGTCGACCTCAGTAGGTTGGTGCTCATACCACTTGTGTGATTCCTTTTTCTACTCTTGATATCAAGCCCCTTTTAACTCATACAAGTTCTTTTCCCCCTCTCTCTTCTTTTTCCGCCAGTACATTTATACCTCTGTTACTATAATTAAAAATTAAATCCGGGATGCCTGGGTGGTTCAAGTTGGTCTAGCTTCTGGCTTTGGCTCAAGTCATGATCTTGCGGTTCATGGGTTCGAGCCCTGCATCAAACTCTGGGCTGACACCTGGGAGCCCGGAGCCTGCTTTGGATTCTGTGTCTCCCTCTCTCTTTCTCTACTCTCCTCGACTCGCGCTCTGTCTCTCTGTCTCTCTCTCTCTCTCAAAAATAAATAAACATTAAAAAAATTAAAAAGTAAAATAAAATAAATAAAACCCAACAGTTCCTATAAATGCATGACAAATGTTCAACCATTCTCATAATTTTGTAAGTGCAAAAATGTTACAGTTTTATGCCTACCAGATCATCAGAAATTAAAAAGTTTGGCAATATAAAAACTTGGCAAGAGATAGGTCAACAGGCCATCTCAGAGCGGACTTGGGAATCGGTACAACCTTTGCAGAGAGAAATTCAGCAATACCTACACACAAATTTATTTATTTATTTATTTATTTATTTATTCATTCCAAATTTTTATGTAAATTCTGGTTAGTTAACATGTAGTGTAATATTGGCTTCAGGAGTAGACTGTATCTACACAAATTTAAAATACACTTAAAAGTCTAGGAATTTTTCCCACAGAAATACATACTATTGGGGAAAGACTTAATTGTCATGGTCGGTAATAACAAGAAAAAAGCTATCAAAAAGTAAATGTCCGGTAATAAGGGATTAACTAAATATATTATTATTGTATATATAAGAGGATACTATGAAGCTTCTCAGAAAAGTTAAGTGGTGATGAGGAAGATGTTCCAAAACACTTTTAGTTTTGCTTTTTTAAAAACATCAAAATACAGAAATATGTATATACATGCACAGCACTCACACATGCATAGATTTCCAAAGGATACATTCAAATTATTATCAGAGATGCCTTTAGGAGTAAGGCTGGGGCCATCAAAAGATTTTACTTTCATAAGATACCTCTTTGCATTACGGTTTACATTTTTTGCTGTGTTATTTTCATAACACAAAAAACCTTATTTATTTATATAGCTGATGAGGTAGGGTTTGAACTAAAATCTTATCGCTTAATTTCAGGCTGGCACTTTTACTTTAATATTGTTTATTATTCTGTTCATTGTGTAAAATAAAAATAACATCAAAATTAAAAGGACGCCCTCCTTCTTCCCAGTGAGTGTCTCGACGCCATTACCTGGAAACAATCAAGGTTAATATTCCGGTATCCTTTTTTCCCCTGTCTGTCTAGCTCTCCTTGCTCTTTACCGGGCTCCTCCACATGCCCTGAGGAGAGGGGTGCCGGGTGGGGAAAGGTTCTCGCTCTGGAGTCTCTGCAATCCAAGCGCTCCTGTCCCACTGACCCTGGACAACTACCCAACCTCAAGGTGCCTCTGTTTTCTCTTGTGTTAAATGCAACCTATTAAGGTTGTTGTGGAAAAGGGGAAATCCATGCAAATCACAGTAATATCTGGGACACAGGAAATGCTCATTAGTGGCTGTTATCCCTTATTTGAGGCCAGTTTATCTACTTCTCCTCTTCTCATCCGGCAATTCTCCAAGCCCCCCATCCTTAAAAGGCCTTTCCCTCTGACCTTGCCATACCCTCCATTTTTTATTCTCTCATTCTCAACCACCTTGAATGGTGGGTTGCCTTCTGCACTGTGACCTTCTCTACCCTTCACTCTGCCCTTTATCCTTTGCCACCTACCCGTTGTCTGCATTATTGCACTACAACTCTCCCCCCCAACACCTTCTAAAGCCTCAAAGTAGTCACTAAATAAAATGACAACCCCCCAGTGCTATGCAGCCTTTTACAGCATTTCAAGCCTTCCTGTGGATCTTTTTTGAAATTTTCTCTTCTCTTGTTTTTCTTGATCATTTTCCTTGCACCTTCCCTCCCTCATTCAGTCTTCCACTTTCCTCGAATGTGGCAGACCACGTGCTTTTTGACTTTTTCTTCTTTTTTATGTTATCCATTGGCAAGAACATTCAATTTCAAAGCTTTAACACTCAAGGCTTTGAGGACCTGTCTCAAATCTATATACCCCACCAAGTGATTTCCACAGTTCACACCCCACATTTCCAACTGACTGTGTTATGTTTCAGGAGAGTTAGGTGACAAACTTCGACAAACATCAATCTTCTTGGGCCTGCACCCCCATCTGGGTTCTCTATTTTTGTAAAGAAAACCCATATTCTCTGCCACTTAGTATTTTTTCTTTTTCTTTTTTGATTTATTTATTTTTTAAATATATGAAATTTATTGTCAAATTGGTTTCCATACAACACCCAGTGCTCATCCCAACAGGTGTCCTCCTCGATACCCCTCACCCACCCTCCCCTCCCTCCCACCCCCCCATCAACCCTCAGTTTGTTCTCAGTTTTTAGGAGTCTCTTATGCTTTGACTCTCTCCCACTCTAACCTCTATTTTTTTTCCCTTCCCCTCCCCCATGGGTTCCTGTTAAGTTTCTCAGGATCCACATAAGAGTGAAACCACATGATATGTCTTTCTTTGTATGGCTTATTTCACTTAGCATCACACTCTCCAGTTCCATCCACGTTGCTACAAAGGGCCATATTTCATTCTTTCTCATTGCCACATAGTACTCCATTGTATATATAAACCACAATTTCTTTATCCATTCATCAGTTGATGGACATTTAGGCTCTTAGTATTAAATTCATGGTTGTTTTTTACTCTCTCTCTCCTCATCCTCACGTTCAACAACAGGTTGCAAACAACTACCAATTTACTTTCAAATTGGCTCCAGGCTGCTCTCAATACTTTCCATGGCCATGACCTAAATAGAGATCTTTGTGACTGTGTCCCCCACCCCACCCCCAACTATTTTAAAAGCCTGTGAACTGGTTTCTACACTTTTAATCTCTTCCCCTCTTTAAATCTTCCTTAAACATGACTTTTGAAAAATTTCTTATCCCTCAGTTCTGTCAATATTATTCAACTATTCACAGACATTTGATGCTCCCTCCACTTCTTATCACCCACCTCCACTGAAGCAGGTTTCGCATGATCATTAAGGACATGGTCTTTAAGGCCAGTTTCCCTAAGTTTGAATTCCAGCTCTATCACTTACTAGTTGAGTGAACTTGGGAAAATTACTTAATCTTTCTTTGCTTCAGTTTTCACATCTGTCAAATGGAGACAATAATAGTGCCTATTCATAGTGTTCTCATGTTGGAACAACATAACACCTGCTTAGCATATAATAGGTAATCATCCAATATTGATTGTTATTATTATAGATTTATGTTCTAAATTCTTGGCCTGACAAGATGCTCTAGTTTCTTTTTTTTTTAAGTTTATTTATTTATTTTGAGAGAGAGAGAGAGAGAGCGAGAGAGCGTGTGTACACGTGAGGGTGGGAGAGGGGAAAAGAGAGAGGGATAGAGGGAGAATCCCGAGCAGGCTCCTGTGCTATCAGCCCTGACCCGGGGCTCAAACTCACAAACTGTGAGATCATGACCTGAGCTAAAATCAAGAGTCAGACATTTAACTGACTGAGACACCCAGGTGCCCCAATACTATAGTTTCTTAACATTCCTCTAAAGACATTGCTTTCTGGTGCTTCCTACAAAAGGTTTATACTTTATAGCCATTTAATAAACGTTTATAATTTTTCAGATCTGAGATTTTTGTTCACACTATTGCATTTGCCTGGGACCCCCCTCTCTTTTCCCTTTGTATGTCCAAGTTTTCTCTTTGACATTTCGGTCAGCGGAGCGCCTGGATGGTTCAGTCGCTTAAGCATCTGACTTCGACTCCAGTCATAATGTCACAGTTCATGGATTTGAGCCTTGCATTGGACTCTGTGCTGATAGCTCAGAGCCTGGAGCCTGCTTCAGATTCTGTGTCTCCCTCTCATTCTCTCTCTCAAAAGGAAATAAACATTATGGGGTGCCTGGGTGGCTCAGTTGGTTGAGTACCCAACTCTTGGTTTTGGCTTAAGCCATGATCTTGCTGTTCAGGAGATCAAGCCCTGCATTAGGCTCCATGATGACAGCATGGATCCTGCTTGGGATTCTCTCTCTCCCTCTCTCTCTCTGCCCCTTCCTCGCTCATTCTGTCTCTCTCTCCCCCCTGTTTTTCTCTTTCTCAAAATAAATAAACTTTAAAATAAATAAATAAATAAATAAATATTCATAAAATTAAAAAAAAAGAAATCTCAGTCAGGAGTCCTTTCTTCTGTGTGAAGCTTTTTCTCAACCTTTATCTAGGAGTAACAAATATTCTTTGAACTCACAGAGCACACTATCTTTAAAATTTGTTTTTAATGTTTATATCTGAGAGAGAGAGAGAGAGAGATATAGCATGAGCAGGGGAGGGGCAGAGAGAGAGGGAGACACAGAATCTGAAGCAGGCTTCAGGCTCTGAGCTGTCAGCACAGAGCCCAACATGGGGCTTGAACTCATGAACTTTGAGATCATGACCTGAGCCGAAGTTGAACGCCCAACTGACTGAGCCACCCAGGTGCCCCCCAGAGCACACTATCTTTAACTTCACTGTGAATCGTGTGTTATTATTTTTACATTTTTGTCCTCTCTTGCCAAATAGACGGTAAATTTTATGTGGGCACAAAACAGCATCCAATTCCTTTTTGAACTCCCTAGAATCTCTAGAACAGTGCTTTGCATGTAGCAAATGTTCCATAAATGTGTTTTGCAGAAGTCATTGAAGGAACTCTAACCAAATGAAATTTATTAGAAAATGACCAAGGTAAATTTGGGAAAATCAAAGGAATTAATATGATCATAAGCTTATTTTTGAAGTACTAATACCTCCAGAAAATATAAGTTAAATAGATTTTTTAATGAGTTGTTAATTCATTCCGTGAGAGGGTGGATGAATCTACACTTTAAATATGAGTTTTAGGTGGCCAAAATACCCTCTTGTAATCAATAGATGGTTGAAATGAACCAGTAAAAACATTTCCAGAATCTCTGCAATGGTAGAATTGACACATGGTTAGTTTTCTGGTTGATTTATTGAAGGTTTTTTAAAATAAATTTTCCTCTGTTCTGATATTTTTATTTTAATTTGAAACAGGCATATCCACTGTCCCTTCTGCTGCTTCTTACCACATCTGGAATTGTGTTTCAGAGCACTCTGAGTTTTTTAATAAGTGTTTTCTAGGGAAAAGTTACTTGGAAAGTCTTTAGCCTAATTCCTGCTATAAGTGATAACATTTCTCACCAGAATTTTTCAGATTAGGTAGACAAGGCCAAAAGAGGTTAAGAGTCTTCTCAAAAAGTCTCCGAGCTACTGGAGGAATGGAGACCACAGCTAAGCTCATCATTTTCCACTAGAACTTGGAAATCTTCCCTTACAGATGACACAGAATACTGAAGAAGAGGAGCCATTTTGGTTTCTCAGTTTGAGAAAAGAATTTGGTATAGAGGTGGGTGGGAGTTTGACACAGAAGGTTACACAGCCTGTCACTAACCAGGTTACTGGTTGATGTTACCTTCACACATCTATCTGCCTCATCATGATGGCAGAAACCTATTCCCACAGGGGAGTTAGCCAAATTCCTTAGGCAAAACCAAATTTCCTTCTTCAGAAAAAAAAAAAGGCACGCCAAAATTTTCTTGGATATCAAATCACTTTGTGAAAAATATTTTGATGACTTAAGTGTGAACAAATCAGAAACACATGTTTTCAGTTTCCTGGTGAATAATGATTGCTTTAAAATTAACCTGAAGGTGTCAGGTGGAGTTTAGATTTTATGAAGTCTCAAACATTTGGCAAATAGTTCAAGATGTTGGACCCATTGTGCATCTGGATTCATCTAGTCCCAATATAAATTAGATATCGCAAACATGTGTTGAGTTGTGTGGCTTTGATCTGCTTTCAAAAGGGATTGGATTCTCAGGACCTAACTTGCTCTCACAAATAGAAGTTTGGTGTGTGCCTGGATTTTCCTTCTCTTCACTAATATTTTCCATTAACTCATGGGGACGTGGATGAACATTCAGAAAGCCAGTCTGGGAATGTGGCATGACCAAAGAAATTTCATGTTTAAAAATTAGTTGAAGATTTTCAATGATAATCACAATGATAATGATAACATGTTCAGGGGAACTTTTGGAGGTTAACTTTTCAAAAATGTTCTCATTTGAGAAATTTTGTATCGGATTTTTGTCAATATTCCAATACAGTTAGAATTCATGATCATAGGAAGTAATGAAGCTTTATACACATGTGAGAAAAATCCTTCTAATCTTATCCATTGCCACTAAAGGGAAAAGGAAAAAAACCTTAACCTCTTAAGGAACACACCTCTTTGGATTTGAACTCTCATTGAAATACTGGTTATAAATGGCACGAAACCATCACGAATCTGACTAACGTGATTCAGTCTAAATTGATAATAGTTGACAGACACTGAGTGAGGTTATTTACATTATGGTATAATTTATTGTCTTATTTTTCCAACAATTTTAATTTTTTCTTAGGTAATCATATGTGTGCATACAAATTTTTTCTCTCATAGGTTCTATATTGCCATAACTTTTCCAATTTCTAGGGAGAGGCTATTGCATAGAAGCAGAAATCACAGGTGTCCGAGCTGAGAGGTCCAGGCTCACTCCATAGAACTGAGTTGTATTTCTTCATCTATAGCTTCAGGGAATCATGAGGAATACTCTCTTCTCCTGATCCTATAACATTATGCCATTTCTTCTTTGTATCCCAGTGGAACCTAGCGGTGATTTGTCTCAATGGCCCTCCATTTTTGTCACGGAACTTTCAAAGTTTATTTTTATACATAGGTATCCTGGTTTCTAATGATCACTTCATTTTTCATTATTTCTTTAGGTTTTCCTTTAAAATGGAATAAAATATAAAAAGACACATAAAATCAAGATAAAAATATAAGCAGGGGCACCTGGGTGGCTCAGTCATTTAAGCGTTTGACTTTAGCTCAGGTCGTGATCCCACAGTTTGTGGGTTCCAGTCCCACATAGGGCTGTGTGCTGACAGCTTGGAGCCTGGAGGCCACTTGGAATTCTCTGTTCATTCCCCGCTCCTGCTCTGTCTCTGCGTCTCTTTCTCAAAAAATAAACTTTGAAAAATTTTTTTAAAAAGGTAAAAATATAAGCAGATTCAGAGACTGGTGGAAGGCTACAAAACTGAATTGCTCATTAACTCTGAGGTATTTTAAGAATTACAGTGAGGAGGGGCGCCTGGGTGGCGCAGTCAGTCAAGCGTCCAACTTCAGCCAGGTCACGATCTCGCGGTCCATGAGTTCGAGCCCCGCGTCGGGCTCTGGGCTGATGGCTCAGAGCCTGGAGCCTGTTTCTGATTCTGTGTCTCCCTCTCTCTCTGCCCCTCCCCCGTTCATGCTCTGTCTCTCTCTGTCCCAAAAATAAATAAACGTTGGAAAAAAAAAAAGAATTACAGTGAGGAAAGTAAAAATGTTTCATGAATTGGTTAGAAAGAAGTTGGTGCAATTCATTTGATTGATTTTCTTTTTCATAGTTTTTCTTTGGTGGACACCTGAAGAATGACTAGAAAAAGAAAGCTATAAATCTTTGGATTATCCTTATTTCTATTGCAATAGTATTCTGCAAGTATCAATTAGTATCTATTTTGTGTGTGGTACTGAAATCTGAAACATATTCATTGCAAATCATCCAGCAATTTTATAACCATAGCTTATTATTTAACTTCTCTATGTCTCAGGCTCTTCATTTATAAAGTAGAAAGAATAACATACCTATATGATGAAGTAATTTCATTCAAGAAAAACCCTTAGTACTATCCCTAGCACATAGTAGGAGCACAATATTTTATTATTATTATTATTATTAATTACCAGCAACATTAATATTAATGGGATCTATAATTGAGTCTTGGGTGTATCAAATAATCAGAGAGCACCGACAATATTTGATTGCAGTTAAGAACTACGTTGGGTAGGTCAAACCAGGCTTTATGTTGCGTGGGAAATGGCGTGGCAGCTCACAGAGGAAGCCTGATAGATTTGCGGCAGCAAAAACATACTAGATCCAAATGCTTTTTAAATCTATAACAGATTTTGTATTTGAAAAGATAATTGAAAAATAGACTGTAGTGGGGCAAGAGTAAATGCTGGGAGACCAGTTAGGGGGCTATTGGGGAACAATATTGTGGAGCAAACTGCATATATGCATTAGAAGTAGAACCTTCATCACTTGTTGATGGTTTACCTATGCCTAGTGAGAGTAAGGAAGTTTTAAAATAAAGCATGAGTCTCTCTTCCTCATTTAAAAAATTTTTTTATTTAAAACAATGTATTGTGGTTGCTATCATTTGCTTTAGCAATGGAATCCTTGATGATACAGTTACGGACATAGGGAAGACTGGGAGAAAGATGAGTTTGGGGCTCATGAGGGAAAGGTCCCTATGAGGTGTCAAACAGGGGCCTTGTAGAGATATATAACTGGATGTCACGAGCCTGTAAAGGATTTTTAAACCCAGGGAAATGAAGCAGATCATATGGATATAGGGTTCAGATACGGAGGAGAAAAGAAACCCAGGACCCTCAACTTTGCAAGCTTGAGATGAAGAGGAAAAAACCTGCCAGGAAGTGCTGAGAATGAGTGATTTGGGGTGAAAACTAAGTTAAGGTGGATTAAAAATGCCACTTTCTGAAGAGCATATTACATCATGTTTCTGCCTCTTGCATTATTGAATTTTTTTTTCAAGTTTTTTTTACATTTTACTTATTTTTGATAGAGACAGACAGAGCACAAGTGGGGGAGGGGCAGAGAGACAGAGGCAGAATCCGAAGCAGGCTCCAGACTCCGAGTTGTCAGCACAGAGCCCGGCTCCAGACTCCGAGTTGTCAGCACAGAGCCCGGCGCGGGGCTCGAACTCACAAACCGCGAGATCATGACCTGAGCCGAAGTCGGACGCTCAACCGACTGAGCCACCCAGGCGCCCCTTGCACTATTAAATATTGACTAGCTAAGGGCCTCTTCTCCATAGTCCTACCCACGAGCCTCACTAACATGAACTGGGGCAGGAGTTCTTCTCAGCAGACCTTGGTAAGGCAAGGGAGAGCTGTTTCAGATGACTCCCAGCTAAAGGTAGCCAACAATGGTGAAATTAAGATAGGAGCCAGAGGTCTTCTGGCTTATGACCCCTTTGTTCAGGTGTTTTGGATGGAAGACAAGTCTTTGTGACCAATAGGCTTTATTCCTCTACCATAAAGTGAGCTAGGACTGTCTTTGCAAGCAGCGCAACCTAGAACCTTTCAAGTTCATACTTAATCCCTGAGGGTTTATTTAAGGCAGGGCCAATCAACAAACTTCCAAAACTATCCAGTGGCATACCAGCCCTTCCTGTAATATTTTGTCTACATTGTGATATAGAAATCAGCAAAATTACAAATATAAATACTTTATGATTCCATATGATCGCTCATCGTTCAAGGCAGAGAACTTGTCTCGTTCATTTCTGTAGCTTCAGGATGTAGCCAGCACCTGGCAGAGAGTGGGAACTTAAATCAGCATTTCCTGAATGTGTGAATAAATAAATACCCAGTGCAGAGTGCTAAGGGCATAGAAACAGATGATAGAACAATATCTCAGTTTTCCTTACAAAAAATTCTTACATCATCTTTTATATATGTCCTATATAAGGTATTGATATGTTTACTGAATTATTATAATTCTAAAACCTCTTGCTAGGCATCCGTATTCTTACAAAGCTGTGAATTTTCTATCATATATATTTTTTTCAATTCAAGAAAGCTATTTGCTAATGCAACAAAGCCAGCAAAAAGAACCAAAAGCCAAAACTCTGTAATACCAATGGTGGTGCTAAGGCTGAGCTGTGACATGGTAAATACCGTATCTTATTTTACAAAAAAAAAAAAATCCAAATTGATATTTAATAGTCTGATAGTTGTGCCAGGAGCACACAGCCTGCAGAAGAAACACTTGTAGATTGCAAAGTGATATTTAAAGAAAAATGCAGACGCGATAAGCATTTCCATGTTTTGTATGTTTGCCTTTCAAGAAAAGATGTTGAATAGGCCGTTTGATATGTTAGCTGAATGCAGCTGTTTAGATATTTGTTTGGTCTGCTATTGAATTTTTCATTAAAAATATGTGGTTAACAGCGGCCAACCTGATTTGCATGTGTGTGTTTCTGATTTGTTCACTGCTATGCCTCCGTCTCCTACATCTTAATCACACCCAGGCGCCCGCCCCATTACATTACCAGAAGGGAAGTGATGGACATCCTTTGACTCTCTTCATGACCCCCTGATAATCCTGTTTCACACACAGGCTCCCTGCTGTATGAAACACAAAAGCTGCCACTGTAGTTCTTTACTTCCAGTCGATATTCTGACAGACTTGATCTAGCAAATTAGTATGCTGTGGTAGGGGCATGACAAAAGACCCTTTTGACACACTCTGAATCAATACCAAGGCCGACAGAGAGCCATTTCACCGTAGTTCTGTTATTTTTCCCCCTTTTGATGACCCTTTGCTTTTTTTTCCCAGCTTATATGACCTTGTCAGATTTAAAAACATAATGTTAGAAAAGTCATCCTTGCACACACATGTGCATGGGCGCACACACACACACACTCAGACAAGTGCACAAAGGCCGTATATATATAGCATGCTAAAATTCATAATAAAAGTATAAAAAAGACATGCAGCTGGGGAGGAAATTCAAGTGCCTTTGAAAAAAATGATCCTTCTTACACTAAAAAAAAAAAAATAAAAAGAAAGAAATAGGAAAATAATCAGATACTTCAGATGGCTGTATATATTACTAAATATAGTTTAATTAAACCAGACCAGTTTTTTATTAGGTTATATCTAGATATTGCTAAATTTCTAATTCTAAACTTGTCGAAATGAAACATACAATTCTTTGGTTGTTTTATATTTCGAGTTGTTCATTGTTACATTAATCCAGGCCCCTGAGTATAAGCTATGGAAAATTTTGTTAAATTTCTGAGGTTCGTGCCTTCAAATACTTATGGGCAGCAAAAGATAATTATTAAGAAAATAGAAAGTGTCCCTTTATTGATCATTATCATAACAAAATCTTATCTTTTATTTTTTTTTAATTTTTTTATAATGTTTATTTATTTTTGAGACAGAGAGAGATAGAGCATGAACGGGGGAGGGTCATAGAGAGAGGGAGCCACAGAATCTGAAACAGGCTCCAGGCTCTGAGCTGTCCGCACAGAGCCCGACGCAGGGCTCGAACCCACGAACTGTGAGATCGTGACCTGAGCTGAAGTCGGACGCTTAGCCGACTGAGCCACCCAGGCGCCCCCAAAATCTTATTTTTTAAATATCATGCATTTTTGGTACAGATATTCTACTTTTCCATACTTAAAATGTAAGGAATACCAATATTATATCCCACTTAGCACATGCCTAATATGACCTCTTCAAATGTTTGTTTTTTGCACAAACATACTTACATATTTAATACAACTGTTGATCTTCTATGAAGTTCAATCTAAGTATATCTGACATATGTTGGTGTTAGAATGTGATCTTATTTTATCTTGAGGGCATAACTATGTATATCATAAATATCAGTTCACTTAAATGATGCTCCTTCAATCTTTATACAGCAAATAAGAAATTCATGCTCTAAAAATTAACTGTGCTGGAATGGTATCTGCTGTCTTCTTTTTCATATTGCAACCACAGAGTCCAAGAAAATACATACTTGAAAATGTTTCTCGGAGCTTAATATATGAATGCCCCAAAGATTAGAATAAAGAAAAATTAAGTTACAAAAAAAAGAGATGTTCCCAGGCTTAGAACACACTTTTCCTTTGGATGCAAAACAACAAACAAACAAAAACCAAAAGATCAGACATCTCTTCTAAGACAGGTGCACAGTTGATTTCTTTCTAAAACAGGTGCATGGTTGATTTCCTGTGTTTTCCAGGAAGTATAAACACCATGCATGTGCACTTCATTACCTCCAGCACAGAAACTTTGTTCTCCCAAATAAAACAACTCTTTAGACTCAATTCAGACATAAGACTACTTCAGTTAATCTTTCCTAGAAACATGTTGGCAGAATTATTCAATCTGATTCAAATCCTTGTTCATTTTTCTTAAATGAAACATTACTGGAATCACACATACTCTCCAAAATCATCCCAGTTTGGGAATAATTTGTGTTCTTTTGATTTATCAGTGCTAATACTAGGGCATACTGATTCATGGGCCTCTCCATATATGGCAGAGTTAGATGATCAAGACAAATTAGAATTTTAATGGCATTAATTATATAAAACCCAATGTGAAGTTTGTAATAGCAGGATAATAGTGATTCAAGTAATAATTTTTAAATATAACCCACGCTGTATAGATTTTTGGGAAAATAAATATATAGATATAGATGATATTTTTATTACTATTTTAGTTTAGATGATTAGTTAAGAGATAAAGAATAGACAAAGATAAGAAAATGACTTTCCTAAGATGCTACAAGACACAATATACACAATTTTACATGGATGAATTAGGAAAAACTGAACTTCTTTTTTTAATCTGTGGCTTCATGTCCAAAAAAATCACATCAATCCAATAATTTTTCTGAAATTTAACTTTCCCAACCCAATGTACATACACACGCACGTGTGCACATGCACACGCACACACACGCACACGCACACGCACAGACTCTATGACCAGACTATGGAGAATATAACTGCTCTCCCATTAGATGAGATGATAAGATTCTCCTTTGGATAGAGTGAAACTTTAACTTTAGATGTTGAAGTCCAATTATCTGAAGAAAGACAGATGAAACAGAGGGCTATAAAAAAAGGGAAGAATGTCTGTTTAATTATGACCCAGAGAGAAGATCTCCATCATGATAAGCAAAAAACTCTCCAGTTTGATTATTGTTTGTTTTCTCTCTGCACTAGAGGGTTTTTGTTTGTTTGTTTTCGTGGGTCTGTCCAATACTAATCCTTCCTTGTTCCTCTGGATTAGATGTTTTTGTTGTTATTTTTTCCTGATGCATTGTCATACTCTTATACTACTTTATTTAACTCTTAGGTCTTAGTTGATAGGAAAACCTATCATATGCCTAACTTATGCCTTGTACATAAGAAGTTTTCTCGTTAGCAAATAATCTGGCAGATTTGTCTTAGTTTTGCTTCTGCAGTTTTCATCATGTAACTTCACACTTCACCTGTAGATTTCAAGTAAACAAGAAGTCGAGCCCACAGGAAAAGAGTCATTTACCTGGGCAGGATGCTGTGTCTTTGGAGGTCCTAATACTCCTGTACAACTTAATTGACTAATGTCATGCTGTAGCGAAACCCAATGACTTCCATGAGGTGGCCTGATAATGTTTGATCAGAGGAGATAATCTTTACATTTTGTAAAATAGCCTTTTAAGTTACTGTTACGTGTTTTCTCCATCTGTACAAATCATTATTTGTACATGATTTAGAGGTATTTCCCCTTATCTAAATAAGAGAAAGTTTCAAAGTTAAAATTCTTGAGTCATATATACTCCATACTAAAGAAAATATCTGTGTAAAAGTTGAGTATTGTAATTTTTTTTTAACATGTATTTATTTTTGACAGACAGAGAGAGACAGAGCATGAGCAGGGGAGGGGCAGAGAGAGAGGGAGGGAGAAACAGAATCTGGAAGCAGGCTCCAGGCTCCGAGCTGTCAGCATCGAGCCCTACGCTGGGCTCGAACTCATGAATCGCGAGATCATGACCTGAGCCGAAGTCGGACACTTAATCGACCAAGCCACCCAGGTGCCCCAAAAGTTGATTATTATAAAACATGAACACTATTTTCTTAAAAATAAATCATTATAACTTGGCATGAGATGTGAAATAATAAATGTGTTAAATGTGGGAAATGTTTCTTCATTCACAACATTAATGTGAATACCAAAGCTCTTACACACCTAATTCCTGATTATGTAGTAACATTTTATCCAATTTGTTTTCTAGATAAGACCTTCTTTTACTTTTTGAAATACTGCCTGCCTCTTGATGACTTCATTTCTTCCAAAGTTCTTACACCAGTGCTAAACAAGTGAAGGCAGAGAAAAATACAACTTAAAGCAGTCATCTGTGTGGCTTTTAAAAATGGTATTCTTTTATTCTACAATTTTCAATACAATTAAAACATTGAAATGTTAAGGTGGATGACTACACAATTTATAAAAAGATTGAATGAGCCTAATATAACACAAATAAGACTTGTCAGAGATTTTTAAGCCTATGTTCAAGTAATTACTATGAAATAGCATAATTTCCAGGAATGAAAAACAATTAGTAGGAACAAATTATCGCTGGTGGGGAAAGAAAGCCAAACAAAAGAGAAATAGAAAAATGCGATACCAAAATCCATACTTATAAGGCTTATAACTTACTTGCTAATGATTTCTTCATGATGGTTTTATATTTATTCTACTTGCCCTGGTATTTTGAGTCTTTTCTCTTCAAAATACCTTTAACATGTGGAGGGATTACAAATGAGGAAAAATGCTACTAAAATGACTAATATCTTCATGGCTTTGAGAATTGGTATAAGGTGGCAAGAGAATAATTTCAATGTTTAATACTATCCTCCAAGTTATTATTACCCTGACTCTAGGTTCATGCATCTTTCAGAAATAAAAAAGGCGAAATCATGAAAATGCTTCTAGAGATGTTCTGCTTTCAAAATGAGGCAAATCTGGTTTGTCTGGAGTACCACTGGCTGCAGTGGACCTCCAAGGATTCTTCCCAAGGAAGATAGGAAACTGTTTCCATGAGCTGTATGAGTGAAAGCTAGTGGAGGGATGGCGAGTCTCTGTCTCCATTATGAGCAGCGGTGGAGGGCGGAGGCTTAGTCTAGCCAGCGATACGATTAGGCCTGGCTGTGCACTATGGGGTGGGGAAGGTAAGTGATTGTGCTTGATGGTCTTGGCTAGGAGTACAACAGGCTTCCTTTTAAGTATGACAGTGCTGTGTCATGCTTCTGCACAAGGGAGACATAAAGAAGAGCCCCAATTTTGGAAACAAAGCGAATGGGGGTTCTCCTGGGAAGATGTCCCAAGAGAAAGCAAATTAATTCTCCTCCTGACTCCTAGTACAAGAAGTTCTCTAAGGTCTTGGAAGATGCAAGAGGAAATTTCTGGATAAAGTGAAGCACAATGAGCCCTACTGAAATTTCTCCTTAGGAAGATGGCAGACAATTCTGATTAATGTGTTTTTACTGTGAAGAAGAGGGGCTGAATCAGAAGCATGATGCAATCAATCTCTTCATTCTACACAGACAGATGCAAATGCAGAGTGCATTGTTCTGGGTCTCACAGGCCAGCCTAGGTGACAGTCCTCATCACTTGATGTCCAGACTCAGGTACCCATATGGGCCTCTCCTTCACCTTGCTTCACTGCATTTGAGAGAGGGAGAGAGAAAATGGGAAAGAAGGTAGAAAGTACTGACTGAAAGAAAGGTTTGGATTATTTTGGTGGGCGTATCCATGTTTCACTCCGGATTAATTACCATGCAAATGGTATTTATTATGACTCATCAAGAAGTACTGAGTAAGTACATTCTTTTTCAACAAACTTTTTCCATCCTTAAGCAGCACATCAATAAATATGCAAGTAAAGTAAGACTAATTTCTATCTTAGAATTTGGAATTCATCACTTAGACAAAGTCTTTCTTGTCTTTGGATCAACAGCCTTAGCCACTGCAATTGCATTCTTCAGAGTTACAAATCTATATATAGTTTGTGATTTTCCTGAACCTAACATCAAATTATAGAGCACTATTGCTGTGTAAAAAGCACTCATGGAGATTGACTGATGTATATCTGTGAGGCCAACTCATCCTTGCAGTGTCCTGGCAGAATTTGAAAGTTTACGATGTAATTGCCCAACATTTCACAGTTTTAAGATTTAAGCTCTGCTGAGAAAGGTTGAGTGTGGAAAATCCTATTAAAAATGGCACATTTAGGGGCGCCTGGGTGGTGCAGTCGGTTAAGCGTCCGACTTCAGCCAGGTCACGATCTCGCGGTCCGTGAGTTTGAGCCCCGCGTCGGGCTCTGGGCTGATGGCTCAGAGCCTGGAGCCTGTTTCTGATTCTGTGTCTCCCTCTCTCTCTGCCCCTCCCCCGTTCATGCTCTGTCTCTCTCTGTCCCAAAAATAAATAAACGTTGAAAAAAAAAATGGCACATTTAAAGATGTGGCTTTCACCGTCACCTGCCTCTATTTCCTTTCTTTATCTTTAAGGTTCAGCTCCCTTTTCTTCTCTTATTCCTCTTCCCCTTGGGGTACCACACTCTGGCAGTCTTAAAGACAACTGCAATGCAAGAGCCTTGCCCATCAATGTTGCTAAAACTTCAGGCTCAAACTTTTAAGCACACGCTGCACAGCTCAGTTCCTCCCAAACTGAATCCAGCATCTGAAGCCAAAAGCAATCTATTCCCTTTGCTCAGACTCCAAACATGTGAGTAGTCATCTCTCTTGCTTACCTTCCTATCTTTTCAGTGAGCACATCCTACTCGGATTACCTCTTTCATATCTTTAATGCACCTCTAGTCTACCAGCTGTACTCTTGGTCAGCAACTTTTTACCAGCAATGATGAGTTTTTCAACTAATGTTTCTAATGTTTGTTTCCTCTTTCTTCCACACTGATGGCAAGACTATTTTACGGATCTTGTCTGATCTTATTATTGTCCTGCTTAAAAACCTTCAATGATTAATTGTGGGACAAGAATGAAGTTTTCGTAGCTCTTTATCATTTAATCTCATTTGCTTTATAGCCCACACTCCGTATGTGAATGTCCATCCCTAACTCTAATACTCGAAGGCATTGCCCCAATAGGATGTTCATTATTTCTGAAATATCCCACACTTTTGCTTGTAATGCTCGGTATGCACATAGTAAACTATCAATGGCTTTCCCATTTCAAAGTTCATTAGCTCCTCCCTAAAGCCTTTAAAGGTTCCACAGACAAGATCGCTCTATCCCTTTCTTTTTTTTTTTTTTTTAATTTTTTTTTTCAACGTTTATTTATTTTTGGGACAGAGAGAGACAGAGCATGAACGGGGGAGGGGCAGAGAGAGAGGGAGACACAGAATCGGAAACTGGCTCCAGGCTCTGAGCCATCAGCCCAGAGCCTGACGCGGGGCTCGAACTCACGGACCGCGAGATCGTGACCTGGCTGAAGTCGGACGCTTAACCGACTGCGCCACCCAGGCGCCCCTATCCCTTTCTTATAAAACATTCTGTCTTACATTGACATTAATAACAAATTTTTCACTCTCCCTCAGTAAGTCACCTCTCATTTTGTCTTATGTAGTATAGTCATCAAAAATATTTGCACAATTGAATTGGTCTCCTGCAGGCATTTAAGTCAGAGGAAAAAGAAAACTGTGCATGAGACATACCTGAGAAAACAAGCTGAATCCTATATTTCTCATAATTCTTTCTCTTCCAAATCAATTCCGTAAATCAGCCTCTTTCACTTCTCCTGCTAAGCCCAGTTATACTCTTCTGATGTCCTCCCCCTTCTTTTCTTATCAACCATGCTAACTTTTACCTAAACTTTTAGGCCCTGTTTCCCTAGGATCTATTGGCTCCTCCCCCTGAACCTTCTTGGGCTTTTTGTTTTTGTTCAGTTTCTAAGAAATCATTTGCTGAAGAAAATACATGCACATTAGTTTTTTGTTTGGTGTTAACTGAGGCATAATTGACTTGTAACATCCTATCAATTTCAGATGCACAACATAATGATTGAATATATGTATATATTATGCAATGATCATGACAGTGACTCTAGTCAACATATATCCCCATACTATGTACTTACAGGTTTTTTCCCCTTATAACGAGAATTTTAAGAGCTACTTTCTTAGCTACTTAGCAACTGTTTTGTTGGTTGGTTGTGTCTTTGTTTTTGTTTTTCAGTTCCCACATACCATCTCCACAAAGACTTAATCTGTCTTGGATTTTTATTTATAGGATAAGTCAAGGTGTGGTAGAATATTCTGTAGTAATTTGACGACAGGCACCAGAAGCTAGCACTTTATTTTTTAGGGAATTTTGCTCCTGACCAAATAGGATTAAGGCAGTTTAAAAACAGAATTCATTTGGATTTCCTTTTTCTTTCAGACATGTGCCCACAGCGCTTATTTTGTCTAGGTGAAAAACATACGACTTGCTGTGGGGAAAAAAATTGACTTAGTTTATGTCTGGTGTAATTTTTTTTTTTTTTTTTTTTTTTGTATTTTCAAGGGTTAGCATTTCTCAGTGAAAAACTTTTTTCCAGAAACTAAAACGTAAGGAACAACCTGATTGCAGGACTACAACATTTTACTCTGCAGTCAGTGAAACTTTATACTGCCTAAAGCTTATAGAAGTGTGCCACTTTGTCTAGTATCATGAAGTCGAGCTAAATACAACCCTAGAGCATTTTCCAGGACATTGCAGAGCAGGGAGCAGGTTCAGATGACATGACTACAGTGGCTACACAAGAAGTCTGACTCAGCAGGATGAACTGGCCAAGTGAATATGTGATTTCTCATTTTTCTGCTCTTAAATGGGCCACTTTCCTAGTCTAGATAAACTCTCATTCCACCTCCCAACCATTTCTCTCCCTGTGCTATTTTAAAAGCTTTGTCTCTCATTATTGGAAATAAAGACTCGAGCCAAGAATTTTTTTTTGGTCCTGGTATTTATTTTATTTTAAAATAGGATCGTTGCTTTTTCTGACTGAGAAGACTATGTATAGAAAACAACCTTTGGTTGTCTACAGACTGCCTTCCACTCTGCTTGCTGCCTAAAAAGAATTCTGATTTTTAAAAAAAAATTTTTTTTTTTTACGTTTATTTATTTTTGGGACAGAGAGAGACAGAGCATGAACGGGGGAGGGGCAGAGAGAGAGGGAGACACAGAATCGGAAACAGGCTCCAGGCTCTGAGCCATCAGCCCAGAGCCTGACGCGGGGCTCAAACTCACGGACCGCGAGATCGTGACCTGGCTGAAGTCAGACGCTTAACCGACTGCGCCACCCAGGCGCCCCTGATTTTTTTAAAAGTATGTACCCTTTTCCTCCAAGCGTGTGTCTCAGGGCTATCTGACTCCGCCCATGGCGCAGAGGCAGGTCTGATGGGTTTGGGGATTATCCTACTCTGCTAACTTTAGCTGAGGAATGAGAGCGTGAGCACATTTTACTGAGATTGAGGGAGACTTTGCAGAGCTTGTGGGAAGGTTCCCCCCCATCCCCCCGCCCCCACTTCCAGAAAAGAGAGCCAGAAGAAATTTTCCTTCCTCCTTGGGACATTTTCACAAGTGTATGATATTCCTGGATCATTCACCTTGCTATCTGCCTCAGGATAAAAGCAAAAGCAAACATGACAAAGAGCAGGGATGAAAATTAGCTGTTCTTGGGTGACTTATCTAAACTGTTGGCTCCACTATGAGCCCAACCTCTGAATTTACTGTTCGCATGAGATAATACATTTTCTTGTTGTTCAAACTATTCTAGTTAGTGGATGCCTCACAGTTGAAAATAGCCCAGCTGATGCAAAGATGCATGAATTCAAGCCCTAAAGAAATACGTTAAAGAGTCCATGGTCATCTCACTGATTTTTCTCCAGTGTCCATCTCAACGCCAGCTTCTATTGAAAGAGGAAATCTCTTGAAGACTTTAAGGTCTAAACCCTGCTTTTGTGGTATGCGAATCCACACTGCTACCGTTGCCCCCACTGTGTGTTGTAAACTGCCACTCTTAAGAGCTAACATTTTGACAGGGAAAGCTAATAGAAACCAAAGCTTTTCAGCTCTAAGATAGAAAAGAGCAACAGGGCGAGAAGGACAGGCAGAACATCAAGAGCAGCATTAACTGGTTCTGTTTTACCTTCAGGTCACCTTGGCAGCTACCATGTGCTCACAGGCTCCTTTATGCAGCATTTTATATCCCACTAAGCAAGCACTGTCTTTTTTTTTGGGGGGGGTGGGTACCACATTTATTCAACAAATCTTTGCTGGGGGCAGAAGATATCATAGCCCTGGTGGGAGAGAGATTTACCAGACATACTTCTGCAAGCACAGAGTTTCCAGTGTAGGGTGACGAGGAGCTAGGCCCCTGCAATCAGCATGGAAAGGATCTCAGAGGTGGTGCAGATAATAATACCCCACCGCCTTTTGTTTCCAATATGATACTAGTTTGAGAGTGGTACAACATGTCCTATGCAGTAGTGACCAAGGATGCTCAGCCAGGACTCAAGTGCTCCTCATTCAGTCACTTCTGCTGCTGGCTCTTCCACATACTACCTCCTCAGACATCTCGCAATTCCAATAATTTTCACCCCAGTTTCAATCCTGTTGACTTGTGTAATGAAGCTGTTAATGCCTGGATAAATGCCGAACAGTGGTCTCTTTCTAGAGACGTTGGTTCCCTGGCCTTACAGCCCATGCCTGTAATCCTTAGCAATGGCCAAAGGCCAGACTAGGTTCCTCATGCCTGCTGAAGTTTGAGCCTTTTTTAGTGAAGAAGCCCCTCAGAATTTTCTGAAATTTGATTCACAAGCCTGGATTACTCTTTCTATTAATTTAAAACCCTCTTCTTTAAGGTTACTCAATAATCATAGTCATGAATGGGAAAAGTTTGGATGGTCACAACCATTCGTCTGTGTACTATGAAATCAATCAAGAAGAAGAAGAAGAAGAAGAAGAAGAAGAAGAAGGAGAAGAAAGTTCTACTACTAACAAACACAAGCATTTATTGAGCATTTAGTATACTTCAGACACTGAACTAATTTGTTACTATTTCATTTGACTTTCACAATTGCTCGGTGTGACAAATAGTATTATTTTATCCATACTACAAATGATGAAACTGAGGCACAGTGAAACTAAATAATTTTCTCAAGGCCTTATAGCCTCTTTCCTAACCCAACGGAACACAAGGCAAGCAAACATTGGTAGATAACTTCAGTTCCACACTGTAAGGGAGACCTCTATTATTGATTGGATTATCGATCCAATGTGAAGGACAATGTGAAATTGGCAAATTTGAAAATCTGTATAACTTGTAGCCTTGCCCTTAAAAAAATCTCAATCTAATCAGTAAGACAGTGTATTTAAACAGGAAAGAGTTAATAACAGTACCAAGTGATGTGTTATTTAGCTACATACATTATCTTGCAAAGTGATTTACCGTAGAATGTCTGTATGTGAAAGGTGCCCATACTTCATTTTTGAATGAATGGGCCCAAGAGGAGGCATCCAGACACATTAACTAAAGTGACTCCTTTCTACAATGTCAGAATAAGCAATATCTAAGAAATTTGATAAATAATGTTTGAAATAGATTGGCACTAGAAGACCTTGGACATCTCAGGATTCATTTTCTAAGGATGCATTTCCCATATTTCTCAAAAGTGACAAAGATAAATAACATACAATACTTGCACAGGATAGAGATGCATGCCCTCCATCCATACTCTCATGCCTGCTCTCCACTGTCAGTGCTAAGATGCCTTCTCCCTCTCACCTCCATCTGTTGAAATTCATCCCATCCAGCTCAAATAATAGATCTAATAAGTATACCTCAGAGAAATCTTTCTCCTCTGGAGTCCCCTCATCCTTTGTGCTTCTCTAATGACTCTTACCTTTTCTATTTTGTGTCAGAGTTATTTGTTCACTTTCCACTACATAAGCTGAAAGTCCCAATCCTCATTTTTCTCAGCTTCCTTTGAAGCTAGGGCTCAAGCATGTGCCATGGTTCTAGCTAATGAGATGCTCCTGCCCCAGATTTTGAGCCAAGAATTGCTCAGTGATGTGACGTGAAGAAGCAGGAACAGTAGAGACTCTCCTCTGGAGGAGGTGTGACAGTGGCAGCAGTAACACCCATTTCCTAGGAGTAGCAGTGGAACTATCCCAGTGGTGGAGGTCAGGGTTAGGGACCCCTATGCTGGGGGGCACACTGCATGTTCTGTGGTCAGCACAGTGGCAGTTGTGTCCCCACGGTGCCATTTTGTGGCACAATTTGGTTCTACCACTGGCTGCTCCTACCTTTCTTGTCTCTCCAGCTTCTAGTTCTCCAGCCTTCTCACCGATTGAAAACTTCACAATATCTTCTCAAGAAATTCCTTAACTGCTTAAATCGAATGGAGATAATTTCTATTATTTTCTACTGAGAACCCTGGCGGATACATTCACTTAAGCCATTGTTTCTTTGTTCTGCTCTTAGTAAAGGAGGAAGTCATTAAATATTATCTTATATATGATAACTTTCATAACCACAAGGACTGGTGCTGTGTCAGTTACCGGTCACTAATGGAAAACCTCAGGAGTTGTTTGGACAACATGGGGTTATTTGTTGGAATCAATATATCCATAAATCTATATCTTCCCTAGCTTATCTTATATCTGATTCCTCTCCACCTAAAAAATGGAGAAAATGATCAAATGATTGCCAAACCAGCTACAGTCAACACTCTCTAAATAGATATTTGAGAGGAAATTATGTCATCTTTTTTACTCTTAACCATTTCAAGCTTGATAATATGGTTGATTTCTCCTCTTTATCAAAACTACTCTGAGTCTCTTGGCACTGCTGGTTGTGTACTAAGGCAAGAAATTTACAAATAACTTGTTAAAAGAACAAATGTCATACCTTGCTCCAGGGTTTACACTAACTTCACATGCTACATTCACGACAGTACAGTCTTCCATTTATACCATGATTGTTCTTTTTAAAAGCATTCTTTTACCTATATTATCTTACTGGATCCTTAAAACAAGTCTGTGAAGTAGTAATTGACAAATCACAGGTCCAGAAGCCACTGTATTCTTGCTTTTCAAAAAGTTGTATTTTCGAGGTTAAGTAATTAGCTTGAAGTCGTCCGAATTAGATAGTGAAAAGCCGGAACTAGACTCAGTTTTTGACCCTGAGAAAGTTGCACTTATCAGATTTAAAGGATTGAAATGAGCTCATCAGTCAATCAGTGTGCCAGCCCAGTATTTTTTTAAGCCTCTGCAGGGTCCTTACCATTGTCCTAACCCCCGCCACTTGAGATATAGAAAAAACATAGAACGTGGTTACTGTCTACAAATATCTTACGCTTTAAATTATTTCCTATGTAAAGAGCCCAAGCAGGACATAAAGTGGGAGGAATTTAGAGGAATAAATGAGAGGTAAAAATATTCCATTTTTTCAGAAAAAAGTAAGGATAGGACGGCTATCAGCAGGTCACATCCTTTTCTCAAGTGTATAATACACAAAGCCTTACATGAGGTAGCAGAGGGAAACCAGCCCAAGCAGTTAGGAATTTGGAAGAATCCATTTCATCACTTTTTTTTTTTATTGTCTTCTCCTTTGGTAATCTTCTTGACCCCCTCTTCCTCTTCCCCATATCTAATACTCCCTGGATTCTGTCGGGCCCTGGGAAACTGTTTTCCAAACATATTTACAGTAAGTTGTTAATGATTAATAATAGTTTAATATGCTACCTGTTCCAGCAGAGCCTTCAAAGTCTTAATGAAAATGAATTACATGGACTATGAGGCATCTCGTTAGCTAATGAAGGGAATAAGTCAGAAACAGAGGATCTTTCATCAGCTTTCAGATTTATGCCACTATATTTAATGTCAACTTTTTTAGTATTTATATTTTTTCATTCATATAGAAAGGTCTGTTATGTTACAGATATATTTTGGTTACCTCTAAGAAAAATGGCCTAGATTGCTTAACAGAATAAAAGAAAATAACGTTGAAATAATAATAATAGTAATAGCAACAAAATCTAGGGAACAGCACAACGTGGTGTAAAAAATACGTGGAGTGTATCATGGGTCTAATGGTGGTCTAGCCACAGAAGATATGTTTGTATCTTAACCCCTGGAACCTGTGAATATGACCTTAGTTGGAAAAAGGGTCTTTGTAGATATAATCAAGTTGAGGTGATTTAGGTGGCTTCCAAATTGAGGGACTGGCGTCCTCATAAGAGACACCCAGAAGAGAGACATCAGAAAAAGAGGTGGCTCTGTGAAACAGAGGCAGAGACTGGAGCCCTGTAGCCATAAGCCAAAAAATGCCTGAAATCAACTCAAGATGGACAAAGCCAGGAACAGAATCTCCCCCAGATCCTTCAGGGGGCACAGCTCTGTTGACATCTGTATTTTAAACTTCCGGCCTCCAGAGTTGAGCCAGAATAAATTTCTATTTTAAGCCAACAAGCCAGTGGTAATTTATGACGGCAATCCTAGGAAATGAGTCCAGAGCAGAAGTCTTGAGACGTGCATCCAAGTCTGTACTACTTCTACTATGGCCCTGTGATCTTGGATTTTAATATTTTTCCCAGCCTCAAGTTTCTTAACGGCTCAATCACAGGGTTGGTCAACTTTGGAGTTAAAATTTCTTCTAGCCATAACAATTCCAACATTGTGCTTATGTATACTGTTTTATATTTTGATAATTCTTCTGTCATAACTGCCCTGTGATGATTTTAAGGCAGGTGATTCAGAGATAAGGGTGTAGGGACACAGAAAACTCACTGTTGCATTCACTTTGTTATTCAAAAACCTTCTTAGCACGTCTGCTCTGTCCAGGCCCTTTCTTGTGTATGGGGGATACAGAGATAAAGTTGCTTGACAGAAGTTGTTAGTTGACATAGGAAAAGACTGCTAATTATGGCCAGCAATATCCCTTCTCTTTCTTTATGGTAAGCACATGGCAAAGTTACAAGTTATACTTCCTGGGCCCTGATGCCACTACATATGGCCACATGACCAACTTGCAGACAATAGGCTGTAAGAAGAGGTAAGTTTCTCTACAAGGGGAGGGCCCTTGTTCAGCCTTCTTCTCCATGCTAGGTAGGATGCTAGTGTAGCACCGGCATGCATGTTGGGCCATGGAGTGATCGAGAGTATGGAAAGTTGCACAAGACAAGCAACAAGATACGAAAATGCAGAGCCCATCACATCAGCCCTGAGCGTATTAAATCCAGGTGCGTAACCGACAGAGAGAAGTATCTTCTCACTGTTCCGTAATGTATTTATGTCATTTTCAGCCCAATCTTCTGGCTGATAGCAGATGCAAGTCTGCCTTTCTGCTTCTTGTTTGAATATACCTTTTCTCTTCGCCACTCATTGTACATCTACTAGACATTCACACGCATGTGCACGTTGAGCCCCGAGTTCTCCTGTTTCTCATCAGTATCATTCTTTTTGATCCTGTTCTGAGTTTCTGTGTCCTTCAGCACATATGTCCTCGAGTTCTCTTCTATTTGTGATCCAACTTGGCAGCTGCTCCACAAGGTTGTCCACAGGTGCTTCCAGCAAGCACATCAGGGCCCGTGGCTTGTCCTCTGCATGGATTCAGGGCCAGCTTTGTACCTGCTTATTATGTTGAATGTACCGTAGTGTGGTTGACTTGCCTTAAGCGTGCAAGTCAGAGGACTGTGAAGTTGATTTGGAGCCTCCGACACCATTGTCCTCTGAAACTGATTTGGTGACTATTTTGCTGGGATAGAAATAAATGCTTGGTCTTCCTGAAGACTTTGCCTACCTTATCATAGCCCAGGTTTGAATGGAAGAAAGGAAATACAATTTTTGTGATAAAATATTTGTTAGCAGCTGTGCATGTGAATAGTTTGACTCTAAAACGAAGTGTCCCTGCCTATTTTGATTGATCTGGGGAGAAACCCAAACTGGCAATATGGCTATTAGGTATTACTGTGGGCAAAGATTTTAACAAACAAATTACAAATTACAGGATCCACAGTTGTCTCTAATAGTCACAAAGGAAAAGGCAAGATTTGTACTATACCTTGTCTAGAGAATTTCTCTTTCCTGTGCCAGGGTCTATAGATTGTTTCATTATTACACACATTAGTGTCCCTGTACTAAAAAATAAAAGAATAATATCTCTATTTTTTATGTGTATAAATGACAAATATATATCATGTGTATGCATATATATGCACATATACACACATCTGCATATACAGATAAGTATGTATAAAATAATCGTTTTTTTCCATGACATAATCTGTTCTTTAAATATTATTCTTACATTTAGAATTAAAGGATTAACATATTCAGGTATTTCCTCTTTTAATCCATCTCCCCATTATAATTCAGTAAATATAATAAAATGTTTTCCTATCCTTCCATGTTTGTGCATTTTAAAAGTTCTCTGGCTGAACTTTGTCCTTTCTGGTTTGAATTTTATCCAACCAACTATATGTACTAAACAAACAAACAAAAAAAAAAACACTTCAAAACGCCATAGTCTCAAAATTTCTTTGTTTTTAATTCTTATGTCATTTTTCTTTTTTCTGGAATGCCTTTTTACTCATCTAGCCAATTCTTTCTCTGACACTGTCATGTATTTAGAAGCTTCCCTAATTTCTCAGTCTGAGGAATCCCTTTCCTAAGTGGTTCATTTTCCCCCCTTCCCCTTTCCTTTTCCCTAAGGGAAATCTAACTTTGATTTTGTTGTTCTGGTACATTCAGATCTTCTGTTAACATGTCCATTTATACCCACCACCTAGTTCTTCAGCGCAGGCTCTACTGTCTTAAAAGTTTTATTTGTTTTACTGGAAGTTTGTCAAATAAGACAATGGTGTCCTAATTCTATTTTCTACAACCTATCAATGTTTCTTTCATGGTTTTCTTTCACTGGCTGCCAGGTTTTATCTTCTCTTTTACCATGTTCTTCACCGTTTCCTTTCATAGATTGTCTTTCAACTTTCAAAAATGTTTTCTCTTCAAGGAGGAAAAGTCTTCTGAACGGTTTTCAAAATACGTGGAAGACATATAACTAGTTAAAAACCAAGCAACAAAATGCCTAGCACAAAACCTGCTTAATTGGGTTCGTCTTAGTCTTCTAATGATGACATACATTTCCAATGGTTTTGCTTTTCATTCTATTTCTCTTATTGTCAGTCCTGATGATAGCTTTAAATAATATACCATTTGTTATTGGGACCACCATTTCTTCTCTGTTATTGATATTATAGTATCTCTTTCTCCCACTTGTGTTTTTTTTTTAATTTTGTCTTCTCCAATTTTGCCCAGACTCTTCTAGTATACCTGTCATATTTTCCAAATTCATAGGTTTTCTTCTCTTTATAAGGTATTTTGTAGAAACTATGCTTGAACTCAGTCTACAAATCACCATCCATTGATGATAATCATCCTTTTTCTAAAACATGAAATGAATTATTTTGAGATTGGTGTGTCTGTTGACCACACATACAATAAAGATCTACATAAGTAGCTGATATACCTTTATCCTCCTGACATATAAATGTTTCCTAAGCCACTCATTGAGTGTAAGAATACTAGTCATATTAGTATACAGGGAAAAAAACTTGGTTGGCCAATCAGAAGCCTTTTCTTTATCAATGTATAATAGATATTCCCTCACCTCTAGTCTTGGACTTACCTCCTGATATCTCTTTAGTCTATCAAACTGTGCTTATTTTCTATTCCTTTTTATCCCATTTTAACATTCTGGTCCATTATACCTGTTGATGTTCCTTTACATCTTTCAATAAGACTCACTCAGAATGTTTTATTTTATTTATTTTATTTTTTTATTAAAAAAATTTTTTTTAACGTTTATTTATTTTTGAGACAAAGAGAGACAGAGCATGAACAGGGGAGGAGCAGAGAGAGAGGGAGACACAGAATCCGAAACAGGCTCCAGGCTCTGAGCTGTCAGCACAGAGCCCGACGCGGGGCTCAAACTCACAAACCGTGAGAGATCATGACCTGAGCCGAAGTTGGACGCTTAACCGACCAAGCCACCCAGGCGCCCCTCACTCAGAATATTTTAATTGGAGTTTCATATTAGTCCTAAGTTTTGTTATCCTTCTTCTCTCCTTTAATAAATATACCTTTCCTAGCATTTCATTCTTCATTATGCTTGTCCTATCACTCATAATTTTAATCAATTACCGTCAACCATGTGCTACTTAAAGATATTGTGCTAAGGACTGGGAGGAACGCAGATGAGTCAGGTACAGATTTTATCTTTAAGATCTTATGATCTTGTAACTATCCTTAAGTACACTATTAGAGAAAAATCATCCATGCATAACTCTAAAACAAGTTGGAGAGCTATGAGTACTGTAAATATTTCCACTTAAGTTACTGGCCGGTTGGACAACCACACAGAGCTCCCAGGCAACAATTCCCTTCAATGGAGAGGTTTGTGGGATCAGTGTACCTATGTAATAGAACACTTGTGCCCAAAACACTAGTAGCAGACATGTCTGAGGTTGTCAGATGGAAGAACACTTCCCTATCTAACTGCTTCACAATGCTCATTTCTTTTCTTGAGTAGTGGTGCTTGTTGGTAAATGATCTATTTTAGGCTTTGACTGGTTGATGGATACCCTGCATTAGTCCACACCATTTTTTTTTTAGCCCATACCATTTCTCGACACACTATCCTCCCACTCTCTTCCTCATCCACCTTGTGATCTTCCTGTTTTAAATTCTGCATTGTCAGCAGCAACCCTCTCTTTCTTCACTTCCAAGGGCTATGCAAGCTCTCTCCCTAGTATCACTCACTTGCAGATTAAGCTGACTTGATATGCAGAACACCATTATCTAAATAGAGCAGATATCGTTTATTCCCATTTAATAACAAGGATACTTGAGACAGTGTGAGTCATTTACACTGTGCATTGAGATTCAAATATTTAACTACAGAGAGGTAGTAGAAAGCTAGAATCTTGGACATAGGGTAGGGATAAGGGGAGAGGAATACTATTTCCTAAGAATCTCTTTACATCCAGTGTATTTTAGACAGATTGACAGATGATAGACAGATGATAGATAGATAGATAGATAGATAGATAGATAGATAATGTTTCCTTCTCTCAACAGCCTTGTGGGGTATTACTGTCTCTATTTTTACAGATGAGGAAAATGAGACTCAGATATGCTCATAGTTAGCTTTTATTAAACAGACATTGTAGCAAATATTGTTATCCACACTACTGTATTTGAAGCTCAATAGAACTACGTGGAAACTATTAGTATTCTCATTTTACAGAGCAGGAAACTAAGATTCAGAGAGACCATGAAATCTGCCTGATGCAAAGCCTTCTATATTACTTTTATAATTTTTGTCCTTTCATTTTCTTTATTTTTTCCTAAAATTCCAGTTAGCTTAAAATTTTATTTTATGTATCGATTAAATTTATCTGTTATATTTCCTTTCATTTGCTTCACCTATTTGGCTCTAAGTTCTGGAAAATTCCTTCAACTTTGTCATTTAGGCTCTATGTTGAACGTTATATTGTCAATGGTGTTTCGATTTCCCTGAATCTTTTCTTGTTTCTGATGTCTTTTTAATAACATTCTCTTCTTTTGTGGTTATATCTTCAGTCTCTCTGTGGATATTAATCAGAATTTGAAAACATCTTTCCTGAATTATCTGTTATCTTTCAGATTCATTGCCCTATTTATTCATTTTGGACTTTTGTTTTCACAATGCTAATTTTCTTCAAATTTTGTTCATCTTAGTTTTCTCTTTTATTATAGATTTGTGTCCAGTGACAGTTGATTATCTGTTATATAGAGAGTGAGGACATAGATTAATTGATAAAGTAACTGGCATGAGCTCTCTTTTCTATTACACAGGTAGCACTATGATCCCACAAACCCTCTCACTGCAGGGGATGACTGCCAGGTAGCTCTGGATGTGGACAGACAATGTCACTTAGTAAACTGATCTTAGGGACTGCTGATATGGAGAAAGCCCTTTTAATGCCAGAACAAGGAAGTTTCCTCTCTAGGATTCCAACACCCTCACCGGAAGTCCCAGATTTTCCCAGATAGGTGGTTCAATTTCTTTACAACACAGTTGTCCAGAGCCCACATGCGAGTAAACACAGGAAAGCCAGTTGGTTTAAGTAAAAGACGGTGGGAGAAAAGATAGGGAGAGGACTAGAGCAGCTGTTCTGGAAATTGTCCTTGAATGAATCACTGCTTTTGGCCCGACTACCCATTCCCAGTCTCCATATTTGTTGAGGAAAACTGTGGACCTTCTCAGGGATCCTGTTGGAAAGACGTATTTTCACATACGGGGCAAGACTTACCTTTTGCACATTCTGGACTTTGGATTCTTCCAATTTGTCTTCTTCGTAAGTTATTCTCTTTCATTTGATTCTCTTTCTACAGGAAACTTGCTGGTGCTTCTAATTAGTCTCATAATGACTCTTGCCTCATTTGTCTATTTTCCTGCCTCTGTTTCTTTTTAAATGTCTTGCTTCTACCATTTTGATGACGTGTTGGAAAAGAAGAGGCTAAACCTCAAGCTCATCTTCACCTTAATTCTGAACTTAAAGTTTTTTGAAAGTGGCAGTAGGCGAAATTGGAAAATCATCAAAAAAATGCAGACCTTTGGTCTAAACCAGTGGGACTTCTAAGATTTTGAATAAAGGAGCAAGAGTGTCATGGTAGTAGAAGCTCATTCTAGAACCTCACATGAAAGGACTGTAGCTCTGACAGATGAACTTAGACAAAATTTTTCTTTAAATTTTTTTTTTAACGTTTATTTATTTTTGAGACAGAGAGAGACAGAGCATGAACAGGGGAGGGGCAGAGAGAGAGGGAGACAGAATCTGAAACAGGCTCCAGGCTCTGAGCTGTCAGCACAGAGCCCGACGCGGGGCTCCAACTCACGGACCGCGAGATCATGACCTGAGCCGAAGTCGGCCGCCCAACCGACTGAGCCAACCAGGCGCCCCAAAATTTTTCTTAATGAATAACATATACCAACACTTTAAGGGAATATATTCTACGATTTTTTCCCCTCAAGTTTATGTTACTTGGGAATAGAGACTTCTGCTTAAATTTCTATATGTGACATAAATATTTATTCTTCTGAACCTTGCCAGTTTGCAAATATTTATGCAATTCCCAGATGCATTTTAAAATACTAAAGAAAAGGCAAGAGGCTCATATGCATATTCAGGAATCCTAGATGAGGTGAAGCTGTCGAAAGCCAATATATAAGCCAAAGTTGCTATTTTTCTCCCTATGTATAGTTTAAACTACACAATTCAAAAATTGCTTTTTAGTACCAAAATAAAACAATTGTCGAAAATTTTTGAGACATCTACATTTTAACAATTATAAAGACTCCATAGGGTGTAACATCTTCAGGCTATAGTGAATCAAATTGACTATTTTTAGGTAAAAATTTATATACTTGTTATTAACAAACTAACACCAATCGCTTCCCCAGTACTACTTTTAAACACATCTATTTTACGCAAATCCTAAAAAAGGATCCAGGAAAACTCATGCAAAATCTTTTGGCCTCGTGCTGTAAGTATCATAGGAAAGTAGGTGAAAGCATTCAGCATGCATCACAGTAATCAAGTTAGATTACAGGATGCCATACAAGAGAGAAAGATTGAGAATGATAATTGAAATGCTTTTTAATGGTATTTGTTGTATATTTTATTAATAATTTTCTTTCAAGTAATTTTTTTCTTTTTACACGGAGTCAGGAAGTTGATACCCATCAATCAGACATTCTTAGAATGTTTAAAGTTAGGAAAATGTAGGTTTGACCTTGGCATAGAGGGTCCTGTAGTTCCTCAATGAAAATGAGTCCGAATGCTCTTTCTTTCTCCTGACTGCATGAGAGCCATGTTCATAACAAGCACACAAAAAAATTGATAAATGGTCAGGGTGCCTGAGTCGGCTAAGCATCTGACTTCATCTCAGATCATGATTTCATTGTTTCTGGGTTTGAGCCCCACACCGGGGGCAGGTGGGGGGCTCTGTACTGACAGTGCAGAGCCTGGAGCCTGCTTCAGACTCTGTGTCTCCTTCTGTCTCTCTGCCCCTCCCCAACGTGTGTGTGCGCGCGCGGGCGCGCGCGCGGGCGCACATGCGCTCTCTCTCTCAAAAATAAATATTTAAAAAAATGATAAATGGTTGAATCAAATAAAAGAGTGCCTTATTAGTGGAAAAGGAGCTACACTGTCATTAGGAAAGGTTAGATTGGTCCCAAACTAATTATTTCTTTGTAGGGTTTCTTGGGGTTTTAAAATTAAAAACAGGAAAACAATTATCAGCTTCTTTGGCATTTAGGTCTCAATCAAATATCATCTTATGATAGTAACATTTCAACTCAGTTACTTCATGAGATTAGAAATTTCACACAACACAACTCACAAAATATTGATTTTGTGACTTGACTTACCATTTTCCTTCCTAAATGCATTTTATTTTCTTCTCGGCTGGAGGCAGCACTGTCCACATAGGAGCCTCTCAAGGTAGAGACTTGGAGATTCTTCCTGTCACACCTGGCTCTCCTCCTCACCTGATTCATTCATCGGACCCACAAATATTTATTGAGTGCTGCTTGTGCGGGGTGATGGGTTTGGTGGGGATCAAAATCATCAGTGTCTCTATTCTTGCAAATCTTGTATTCTAGTAGAAGATACAATAAATAGATATGTCAGATGTTCAGCAGAGAGAGGTACCAAAAAGACAAGAGAGGGGGTACAAAGTTATAGAACTTCACCCCATTCTCTTCTCCCCTTGGTCCAGAATTCCTCATCATAGTTCACAGCAAGTCAGCAAGAACATTCTTACTTCATCACATCTGCCCTTGTCGATGTTTAAATAATCTAACGTGATAGTCAGACCTCTTCAGTTTCCTCCAATTCTTCAGAGCTTCCTATCACATTTAAGAAACATCCTTAGCTCCTTCTCATAGCATGCTGGCCCTTGGTGATCTTGCTGTTGTCTCTGTCTCCATCTTCATAGTTTCATCTCCTACCTCTCTGTCCCGAGTGTGACTTTCTAGCAATTCCTGCATAGACTATCAGCGATGTTTTGTCTCCGTGTCTTTGCACATTAATAATAGTAGCTAATGTGTTTGAGTGTTTACCAGTTATTGACAGCAATAACCACTGTATGGGGTAACCAATAACCAATGACCACTGTATGGGAGGATGTCCCTACCCCTTCACTGGCCCTATATCTCTTCATTCTGTAGTAGTTTATCCAGGAACGCTTCTGGGGTTTCTCTCTTTCTCCTGCTGTATGAAATGCATCTCAGTTTTATAAGCTCCCATGATTCCCAGTACTTCTCTCTGCCACTCCATTTGTCATACTATATTGTAATAATCTTTTTGTGACTCTTCTATCCCTACTGAAAAGTGCTTGAGAGCGGGGCCATGTTTCCTTTGTTCTGTCTACTCAGGGTCTACCACAGTGCGTGGTCCATATTAGGTATGCAAGTTATATTTGTTAAATAGGGAAGGATGGATGGAAGGAAGAAAGGAGGGGAGAAAGGAAGGAAAGAAGGAATCAGTGACATTCTAAGGATCCATAATCTAGGCACCAAGAAAGTTCCGAAATACAGGGCTATTGAGCAGGGGGCAGGCAAGGAGAAGGAATATTTAGGAGCTCTGAAATAATAATAGTACCCAATAAAGCCATGCAGTAAATACAAGAGAAATAAAAGCCATAATGCCAAGCCATCGATAGCCCTCACTTTATTGATGAATAAAAACATACACAAGGAAAGCACTTTACAAATAAGATAATAAATGTCAAAGTGATTACTTGAAAGGTAGAAACATTTAGAGGACAGCTTTATATATAAGGCAAAACCTATGACAAAATGCAAAAGGTACTTGTGCAGGAGAGAAATCCGGACCAGGACTGGAATGAACGAAAGGGACTGAATCAGATTCAGTGATGTCCAGGCCACAGAGAGGCTGAGATGGGATTGTTCAGACCAGAGGGACAACATTAGTAAGAAGAGCTTAAAGGAAGGAGCAAGCAGGAGCAGTGGAAGCAGAAGGTTAAAAACCAAAACCAAACCCTTAAGAGAAACTGGCTACAAAAAAGCATTGTAACATTGTAACATTGTCCCAAAGAGCGGCCTGCAGGCATGGAGGGAACAGCCGGGTTTCTCAAGGGGATGTACTGGGCAAGGCTTCCATAGTCTTCCTGGCGGGACACAAATGAAAGGGAAGCTATGTGCATGGATGACTTGTGCTGTAGATATTCATCCTGATTTATTTTTAATTAATACATTTATGATAAGAATGCTAATGCCTCAGTTTATAGTGCAAGTCTGTTAGGCTTTGTAGTTCAGAAGCTACTTTGTCTAAGGTAATTCAGATAAAAATTATGTTCAAATGTCTAATGTTGAAATGATATAATTTCATATTCATACGATTCAGTTTTTAAAATTACTTTTATTTAGGGGCACCTGGGTGGCTCAGTCTGTTGAGCCTCTGACTTCGGCTCAGGTCACGATCTTACGGTCCGTGAGTTTGAGCCCCTAGCTGGGCTCTGTGCTGACAGCTCAGAGCCTGGAGCCTGCTTCGGATTCTGTGTCTCCCTCTCTCTGCCCCTCCCCGACTCATGCTCTGTCTCTCTGTCTCTGTCAAAAATTAATAAATGTTAAATTTTTTTTATTATTTTTATTTATTTTGAGAGAAAGATAGAGAGCAAGCAGGGGAGGGACAGAGAGAGAGGGAGACAGAATCCCAAGCAGGTTCTGTGCCCTCAGCGCAGAGCCCGATGCAGGACTCGAAGCATGATATCATGATCTGAGCCAAAGGCAAGAGTCAGATGCTTAACCGACTGAGCCACCCAGGTGCACCCATGTGATTAATTTAAATAAAGCTTGGTTCCTAATCAGGCTCTGGGAATAGATGAGTAATAAATATGCAACAACAAGAACAACAACCAAACCAAACAAAAACACCTGGAAACAATCCAGAGTCCACGCACAGTGGAATGGGTAAATAACGCCTAGTGGGCAGAGAAGTGAAATCCCATCGACAATGGAAATGAGCTAAGACTACTTGTAATAAACAGGATAACTCTCTCAAACATTTAACCGTGTAATATTTTAAACAATTATTAAAGAATAAACTCAGCTTCACTTCAGTTATTTAAACATCTGAAACAAGAACATGGAGTAAATGTTATTTACAGATGACTATATGAAGCAAAGTATAGAAATTACTTTTAAAAATCAGGCTACTGGTTACCTACCTGTTAGAGGAAGGAGGGAGACTCAATAACAGAGATTTCTAGAGAATGTAAAGGTTTCGGTTACATGCTACCTTTAACATGTACCTCTACATGTGGTAGAAAAGTAGTGTTTATCGTTTTTAAACTATACATTGTACACACATATCATATATGATGTATATACAACATATAATGTATGTAACTATCTTCATGTTGCGACAAGGTGCATGATTTTTTAAATGATGTAACACTTTTTATCTAAGAAACAATTCTGTGCTACTCGGTATGTATGTGAATCAGAAGTTTCAAAATGCCTGTTAAATACTCTAGGTCTCTGCCTGCACCTGATGGGCTAAGCGAACTGTCACAAAGCTAACAGTGTTACTCCAGTCAGCCTGGCAATTGATACCAATCACAGCAGCTGACTTTTCCACCTAGCAATCTGGGCCAATTGTTAACATGGGTGAAGTGAGCCAATTGCTTGAGACCGGATTTTATTAAATTTATGTCAAAATTTAGCCTTCAGCAGACGATCGGGGAATTAAGGAAATGAAAAGGACCAACCGAAAATACCAAGAGGAATTTAGGATATTTTGAAGCCAGGGCTTTTATCTTAAAAACATAAACCTTTATTCAGAATGGGAATCAAAAGCCTATTTGAGTGCACATCATTTCTGGCAATTGTATAATTCATAAATAGACAAATGGCTTATGAAACATAGTGAAAAAAATGCACTCCCAAGGAGGCATCATCCATGCCAAGTTTACTGCTGAGATCATAAACCGGTGACAATAGAGGTTAATAATAGAAATGTTGGTAGTCCTCTACTTATAATAGAACGAACAGCACTGCTATAATTACAATTTTCTTTTTTTCTTGTTATATAGAAATGAATCAATATCCAAGTAGAGAGAGGATAAAAATGTCTTCAATAATTTGCACTGCTCTTCAAAAGAATTGGCTTCTTAGGTCTGCAAGTCAATTGTATCATTCAAAATTATTACATGGCTATTTATCAAATAGTGTAAATTAAAATTTGTTTTGACTTATTGAAGGCTATTTTATGTGATTTTTACGAGGGACTGAATAATCACGCACAATTTCCTTTTCTTTACCAAGTTATTTTTAAAAAGAATCAATATGTTATTTCAGCAGATATTTAGAAGAATCAACTCTATGTGATCTTTTGCTAAGTTATACTGCCACCAAGACAAATTATATATGAATGCTCCTTGTCTGGCTAGTTATTAATTAGGTCCGGGGAAACATTTGATTAGTGATTGGAACAGCAATTCATATACCTTACATGGACTATTATTATTCCCAAGGAAAAAAATAACCAATCTGATTGGACATCGATAGAACTCTGTTAGGATTTATTCTATAGGATGAGTAAATTAGTAAAACCGGGGATGTGTGAAATGAAAACTGTGTATTTGCCACATAACCAGGCCAGGACTTAAAATAAACTCATTTATAAAATCTTGGAATGTGATCCAAGTTGAAACAATAACAATTCTAAATTCCGTGTCGTGCTTTGCGTCTTATGTTCTTTATTATCTTGATAATCTGTGTTTATGGGAGAAACCTGGCATGAAAGACTGCTACAATTTTGTACTACATAAATCTTTTGAGAGAAGAATTATATTTTAAAACCAACTTGCAAACCAACATAATGAATTTGATTAGTTGAAATTTAAAGATGCTAATAAAAGTTGAAGAAGGAAGCAAATTCTGAGTTTTTGTGTATTTCTGATTTTTCCCTCCAATGAATATTTCATTACCATTTTCAGATGCAATGACACTTTGAGAATAATGCTGACTGATGTTTTGTTTCGTTTCTGTTTAATCCTTGATCTGATGAGCCAGGTTTTCTTTCTCTATGCATCTGTTAGGTTTCTACCTAAAGATTCCCTGCTCATCTCTCTCTTGCTCGTTAGTTCCGTTCACTATTAGCTGCCAACTGTACTCACAGAGGTCTTGGCTTTCCACTGAACAGCTCTGTGATGGAACATGCGGGACTCGGTTTCTCTGAAACTCATGTCATTCATTGTTAAGAACCTCAGCTAATGGAGTCTCAGAAATAAATGTGAAAACTCTCAAAAGTCCCCTAAAGTTCAATTCTACTTGCAAACAATGTTATGACTACATGGTTAATAATACAAAGAAAAAGATAGACCATGCTCTTGGGCACCAGATACTCTTCTAGGTGTTTCCTATTCCAGCTCCTTTAATTTTCTCACAACCCAGTGAAATAGGTATGGTTTCTGTTTTTAGTTTACAGATATGGAAACTGAGATCTGAAACTGTTAAGCATTTTTCCCAAGGGCTTGTAGTCTCCAGAGTCTAATCATTTAGCCATTTTTTAGCTTCTCCAAAACTTGCTCATTGATTTATTAAAATATTCAATAAAATGAATGAAGAAAGCCAATACCCTTTTCAAACTCCAATACAACTATATTTTTTCTTCTTGAACTGCTCGTCCATATTGAATAATGGATAGTCATAGCTTCTCTCTCTTTGTGATCTAAATCATTTTCCAGGGTTAGGTTTCACTTCCCTGCAGATGGCATTCAATTTTACCAAGTCGGTCTTGGTATCTCTCTAAGTGACACATTACTATTTATAGTCTAACACAAGTTTACTATGTTGCCAAATTCTCAAGTTTGACTCTGGAAAATATCAACTTCCTGACACTCTTCTCCCTGTACTTTTGAAGAATTTCCTTATAAATTTGAAAGAAGGAAAGATGCCACCATCTTTTATGTGCACTTTTCTTATTCCTACCGCCAAGCTAAGGTAGGGGTTCCCTTTGTTCATTGTTTTTTATACCAAAATGCTGCTCTTTAATCCTTCCTGGATTCATTAATATTTGTTTCTTTTTATCCCTGCTTCTGGCAATAAATCTATGTGTTGGCTTATTTATAAACTCCTACTCTTTGTATATATTTATATAGAACTTTAGGCTTCTTTATTCTCTCACTTACATAGTGATACTAAGATTCTTACCCTATTAATAGCATTCTATTAATACTATGTGTGTCCTGTAGTGCATAATATCTTGTAATTAATTTTTATGAGATTTACTCTTATTATACTCTTTGCATTTGATGGTTCTACAGGCAGGTATTGTGTCTCCCAAAGTTTTATGTATTCTGTAGTAGTAAATGCTTATAGAATTTAGATGATTGAGTTTAAAGAAGCATTATAGACCTTTCAGTTCATTTTACACAAACAGAAGCTTATGTATTGGTTATGAATTGGAAACTAGATTGGTAGCATTATTTTCCCATTCACATTTTCATTAAGTGTTTACACTATTGAGAACCTATGATGTTCCAGACACTTTTAACAGATCATCTTCAATTCCACAGTCACCAATGAGGTCATTTACCACTCTTTGCAGATGAGGAATCTGAAGCAGAGTTTTGTGGCTGGTCCATGATCACGTATTTAGTGGCAAAGCTGGGATTCAAAGTCATTTTGCCTGGCTCCATAACCTGGAGTAACTAGTCTATGTATCATACTTCCTTTGTTAAATATACCATAATATTCATTTTACTAGCAAGCCCTGTGCTAGAAGTAACAAGTCATGTAAGACCACAGCACTAGAAACAACAGTGCTTTCAAGCCATTCCATGAAGCCCAACAAAATTTAATAATTACACTGAAAAAAAAAAAAGAGAAAGAGAGGTCAGTCCTTTCAGAATATATTCACCTGTTGAATAAAGATGACTAAGAATTTGATCCTAAGGAATCCAAAGGAACCTTGTCAAATATGTTCTTTTGCTAAGTGGCCTGAGAGAATATGGCACAATTGCGGAATTAGAGGTATTCTGGGATAGGTGCCGTGTAGGGGCAATACAAGAGACATGTGAGAGATGGGGCTGGACAAATTTCTAGGAGTTAGTCATGAAAAGCCTCATGTTTGTTTCATGGTAAGAGATTCACGTTGTGTCACAAGTAATTTGAGAAGCCTTCAGAGACCAAACTCATCTGAATATTTTCTCCAGGACAATCTATCATCTCTGTTGCCCATGTGACACTTCGTGTTGCTCTTTCTTGCCGCCTACTAAGAATTCTAAGATGCCTCTCAAGACTTCCTGCCCTAATCCTTGGGAATGTGAATATAATGAATTGTTCCTCCCATGATTAGTTGAAGTCATAAAGCACGGTGAATATTAAGACAGAGATTATTCAAATGGGCCTAACCTAATTATAAGAATCTCTTAAATGCAGCATTTTCTCTGGTTGGGAGTGGAAGAGGAAGTCAGAGACTCTAAACTAGAAAATAATTCGACATTCCATTTCTGGCTTGAAAGTGAATGGGGCTATGTCCCAGGAATGTAGTTGGCTTCTCGGATTTGAAAGCAATCTCTGGTTGACAGCCAGCAAAGAAACAGACTTCAGTCCTACAACCATAAGGAACTGAATTTGGCCAACAGCCAGAAATGAGCATGTAAGCTTTTCCAGAGCCTCTAGATGAAAACTCAACTCTTGTGGGATAGCCAGTGATCCCATGCCGTATGTGACATATAGAACTGTGAGGCAATACATGGGCATTTTTTTAAGCCCATTAAATTTCTGGTAATTTGTTATGCAGGAGTAGAAAACTAATATGTAGTTTCATTAGTTTCATTTCTTCTGCAATAAGAGCAAAGACTTCCATTACGATTATGTTATGAGTCATGTTTTTTTTCTTTTTTCTTCCTCATGTTAGGAAGAACAAATAATCTGAGTGTTGGGAAACACCTCTTCCTTAACTATATTTTGCTTTCCCCAGAAGACTCAACTTTTCCTGATGTTCTCTTAAGTAAAGCCTGTTTTTTTCCCCTCTTATTCCATGTGTAGGTCAACGCCAAAAAATTGGAGTTGCTTTTCTTATGCTTTGCTTTTCTTATGACTTCCAGACCATTATTACCGTTACTATTTCTGCTTGGGAACTCGAGGCTTCTACCCTATGTCTATATCACCTTCTTCCTTACTATAAGATTGCACACATTTTGTTCACTTCACGCTCTTCAAATATTTCCCAAATCCCGCTATCATTTTTGGTGACTTGAAAATCCACAGAGATGAATACACCAACACTGTAGAGACCCAGTTCCTTGCCTCATCTCTTCTATTTACCTTTTGCTTCATTCTGCCTAAGCCATTTCTTCCCATTTTCTTATCCTGTACTTTATCACCAGCAGATACTTAACTCCTAAAATCTGTATTACAAGATCTAATTTCCAGGCAATTTCCTCAAGGGCATTCGCCCTTATCATTCTTCCATCTCATGAGGTTTCTCACTACTTTCTTATTATTCTCTGACCCTCTTGGCTCCATGTCACCTTTATTCAACCTGAAGTCTAAGATTTCTTATTCTAACACTACCTTGTAAATACTCTCCACTTCCTGATTTCTCTCCCACAATTGTGCTTGCCTTATAAAACCTCAGTGGTGAAAAATACCTAACATCTCTGCTCAAAGCCTTCTCTATGCCTTTCTTGGAGCAGCTAGATATTGCTGGAGAAAATCACCCAGTTGAAGCTGGCTGATTTCACTTGAAAACTCAAAGATCAAATCGACACTCAATACTGCCCAGCTCTCACTGTGATTCTACAGTAGGCTTACTATTCCTATTCCCTAAAAGACTGTATTGTCCCTTGCTTTCAAACATCTTCATCCCCATTTTACTCATTATCAGCTGAAGACATTATTTCATATTTTGTTGAGAAAACAGAAGTCCTTTGATAGGAAATGCCTCGTGTTTTCTCCACCAGATCTAAAATCGCAACTATACTGACATCTATCTTCTTTTGTTTTCCTCTTATTTCAACTGAGGAAGACCGCCCTTGCTCAGGACAAAATGCAAATGTTTCCCTCTCTTCTCTGAATCTCAGCCCCTCTTCTTGCAGAAGTTCTTGCTCCTTTAGTTATCTTCTCTTCCCCCTTCCAATAGATCATTCCCATAGCATATATAAACATAGTCTAGAATCTCCCATCATAAATAAAAATGCATCCCTTTTCCTCACCTATAATCCCATTTCTCTGTACCCCTTCAAAGTTAAACTTTTATAAAAACTGTGTACATTAGCTGTTTACATGTCTTCACCTCCCATAGCTCAACCCACTGCAGAGTGATTTCCACCACATAATTTCACTGAAACTGCCCTTATCAAGATCACAATGATGCCCAATGACTGATTTCTGATTTATATTACCCGGACTTCCAGCAATCTTTACCAGAGTCAACTACTCCCTCTTTCTTGAAATACTGCCTTCTTTTAACTTTCACAACAATGCTTTCCTGGTTTTCCTCAACTCAATGGCTGCCACCTTTCATACTCTTTTGCTTCTAAATTTGCCTTGAATTTCTTAGTGCTCATTTTTTCTACATCATTTTCTTGAAGATTTTATCCATTTTCATGAATTTAAATTATCTTCATACTAATGACTTCTGTAATCTATTCTGGGTCTAGATTTCTCCTCTAAGGAAGACTCTCATAAAGGAAATAAATTAAATTTTATCCCCTGGTAGGTAAGTCCAAAGGAAGAGAGTACATAATGGTATAGTCCAAATTTAATAGATTAAGGAGGACATTTAAGATAAATCAAGATCATCTCATGGTAATACTTAGGGGAAGATGATTGCGATTGAAATTCATGAATAACAAGGCATAGAAAAGAGACAGTGGAAAGAAACCAGGACCATTGGAGAGATGAAAATGAATGTGCTGGGTTGGAAAATGGAAGAAACTAGCCAAACCAACTCTTGCAGAGTTTTACGAGGGAAGGTTGCAGAGCTAGTATTGAAACTGATTAACAAAGACAACATATTCCAAGTGGAGTTTATAATTGAGGTAAAAGAGAGAGAAGAGTGACTCTGAGGCTTTTGCACAAGGACCCATTCTTGGCTTAGGGTGATGGTTGGCTGGGGAAATGAATCAGCTGACTCTCAGGGAATTGTAGGCTCTGAAGTAAGATTTAGAAAGATCTGATGAGTCTTAGGGCAAAGAAAGACTGCAGTCAAATCTGGTTCTGTCTACATGGTGAGTCTGAAGGGCTGGGAGTTTGGGGGATATTGTAATAAAAATGCCCAAATAAGAAAGAAGAAATGATTTGTGGGTTTAGATGGCTGAAGTGTTTAATCAAATGACATAGGCATACTGATTAATCATGAAGATACGCAGAAGTGGAGAGAAAAACCTGGAGCAAGATTAAGAAGTCAGTACTTGCTTTTATTTGTAATATTTTTTTTCTAATTTCCAGTGCAGCATTCTTAGTTCAGTATAATATATATTAGGACACTACCCTGATGTTAATTAGATGGGGAGATTTACAACTGGCAGTACTGAAAGAATAAGTTAACTCATAAAAACATTATGTTTATAATAGCCAGATATAAGATTCCCCTTACAAAAGCTTTCTTTTAAAGGTATAACTGTAGCAGATTTCTTCATATCATCTACACAATGTACTTCAGTTCAACATACTGTTCCTAAAAGCATGTTGTTCACTAATTGCAAGTAAGAGAAAAACATAAAATGGAAATAATTTTAAACAAAATACAGAAGTGTATTGTGGGAACTCGAGTACTGGTTTTATTTGCAAATATACTATTGTTCTTCCTTAAAGGATTTCTCTATATATTTCCTTAAACATTTCCATAAAGGAAAATTAAAAGCATGGTTTTAACATATCGCTTTCCCCCTTCTCTACAGTAAAACGATTTGAGTCTCTATGGTATATGGTCATTCACTGTCTCCATCAGATGCCTCAGCCTCTTCCTTTAAAGAACATGCTCCTTCCTTCCTTCCTTCCTTCCTTTTTTTTTTTTTAATTTGGAAAATAAACTTAGAATAATATACTAGAGGCAATGTGTTTTCCTAAATTAGAAGAAAATCTTAGAGATAATCTATTTTATACTATGATATCAATACCATTCTATTAAAAAGTAAGTGGGGCACCTGGGTGGCTCAGTTGGTTAAGTGTCTGACTCTTGATTTTGGCTCAGGTAGTGATCTCATGATTTCTGAGACGGACCCCTGCATTGAGTTCCGCATTGGTTTCCTGCTGACAGCACAGAGTCTGTTTGGGATTCTCTCTCTCTCCTTCTTCTTCTGCCTCTCCCCTGCTGGTGCACACAGACTCTTTCTAAGAATAAGTAAATAAACTTTTAAAAAATGAGTTGACTTTGTCATATTGTGATATTATTATATTATGAGTATACTTTGTGATATTACCATTATCATGTAGATGCAAATTAAGTGATGATTATGGCATAATAAGCTGTTTACTTGAAAAGTGATTCAGCCATTTGTTGATTTGTTTTTTATTTTTATGTTGATATGGGTTGAATGGACCAGTAAACTATTCCTTGGGAATTGATTCATAAAGTAGTACAGTTCGTTCACATACATGAGAACAGAAGATAATTCATAGACTCAAGAAATCTGTGTGATAGAATAGTCAAATATTGAGATGAAAGAGGTAGGATATAGTAATGTTTCCTGAAAATAATGCAGGTAATAACCACTGCAAAATGAACACATCCATGACTCTTTGAGCCTTTCTTCAACACATTATTAGTTTTAGGATTATAGAATCCAAATGAAAATTAAGACCAGTTTGGAATTCAAAACAAAGTCTTCAAAACAGAGAAAATATTATGGTCAAGTTCCTAAGAGTAGCACAAGCAAGACTATAGTTACACTTGAGAGAAAATGTATATTAGGATAAGTATGGCTAGCAATATCCACACCCACAGTTTTGGAACATTCATTTGGAACATTGGTTGGACCTTCATCAATAATAGCAATGATGCAATCACATTGGTAAGAAGTTTGATGTGAGTCATGCCCTAACATATCCCATTTATTAATAAAGGAAAAGAAATATGATTTGTTGCTCATACAGAGAACAGATTTTTATTTGAGAAAACTTTCCACAAAAATAGAGGAGAGGATTAAAATAAAAGAGGGGTAAAAAATTGGAGATGAATTTGATATCATTTGAATCAACTAATTTTTACTTAAATAGGCATTAATTTAAATTTCAATATTGACTAAGTTTAATTGACAACTCAGTCACATATTTGATAGCTACAGTCCAAAACAGATTTTCAACAATCCATCTGTAAGGAAAAGACATGAGTAATGTATCTGTCATCATTTCTTTGGTGTTTGTTTTATCACATTCATAAAAGGGCAAAGTATCCCTATTTATTTAGATTCTTTTTTTCCAAAGTCATTTTTTCCCATAAAATATCTTTATGTTAAAAGATAACTAGGATTGGAAAAGACACATTAAGTACATAACCATTTTAGAAAATATTATCTATCGTTTTCTGACTTTCTTAAAAATGAATTCTACTATACAAAGAACAGAAACACAAGAAAAAACATGTTTAGCAAGAAATGATATGTTTATTTTCAGTAGCAGATTCAATACTCTTTTCCCAAATTAAACTTTTTCATTTTTATGACCCTGCATATTATTGATCTTAGAATATTTTAAAATAGTATGAAATATTAATGAAAGTTTTTACTTTTTATATTTGAAAATATGTCTTCGGTTACAATGTACAATATTATTTATACAAGGTATAGTTTTTCATAAGCATGAATATTACTATTTTGGAACATTATTTTTGAGGCTATAATTTTTAGCTGTTCCAAAGTAACAGCACTTTTATTTATTTTTATTTTTAGAACATTTTTAATAGAATAACTTATTGCTAATGCTTTGTGTGTTTGTTGATTAATAAATTAATATGTCAACTCCATAAACTCAAAATTTTCCAAAAATATGATTTCAGAGTAAATTATATAGTCAAAATTTTCTTTTTATCCAGAAAAAAGTGTTTAGAAAAGAAGTCTGGGAGGGGAAAAAAAAAGAATTTGCTGTTATGTATACAGATGCATTAGCTAATATAAGATCAAACTATAGGGGTGCCTGGGTGGTTCAGTTGATCAAGCATCTGACTTTGGCTCAGGTCATGGTCTCAAGATTCGTGGGTTCCAGTCCTGCATTGATGCGAATGCTCGCACTCTGTCTGTCTCTCTCTCTCCGAAATAAACGTTAAAAAGATATATTAAATAATTTTTTAAAATATTAATCTATAAACCAACATGCCAGCCGATTAATTTACAGGTGGAGTCAAAGTTACTCTATCTCCCGAAAATAAGCATCCCTCCATTTGTTGGAATGCATGCCATAATCCACATGAGAACTTCCAGTTTTGCTTGTGAAGGTGAAATTAGGGCAAAGGAAGTTTGATCATACTAATATTTGTTTTTATAAAGCCATAGTGATCTGATGTCCTTCTTTATTTACTGTGGGAAATTTTTAAAATATATTTTATTTATTTTTGAGAAAGAGAGAGAGAGAATGAGCAGGGGAGGGGCAGAGAGAGAGGGAGAGAGAGAATCTGAAGGAGGATCCACACTGTCAGCACAGAGCCCAATATGGGGCTCAAACTCATGAACCGTGAGATCATGACCTGAACTGAAATCAAAAGTCCAATTCTTAACTGACTGTGTTACCCAGATGCCCCTGGAATTTTTTTATTTAAATGACTCATGTTGGTCACCTAAGATCAGAGATTGCTTTTCACATGTGTTTGTGCTCTCCCACGCTTGTGTTTCTGAATTTCTTGTCCTTGGAATTTGTTATTGTTACTTTGCTTGCATCTTTTTCCTCATGGCATGATATAATCCCCCAGATTGCACATTATTTTATATTTATTATATTTTATAGATATTGCTGATATCACTCAGGGGAACATTTCTTTTTTAAGAACAAGCTTTATTCATATCACTAAGTAAGGTGCTACAGCTAATCGTACCTGTGATGTGTTCATGTGAATGTGGAACAGATACTGTAGAGCAAATAAAGAAGAAAGTATAAGCTAAGCAATAAGGCAGTAAGAGGATATTCAGTCATTTTAAATTATTGCTAATTATCAGAGATAGTGTAATCATTCCCCTTAAATTCTTTCTGAAAAGAAAACTATCAGCTTTATATGTCAGGTTGATAAAATAATCAGCAAATGTAATATCAGAGCCACTATGTCTGATCTAACAGAATGGAATAGGTATCCAAAGATGAAAAAAATGTATATTACTATATTTTAAAAATTAAATGAGATTAGATCACAGAGGGACATCTGGGTGGCCCAGTAAGTTAAGCATTGGATTCTTGATTTTGGTTCAGGTCATGATCTTACAGTTCATGAGTTCAAGCCCCGTGCCAGGCTCTGTGTTGACAGCATGGTACTTGCTTGGGAGTGTCTCTCTCCCTCTCCCTCTGCCCCTCCCCTGCTCTCTCACTCTCTCAAAATAAATAAATGAACATTAAAGATTAGATCACAGAATTGTAAACACAACAATTATGCTGTTAGTTAATATATTTATTCACAATCTACTATTAAATTAATCTAATATCTATTTCATCCTTTTCTCCATTTTTGGCATTGCCTTTCCCTGACAGCATCTTCACGATACCTTTGTACTTTCTCAGATCCCTGGTTATATACCTCATGTTCCCTTTCCTTAAGATTTGTGCTACTTTTGGTCTTATCTGCTCCCAAGGATGAGTCTGTTGCACAGGTTTCTTCTCTCACTAGAATGCTTTCAAGCTGAAGGGGGGACACCCTGAATCAAAATGTAAGATTAGAATTCAGGTAAGAGGTGAGGCTCATTATATAGAATTGTGACACATCAACTCTGCGGGTGATAACTGAAGCAGTGAGTCTTACACATTTCTTAATATTAAAAAATACAGATGAGCCTATAAGTAAGGATGGGGCTTACTACATTTTTGGGTACATACGAATTTCTCTAAAAGGATCCTGAAGGAACTTTTGCTAAGAAAAGAACAAAATGAGGGGCACCTGGGTGGTTCAGTGGGTTAACCGTCCGACTTCAGCTCAGGTCATGATCTCAGGGTTCGTGAGTTCGAGCTCCATGTCGGGCTCTGTGCTGACAGCTCAGAGCCTGGAGCCTGCTTCAGATTCTGTGTCTCCCTCTCTCTCTGCCCCTCCCGCGCTCATGCTCTGTCTCTCTCACTCTCAAAAATGAATAAATGTTTAAAAAAAAATTTTTTTAAAGAAAAGAACAAAATGAGCTAAGTTCATTTTCTAGTTAAGGAAGAAAAATACTTCAGTTCCAGTAGTCCAGTGAATTTAGGGGATGATATTCAACCACCACGGTAGTCAAAGAAAGATAAATGAAATCATATAATAGAATGACTTACATATTAAATCTTATTTTTTAAATGAGACTTTCTAATGTTGGTAATAAGGCAGGGAAATATTTTTTATAAATAATCACTAGGGACTATATTTTTAAAAACATATTAATATCTGTGAAGAGCTCATATTCTTTGGTCCATCCTAAAGAAACACATGTTTTTTTTTTTTAATTTTTTTTTTCAACGTTTATTTATGGGACAGAGAGAGACAGAGCATGAACGGGGGAGGGGCAGAGAGAGAGGGAGACACAGAATCGGAAACAGGCTCCAGGCTCTGAGCCATCAGCCCAGAGCCTGACGCGGGGCTCGAACTCCCGGACCGCGAGATCGTGACCTGGCTGAAGTCAGACGCTTAACCGACTGCGCCACCCAGGCGCCCCAAGAAACACATGTTTTAAAGAAATTATTAATAAAGTATTCATAGCAGCATTATTGAAAATAGTCCGAAACAACCTAAAATTCCAACAATTTGTGGCTTCTTTCCTCCTCTCCAGTTGGCAGAGAAAAGGCCCCCATTGTCTAGCCTAATGCTAATCCTTCACAGTGCTCTGTATCCTACCACTTCCTGTCTTGTTGGCATCCTCATTTCTCTTTCTCAAGACCCCTCCTTCAATTTTTTCTCTAATGACTCAATTCAGTCCATTTTAACAGTGCTCGTCTCTCTAGCGTTAAAACAACAATGATGAAGAAAACTAAGTGTGAAACATATTAACAGTAAAGAAAAGCCCCAAATTGTAGTATATGCCAATTTCCACGTGGTAAATACAGCATGACCAGTTTTAAGCGACCATCATGATGCCACTGAAAATGACATCTCTTGAGTTTGTGAACTGGTTCAAGCACTCGACTATTTCGAATCTTGGCTGCATTCTGGAATAATCCAAAAGGCTTTACATATGTGTATGCACACACACACACACACACACACACACACAGGGACCTTGTTTCCACAGTTTAACTGGTCTGGCTCCAAAGCACTGGTATCTTGTGAAATTCCCACAAGTCTTTTAATGTGTGACTGAGGTTAAAATCAACTCTTACACCTGAGTGAACTTTCTAAAATCAGATCTGATCATGACCCTTAACAATCTCCACCTCTACACACAATTAAATCAATTAACTGCTTTCAAAATGATAGCCAAATTCTTTAAAAAATTTTTTAATGTTTATTTATTTTTGAGAGACAGAGTGAGACAAAGTGAGAGTGGGGGAGGGTCAGAGAGAGAGGGAGACACAGAATCCGAAGCAGGCTCCAGGCTCTGCGCTGTCAGCACAGAGCCCGACATGGAGCTCGAACTCACGAACCCTGAGATCATGACCTGAGCTGAAGTCAGACATTTAATTGACTGAGCCACCCAGGTGCCTCTGATAGCTAAATTCTTAACAAAAATTTTAGTGCTCAAATGACCTGGCCTTATTTTTTTCTATTCCTAGAGTATTCCTCCCTTCTTTTTGCCTGGTTAACTTCCCTCAAATCTACATTTAGGGAGCACTTCTTCTTGGAAGCCTTCCTGCCTCAATCAAGTCTAGGTTTGGTTCTCTTCTTATTTGCATCATACCACTTTGCACCTTTCACCAGCTCCAGGAAGGTCATGATCAGGCATGTCTGATTCACTAGTATATTCCCCAAATCTAAAACTGAGTTTTGAAACAAAATTTCAGTAACATATTTTGAATAAAAGAAGAAATCTTATTTTATCATTTCCTTATCAGTGTAAAGTGCTTATTGCAACATAATACAATATAAAAATCTTAGAAAACATAGAAAACCTGAAAGCAGACCACCATAGACCTATCTTTTCCAAATCTAACCACTGGTAAAAATATATTAGTATATATTTTTCATCTCTTTCTAAGCATAGATAACTTAATATTTCTAATACATGACACCAAGGCTTATCATCAGTACTTAAAGCAAGTCCATGAAAGGTGACTTCTGCATTGATAAAAAGTAAATAATCAGAATGTAATATATATATTAAAACTCCCCCACTTCCACCCTGGGCTTCTTTGCTTTTAAATATTCATGTGATCTAAAAATAGAACTACCATAAGCTCTAGTAATTCCACTACTTGATATTTACCCAAAGAAAGTGAAAACACTAATTTGAAAAGATACATGCACCTCTATGCTTATTGTCGCATTATTTACAATAACCAAGGTATGGAAACAACCTAAGTGTTCATTAATAGATGAATGAAGAGGATGAATGGATATATATAATGGCATGTGACTCAGCCATTAAAAAAAATGAGATCTTGCTATTCGCAACAACATGGGTGGACCTAGAGTGTATTATGCTAAGTCACTTAGACAGTAAGTTAGACAGGAAAACACAAATAATTTCACTGGTATGTGGAATCTAAAAAACAAAACAGATAAAACGCAAATAAAAAACAGAAACGGCCTCACAAATACAGAGAACAAACTGATGGTTGCCAGAGGGGAATGGGAGGGAGGGAGTGGATGGCCAAACAGGTGAAGAGAAATAAGAGGTCAAAATTCTCAGTTATAAAATAAGTCACAGAGATGAAAAGTATGGCATACGGAATGAAGAAGAAGAAGAAGACAAAGAAGGAGAAGAAGAAGAAGAAGAAGAAGAAGAAGAAGAAGAAGGAGGAGGAGGGGAGGAGGGGGAGAAGAGGGGGAAAGAGGCAAAAGGGGGAAGGGAAGGGAAGGAGGGGGAGGGGGAGGAGAAAAAGAAGAAAATTAACGTGACTTAGTAGAAAGAACTGAGTTCAAATGTGGCTCTACCTCTTCCAAGGTGTTATTTGATGTTGCTGAAGCTCACTTTTCCCAACTATGAAATAGGGTTAATAATACATACTTTAAAAGGTTATTATGAGGATTATAAGAAATGATGACTGTGTAATATATAGTTTTGTAGTTCAATAATGTTGAGTGCTACAGTGTCCATGGGAGAATCAGGATTGAGAAAAAAGCACTGGGTTAGGCAGAAAGAGGATCAATCACTGTAGCTGTTCTAGAGTGCAATCCCCTATGGATCTGGAGGTCAAAGCCAGATTGCAAGGACTTAAAAGTAACTGCAGGCCCTAAAAGCTGACCACTCCTCAAAGCACTTTGACAAAGAAAGAAAAGAGAGACATATGTGTTATCTAGAGGGGGCAGCAGAGTCAAGTAAAAGCTTTCCAAGTTAAGCGACAACAAAGAAGTCTGATGAAGGAAGAGTATGAAGATGGAAGGGAAACACACCTCAAGTGGGAGGCAAGTGCTCACAAGAGAAGGTGTAGGTGCAGGTACAGGCGTTAGACTTAGTGCCCACCTTCATCTTTAGAAGTTTAAGAGAAACGAAGAACTAACTTATTTTAAAGAATTTGATGCAATGGAGGGGCACCTGGGTGGCTCAGTTTATGAAGCATCTGACTCTTGATCTCAGTGCTGTGAGTTCAAGCCCTGCGTTGTGCTCCACGCTGGGTGGGAAGCCTACTTCAGACAAAAACAAAAAAGAATTTGATGCAGTGGAAACCTGTGAAGTGTCATACATCAGAGACGATACCAAATATTTTGGTGACTTTTTTTCTTCACTCAGCTTGTCTTCTGGGCCAAGCGGACAAAAATTCCTGTTCTCATGGAATTTACTTCTAGGGTGGCTGACAGGATAGAAGTGAATAAGTAACTGCACAGTCTCATATTGTGATAAGTACCCTGAGAAAAGCAAAAGTGGTGAATGCAGAATAGAGTTGGGGGGGGGAGGCAGGTTGCATTACTTTAGTTGGTGTGGTCAGAAGGGTCCTCTCTGATGAGTTGACATTTGAGATGAAACCTAACTGGCGTGAAGCAGAGTCACGTGGAGATCTGAGTACTATATTCTAAGAGTTCAGCAAATTTTCCTGTCTTAAAGTAGAAAAGTGGTACATTAAAGGAAGATCAGTGTAGTTGAAGGTCAAGATGGTAAATGAAAGAGAGAGAGGAACAAAATGAGTCTGAAAATTAGGCAGAGTGGCTTGCAGACCATGGTAAGGAGTTTGGACTGATTGTTACTACAGTAGGATTTGATTGTAAGGTTAATCAGAAATATGATCTGATTTTCATTTTACCAAAATATTCTGGATATTGTGTGAAGAATAATAATATATATTGAGTATGTTACTGTTTATAACTACTGGTTACAAGATCTTTAAAAGGTCAATTCATTGATAGCCTGTTCAGAGAACAATCTTAACATGATTTTGAAGACAGTGGTCTTAAGGACTCTCCAGCATTTCTTTAATCCCTTTATTTTACAGATAAGGATGTTTAAGGTCCCTAGGTAATTAATATACACAAGTCATCCAACCACTGGCTGAGCCAGGATTAGAGTATGATGTCCTTATCTGTTGTTCTTCCCATGGTGCCTCACTTTCACCCTTGGCTTTGCCACACGTCATATACACAGGGCCTCCCTAGATGTAGCACCGTGGGAAGGATGCAGCTTGGAATCCTTTCAGTGACGCTCCCAAAAAGCGTGGAGAGTGTTGCTTAAAGTTAGCTCTACAGACCATCTGTAGCAAAATTGCCTGGGTTATCTGTTACAGATGCAGCTACTGATATAGAATCTCCAGGAATGTGACCTAGTTACTGCTCCTCAAAGAAAGAATAACTGAAAAAGTCCAGGAGCTGTCCAGTTTTCAAGATGGAGCACCTGTCAGTTTTACTCAGCTTTAAGCAGTTGTGATTAAGATCTCTGCATCAGATATCTTTCCAACATATGAAAAAAAAATCCACTTCATTTCATTCTGTTCCCACCCCATCCCTAATACAGCTTTAACAGACTATCTTAAAAAAGAAGAAATCATCTTGTGATTGAAAATAACCCTGGGGCGCCTGGGTGGCTTGATAGGTTGAGTGTCCCATTGATTCTTAATTTCAGCTCAGGTCATGACCCCAGGGTTTGGGGATCAAGCCCTATGTCTGGCTTCACAATGAGCATGGAGCCTGCTTAAGATTCTCTTTCTCTCTCTCTCTCTCCTTCTGCTCCTCTCCTCCACTTTCACTCTCTCTTTCTGTCTCTCTCTCAAAAAAAAAAAAAAAACAAAAAGAATAAAAAAATAAAATAGCCCAAAGCTTATATATCCCTATGGGTAAACCCATAAATCCAAGGCAGTGGATAAACTGATTATGAATAACCTGGTATCATTCAAATAACAGGGATTTAGATGTGGTATATACTGATTAAGAAGGAAGGAAAATGTGCAATATATTTGAGAAAAATTTCCATCAAAACCAGTTATTTAAGCAGGATGTTTGTATATAGAAAATGTATTTTTATGAAACATCCCATCTGCCTGGTAATGTGTAAATAATGCTTGTCTTTTACCATTTTTACCATTAAAAAAATTCCGACTTGAATTCTATTTGTTGATCACTTCCTATAATGTTCTTATTTGTGAATAAGGAAACTTGCTGTGTGCATTTTAAAGTTTAAGTTTCACACTTGCTTCCCAAACCAGTAGCTTTGAAGATGGGGCAGAGGCTCTGGGAAGACATTAATATAGTAACAGCAAAAATGGCTGCTACTTGTTGAACTTTTACTTCATGCTAGATGTATGCACTTTATGTGCATTATCTTATTTAGTCCTCTTAAAAACCTACCAAGTGGATATTACTGTATTCATGTTATAAGCCAAAAACAAACAAATAAGCAAAAAACCAACCTAAACCAAAAATAGCAATCACAGAAAACATCACCATTTTATTCAGCATTTTTTCCTATTGGAGAGTTAATATCAATCTCCTGAGGAGTAGAGGCATTTTCTCAAGTCTCTGCACAAGGACTTGATGTATGAGTATTGTGAAGGATGTGAAGACCTTTGATCCAGTGGTTACAACAGAAAACATCACAGCTGTTGGGACAACTCTAAAAATAATGTCTTGGAAAAAAAATAAAAACACAAAGAACATGAGAGTTCTCTATTGGCACCTTAGCTTGGCTTTTTGGTCTAACTTTAATATTTTTGACATTGTTGGAGTGAAATGTAATTTTAATTTCAAGAATATGACATAGAAAAGACTAAAATATAAAAAATCCAGTCTTGTGTTTCATTAGCTTTAAGTATTACGAATCTCCTATGTAAACCTTTTCTCAATTGGGTAGGGTGCTCACAGTGCTTATAGGATGTATTTTCTCTCTCTCTCCATGTAATCTACATATTAGCTTAATTTAAAACTTATTTCACTTACAATTTTCAATTTGCTTTTTATTTATTTGAATTTAATTAAAATTTAATTTACTTAATTAACATAAAATATGTAATATTAGACAATATAAAATAACAAAACATGCAAATAAACGAAATCATTTTTGAATTGGAAAAGAGAAAGAAAAATCTTCACGTGCCAGATGAAGAAGAATCGCACACCCACAGAATGTGTCTGAGTTGTAGCTTGAGGGAGTAGAGGAAATCAGACCAAAATAAAGGCTTTTTACCAGTTGGAGACTGGGTTTTTAACTAGCAGAAGAGAGAAGCCTGAAGGTCAGAATCCATAAGAAAGTGGAATTGAGAGACCAGGAACCATAAAGAGTCCACATTTTAAAAGGAGACTGAAAATTTTCACTCAAAAGACTAGAGAGAAAGTTTACCACCTGGACCCAGGTGGGAAAAATTTTACTTACGGGAAATTGATAAGTGAGGCCTGCGCAGTGTTCAGATGTGAAGTCCCTGTAGTACAGAGATTGCAGGTGGCTACCAATGAAACTAACAGAGGCAAATCCTCATTCATCAAGTTGTATTGAAATTACACATTATCAATAATTATGAAGGGAAAAATAAATCAACAAATGTAATTAAAGATACCCTGACATTAAACTGCCCACTAACAACACTAGATCACAGAGAGTAATGGAACAACTGCAGTGCTAAAGAAAATTTATACCCAGTTAAACAATTATTAAGAGGTCAAAACAAGTAAATTTGCAGATGTATAAAGATTGAGAGATTTTACTACTCAGATCCTTACTAAAAGCAAACCTGATGCATGAAGTTTAGAATGAGAAGGCCCAACATATGTCTAATGTGCGCTCCAGAGGAGAGACCAGAAAGAATGGCACAAGTAAAAAGGAAAAGGGAAACACACACACAAATATAGCAGAAAGAAATAAAAAAAATATTTATTAATGATTATGAAACTATGAATAGAGGGGGACCTGTGTGGCTCAGTTGGTTAAGCACCCAACTTTGGCTCAGGTCATGATCTTGCAGTTTGTGAATTTGAGCCCCACATCAGACTCTGTGCTGACAGCTCAACGCGTGGAACCTGCTTCAGGTCCTGTGTCTCCCTTTCTTTCTGTGTTCCTCCTCTGCTCGTGCTCTGTCTCTCTAAAATGAAAAATGTTAAAAAATTTTAAAATAAATAAAACTATGAATAGATTTAACTCTACAAAAGATAAACGTAGGATTAGATTTTTCAGAATGTGGTAGCTTACTGCATAAAGCATCATGTTTGTGGTAATCTTGACAAAAATGTATCACTCATGGCAAAATAGCAAACATTTAAATTAAATACATGTTACATTAGTTTAAAGTAACTCACCTTTAAATATTCACCTGTATCCTTTGAAAATGTCAAAATACCGTAAGGCAAGTAGACTGAGGAACCATGCCAAATTGAAGGAACTTAAAGCTACGTGACAATTAGATTCAACATGTGATTCTGGATTGGATCCTGGACCTACAGGGACATTATGAGGGTAGTTGGCAAAATAGAATGGCATCTGTGAATTAGATGATGATATTAGGTCTATGATAACTTCTTAATTTTGATGGTTGTACTGTGGTTATGTAGAAGACAATGCTTGTTTTTAGGCAATACACATCACAGTGTTAAGGACTAGTGGGATTTCATGTCCTTAACTTATTCTCAAACAATTCAGAAATGTTATCATTTGACAAAATGAAGTGAAAATCATACAGGAGATATTTGTACAATTTTCACAATTTTAATGTAAATCGATGTCATCTGAAAGTAAAAAAGTTCAAAAAGAAAACCTGTCATCAAAGGGCAATGATGTCTACAACTCACTTTCAAAAGGTACAGCAACATAAATACATACATATAGTTGCATATGTATATATACTTGTAAGTAAATACATAGATTGGAGAAAGTGAGAGAGGGAATAAAAAAGCAAAAACAAAGTAAGGGATTGGACTTTTGGAATTCCTTTGCTAACCTTCTTCCCTAGAAGAAGAATTTGAGGTGACAATGTAGGTGCTCTACAGCTGGAAAAGACTGTAAGAGACAGAAGGATGCCGTAAGTGAGGGGTAAGGCACGGAGGAAAGATGAGATCTCAGGTAAAACCATCTCTGAATCTTTGATGGTCTGTTGGGGGAAGTTCTGGAGCATATATCACAGTTCAGAATTCTCCACCTTGAGGGAAGGCAACTGACTTTTTATAGCCTAAGACATGAGGCCATTGGCTACTGATTATGGATCAGAGGTGGGTGGGGATTGGAGTGAAGAACAGAGGGAGGAAGTACATTACCCCTCCCGCAAAGGTAGCTCCCACCGGTTAAAAGCATTTCTGTGGGGAAACGGGCAGCTGTGGTCCACTTGCAGCCAACACTTGCTGTGGCTAAGTATAGCTGCTCCAGCCTAATAAAGGCAAACAGTAGGCAGTGATGGAAGATACTGCATATTCTTTCATCTTTTCTGTATGTTTGAACATTTCAATAAGAAGAAACTGGAGAACAATCATAAAACCTTCTTGGTAGACACAAACAAAGCAATTAATACAACTCAACATCAAGTTTGTAAAATATTACTAACTTATGAGCAAGTTAGTAAGTGAAGTACTTTCTTTCACTAGATGAAAGGTACCTTACCAAAAAACCTTCACCTGACTTCACAATTATGGTAAAACTCTGGAAGCATCTCCATTAAAGGCAGAAACAGGAAGAGAAGAGCTACAAAATGGCCGCTCTTCACCATTAAAACAGGGTCTATCCAAAGATGAAGAGAAGATAAAGAAATAACATGTATAAGTTTTGGATAGAAAGAAGGAAAGCTGTTACTTGCTTTACTATAATTTTCTATCATAGAACATCTAAAATCATCTATAAGCTAATAAAACAAGGTCACGATAGAGCAACAGAACCCAAAATGTTCTTATGTAACAGCAATAACTAATAGAAAAATGCAATTAAAAAAGACTTTCTATTGAGAATAGCAACAAAACTCGTAATGCCCCTTGGATTAAATATTCCAAGGAAGCCCATAAATTGTACTGAGAAAATGGCAATATGTTATTGAAGGAAATAAAGGAGACCTGAATAAACAGATAGAGACAAACTATTTTCATAGGTGGAGCTCTCAGCATTATTACAAATGTTCAATGCAACTTTAATCAAGAACTTAATGTGATTTTTACAGAAACTGAACAAACAGATTCTAAAATTCACATTAAAGGGTAAACAGCCAAAATAACCAAGACAATTCTAAAAAAGGAAGAAGAAAGACAGAGGATCTGTCATATAGATATTAAGCCTTGTTATAAATACAAAATTAAAACAAATTTATTTGATACTGGAGCAGGTAAGAAGATCTATTAAAAGGCAAAGTCCAGAACAGTCTCAAGCATATACAAGAACTTGTAAAGCTTAGAAGTGGAAACACAAGTGTGTGGGGAAAAGATGGACTAGTCAATAAATAATGTTGGGACAATTGGTTTTCTACATGGGAAGAAGTAAATTTGATCCTTACATAAAACTGTAAAATAAAATAAATTCCAGATGGACTAAATTTCAAAATGTGGAAAGGAATTAAAAAATATATTGGATGACTATTTGGAAGAACATCTTCTGAAACTTGGGATAAGAAAGGATTTCTTAAGAAATACACAAGGGGATGACTCATACATAAATGTATTATTGTATTTGCTTATATAGAAATTTGAACCTCTGTATGACAAATAACACTATAAGCAAAATTAAAAACAAATCACATGCTCAGAGGTTTCATAAAGGCTCTCATGACAAATCCCTGACAATCAAAAACAAAGGGAGGGATGGGAGGAAAGAGAAAGGAGAGGAAGGAAAAAGAGAAGGAGGAAAGAGGGGAGGGAGGGAAGAAGGAAGGGGAGAGAAAGGAGAGAACAGGAGAAAGAAAGAAAGGAAGGAAGAAAGAAAGGAAGAAAGAAAGAAGGAAGGAAGGAAGGAAGGAAGGAAAGAAGGAAGAAAGAAAGGAAGAAAGGAAGAAAGAAAAAAGGGAAGGAAGGACCCTAGAGAAAAATGAGCAAAAGTCATAAACAGTAATCTAAGAGAAAAATCTGAATGATCGACAAAGAAATGAAAGATATTGACCTTACTAATAACTCAGGGAACTGCAAATGAAAACTATACTGTACTTTCATACCCTTCATATTGGCAAACAAACAAACAAACTCGAAAGCCAAGCATTGATAAGGGTATGGAACAATGGAAGCATGCATTCTTTACTTTATCTATGGGATATAAATTGGTACAACCACTTTAGAAAGTATCTAGCCAATATCTGCTGAAGCTGAATATGTGCATACCCTGGGGCCCAACAAGTGAATGTACTCTTAAACATATGAACCAAAATATTCTTTGCAACATTATTTGTTAAGGAGAAACAATGACAAAATGTGCATCAATAGGAACATGGGTAAGTAAATTGTGATATATTCATACCACGAATAGCAGTTGTAATCTAATCGATATCAAAACAGTTACAAAAATACACTGTCAGGAACTTTGCTGACTTATATAATGCCATTTCTGTAAAAAGTTTCAAAAACACACAAAGCAATACATTATTAGTGGAGATAAATGTACATACATATGTAAAAACATTAGAACATAGATTTAAAGAAATGAAACCAATATCTTGACATTGGTTTGGGGAGGGAAAGAGTGGATAATGAATTTAAAGATGGGAACAAAGAAACCTTCATTTACACTACATTGTTTATGAAATAAAGCCTTCAGTGTATATGTATATGCATCTGTGTGTGTTGTGTCTTTCTCTCTCTATAATCTGTATTAAAAATAACAAAAAATTAACATTTGCAACAATGGAGAGTGTTTTCACATCAATTTTTGCATTTTTCTACTTTTTAACATTTAAAAAAAAACCCGATTAAATCCAATCCTGAGTTATGATAACTTGACACCAAAGGACTACCAGAGGCATTAAAATCCTAAGGAGGAGGCTGCAAAACACTATGCATCAAAAATGGTAATTTGTCTGCCCCCTTAAGAGGATGTCAAAACGCTGTGTCAGGTTCCAGCTGCGCTTCTAGTGAAGGCTTGGCTCAGACAGGCTCTGGAGTGTTCTCTTGGAGGAAGGATTTGAGGATGCAGACGCTGAGCTACAGCCAAGAAATTCTGGGGAAGTGAGACTTGAGATGGTGGTAGATGCTATTTGAAAGTGAATTTTCACGTGGTCAGGAAAGATCAGCAAAGCAAAACAAACAAACAAAACCCTGAAAGGCTGAATATGGAAGAAATATTTTAAATTTGGAGGTGCCCCTGGGGCACTACAATTTATTCTTTTTTTTTTAAGTTTATTTATTTTTAGAGAGGAAGGGGGGAGGAAGAGGGCGAGAAAATGAGCAGAGGGGGGCAGAGAGAGAGGGAGACAGAGGCTCCGAAGCCGGTTCCGTGCTGACTGCAGAGATCCCAATGGAGGGCTGGAACTCACAAACCGTAACATCATGACCTGAGCCACAGTCAGAAGCTTAACTGACTGAGCCACCCAGGTACCCCTAACAATTTATTCTCTAATCCAATATCTCTTTCTCTGTTCCTCTCTGTTCCCTGCCCCCTGTCTCGACTCCTCCTTATTTCCTCCCTTCTCCTTTTAATGTTTTTAGGAATTAACATAGAAGCTGTGGTGTGAGATGAAGTCACACAATGAATTTATGTTTCGTACTTTGATTCTCATACTTTCCGAAATACCCCTTTCCTCTTACCATCCCACTTGCTCTTACTACCTTTCTTGCTCCGAAATAAATAAAAATAACCTAGTGCTTCCAGATTTTTTTAAACTTTAAGGCAAAGTAAACTGGGGTTTGTGCCTCAGAAAATATCATTCTATGATTTATGTAAACCATTTCTGTGGAATTTGAGAAAAATTACTTGTAATTAAAAATGGAAGAATTGCCCCAAATTTAGGTAGAATGTGCAGTGCTAAATTTAACATGATCTTTTTCCAAAATGTAAAATGGTCTATACTTTTTTTCTGTTTATGTCCCTAAGATTTGAAAAGTTCCTTTAAAAATCACTAGCCATATATAGTCAAAGTGGCAGAAAATATTTCCACTTTTGTAGAGAACTTTATCCATCTCTGAAGACACATTTAAAAGTTTTTCTTTTTTGTGTAGTTATTGAAGAGAATTTTTTTAAATGCAGTGAAGCATAAACATTTAAATAACTCTTAATCCCACCATCATAGAAAAGTTCATTTATTAACTTCTAATAAATTTATTTTACTTTATTCTGTAACTTATACTCAAAGGAAAATCTGAGTTAATGCCAAATTTTAATTGGCTATGACCTTTGCATTATCAAAAATTGTTTTTGACCCTTGAGGACTCTTCTTGGTCTACCTTATTATCTTCTTGGTTTTAGAGCTTAGAATTTCAAAAGGATATTTCAAGAGAACTATTACTCTTTGTGAAGTTCAAGTTTCCAACTGAAACGGATAAGGGAAATTTTCATACTGGTCTGTTGCAACAGGCTACCGATGAGCATCTCTTGAAGTGTGCTGTACTGATTCTCCTTGTCCTACATTCGTCTCTAGCATTTTCTGTGCTAACAATTTCTTTATTGCCATAGTGATGTCCACACCACTTCTCCACCTACTAAATCTCACTAGAAGTGATACTCTAGTGCCAGGATTCCTCTGCCCTTTAAAACACATGTTTACAATTTTCAGACTGAAAAGGCAGGATCACAGTTTGCAAATTCTAGAATAAACACATATGTGGAATATGCCTGCCAATAAGAATAAAACTATTCTTTCTACTTTCTAATGAAAACACTTAAAGCAAGATATATATTTGGAATTCTGCCACTGGTATCCACTAAACACACACACACACACACACACACACACACACAGCCAACATTTTAACCTGTGCAACTTAGGAAAAAAAAAAAACATTTGCTTACTTAATACACTAACCTAAGATAGAATATTTAATTACTAGCCCTTTACAATTTATTTTGAATTTTCTGGAATAGCTTATAGTAACAACCAATGCAAGTCCTTCAATTCATTCAGAATATACATCCATGTTACTGTCTGTAAAAGATTAGTCAATGAAGGTTCAACACTATGCGCAAATATTTAATGGAGTTTAAAATTCCCAATAAAACAAGATTTTTTCTTTTTTACAAATTAAGTAAACAGGTTGGTTTGGTAGTGATTCTCGTGCAAAGAAGTATCAGTAGTGTTTTGAGTCATTATCATTTAAGCTTCAGAAACACCAAATGGTGGAGCTGAAACTGAAACCTGGATTTATTTGACCTTAAAACCTATGTCCTTTCCATTACCTGGAAGATTGAAGAAGGGAGCCCTTGGGTGAAGAGAATGGCACTAGCAAAATCTGGGAGACTTGAAACTGTGGTGTGTGCAGGGAAACACAGGTAGCGCGCACTGCTGAGGGTTTTACTCCTCGGACAAGGATGGAACAACAGGCAGAAACCACATATGCCATGCTAGCTAGGGAAAAGTGAATCCATGAGCAGTATAGAGCAAATATAGAATTTTAAGCAGATAGGAAACATGTCCATGTTTGCCTTTTATATATCAGCAGCCAAAAAGAAGATGCATTTTAGTTTATTGAAATGATCCTAGTATTCACCTAGAGTCATGCCGGAGGTAATGGGTGGTAGAATGACCTGGAAGTGAGGATAATGAGAAATATTTAGGGGATGAAATGAGAAGGAGCTGGCAATAAATAGACTGGTTGTTCAGAAGAACATTAAGAGAAGAAAATGAAATAATCAGGCTTGGGCAGGGGTCAGGCTTGAGCAACAGGCACTGGAAATGCCAACCTTGAAGCGAAGGGATTTCAGAGAAGGAGCGGTCCTATGGAGTGTCAAGGCATAGCCAATAGTGAATTGTTGGAGAAATGATGCTAATTGTGTGGACATGCCCAAGGAGAAGATGGATATGTGCCTGGTGCTTAGGGAAAGTGGGCTGGAATTTTATAAGCCATAAATAGAGATAAAATTAACAGAGTAGACTGTGGAGTAAGCAGAAAAGTGATCACAGGAACAACTATACTATGGAGACCAAAGAAGCACTATTAGGAGCAAATTAGATTAGAAAAAAATCAGAAAACAAAAGAATGCTGTGTTGTGGAAACAGAGTAAAGAATTTGACTTCAGTAAATAGAACTAGTGAGACTTATTTTGGGATAAATATATCTATAAATTTATATAAAAAACTATGAATACTTATGCATATATCCATCATATGTGCTTCTATATGCCTACCCATGTTTATAGAGACATTTATTATATAAAACCATATAGTTTTATATTGTGTGCATATATAAAATATATATATATAACTAATATATGTATGCCTATATATTTGTATATAACAAAAATTCTTTGTATATTCATTATATATATGAATATATACATATAATGAATATATATTGTAATTAGTTCTATAGAGACAGTGAAAGATGTTTACCCACTATAAGTCTTAGTATATCTGTGTTTGCTACACCAGCACACGTATACACACACACACACACACACGCACACACACACACACACACACACACACACACATTAAAGAGAAAGAATTGAGTTGAATATTTGGTTAAATGTTAACAACCACAAGTAGAATATGCAAGAATTCATTTAAGCATGGGAATTCTTTCAGCATCTTATCTAGGTTTTTAGCTCTTACTATTAGCATTCCCAAAAGTTAGAAGTTGCTTGCAAGAAATTGATGAGTTTAAGATTAATACATTATATCCTATTTTCCAAAGTTACTGTATTTCTCATTTCTATTCAGATACTAGTTCAATATAATAGACTTATTTATACATATCTATTAGCTAGGTGTTCTAATTATGCTGAGATAAAGAATAATATTAATATTAATCATGTATTAAAATTAATATTAATCATGTATTAAAAGAATATGCTGTCCAGTGTGAATGGCAGACATATAAATACAATCACAAATGGTGATTCCAATAATGGAAATGCACAAAGACCCACAAACATATGGCCAACTAATCTTTGACCAAGCAGGAAAGAATATCCAATGGAATAAAGACAGTCTCTTCAGCAAGTGGTGCTGGGAAAACTGGACAGCAACATGCAGAAGAATGAACCTGGACCACTTTCTGACACCATACACAAAAATAAACTCAAAATGGATGAAAGACCTAAATGTAAGCCAGGAAGCCATCAAAATCCTCAAGGAGAAAGCAGGCAAAATCCTCTTTGATCTTGCCTGCAGCAACTTCTTACTCAACACGTCTCCAGAGGCAAGGGGGAAAAAAGCAAAAATGAACTACCGAGACCTCATCAAAATAAAAAGCTTCTGCACAGTGAAGGAAACAATCAGCAAAACTAAAAGGCAACTGACAGAATGGGAGAAGAGATTTGCAAATGACATATCAGATAAAAGGTTAGTACCCAAACTCTATAAAGAACTTATCAAACTCAACACTCAAAAAACAAATATTCCAGTGAAGAAATGGGCAAAAGACATTAATAGATACTTGTCCAAAGAAGACAGCCAGATGGCCAACCAACACATGAAAAAATGCTCAACATCACTCATCATCAGGGAAATACAAATCAAAACTACAATGAGATACCACCTCACACCTGTGAGAATGGCTAAAATTAACAACTCAGGCAACAACAGATGTTGGTGAGGATGCGGAGAAAGATCTTTGGTGCACTGCCAGTGAGAATGTGCTGGCGCGGCCACTCTGGAAAACAATGGAGGTTCCTCAAAAAATTAAAAATAGAACTACCCTACAACCCAGCAATCACTCTACTAGGTATTTATCCAAGAGATACAGGTATGCTGTTTCAAAGCGCACATGCACCCCAATGTCTATAGCAGCACTATCAACAATAGCCAAAGTATGGAAAGAGCCCAAATGTCCATTGATGGATGAATGGATAAAAAGATGTTGTGTATACACACACACACACACACACACACACACACACACACACACTGAAGTATTACTCGGCAATCAAAAAGAATGAAATCTTGCCATTTGCAACTATGTGGATGGAACTAGAGGGTATTATGCTAAGTGAAATTAGTCAGAGAAAGACAAACATCATAGGACTTCACTCATGAGGACTTTAAGGCACAGAACAGGTGAACATAAGGGAAGGGAAGCAAAAATAATATAAAAACAGGAAGGGGGACAAAACATAAGAGACTCTTAAATATGGAGAACAAACTGAGGGTTGCTGGAGGGGTTGTGGGAGGGGGGATGGGCTAAATGGGTAAGAGGCATTAAGGAATCTACTCCTGAAATCATTGTTGCAGTATATGCTAACTAACCGGATGCAAATTAAAAAATAAAATTAAATTAAAAAAAATACACACAATATCTAGCAGGAACTCAAAGGAGTTTATTAGTTGATAGTTCATGTATTCCTGATTTATTCAAGAATGTATTTAAAGTGACTCACAACAACACAAAATAAAAGAAGAAATGGGGGTTCCTGATTGGTTCAGTCAGTAGATTGTCTGACTTCACTCAGGTCATGATCTCATGATTTGTGAGTTCGAGCCCACATCAGGCTCCGTGCTGGTAGCTAAGAGCCTGCTTGGGATTCTTTCTCACTCTCATTCTCTCTCTCTCTCTCTCTCTCTCTCTCTCTCTGCCCCTCCCTACTAAGGCTCTCTCAAAAATGAGTAAACATAAAAAAAGGAAAAAAAAATAATAAAGTGAATTCAGAGAAAAAAATAGGTTGGAATAGATAATTTGAAGTCAATAGCAAATGGATGTACAGAATACATAGCTAAGGTCTAGAAAATGCTAGGATAGGCCACCATCTATCTGAAGGAAGGAAGACAAAATGTAGTCTGTCTGGAAGGAAGTCTGTCTGGAAAGAAGATAAAAATGAAAACATAGCCAATTACACTATTCATATTACCAACAAAGAAAAAGAAAACCAACCTATTCCTGGTGTCGAAACGAAAGAGTTTTCCTCATAGGTAGTCAGAAAGAGAACAATACATCATCCTCGATAATATTTGTATATTAAATAGATTTCACAGGGCTATTTGTTACAGTGTCTCTTAGCATGGGCCAATGATGACATAATGCCAAATTACATTTAATAAAAGCAGTTTTACAAGAGAACAAACCATATGGTCCAGCTGCGTGGATTTCTGCTTTTGTAGTTTATTCCAAGGATGAATGATTTTGTGTTTATAGGAGCACATGGACTATATTTCACTCAGGCAACCCTTTGCAAATTTACATTGTCTAGCCAATTATTTGATGAGTCTTAAGCAGCAGTGAGTTCAAGGTTATAATCCTTGGTCATCACTTAGGGTGCAGCTATTTCCGTCTGCTGATTAAATAATGCAAGTGCCTAACTCTCTCTGTGGATGGGATGGGTACAGAGAAAAGGGAGTCTGAAATTTCAGCTGTTTTAAAAAATTGTGGTAAAACGTACCTAACATAAAATTTACCTTATTAACCAAATTTAAGTGTACAGTTGAGTAGTTGAGTGACAGCAGGTACATTCACGGTGAGGTGCCACCATCACCACCCCTCCCCCCCCCCCCCCAGAACTCTTCATCTTGCCGAAGAGATCCTCCAAAGCTATCAAACAATAACTACCCAGGCCCTGCTGTCCCCAGCCTAACCACCATCCTCCTGTCTCGATGAATTGGTCTACTCCAGGTACTTCACCTAAGTGGAATCATACAGTATAAAAACATGGAACACTTCATGAATTTGCATGCTCTCTTTGCACGGGAGCCGTGCCACACTTCACCGTATGGTCCCTATTTCAGTATACATGCTGTGCAAATGAGCTGGGTTTTGAGGGGCAACAGGGTCTCCTACGAAGTTAGTGTGGTCTAATGTTGTTTTCTGTATTGTGGAAGCCTGAGGCAAAGTGGGACGCTGGAAGACACGAGGTTAAAGAGAAAAGAAGAAGCCAGAAGCTGGTGGGCTTTGTAAGGCCTCTTCAAGAGCTTGGGCTTACATGCGGTGAAAAGGGAAGAGACAATTAAAGTTTGTATCCTAGAAAAATTAATCTCCCCCCGCCCCCCGCCACCCAAAAAAAAAAGGGAGGCCTGGAAGAAGATAAAATTTGAGCCTGAAAGACCAGTTCAAAGGCAACAGCAACCATCTAGGTAAGGTTTTCCTTTTTCCTTTTTCCTTTTTCCTTTTTCCTTTTTCCTTTTTAATGTTTTGCAGATGACTAGAGTATTTGAGCAGTTATTACAGAATTGTGGATAGCGAAGAAGCATGTGTCTGTGTTGTGGGTCTAGAGTCCTTAGCCACACTCTTCTTCTTCAAGCTCAGAAGAAAATTTTGGACATTCTAGAAATTTTTGCATTTTAGCAAAGGATCCAGAAAAGCCAGTCAAATCTAAATTCACATTTTAATCCAGGAAAGCACTTTAATAAGGGTGGCATTTCTCTGTACCGATTTGTCTCCTTCCCCTCCTCACATGGCTTGTGTATCAGATTAGATGTGCTAATTCATTAAATATATGATTTTTCTGGAATCCTATGTGAATCATTTGGTTTAAGAAATTTGTTTTAATGGAGCACGTGGCTGGCTCAGTGGGTTAGGTGTCTGACTCTTGATCTTGGCTCAGGTCATGATCTCATGGTCCTGGGATTGAGCCTTGCATCAGGCTCTGTGCTGGGTGTGGAACCTGCTTGGGATTCTTTCTCTTCCTCTCTCTCTGACCCTCACAAGTTTGTGTGTTCACACGTGCCTGCTATCTCTCTCTCAAAATAAATAAACTTTTTTAAGAATGTAAGAAATTTGCTTTTATTGAGATGTTGTTAACATACAATATTGTACAAGTTTAAGGTATACAATGTGTTGATTTGAAACATTTATAATTTGCAATAGGATTACCACTGCCACAGCATGGTTATCTTTTCTGGTTTATCTTAAAATCATCTCCTTCTCTTGGGTTGTTTGTGTATTTCACTCCCTCTTAAATATACAGCAAGAGGCATTTTTACTTTGTTTTGTTTTTAGCCAAAATTTTCATAGTTTGACCTATGTTGATCAAATACATTAATGGGAAAATATTCCCATTAAGATTAGCCCTATTTATATTTTCTTTACACTATTTAAATTTATAACTAGAGAAGAAAAAAGAATTATCAAGTGCATTCATTGTCTGCTCTTCAGTTTAATTCTTGTTTGATTTTCATATGAAATTTCCAAATTCTACATTGAAAAAATTAATGATTTAATGAAATACATTTGAGTAACTGCTAAAACATTAAAAATGATAACAAGAAAGTCATGGAATAGATAAATATTATGCTTTTAAAATTAGCAAGAACTAAAAAGTATTCTGTTATATAATTTATCAAATAAGAATTATTAGACTTATTGCAAAAATAATTAGAATAACATAAGCCAAATATAACTGAATTGTACAGTTACAACTTTTAATCTATTTTCAGGTTATTGCTGATTTTAAGATATATTAAACATATGAAAAATTAAAAGTGAAATTTCCTAATAGAAACTTAAAGTAAGCATAATTTTGTAAAATTTCATCTTTGCATACATCAACAGCTATGTTTTTTAGTATTTATTTTTATTTTCTTATTTTTCTCTGAAAATATCAACATTAAAGAACAACACAAAACTGTTCAAACTTGTTTCTTAAATTACATGGGAGGCATATTTTGTAGTGAATAACATGAGATTAACTTTTGAGTTCTATAAATATTTGCTCACTAATATCAAAATATGTTTAGATGTGGATATACTATAATTCACTGTATTTACTGTTAATTTAATGGTAAAATGATCAAAACATTGTCTTGAAAATCTTCGTTACCATTTTAAAAGTCCTAACGTCAAGAAATAAAAATCTGCCATTGATGCTGACCGCTTCCATTATTTGAAAATACTGAATTAAATCCCGCACATATTGTGAATTGTTTCTGCTTCTTCTTTTTAGGATAGTTGTTAAAAGTAAAATAACCAGGCAGCCTTATCTTAGGTGAGACTGTTTCGGTTTGGAAATAAACAAAGCTCTCTCTCGATGAGCTAGGTTCATTTCATATTTGTGTAATACCCTGGAAGAAATTAGGTTTCAATAAAGTCCATTTTTGTCACTGCATGTAGCAATGAATATCACACCCAGCAGGGCACAGTGGCACCTGGCTGTCCAGACCCCAGTGGAGCACAAACCATCTGGGGGTAATTACAACAAGGTATTCTTTAAGGACCAGATGGGACCAAGGAACAGAAGCCCCTACCCCTCCCAGTCATTTACAACATAATTCCTTTCAATGATATACTTAATCCTCCCACCAGCTATGCTTTTCAGCTTGCTGTTGTCACTGTTCCTTTATGTTAATTCAGTTGCAAGACCGAGAAAAAGAGGGGGAGAGAGTGAGAGAGTGCGAGAAAAAAAGGGAGAGGGGGAGAGAGAGAGGCACCGCGCCTCTAGGGACCAAAAGAAATTATTCATCCCTAAATTGTTTCCACCACAGCAAGTACAGTAACAAATTTTTTTTTTAAGAGGGCTGAAATTATCCTAAAGAAGGTCAATGCGACAGCCCTGTGTGGCACCAGCTGAGGTTTACTCAGCCACCTGTTAGCTAGAAAGCTCTCTGCGCACGCTTATGATGCATTTAACCAGTTTAAAGGGTCTTTATTGACAGGCCAGCCACCTCCATTCAGCGGGCCTGAGCCATAGACCTGCTTTGTGGTCATATGTGGCACACAAGCTTTAATTCAATTACGCTGTAAGCCTATCCAATCTGCATCACTGGCCTTTCACTTTTGTGCCGTTTGTCTTGTATGCTGTAAAGAATTTTATTTTGAAGAGGGAAAGGCACCCTACAACCCAGTTGTCTTTATTTTTCATTTAAGGTTAGTGGCGCAGGTGCGCTGCCACCTTTCAACTCGCGAAGTGTATTCATCTCTAAGTGATATTTTGGATGGAAGCGTTATTTATTGTTTGGTGACAAGGCTTCTCTGGTGCTGCTGAGTTTTATTTTTTTTTAATTAGGTGTATGTTCAAACTCTCTGCCAGACCAACAGATAGCCTCCAAACTTGAGAATTGAAAATCCCAAAGAAGGAAAACAGAAGGAAAAGCATAAATGATAGATGAAGATGACAATTAGCTTTGTTCTATCATTTGTTTTTATTTAAAAAGAAATATTATTTCTTGGAACGAGCAAATGTTAAATTTCAAATTTTTGATTTTCCTGAAGAGTTTGACTTACTGAATATATCGGTTTATGTGAATGAGACTAAGTGAAGCTATGTTGCTTGAAAAATTTTAAGTTCCAGATGCGAATATTAAATGTATTAAGTCTCTTCATTTGTTTTGTATTCTGCTGCTTCCAAATTTCCTTGGCCTTGGAGCAGCACATATCTTTGTCAAATACTTGACATTTTCATACTGATTTACGGACAATGAAAACAGATTTCTCAAAATCAGGGACTCTGATGTTTTCAAAATCATATTTTTTTTAATGGAAAGTTTGTCTCTTTTAAGCACATTTTCCACTGCATTCTCATAACCAACTAAATCCTACCCCCCGGGGTTCAGTGTCCAAATGAAGTGTATGGACATTTCAAATCAACGTCCCCCCAAATCATTAAATGACTTGTCATGGGAGTTGAAAAGAACCAGAAGGAGGGAGAAAAGAGCCTTCTTGGCTATTTCATATCTATTTTCCACCCAAGTCAAGGAAAGGACAGTTGTGCTAAGTTACCACTGTTGCTCAATATGCTTGTCATCGTAGCTGCCTGTTTCTTTTTAATAAAAATTCACCTCTCTTTTACTGAATCAAAATCACAAATTTGAAGCTTGCAAAAGACACCAAAGCATTTTCAGTGGCAAGAAAAACAAAGACATTTGTACCTAATCTTCAAAATAAATTGGATTTTGGAAACTACTTGTATACATACATGTAAATTAAATGTATGTGTTATTCAACAATTTCCACAATTCAACAATTTCCTGCCCATTTCCTTTGTGTTTTCCCATACGTTCCTATTTTATTTTATTTTATTTTATTTTATTTTATTTTATTTTACTGTGTTTTGTTTTATTTTGTTTTGTTCTGTTCTGTTTTTTAGTAGGCTCTATGCCCAATGTGGGGCTCAAACTCCCAACTCCAAGACCAAGAGCATATAAATGACAAAAACTAAGGGTTAACAGAGAGGCTAAGTGGCTTGCTTAAGAGGTCAAAATTCTGATTTCCAATTGAAGATTCTTTCCATTACATCATAAAGGCTTTGCGTGACCATTTTATAAACGTCATGATTTGACCCATCTGCACAGTTATCAGCACCCCTTGTCAATATTCTGTGCAGTGGGAATAACAATCGAACTTATAAAAGTCTAGAGCTACAACAAAACAATGAGAAAAAATGACCTGGTCTTGTTACACTGAAAAAGCACTGCTAAGATATAGTAATTTGTTTTAGCCATTTTTAAACTCTTTCATAGAATTTTGAAGAAAAAACAAGCAATGAAGTCGTCCAGTTTCACAATCTTCTATGTGAATCACTTCACCTTTTTGTATTTTGTATCTCTATATTATAATAAAAAATATTTGACACTTCATTTTTTAAGGACTTTGGCATTTTGAAATTCAGGTTAAAATATCTAAAGGTATCTTTGATGTGAAATGTAAGAATCCAACTATGTAGGCATTAAAACATTTTAGAAGAGAAGAAATATGGAAAGTTAGTTTCATTTTAGACACTTATTTTTTTATCAGCATTTACCATTTAAAGTATTTTTCCAAATTTCACACGTATCATATTCCTTTGAAATAATGGCATCTGTAATAACCCCATGCAAAAATTCACTATTATATATCAAAAGGATATCTATTAAAATTTAACTGTCCATTATACTTTTATTGGTAGCTCACGTCACACAATAAGATGGAATTATACAGGATTTATTTCGGATTCCTAATTTCCAGTAAAAATCATGCACATAACATTTTCTAAAAATATTTAAGGAAATGCTGAAGCGAAAAAATAAAACAATTTAGAAAACCCAAAATAATAATAACTAATAGTCAAAACTATAACACTGTGTGTGTATGTGTGTGTGTGTGTGTATATATCTTTTTATATATACATATTTCAGAATCCAAACTTAATATGGCTCACCATCCAAAGGACTAAAGAATAATTTTTGATATGTGTTGTTCAGCTGCTAATATTCACAAAAAAATATTCAAAGCTGAAACTTGAAAATAGATCATAAACAACACCAAATTTATAATACTTCAGGAATTTTATTTATTACTTATAATCTCCTATATAAGGATAGTTATCAGGAAAAAAAAAACTCAAATGATAGGAAACTGGTGACCTTCACACTACTGTGAAACATGATTTCAGCTTTGCCTGCAAATTCTGTTCAATACGATGGTGGCTCCTGAGATTCAAATGTGCTTTGGAGAAAACCATGACTTCGTACCTAGGTCCTGCTCACACAAACTTCCCTTGCCTTTCAATGGGATTTTCAAGCACACTTCATGGCCATGAAATGGGGCATATGTGAACCGCTCTAAGCCAATTATGCAGTTTGAGTTCAAATAAAATACTCCTTTACCAGATTTTCTGGTTTCTAAACATGCATGAAACTCTTTGTCCATCTTGAGTTTCCAAAATTTGTCTAGAAAATTCATGAGATTTGTGTCTGTGTTATTTTGCCAGAGCAAGTTTAGAAATGTCAACATGATGCCACTGTGTCCAGAGGAAGTGAAAGCTTGTGTCAGCTGGCTTATTCAGTGTGCAGAATACCCAATCAGTGATTCGTGTGATTTTTTTTCTTCCTGAATTCACCACTGAAATATTATTTGGCAAAGTTACATTAACATTTTTGTTGCTGTGGCCAACACTTTTCATTGTGATATGGTAGCTAGAAACAGTAAATAATGTGTGGATTTCTTGGCTGGAGAATGAAGACAAGTAAATCCTATCTAATCCAAAGGGAGATGAAAATACTAGAATGAAAGGTAGAGATAATCTCAGTTACCTTTCATTTTCACTTCCCTTCCACCCCAGACACACAATGATCCTAGCTGCCTGAGACAGAAAATGATGGGTCAATAATAAGTTTTCATCTTCAGAAGAAAGCTCCTAGGGATCCCCCTATTCATCCCTAAAGTGAGTTGTAAATGTGTTTTGGTTCAGCCTTCAGCTCTGTAACAATTTTCTTGATTAATATTTGGTTTTGAAATTATACCTGAAGGCAGCCAGCATTGAATGTGCTCATGTTTCTTTGAGGTGCAGTAAATACAAATAAATAAATGTAAGAGTATGAAGGAAGGCTTGTGAGACGGTGCCCTTATTGGTTTGGACACGGGAGTATTTGTGGACGTTGAGTGTATGCCTGTGCGTCAGAAATGCACAGGCATCCACATGATGCAGGAGAAATTAGCACTAATAGGTTAATTCCAGATTTCAATGACATATTTACTCACTACACCAAAAAACCCCCACTGTATATTGAGAACTATTTGAGTAAAATCATTCAATCCCTGACAACCTGGAGCTTCACTAAATAAATGAGGGAACTGAACTTAGGAAACCAAGTAATTTATCCAGGGTCACATTGTAAATAAGAGTGAAAGCTAGAGTTTGAATCCAAGAATGTCTGAGTCCTGAGCCTGTGTTGTCAATCACTGTATTACACACTTATATCGAAAACCTCACAAATGCCAAGAATTAAACGTATGGTGGTAATGACTGTATGACATGTCTACTGTGCTGATATACTTACAAGTTCTCTTTCTTTTCCTGTTATTCTGCCCATCATTAGTAGTCATGAAATTTGGAAATTATTACTGGGGTCACACCTGGGTACAAGAGGAGTAAATGATTATCTGTAGTTCTAGAAGCTTCCCGACATCTCTCTCTCACACTCTCTGAAATGCTACCTAACATAAATAATTGATTGGCCATCTCTTTTGAAATAGAAATATCTGTTAGAGTAAGGCTCTCGATTTCATCTAAGTATCTCTATGCCTGGAACAAATATAGAGTCTTCATAAATATTTGAATAAATGTTTAGTGAATGAATGAGTAAATAGTTAATTTAATTAGGGGCACCTGGGTGGCTCAGTCAGTTAAGCGACCAACTTCAGCTCAGGTCATGATCTTACCGTTTGTGGGTTCAAGCCCTGCATTGGGCTCTGGTGACAGCTCAGAGCCTGGAACCTGCTTCAGATTCTGTGTCTCCCTTTCTCCCTGTCCTTCTCCTGCTAGCACTCTGTCTCTGTCTCTCTCTAAAAAATAAATAAAACATTAAATCTTTTTAAAAATAGTTAATTGAATTATATAGTGCTCTTCACTAATTCTGGGTGAATGTACCCCCCTGAAAGAATGGAGTTTCAATTAGATTTTTTAGAGAAGGGGGCAGAGAAGGGAGCAGAGGTAAGAAATTTGGGGTGCTGGTTCAAGTGGAATGCCAGAGTAGGGAATTTAGGATGAAATTCCTGAAAAAAAGGGGTGGGTGCACGCAGGAAGCTGCAGGTGATCACAGTTTAAAAGAGAATAAGAGAATGCCAACGATCATACACACACACACACACACACACACACACACACACATTGCAATTTTGCAAAGGTACTGTGGCCTTGAATGCACCTCCGATAATCTTATCTAGTTATAAATTCCAGAAAGGACATCAGTTTCCGGTTCTGAGTGAACTTGCATAACCAAGCTGTCAACAAACAGAACAGACTGCCATACAGACTTCTCTCTATGTCTCTATCTTTATTGTCCTCTCTTCTTGATGAAGTCAAGAAACATTCTGCCCTTTGTCTGAATTCCAGTTTTAGTATATTTTTCCCATATTGTTGCCACCCATGTGCAAAATGGGAGAGAGATGATACGTTATTAGGTCAACAATACCAGCAACTAACAGATGTTGCAATGCTCCTCCTGTGCCAAATACCTTCATGTTTTATCTTCCAAGAAACCTAGAGGAGATTTTGTTATTATGTCCATCTGACAGATAAAGAAGCTGAGGTTGAGATCATTGACCCAAGTCACACATGTAGAAAGTAGCCCAACTGGAATTTGACTTCAAAGAGTCTGACTCAAGCATCATTGTAACCAGGGTACCAGACTCTTCCCATACGCTCCTATTAATAAACTAATTGACTCATCAAAACTCATTAAGCACTCGGTACGTTCTTGGAATTATGCTAAGTCCTGGACAATACAAAACTGAATAGAACAATAGCTTCGGTCACACAGAGAAAATAACCACCTGCTTTTATCTCTGCTAGTCTGGACATCTTCACCGAGAATGTAACCACGTGAATTTTGAAAAATGAATTAAGAGAGAAATGAGGGAAGTGTGGGAGTGGGAGACACAAATCGAGGCAGGTACAATGTCACACAAAAGAAACAGGGGAGAGAACACTCTATCTGGCCTACCTCAGGCCTTTCCTTGTACAGATGTGCCCTTTCCTCTGCTTCTGTCAACTGAAACTATTCATCCTTTAAGACTCATCTAAAACTCGTCCCTTTCCTGAGGTCTTTGAGATTCTCACTGCTGAGCTGGATCCACTCTCCTTGGATTCGTTCTGGCCCTTACTTTAATGCAACTGATATTCTGATTACTTCTGGACCTGTTTTATTCTGTGTCCTAAGCGGGCGGAAGCATCAGACAGAACCATTCTCATTGCCCTTCCTTGCTGCAGGTCACAATTCCTCTGCTTGGCCTTCAACCCCAAATATTCCCCCTGCCCGATAATCCACCTCTTCCCTGAGCTCCTTTTTTTAAATTTTTTTTTTTTTTCAACGTTTATTTATTTTTGGGACAGAGAGACACAGAGCATGAACGGGGGAGGGGCAGAGAGAGAGGGAGACACAGAATCTGAAACAGGCTCCAGGCTCTGAGCCATCAGCCCAGAGCCTGACGCGGGGCTCGAACTCACAGACCGCGAGATCGTGACCTGGCTGAAGTCGGACGCTTAACCGACTGCGCCACCCAGGCGCCCCCTGAGCTCCTTTTTTTAATCACTTAAGTTCTTCTTTTAAAAATCATTTCCTCCTGTGAGACTTCTTTAATCCTGTTAGATTCTGTTAGATGCCCCTCCTATGTGCTCCCATAGTACCTACAGCATGTAGCACACTGTATCTTGGCCTGTTCGCTATTCTGTCTGCTCAGTGAGGGTTAGAACCGCATCTGTCACGTTCAGGTAGAATGCGCTTAATGGGTATTTGCTGAACGAACAAAAGAAGGGATTGACTTGTTGAAGCGGACTGCTCTCTTCTTCAAGTAGGGAGGCCGGAGTGGAGGATGGGAATGGTGGAGCCACGGTAATGGAGTAGAGGTACTATCAGATTGCAGAGACTATCACATTAAGCAATTCCACCACATTGATATCTTATCATGTGTCTTCTGTTCAAGACTGTTTTAACCCTGATATTTAAGGAGACCAGCCAGGACCCTGACAAATAAGGTATTTCCCAGGTACCTGTCAGCATTCCCAGACTGAATTTCCCCATCCCGAGATTTCAGTTCTGGCCTCTCCTTTTGCTGGGAAGTGCTTATATGACATCTGTCTAGTCACTGGGAAGATGGGGCACCCTGGTCTAGTGGTCAAATGACTGGTTCCAATTTTCCCCAGTTTGAGTATCCTGCAGAATGAGCAATATCTTTAAATTGCAAAGCTTGTCACTCAATTGGTACATAAAAATGTCCTCACTTACCATAGCCTGCTTTTATTATCTCTGCAGTACAGTGGACATCTGTTATTTTTGCCTATCTAATTTCTTCTCAGAACGTCCCCTCCTTGTCTAAAGTCAGGAACATCACCCAAATTAGGTCCTCTGAATCAGTCTGGAGGAAAGTGTCACAAAAATGAAAACCTTTTAAAATGCAGTAATTTTAAATGCACAGTGGCACCCTGAAGGTAGCAGTGAGACTTCGGGCAGTGACTTAAGCTCTCTGTGCCTCAACTTCCTCATCTAGTAAAATAGTAACAAAAATAATAGTACCAAGCTTATTACCTTGTGGTGTGGGTTGCAGATACTGACATGTGTAGAACAGGGCCAGAGAAGGTGCTTAATAAGTATTATCTATTTCAGCATAGCTGGTAGAATTTTGAAGTTGCTCTGTTTCTGTCTCTTAGGAAGCCTGACTGAATGATTTTTTTCTTTAGGCTTCTAGGTTACTCCAATTCCTTTCCAAAAAAAAAATTTAGCTTAAATTGGCCTCAGCCAGTTTGCATCGCTTCTGCCAGAAAGCTCTAATGGCCACTCCTCTCACATACTGTAGGCCTTTTCTCCCCAAAGTGTTTATTAAACCCCAGAGGGCAATAACTATATATTATGAATCACTACATCATCCAGAACACCAAAAGTAGTGCTTTGTATGTAAAAATATTCATTTTAGTGACTGGAAGACCAAATACATGAATAATACCATTGACCCCTTTCTTTGGGGCTTTATTGCGATTTTTCTTAGCAATAAAAATCAGGACTAAGAGCATCCTGATCTCCTTCCGAACTCTAAAAGTGGCCACCACCCAATATTTAACTTCCCAGGGAGGCAGCTAGTGCAAAGGAAAGAAAGATAGAGCCCAGTTCCCACCCACCACCACATACCTTCTCGAACTGAAGTGAATCAGTAAGGCTCTGAGTCTCCATTTCATCATGTATAAAACTGAGATAATAAAATGGAACCCACAGGGACTTAGAAACCAACAGAACAGATTATTCGGCCTGCAATGGATACTGTATTCAGCTACTTGTCTAGTTCATCAACAGAAGAAAAGGAAATTAAACTTTTGATGAAAATAAGTCATTTATAGGAATATGTAATGTATTCCATAACTGAATGTAATCAATTCCTGCTAGTTAAAGGAAAACAATACATAAAAGGAACAGGAAAACTGTACGATCATTGGCTTGGGACCTTAAAATGATGCTGTTTTACCATAAATGCAGAATTAAATGCATGGTCATTTTTACTATTGTTACTGATTCAGCACCTAGCAGATTCTATTTTCGTGCTGTTCTGTTTTGTATCATACTCATTTAATAAGCAACTTACCTAAAAATTAATATAGAATGACCAGTTTTGTCAAGAACCCAACTCTGAATAGTTTTATGGCCATATTTTAAGAATGGCATTCTGCTTGAAACTTTTTATCTTTTTCTGTTTGTTGTTTTCCGTTCAGAAATTATTTATTTATTTCATAATAAAGGATTCAATGATTGCATCCTAATGATACTATGTGTGAAATAAATTTTGTATTGTTATGCTTTTCTTGTTGGAAATATGACTCTTATATTTTTCTCATTTACCTTTACTGATCTTCCTATTAAAATTATGTTTACAGTACGTTAGTGAATAGCTACCTCAGTGTCCCTATAAGTATAGATAGCGATACATCCATAACCTATTGTAAAAATAATAAGTGCTATTTTTTAAGAGTGTCAAGAAAGAGCTTAAAATTCTTTAGAAGATCTCAATCCAACTGTTCTACGTTAATAAATTACATTTAAACAGCAATGGCCCATGTAGAACCATGGCTGAAAATCCCCATTTAGCAATTATTAAGGTAGGAAAACTTGCCAGTTTTGTTGAAATTTGGGTTAAGCACAATCTATTTATTGAAAATTGATTTGGCAAGTTAAACACATAATTAGTTTGAAGCAAAGGTTAGTATAAGGATAGGACTCCTAATTTTATTTTCGTTTTTAGTATTTTATGTCTTTCAGAAAACAATTCCATTACTATGTATCTGAATTTCCATTAGAATACACTAATTACAAGATTTACATTGAGTTCCTTAAAATTGGGATGAAGTATGAAAATAGAAAATACTAAATATTAAAATAGAAACAGGGGTGCCTGGGTGGTTCAGTTGGTTAAGTGCCCAACTTCGGCTTGGGTCATGATCTCGTGGTTTGTGAGTTCGAGCCCCGCATTGGGCTCTGTGCTGACAGCTTGGAGCCTGGAGCCTGCTTTCAATTCTGTGTCTCCCTCTCTCTCTGCTCCTTCCCCGCTCATGCTCTCTTTCTTTCCCTCTCTCTCTCTCTCTCAAAAATAAATAAACATTAAAAAATAAAATAGAAACAAACTAATTCTTCATAGGATTGATTTAGATCTTAGAAAGTTCAGTCTTTTTTTTAAGTTTTATTATTTATTTTTGGGAGAGACAGAGACAGCACGAGTCAGAGAAGGGCAGAGAGAGGGGGAGAGAGAGAATCCCAAGCAAGCTCCGAGCTGCCACTGCAGAACCTGATGTGGGACTTGAACTCACGAAACTGTGAAATCATGACTTGAGCCAAAATTGAGTCAAACACTTAACCCACTGAGCCACCCAGGTGCCCCAAAAGCTCAGTCTTTTTAAACAAACTAATATTTACATAGACTACATTCAGGAAACTGGTGGGCAAAAATATTATCGAAGCATTGAAAATGGGACAGCTGGTTTGCATAGAAAGAATAAAAGATAGAAATATAGATTCGTTATAAAATACCCCTAGGAGAGTTTGATTTTCATAGTTCTAGAGTGAAAGGTTAACACTTGGCTTTGTATTTATATGCTATATGGTTATTACTTTAGAGAACTGTAAGATCATGACCTGAAGTGAAGTGAGATTATGACCTGAGGGAAATCGAGTCCCAGGTTTATTGACTGAGCTACCCAGGAACCATGACACTAGATTCTCAGAATCATCTGAATGATTTCAATGCAGTCTTTACTGCTTTCAGGCCTCTCTCAAGTCCTTACTGCAAACACTCCCCCCTACCCGCCCCCCTCCCCCAGCTGTGCTGGATTATACTCTCCCATGGTGCATCTCTAGTCACTTCCCTCTCCTGCACAAAATTCTTTCCAGTTTCTCTGTGGCATATTAAATTAGGAGCATTCATGAGAAGCATAAATTAGGCCCATCACAGTCTGGCCTCAGAATCTTTCCTGCCTTCTACTTAGTACCCTGTTCACATAGCTTACATTCCAATTAGACTAGACTACTAGTCTCTAACTTTGCGATGGATTTTCTACATTTGGATTTTTTGTTTGTTTGCTTTTATTGTTGATCCCTTTGCTCATTATGCTGTTCTCTACTCCCCACATCTCTATCTCTTGAAATCCTACCTTTTCATCAAGGCCCATCTGAAAAGCCATTTATTTTCTCCTTGAGTTTGTTTCTGAAATTCTCAACAAGATGTGAGATTCCTCTCCCTTGACTCTTAGTGCATGTTTAGTTCATCATTAAGACACTTTTATTTGTCACTGTAAGATATTTATGTGCCTGTTCTGTGTTCATATTTGTCTTTCTCCACTATAGCATCTGACAATACTATGATCACAGTAATATTTTTAAAATTTATATTGAATTCCAGTTAAAATTTAGAACCACTGAAATCTCTAGTGATCATATCAAAATATTAAATATTACTTTTTTTTTGTTTTCTTGGACACAGTAGAAAAAGTGGAGTGAAAAAGAACCCTAAAGCAAATAAATTTTAAAAATGTTAATTTTGTCTGTAGTGTCCCTCCATAGAACTGGAATTCATGGTGGAGTTATTTAAGTATTGATGTTTAATTATCCGTATTAGGTGTCATGCTTTTATTCTAATGCTTCAAGATTCTCTCTATGAAGAACTGTATTAAGAATAAAATGTTGCTGTTATTATTCAAGAGAATCCTTTTTAAGCAGGACATTATTTTTCTAGTAGTGGAAAACACATACACACACACACACACTCAGTACTCTGACATCAGAAGGGTAATGTTAACAGTATTTCAGAAAAAACACACACACACACAGAAGATATGTTTTTAAAATATTAAATACAGTGATCATGTGATTAGTCAAATTATTATGACAAAATCTTTCACAGATTGGCCCAGAAATGTTTCTTGGCCAAGAAAATGCTTCTTATCCCCCCCCCCCAAAGCTGATTAATTCTGAAATACATACAACTAGGAAAGATTATTGTAGCATGAATATGTACACATTGCTCACAACGTCAACAAACTTCTCTTTGTCATATTTATATATATATATAATTTTGTCATATTTATATATATATATATATATATATTTTTTTTTTCCAATTCCAAAAATATTAGATTTACGTAAAGTGTGTTCTGATTTCCTGTGGATATAAACGTACTTTTAATTATCCTTCCAAATAGAAAACAGTTGGAACTGTGAGTCTATTCATGTGTTCCCTCCTTTGGTGCACTTCTCTCATCACTGATTTGCTCATTCTTTCAATTGCTATGTATTGCACCCTTGCTAGATACTCTGCACCATGCTAGTTAGTAAATGGCATATAAAAACGAATAAGACACTATCCTGCCACTGTAAGTATGGCAGAAATGCAGCCCAAGACCCATTCTGTTTGACAGTAAGCTTTGATGCAAGGTAATCATGAAGCCATGTTCTTAAAATTGGTAATATGCAATTCAGTAGGCATAAAATCATATTTCTGTATATTTGGGAATATATGGGGAACTTTATTCATTAAGCCATGTTCTTTCATATTAGGTAATATATGCAGAATAAAACTTAGCTGTGTTTATTTACTGTTTATTTTAAAAACTGTGAGGTACTGTTAATTGTCGTCTGAGAAGTCCGACTGCCCCTTTCACCCAAAGAGGTTTTGGCCAGGATAACTCTTCAAAATATGCCAACACTGTGATCAAAGTCTTTATTCCGCTTACATTTTAATCCACTCACAATTGCCATTTTTGTTTATTCATCCTATCTTTTTGGACTCTTTCTGTCTTGGACAATACAGGTCATTCTTTCACTTTTGTCTTCTGAGGATGCCCGATTGAGGCCACGCATAGAGAACAACTCCATCTTCTGTTTGCTGTCCTTTCTTAACATGTTCTGTTTGCCAGCTGATTAAAGACTGCACTTCTAGGCAACTCTCCATGAACAGTTGGTAGAAAACAGTGGATGCTGCTTTGTTCACAATCTGGAAAAACCTTTGTATATTCACAAGTACCCATCCTGGAAGAACTACAGAAGTTCCCCTCGCTTACATCAAGTGCTTTTAACAATGGTGGTGTTGGCTCTTTAGTTTGCACACATGTGTGATATTCAGGAATAAGCCGAAGCATGGTAGAACCATGTTTGTTCAAATAAACAAACACCATTATAAAATGGAATAAAACATTGAGAGAATCACAAAACCCGAAAGATTGTAATGATACATTTTATGTCCATGCATAAATGAGTGTGTAAAACTCCACAAACAGAAAACATCAATATGCATCTTTTAGTAAAGCTTGTTAGCTGTCCTTATTATTACCTGCTTCAGAAGCCTTGAGGACATCCCTTCCAAAATAGGAAAAGTGCAATCTGTATGCTAGGAAAACTACAAAGAAGCAATAAATTATTGCTGTAATGACATGCTAATTAAAATTTTGCTTGTAACTCATGTAAGTGTTTGAAGCCCAGCAAATTTCTCTTTTCATTTGTGAAGTGTGAAGGTAAATTGCCCAGTGACAGTGGGACATCGCTAACGAGTACAAATTGAATAACACGCTATCTTGCTCTATTAGCCCTGACTCGCATGTCTGAATTAGATATTCAGCACACTCCCCATTGAAGGCCTGATTGATAAATGCTAAGGAGAATTTGTCAAAACAACAGGGGCTACACCCAGTGGGACATCAATATGCTCCATTTAGTCACCCACACAGCACTTCCTACATAGGATTGTCACATAAAATTAAGACTAGCCGCTAACCAGCCATCAAGCTTGTAGCAGACGTCAGGCAGCCTGTGTTCTGTATGCATATTAGTCACATGCTTAACAATTTGGGCTGTCAGGACAGAAGCATGCAGTGACCTCTGGAGCAGAGGTTGAGTTTTCCAACTATACGGAAACATCATGCTCAGCTGTTCAAGATTTTAGGCCATTTCCTGCCAGATCTGTGCGCAGATGCAGTGCCCTAAGCTATAATCTGTGGCCGCGTCCAAATGACAAATGGCACTGAGGAGGATTATTGCATTATATATTGAGTACCACAAGTCTGTAAATTATAAGTAAACTACTGTTCAGACTGTCTCCTCCAGCTTTCAGGATACTTTCCATCTCCATTCTTTTTTAAATAAACCTAATAAATATTGGGGGAACCAAGAGATCAAAGCCCAGCGCTTGAATTAGCCATCTCCATTGCTAATTAGCTGCCTGAATATCAAACAGTTTTGGACCAGCTGTAATTTAATAAGCCATGATTGAGGTTGGTTTGATTTGGTTTCTCCATTGAAAATTCTTCTCAGGTGCAGGTTTGTATGAGTTTAGCATTCTTGGTGATAAGCTGTTTTTGGCACTTTCCTTGTAAACATAATTAGCTATAAATACAGAGTAACAATAATAAAAATCATTACATTCTAACAGAATCTTTAATTGTATCTGTTATCTTATTTCTGTTGCATTATATTTAAGCTCTATATATGAAGTTATCTGCACATAGAATAAAGAACTGAAATGTAATGGAGTCAATAGTTTGAAATAAAATGTACTTTCTGCAAAATTGACAAGCTTGTCATTTTCTAGTTTATATCCCACCATCAGGCATGGAAGCTAGGGTAACAATTTAAAAATAAATTGCTTAAGCTTCCCTGTATAAATGGTCTAAAAAATGTATTCGTAAGATGTATTAAAGAGGATATATCAAATAATTTTTGGTTTTGAAAATCGTATATCTGTTGACCCCCACAGAAAGCTATTCTAACCTGAATTTCTAAACACTTAACACTGAGTGTTGTTCTCCACATATTTTGGAATTCTTGCTTTGGTGCTGAGACCCGAAGCAGAATTACCCAATGAAACATCAGAAATATATTTCTTATGGCATATCCATATCATATAATCACAAGAAATAGAACATGATAAAAAATCACTTTTATACTTCCATAGTTATTTCTTCTTTCTAGGACATAAAGGCAAAGTATTTCTTTTTTCTAGGATGTAAAGGCAATCTGCTACTCGTATTCTGTATTTCCCATTTCAGAGAGAACACATGAGTGAAATCTTGACTATTGATACTTCTGGATTTTATATACCCTATTTCCACTTTTTTAGTTTTTGGATACCTCTCACTGGTAGTACTGTTTATAATTATATGGGAATCTAATCAGAGGATTCGTTCTGTAAAATAATGATTTTCCACGAAAATAAAAGACATTGGGTTCATTAGCATATATAATAAAATCAACATTTAATTTCAAAAAAATTGGTGAGCTCAAAAGTGCTCATTCATTTATATTAAACTACATTAAGATTAAGCAAGAGGGCTGTGTCTCGAACCCGAAACAAAAATTGCGTGATGTGGTTCAAGTGACAACCAAAAGTGTAGCAATAGTCTAACCAATGGCTCGATACCACGCCATCGCTGGGGATTATTTTGAAGGCATCCTGTGGCAAGGAGGAAATAGCTGATCATTTAGTCGTGTTAAGCTGAGGGCTTTCTGTAAGCAGATATAAACCCTCTCTCTTCAAATATTTCTCTTTAGTTGACAGCTATCCCAGTGTTACAGGATATCTCACATTTATTAAAGATAGAAGCAGCAGCCAATTCTGTTTTTAAAAACGGTCACTTTTAAATTCTTCAGCAGCAATTTTTCACTTAAAAATGTTGCTATTATGAATTTTATAAATTCCTTTTTCTCACCCCCCCCCCCAACCTCCCCTAGATCTGCCAGGAGGAAGAGAAAACAAAGGACAACAGAGGCCTTTGCCTCAGGCAACTGTCTGCTGATGGATATTGTAGCCAGCTGAATCGCTCCCCATTCACATTCTAAACCCTCTCTCCTAATTGTCATCAGTATCATCAATGTCACTGACAGAGACCACTGCACAATTCTACAGCCCTTCAGAGCAATATTGCCTTTGGCTTTTTCTCCTGGGGCTTGCTCCTTGCTTGGTGCAATCTGTGAAACCACTTAGCATAGGATCTACCCTGACTTCTAACAGGTACCAGATGATGCATCCAGACCTCTTGTCTAGTTTTATGCCCTTATGCCTGGTGCGCCTGCCACTGATGTGTATGTGTCCAGATGTCAGGGAATGGATGATGCTTTTGCTGCCATTTTCATGAAGAAGCTTTAGGTTGGTGGGAGTGAACTCAATAGTACATGAAAATACCTGGTGTGTAAAATAGTGGTTTTTTTTTTTTTGCCAAGCACTTACACATTTTATTTCATTTAACAATCACAATAATGCTTTATGGTCCTTATTATAAAATAGTGTTCTTATTCATGACTTTGTGCATTCTTTTTTAAATCTAGTCCAAAATTCTCATGAAGCATGTTTGTATGCCTATGTTGCTGTGATGCTTGAGGAAATAAGATGGAAGGGTCTCTTCCCATTGATGTCCTTGATCTTCAAATACTATCCTTGTCCTCACAATTTATAAAAATAAGAAAATTTTTCATATTAACAAGTTATCTATAAGGATTTGGAAAGAAACTACTCTCAAGTAGCTTTTATAACAACTTTTATTAATAATACTATTATTCTTTCAACGAGAAAAAAATAATTTCTTTTTCCATGAATTCATACTGAATATTTCTTTCTAAGGGTCAAATTTGTGCTAAATTAAAATTTATCCATAAACATACAGAAACAAATGCAACTGGAGGAAAATTGTATTATCTATGTAATTGTTATATTTCTCTTTCAAACGAATAGATTATAGATATGTAGACATATAATAGCATTCACTTTTCCATGTGGCGTGGATATAACTTCACAGAATAAATCGGCAGTTAAAACAATTGTGTAAAACATTTTCTGCATTTACATTTTTTATAGCTGAAGTTTCATCATTTCAGCTCTCAATTATGTTTTTACTGAGATTATTTTATTAATTACTGTCTTCCACGCGATTGTAAACTCCATGAGAGAAGGGATCATGTCTCCTTTTTATTCATCTTATTATCCAAAAATAATAACAAAAAAGTGTCTGGCTTGTTGTAAGAGTGTCATGAATATTGGTTGAATGAATTACTATGTGAGCGAATGACTAATGAATGAACGAGTGGATGAATAAATATATAAAATTATAGGAATTAGCAGGACATTTTTAGTACTTGAAATATAAGCATTGAACAGGCAGTCTAACACGAATGTAGTGAATTCTAACGTTGGTTGGTTCACAGTGCTGTTCTAATTGGGATATCAGATAGCCTCCTGTATCCTCTGAATCTTTTAGCAGATCCAAATCTTGGATCTTATCAATTTCAGAGAAAACTCCTACTTTAGGTGAACTGTTGAACCTTAAAACAAAATAAGGAAATCCCCAGGATAACTTACTCTTCAAGAGAGATTCTGATAACCTACTCTTTCCTTGTACCTAGGGAATGCCACTTACTTTGGACTATCTTTTAAGAATTGGGCTTCTATATTTATTCTCTCAAAATACAGAAGAAAACAGGGCATTTTGAATAAAGAGAATACAGTGAAATTGAGTTAGACAGTAGTTCCTATATTTTTAGACAGAGTATTACTAGGAATGTGTTTGCTTTCTTTTCTACATCTTGGCCTAGGAGGAGGCCATTTTTCTCTCTTGCTGGTTCTATGATGATTTGCTATACAGATTGGATTACAGCAGTACTTTTTGCCTACGGTTTCCCCAGAGGACCACCCAAGAGCTTTCCCTGCTACAAAAGGTAACAGCCTGTGACTTTAGTGGGTTGTTTGCCTAAAGCGTAGACTGCCTATAAAATACAAGGGACCTCTGTCCTGTAGTTCATATGGTATAAAATAAATCATTTGAAAATTATTTCCAAAGCTTTCTGGACAAGTTAGTTCAGTATAATCCTTTTGACTGATAATCAACAATGGTTGATCTTAAATCTATGTCAGTGTGTGTGTGTGTGTGTGTGTGTGTGTGTGTGTTATAAGTCTTTAACACTAGAATACCTTTATTTGTGCAATCAGGGTCCATTATGGTCATCTTACTGTGAAAAGCAACATAACTGGTTAATCTCTTTTTCTTTTCTGTATATTAGAAGAGAATTTTCTAGGGTAATGAATCTAAATGTGTTACTGTAATAATACATCTTAAACACTAATCCTTTTTTGTAAGTACAAATTTAAAATAGTTTTAACCTTGAGTCAATAAATGTTCTGCAGAGTTAAAAACAATGTAATATGCCAGCAGAAATGGTTTTTTGTGATGTTTACTATATACTAAGTTAATTTTCAGTCAGAATACATATCAAAAATGAAAAGAAAACATATACTTATGACTTAAGTTATACTTGCAATGCAAAAATTACACACATACACACATACAAATTGACTCTGTATGTGAAAGCATAATGGGTAAATAACTGAGAATGATGGCTTCTGCTACAGACAACAAATTAAATAATTTAATTCCAAAACCATAATTAAAAATTGAAATCCACATTAGATTTTCACATTGGTCAAAATAATGAGGCAATTATCCCAAAAGCACTTCACTTCATGGGTGTGGATTGATTTGACTATGATAAAGAAAACTTCGTGTGTTCCCCAATATCACTTTTAAGTCGCCATGCCTAAAATAAAAACTGAGGTTTTAAAAAACGTTTTTCTTCTTCTGACTTTCTTATTTTATTCAATATTGTTACTGTGAGATTTTCGATCACCCTAACAGCCCTCTCCCCTAATAGTTAATTTTGGAAGCCCCCTCCGTCATAGGCTCTAGGACTTGATAAAAATGAGTTACTTAGAAGTGCTGAAGATAATTTTTTTTTTAATTTTTAAAAATATTTATTTACTTTTGGGGAGCCTGGGTGGCTCAGTCAGTTGAGCATCTGACTTCGGCTCAGGTCATGATCTCACAGTTCGTTGAGATCCAATCCTGCTTTGGATTTTGTGTCTCCTCCTCTCTCTGCCCCTCCCATGCTCATGCTCTGTCTCTGTCTGTGTCTCAATAATAAATAAATGTTAAAAAAAATTAAGAAAACATGTTTATTAACTTTTGAGAGAAAGAGAAAGAGACAGATCATGGTGGGGGAGGGGCAGAGACAGAGGGAGACAGAATCCGAAGCAGGTTCCAGACTCTTGAGCTGTCAGCACAGGCAAGCCAGGAGATCATGACCTGAGCCAAAGTGGGACGCTTAACCCACTGAGCCACCCAGTGCCCCTAATAAAGCACTGAAGATAACTCTTACACAACTGCTCTCATGCTCCTCTCTTCTGGGCAGCTCCTACTGTCACTACTCTATTCCAAGTCCTTACGCCTTCCCATCTCAATTCCTCTTTCAGAAGCCTCCTAACTGTTCCTTTTGAGTTCACACCTCCCACACTCACATCTCTACGCATAGACAGTAGGTTAATCTTTTTTAAAAAAATCATTTTATTACTAATCTCATCCAAAGGAGGTGTTGGCTGCACAGAGCTCATAGGGTAATTCTGTAACTGCTCTGCTACAATTCAGGGCTTTTGGTCATCCTGTTTCAACCTCACTTTCTGTCATTATCTCCCACTCATCACTCAAGGTGGACCGCTCTACTTGGAGTGCTCTGAATATTCCTACTTCGTTATTTCTGCCTAAACCATCATTATTTCTCATGCTCGAAAAGACCTCCCTTCCAACCACACGGGAAACTGCCTCAGTCCACCTGCCTGATTTCCTCAACTGTAGGTGTTTCTTCCTCATCCCTGACACCCTGCTTTTCAGTGATCATTAGCCCCTGCACTGTGTTTCATTGTATTATCATCATGTTTGTGATTACATATGTTTTATTCACCAATTAGTCTCATGACTTTAAGAACAGGGTTTCTATTTCCTCTTTCTTTACAGGGCACACCATAAGGGTAGATTCCCCAAACTATTCACTGATATAAGAAACTTCACGCAAGGGTTAAAGTATTTTAACTCTAGAAAAAACTTACTTGATGGAACCAAACACTTTCTGGCCCATTAGAAAAGTAAAATACTAAGCAGATGTTGTGTATAAAGTATGTTTCTTTTGAGGCTGAGCATATGAAATTTCAGTAAAATTAGGAAAACTGAAATTTAACCTTAATCAAAACTTATCTTTATCTTTAAGAAACACCCATATATATCTCTCATAAATACTCATGTTATTTGACAGCAGAGAAATTTTAAAGATTATATTTAAAGGCGCCTGGGTGGCTGAGTTGGTTAAACATCTGACTCTTGATATCTGCTCAGGTCATGAACTCATGGTTGTGAGATTGAACCCCACATTGGGATCCACACTGGGTGTGGAGGCTGCTTGAGATTCTCTCTCTCCCTCTGCAACTCTCCCCTCATGCACGTGCACTCTCGAAATAAATAAACACTTTAAAAATTATATTTACATATATATGAATGTTACTAAGAAATGCAACTGATGGGAACTTTATTCATATATTTTACTCAGAAACCAGCAGAGTAGCCTGCACGTAAGATAGGTTCAACATTATACGTATCAGGAAATAAAGTGAAATATAAATGACCAACACCTCACAAACCTATAGTCAGAAGCTTGTCCAGATTCACTATGAATAAGTCAGCTCCTTCCAAAACAATATAATGGTATTTTAAAAGCCATAGCCAACATAATATTATGAGTTTAAAAATTTGAGGATCATATTTGCTTTCATATGTGACATTCTGCAAGAAACTTTATCTCCCAAAACTCCTCCTACCTAAAGCTCAGAATCTATAGGAAGGTATATATATTTAGGGTTTTGTCTTTGACATTTCCAATAATTCTTAAAGATCTGAGGTGTTTTTTTTCAGATTTGTGCTGAGAAGTACTAATCATTTAGTAGAAAATCACTAGAAAATTTACATTTGCATAAGGAGGGACACCAGGGGATAATACATTCCTTTCCGTGACTTGAACAAATCATTTTATGGAATTTACTATTCCGTCACTACGGAGTTGTAACATCATTATTAAAGCAAGCTCTACACTCAGAATGGGGCTTGAACTCATGACCCTGAGATCGAGAGTAGCATGCTGTACCGACTGAGCCAGCCAAGCACCCCAACTTGTGACACTATTGGGTAAATAAATTTTTTTTTAGTTACTCTTCAATTTCTAAAATGTTCCAGCAAAGCTGATTAGATCAGTTAGCTAGTGTGTGACCAAAATAAGAAGCCTGTTCCCCTAAATCATTAGATAGAGTTCCTCTGTTACATAATCACAAGTAAACTTGTCATCCATTTAACTTCCTAATATGTGCTTTCAGTCAGAATAGGATGGAGAATTACTAGTTGATCTATCCTGATCATTGGATAGAAAAAGTAAATCAATCTTTTAATGATTGAATATTTATCGAATTATTGACTTAATGAGAGGTGCCAACACCAACTTTGATTAAAAGGAACAGAGCAAAATTGGGGCGCCTGGGTGGCTCAGTCGGTTGAGCATCCAACTTTGGCTCAGGTCATGATCTCAAGGTTCGTGAGTTCGAGCCCTGCGTCAGGCTCTGTGCTGACAGCTCAGAGCCTGCAGCCTGCTTCGGGTTTTGTGTCTCCCTCTCTCTCTGCCCCTCCCCCGCTCATGCTCTGTTTCTCTCTCTCTCTCAAAAATAAATAAACATTCAAAAAAATTTTTTAAAAAAGGAACAGAGCAATATATATATATATATATATATATATATATATATATATAAACAGTAGAACCTTAGTTTGTGAGCATAAGTTGTTTCATAAACATGTTTGTAATCCAAAGCACTTGTATTTCAAAGCAAATCTAAAAAACCTTTTGTCTCAGTTGTGATCATGTGATGTTTGGTGTCATGTATTGCAAGACAACACTCATTTCTCAAGCTAAAATTTCTTAGAAATATTTTCTTGTCTTGCAGAACACTTGCAGAACAAGTTACTCACAATCCAAGGTTTTACTGCATATGAAAATAAGTTAATATCTAGAGGTTATTATTAAGTGCAATACTACGTAGAATTATATATTATGTTTTATGTATAATATTAATTAAGCATATAACTTAAGTATGCATGCTTTTGTTTATTATATGTTATACATATGTAAATATATGATATATATGCATATATATCTATTATATATCCACATTTATATCTGTCTATATATTTCATAATTCTCTATTTTTGAGCTGAAATAACAGCACAGGTGATCCAAGTATGAGTTATTTTTTATTTAGGATTAAGACAAATACACTTTTGTTAACAGACTTACCCTTACCTTTCTGACACATGCCAGAACACATAATTTGCTTCCTGAGTAAAATTTTACAAGATAAATTGATGTACTGTTCTACAGTTCCTCTTGTCAATTTTATTCTCTTTAGCATTATCTAGATAGTTCATATACCCAGTCACCATATTACATCTGAAGGACATTTGGCTTTTATTGACAATAAAATACATTTTTGGAGAATCGAGTTTCAACATTGTTGAGAATAATCAAAACAGGAATTCCAAAACTATTTGACACCTGATTGTATCACTATTAGAATAAGTATTTCTCCTCCAAAGAGCAACTCCCTCACATCCTTGTCAAGATGGACATGCTTACTGGAAATCATCTGCCATATGTGTGTGTGTGTGTATGTGTGTGTGTGTGTATGTACATAAGAGAAATCCAAAACTACTTAATTTTTTACAAGGCTAATAGTACTACCTACATTTTATGTTTTTGTGGATAAGAGTTCTAATTTTATACCATTATTTAGTAATTAGCTGTCATAAAAGATACTGGGTGTTGTATAAAATAATGGTGTTTTTCTCAAGCTATGTGTAAAAATCTATTTAGTTTACAATCTATCCCTCACATGTTCTTGGTAATCCAAGTGATATGAAACATGATCTACACTGAGCTCAACCTTATATTAGCTATAAGCCCTTGAGCAAGTCTTTGAGTTAGTTTACTCATTTGCAAAGTGGATAATATCTTGTTACATGATTTTTTTAAACTATAAAAACTAGTTATTAGTGAATATTCTTATAAAGTAAAAGTACTATATGAAAATATATGATCTAAAAGTAATGAAATTCAAGAGCAGAAATTAAATATCCAGTAATTAAATTTTCACTGATGGTGACAATAAAATCGGAAAGTTCTTTCCATTTCTAAAGTGTGCTATTCCATTGGTTAAGAAAATATTTTAAGACGTATTTTTGTCCTGATCATGACATTAACATACAGAATAATATTCAAATATGTCTTGTTTTTTAATACTACAGAAGGAGATCTACTGTGGTGGATGGAAATTTAACTAAAACTAATGAAGGGTCATATCTTTAAAAGACATATTGCCATTGAAAAATATGGTCGAATCACACTGGTTGACTTTTTCTGTAAATGGGTTAAAATTTACACACCACTGGAGATCTGTTTAAGAGCATGTGGGTTAAACACACTGAATCTCCATCCCAAACACAGTAAGGCAGCTACAAGTCAAACATAATGACAGTGCTGATTAATTAGATACTCCTACCCCCAGTACTTCAGAGTGATTTATGGAGACACATCTCTAGCCTGATCCATTGTGCTGACTGGATTAATGGAGTGAGCTAGAAAAATTCACTGGCAACAGTATCTGGAAGCCCAGCAAACATTAACCCTTGGAGTTTTCTTATCTACCCTATTGACAGAATATTAATTATGACAAAACATACATGTCTCACCTAATTATCTTTTGATAACTTGGTTTATATTTGGTATATAAATGTAGATGTATGTATTTTATGCTGAATATTTGTATATATTGAAATTCCTTGCATTAGAAAGAAATTACACATAAACATTTAAGAGAACAGAATTAGATTAAGTTGTGTTTCCATTATGGAAACGACACTATGTAAGCATATCTTTTTCCTCTTAACCATATGCTCAGAGACACAGAAATTTGTTACAGGATAAAAAGAACATAAAAATTCTTTTCAAACAAAAAACATTCCCATTACATTAAGAAATTATCAGTGTGTAGGTTGCCTGGTAGTAGTGAATTTTGGAATAAAGAGAAATTCTGCTTGGGGGGAAAAAGACATCATTGATATATAAGCAATTAAATTAGAAATATTCTGAAGTGTGCTTAATCATAAGTGAGTATATCAGCACACAAATTGCTTTTGGTACATATAAAAGTAAGTATAAAAGTGTATATACTTATAAGTAAGTATCATATCCGAATCTCAAAATTAAAAAAATTTTTTGTAGCTATTTCTGCACCATATTTAAAGCTATGTAACACTGAAATTGAACCTTTCCTGAAGAAACAATTATGAGATATATCAGTAGGTTCAGCTTTAGTTACTTTTGTGGTATTAGATCCATCCCAGTAACGTTTGCTATATATGTGTTATGTTAAACATCTGAAAACACAGTTTTTAAGTAGACTTGGTTTAAAGTTCTCTGGGTAAAAAATATGTCGTTCAGTTAGGAACAAAAGCTAGAACCAAGTAATAAACTCCTAATCAAGCAGCTCTACCTTGCAGAGACCAAATAAATAAGTTAATTAATGAAAATATTTGTAAAAGCTGTGTTAGCATAACAGTACAGTAAGGATAATATAAGGAACGTTGTCAAACTTTGGATAATTTAAAGAATACTTCTTACCTCTGTGGCAACTCAAGGCTCATACTTAGAGGAATTGGATTGTTTGTTGCAGATTTTCTTCATTCTAATGATGGTACAAAAGAAAGGAAATGCAAAACTGGCTAAATCTAAGTTCATAAATTTTTATTGCCCAAGTCATCAAAAACTGGAAACTTAATATCAGGCTTTAATGCCCATACATATACCATGCCTCGTGAAACCAATATGTTAGATCAAAGCTGCTGTCTTAAATTTGCCAAGTTGGAGTTACTGACAAGTCTGCAAGGACAGCCCTAAGTCAGTGGTTCTCATCTGGGGGCAATTTCGCTCCATAAGGAGATGTTTTCCAATGTCCAGAGATGTTACTGATCGTCCAATGTAGGGGAGTGCTCCTGACTACCGGCTGGTGGAACTCAGCTGATAAATATCCTATGAGGCACAAGATGGCCTCCCACAACAAAATTATCCAGCTCCCAGAGTCAATAATGCTGAGGCTAGAATACATTTAAATAATTTTAACCGAAGCTTTCAAATGAACTTACTAATGGTGAGAATCACATCTATGAATAAATGTTAAAGCTTGCTGATCAGCTATTACAAAAGGTGTTATTATCACTTAAAAATCCAAGAGTACCCTGGAAATTGGCAAAATGAGCATAAAACTATTAATGCTCTCACAGAGTGTCATCATTAAAACAGCCTCGAGATATTAGGAGGCCCTTAAAGTGGAACACAGACTAATCAATCAGTTCATTAATAATGTTCCAGATGTGAAACTTTTGAATTTGAATAACTTGAACTTATAAGCCCATATATTACTTAAGAACATTATTGAGTACTAGAAGAAAAGTTTTTTTATGTTATTTAATAATGCTGACACTATGAATAGTATTTAAAGAAGAAATTGATGACCCTTCTCATGCAAAGTTTTGGAAAATATCAGAAGTTAATGGAGTAAATACCTTGATTGGAATATATGACTGAGGTAAAGTTGTGTATACAAGGTCAAAAAGTTTCAGTTTTATTTTTCCATTAACTAAAACATATTCAGGCTCAACTGCTCATCTCTTACATCATTCAAAGGCTCTGTTTGGCAGAAAATAGACTCCAGAGAAAGTGACTTCCCCTCCAAACCACTGCAAATAAATAATTTGAGAATTTTCTATGACTCCTGTCTTCAAGCCCTTGAATTTCAACATTAAGATTTTATTATCAACAATAATAACAGCCTTTGCAAATGATTGTTTCTCACTTGGGCAGGTTTTTTATATTACAAATTTATTTAAAATTTTCCAAATCCAAGCCTAGCTCCAACATAGTCAAATCTAGCCCTTTGCAGCAATTCTCACTCACAAACCTCTTTTCCGCTTAGAATGGAAAATTTAAAATTCTGCTTAGAATTAGGAAATTTAAATTTTGTATTGCTTATTTTGGCATTTCATGACACACTGCCTCACTTTTTGTTTTTCTTGACCAATTCTTTTTCCCTTGTTTTCAAATCTTCCCAGAATATAAACACCCAGTTAGATTATAAACACTGTATCATCAATATCTCTTCTAGTGATAAATGCTTAGTAAATATTAGCAAAATGAAAGAAAGAAGGAAAGGAGAAAAGAAGAGAAAGAAGGAGACAGAAAGGGAAAAACGCCAAAAGAAAGGAAGAGAAAGGAGCCTGGGAAGGGAGAGAGAACAAGTCCTTTATATCACTCTTCTTATGTTACTAAGGAGTAAATGTTCCTTGACTCCTCTTTAAAAGCAAAGTGACTTGAACTGGCTCACAGATAATGAAATTCATCAATTTTAACTCATCAGTGACCACCCTCATCATTTATGCCTAGACATAAAAGTATTTGAGATTTTTCTAGGTTTTCTCATTCAAGATCAGTCATTCTAAACTCTCCTTACAAGTGCAAACCTGCTCTTGGAAAATGTATTAGAAGGTGGGAGAGGGTTAACTTCAGAAGCATAATATGTTTAGCATAATTACCTATTTAGAAAAAAAAACCCTCTATTTTCATAAAATAAGATACAGAAAGCAAAGCTGTTACAGTCAAGGTAGGCTTCTTAACCTAAATATGAGCAAATGATTTTCCCCTCTACACTCTTCAACATCTTCCCATTTCCTGGAAGATGAATTCCAGTTCTTAAATTCCATAGGCTGTCTTTTCTACCTCTTTCATGTCTTCTCTTTTTAGTTCCTAATTCAGACTTTGAGCTTGAGCCAAAGCAAACTTTTTCCTCTTTTTCAAATGCGCCATGCCGTCTCTTTTCAACTGCTCTTTGTACATACACGTTAGCCTCAACCCAGTTCCCAAGCCTCCGGGCCACTAACCCACACATGAGCATGTATGTGCACACATATACATGTGCGTTGGTACCTACTTCCTACTTCACTTCCTTCAAGAATTATTTCCGCCGCAAGCTGCTTCCGGGTCTCTGGATTCGCCCTGCGTATCCTGCACTTCCTCCCACACTTCCTCTCTCCTGACACAAGCCACACTGGGGTATCTGTGTGTAAATTCTGTGGAGACCTTTTTTCCTCTCTTGCTATCCCAGTATTCCTAGTACCTAGTACTGAATCAGGAAGATATGTTTTTCAATAAATATTTGTTAATTGAACTAAAACAAACTAAACTGGATAATACTAAATAATTTTAAGTTAAATATATGGCTGGAGCTACTCAGAAATTTTTCATTTGGATCAAAAGGGGATTTGGTTTTTTGTTTTGTTTTAAAAGATTGATAAACACTGTGTGCAAATCTCCACAACTTCTCAAAGCCTTTCTTTTGTAAGGAAATTCACTTTATGTTTCCCCTAGATCTTCTTATTTCCAAGAATTTGCTTAAGACAGATGTCAGATGTCCAAAATTCCTCCGGTTACACAGTGGTTACACATCTGCTATTTCATGACTGAGCTTTTTTTTCATCTTAAGAACTTCTTCTCTTAAACGATAGTCTCCTCTACTCAAATAAAGAAAAAACAAAACTCCACTTCAAATTAATCTATAATATCTTCTGTATTTAACACTGAAGGACGTTTTACTATTCAATTCAATCTCTTCCTTTATCAAAATTTCTTCTAATAGGGGCGCCTGGGTGGCTCAGTCCATTGAGCAGCCAACTTCTGCTTAGGTCATGATCTCGCGGTTTATGGGTTCAAGCCCTTGTCTGGCTCTGTTCTGACAGCTGAGCCTGGAGCCTGCTTCAGATTCTGTGTCTCCCTCTCTCTGCACCTCCCCTAATCACGTTCTGTCTCTCTCTCTCTCAAAAAGAAATAAACATTAAAATATTTTTTTAATTTTCTTCTGATAAAACTTTTCTTTTCCTTTTTGAAAATTGAATTAATATATAATCATTGATAGAAAATTTGAAAGACATAGAAATAGATGTAACAAATAGTGATCACACACATAATATCAATATCCAGAGATGGTCCCTGATAACATCTTGTTGAATTTACTTTCCATTTATTTTCAATGCATGTACTTTTAAACAGTTAAGATCCATCTGGGCAAATAGATTATATCCTGCATTTAAAAAATAATTTTATACCATAAGCATTGCCCATGCTGTTATGCCATTATCTTTGTACACTTAATTTTAAATGACTATATAATATTATTATGTGAGTATATCACAGTTTACTTCCCCATTTCCCTATTAGTGGCCATTTAGATTTCTCTCTGCATTATAGCTGTTCCTGCTTTCAAGAAACAAAGGCTGCAGTGCCCTAGATAGATCACATGTGCCCTTGTGCTTGGATGGATCTTTTCTTCCTTCCTTGTTCATATAACTTGCCATTCAGCAGTTGCTTCGGAAAAATGATTTTAATGAACTGTTCTGTGAGTGCACGAATAACATCATTGGGAACTTGGGGAAAGAACCATGCCTTCCTCTGCCTCATATATTGATGATAAATACAATCATGACTCAGGGAATGATAATGAGTCACTTAATTTGCTTAAAGCACTTCCTCTCAGATTCAGGAGAATGGCAGGCTTAAAACTGCTGGCAGTCAAAGATGTAGCTCTTTATATTTAAGAGAGTAGGAGTATTTTTTGCTCTGCTTGCCTGAGAATTGATCATTCCAGAAGTGTAAAAGGCATAATGACCATGTAGCAGTAACTTGGGATGGCAATAATACCAACAACAATGTTAAATTGAACAGGTTTCAGAGTTCCAAAGGTGTGCAGACACAGAAGCAGGTATTCCTACAACTTGGTGACTTATAGGACAACCCATTAAAGTGCCTATACAATGAACTTTTCTAGGTGGACGTACTCTCAGCCAAAAGGTCACTAATATGTCTGTTAAGAAAAGTCATTTATGCCAACATTTTGCCTCCAGTATTGATGAGAGATAAAAAGTCAAATAACTGGATTAAATGGCTTTTGCAGTTTGACCTTCTGGAACAGGAAGAAAAGAAACCCAAGTGCTCTAAATGTTCAATTATAAAGTGCTTTGATGATGAAATGCCCTTCCTCAGTCCTCAACACTATATTCCCATGAAACCATGAAACAATTTCCATGTTAAGGAAATTTTGGTTAGGATTGTTTTTATCTACTTCAGAGATACTGCATTTTCTCATCTATAGAAAGAATCCAAGAAATAGGTAAGAAGAACTCCAACCTCATTCATACAGTTAGGCTAGCATTCAAGCTCTCTATTTCTTTATTAAAGAGAACAGAAATAATGGGGAAATCCTAGGTCTTAGATGTAATTGTGGGAATTTGTCCCCCTCATGGCATAGACATGGGAAGGTCTCACACAGGGGAGAAGAGAAATCTAAGTAGGAATTCAGGACAGAAGGAAGAAGCATCCAGGAGGAGTCGTACCAATACCAGCACTGTTCCAGATAATAGGTGCCCCAGAGGATGGCTGATGTGCAAGACTGGGGATTGTTGCAGATTCTGTGAGTGCTGACTGCAATTTCCGGAGCAGATGGCCAAAGTGGCAGGTGGGTTGCTGAGAGGGAGCTCCTGGGCCTTTACCCACATTCTCCACGTACCTGGGTTCACAGATGGCCAATGAAGAAGATGACGTTTATGTGTTTTATGTACTCTCACAAATTATAGAGGGCAAAGTCCATCTTCTTATATGTACAAAATTAATTCTCAACACTTGTGTATATTATGTAACTGCTGATTCTATTTTCATTGAAAACAGTTTCAGGAGTTATAATTTTCTACATTGTTTGTATAGACTATCCAGGTTTCTGAATGACATGATGTTTTCGCCTCAGTAGCTAGGAGAATGCAAACAAAATTTCCAAGGGCAAAGAAATAAAGTCTCATTTTGTACTTAAATTCTCTAAATTCACCAAAAACATGGTTTGAACTGAAAAATAAAAAAAAAAAACCTTCAGAGATTTAGAAAGAAACTGTTTTCTAATCACTAATAATTCTCATTAAATAAATTATCTATTTATTAGTAAAGTATCATTATGTAACAATGCTTTTCCAAATACTTAAAATAGTTTTTATTAAACATTATATTATTATAAGTTATATTATTATAATAGCAATAAATTATAACACAACAAATTATATTATTATAAATAATTATATTTATAATATTTATATTATATTATAAATAAAAATATATTAAATGTTAAGTATCTAATATTATTTTATATTTTAAGTGTGTGTATGTTACATATATATATGAACAGAAATACCATTATATGAAATAGCATAACTTTATTTTAATCAAATAACATTTATTGCCCTTTCTGGAAGCACACTTTTAGAAATGAGTTTCTAAGGAAAAATGTGATCAAGAGGTTTATAGTTTGGGGGCGCCTGGGTGGCGCAGTCGGTTAAGCGTCCGACTTCAGCCAGGTCACGATCTCGCGATCCGTGAGTTCGAGCCCCGCGTCGGGCTCTGGGCTGATGGCTCAGAGCCTGGAGCCTGTTTCCCATTCTGTGTCTCCCTCTCTCTCTGCCCCTCCCCCGTTCATGCTCTGTCTCTCTCTGTCCCAAAAATAAATAAACATTGAAAAAAAAAATTTTTTTTTTAAAAAAGAGGTTTATAGTTTGGTTGAAGAGAGAGAACACGTATAAAGGAATAAGGATATGGAGAAACAGAACAAGGGGAAATTAATAGAGAATAAAATAAAACTTGCTTTAAATGATGAGGAAACCGTGAGGGTAGCTGAATTAGTAGTGACCAATAAAACCATTATTTCCAAAAACAGCAAAACTCTATTATGTCTATCCTTTCCTTAAGATAGAAGTTCAGAGTTTATGAGACCAAACTGCATAGCATCAATATTTAACTGTATTTTGCAATCCAAATAAGAAGTTTTTGAAGTGGTTCCACACTGCCATTTATGTACCCTGAAACTTCCTGTCACAAATAGGAATATATTACGCATTTGAGTCCAAAGAGGTAAGGTTTATCCCTGAGGTTCTTCATAGGGGTGACTTTCCTCCTCCAGGGGACACTTGGTAACATTTGGAGACATTTTTCCTTGTCACAACTCAGGGCTGGGGGGCAGGTACTATGGACATTTAGTGGATAGAGGCCAGGGATGCATAGAACAGTGCCCAACAACAGACATCCAGACCAAAATACTGATAGTGCTGACGTTGAGAAAGCCCCAGTCAATCGCTTCTCGGCCTTTTGGCTAAGATCAAGTGAGAAAGCCCCAGTCTATCCCCATATATATTTGCTAAACGCTCAAAAGAAAGGTTGGCTCAAAGGAAAAGACTGGCCCCCAATTATGGAGTTTTTTCTTCAATCGTATGTACATTTTAGATGAAATCAAATCATTTTTTTTTTTTAGATTTCCAAATCATTCTTTATTTGAATCTTAGTATTTGAATTAGTTTTCAAAACCTTCCTCAACATGTACCTCTTACTATGGTCCAGTGAATGTTCTTAGTGTCTCACAAATAGGGAAAGGTTGTATTTAATACCATGCTATTGCTTTTATTGTTTTTTTAAACTCCAACCATTTGTTTACTCCTATATCTTTCATTCCTATTTATTCAAATATTTTATACCCTCTGATAATTGGGGAAAATGGCTTTTCTAAATATAACTCCCAAATGTGAACTTTTGAACTTTGATTATCTCTACCACATACTTCATTATTATTTTTAAAAATTTTTAAATATTTTATTTATTTTTGAGAGACAGAGAGAGAGAGAGACAGAGTATGACCAGGGCAGGGGCAGAGAGAGAGAGAGAGGGAGACAAAGAATCTTAAGCAGGCTCCAGGCTCTGAGCTGTCAGCACAGAGCGAGATGAGATGCGGGACTCGAACTCATGAACTGTGAGATCATGACCTGAGCTGAAGTCGGACGCTTAATTGACTGAGCCACCCAGGTGCCCCTCTCTACCACATATTTTAGCATTTAATCATTTCTCATTGTCCTTTGTTGTTTTATGCCTTGCTTTTTATCTAGACTATATGCTCTTGAGAATAAAGATGAGGCATCCTTCTTAAACTATGTGATTCTCTTGGTATTTTAAACCTACATATGCAGGATACAGACCAGCATATAAAGACCAGCATATACACATATATAGACCAGTATATACTGTAAACATTGATTAAATTCCCACTTTTTTATTATTTTTTTATTCATTTTTTTAGACTGATAGGAAAACAAAGGGTGAAAAAAAGATAAGAAGGAAAAGAATAAAACCAAGAGAAGAATGAGCCATGCAACAAGTTTAATAATTTTTTTTCAGTGATCTTTGAACATGTGAGTTACACCCAAATTAACTTCCATTTTACTCTGTCTCAACCTGTACTTATGAAGGTTGGAATAAGTTACTGTTTTCTCAGTAATGCCAATTGGGTAAGAGGCTAGCATTTTCTCTATATTCACTGGAAAGAGCAAACTCTATTCCAACACTGGCAGTGGCTGCCCTCAGCTCTGGAGACAGAAGACCTGGGTCTGAATCCTAGATTACCCACTTAGCTGTGACATCAGGATCAGGGAAGTCATTTAACTTTTCAGACTCGGAACGCTGCATCTATTACATAGGAATATTAACAGTGCCCAGTTCAGATGTTTGCTGTGATGGCTCAACAAGCTAAGTGATGAGGAGGGCTCAGAACAGTGCCAGGCCAAGAGTGAGGGCTCAGTAAATGCTAGATAGCCTCACTACTAAAAACATAACCTAATCCTGTGATCCCTCAAGATCTTATCTGTTAACATGACCTTAGATCTTAGATCTTCAAATTTTCTTAGCATTTCAAACATATGTTATAATGTCTTTTAAAGGAGATTATTTTCTTCCACAATTACTCAAGAAGTAGCAATGTATGGTTTATTATTGTGCTTCACACTGGGCAGATTCACATTATTTTCACGTATCTTTTACATTTTTAAATCTATCTAACCTAAAAATCCAAAATAAAGGATAAAAATGTTCTTAATCTCGCATACTATAAATCTGCTTTTGTGTGTTCGTAAACACTGGGTTCATGGTGAAATAAATTAGCGCTGTAAAGTACACATATGTCAACAATTACTGAGTGCAGTAATTTAAGGCCTGATTCACTAAACTTTCCTTTGGCCAATAAGCACTCTTGCACAAGAAACGTGATTTAGGGAGGAAAAGGGCTGAAATATAAATATTGCACTGACTCCATCTTTCATATTCCAAAGTGCTATAACTTTCAGGGTACCACTTCCTATACTTATGGCATACCCAATTAGCTCCCTCCCACTGACATTTATTTATGTCATCATTTTCCCTGGATTAGTTCTGATTTATAAATAAGCATGCTTGTTGAAAGCAAAGTAGAAGTGTGATTTAACCCAAGGTAAGAAAAATGTGTAGGTTTAGTTTATCAAAACTTATAATAAGCACTGCTGAAAAAACTTCACCCACACGATAACTGGCAAAGTGTTTAAGCTTAACCTGTTTGATTTAGAAGGGTTATTAATTTGGAATCCATTCTTCTGTTTTGAAATGTAGAATGTTCATTGACAAATGCTGACTTCCAGTGGTGTAACACAAAACTCCTCAGCATGGCTGGAATATCTGACTTCCTAATATTTCACCTGGATTACATTTTTTAATTTATGGAAATCATTTTGAAAGTAGGACTCTAGGGGCGCCTGGGTGGCGCAGTCGGTTAAGCCTCCGACTTCAGCCAGGTCATGATCTCGCGGTCCGTGAGTTCGAGCCCCGCGTCGGGCTCTGGGCTGATGGCTCAGAGCCTGGAGCCTGTTTCCCATTCTGTGTCTCCCTCTCTCTCTGCCCCTCCCCCGTTCATGCTCTGTCTCTCTCTGTCCCAAAAATAAATAAACGTTGAAAAAAAAAAAGTATGACTCTAGAAGTATGGCTCTAAGAACTTTATATGTTAAAGATAAATAGCATATGTGCAATCCTACATATAAAAGGGAGGAGGGGACATCACTACATTATTCTAGACTAAAGGGAACTTGAAATCAGCAACAAACTCGTCTAAGTCAGCAACTTAGGTAATAGATCCTGTATAGGTACTTACTTTCCCTCACTGCAAAATAAACACAAATATACATACAACAACAACAATAGCAACAAAAAACACCCAGAAAATAAAATGGTTGGACTGTGTGGAATTTATTGTTACAATTTTTTACTACCAAGAGAATTGGAAAATCTAACTTAGTACTCTAACCATATCAGCAAATACAGGTTAATTCATGCCTGCCATTAATGAATTATTGCTGTCGCCTCTTTATTTGTAATCTTTACTTACCTGTAGTCTATGCAGTGTATTTTCCCCAGACAATTTTCCCTGGAAATGTTGATTTCATTTCATTCTTCTGCTCTAAACATTTGCAGCTTATTGTCTGTGTTATCTTGAAAAAGTTACTTTTCCTGATTCTCCATTTCTTCATCAGCAAAATCTCCTGTAAGGGTTTAATGAGATAATGTACACGAATATTACAAAAGCCAAGTGAATGTGAGCTTTATGTGAATCTGAAATATTTCCATTTCAAAGAGAAGTATATTACCCTGGCTAATCAAAAATTCAAATAGGCAGAAATCCAATAGAATTTGAATGAAATGTATTAAGTTGCATTATAATGGTGTCTTATAGATATCTTTTTCCCATTTTTCTAACACCACTGATCTTGATTCTATTTGCAGATTAATTTTCTTAAGCGATGTCTCTACAAGGGCCAATCCTCTATATAAAACCTTTCCATGGTTGCTTTTAAATTGCTTAAGTAATGAAGACAAACTCTTATCAATTGTAGTCAAGGCCCTCTATAAGATAATCCAACTCCATCTTCCATATCCTCTCCATAGAATCTAATAATTGGAGCCATATTGTACCACAGGTTGCCCTCAAATATTCAGTATTTTCCTGCCTTTGCTTATATTCCTTCCTCTCTGCCATTTGGATCTGTTGAACTTCTGCAGAAGCAATTTCTTAATAACTATTTGATGAACTGAATGAAAATTAATGAGCTAACTATAATTTGTTCTCTATGTCTATAAGATAATCTGTTATATTTCCTAAAGATTTACAATCCATTGACTCTGAGTGAAAATAAAAATCAGTTTAGTATTTTTAAAAGTTCAGAATTTACTTTTGGAGTGATTGACTAACCATTTAACTTTTCAGCCAGTTGAGCCTGTATCAAAAAGACATGCCCATTTACTAATGTGTCACTTCACGCTTCTCTAGAATTGCCTTGGAGTCCATTTACTGCTATTAATAAATATAAAATATGGAAATTGTGTAGCCCATTTTCACTGAGATTTAGGACACTGGAGGTAAATAACAAACTCATCTTCTTCTTCTTTTTTTTTTTTTTAACGTTTATTTATTTTTGGGACAGAGAGAGACAGAGCATGAACGGGGGAGGGGCAGAGAGAGAGGGAGACACAGAATCGGAAACAGGCTCCAGGCTCGGAGCCGTCAGCCCAGAGCCCGACGCGGGGCTCGAACTCACGGACCACGAGATCGTGACCCGGCTGAAGTCGGAGGCTTAACCGACTGCGCCACCCAGGCGCCCCTACAAACTCATCTTCTAAGCAAACTCATAATTTTATTAAAGCTACTTGCAAATACATGTGTTCTTTCCAAATTTTGATTTTAAAATGAAAAAAACATTTATATATACATATAAATGCATCTATATATACATTATATAGATGTGTATATATATACACATTATATAGATGTGTATATATATATACACATCTATATAATGTACATATATATACATCATATACAATGTACATATATATACATCTATATGGATGTGTGTATATATATATACATATAGATGTGTGTATATGTGTGTATATACACACATCTATATATATGTGTGTGTGTGTGTGTATATATATATAAAATACGAAATGAGGGGTGCCTAGGTGGCTCAGTCGATTGAGCATCCGACTTCAGCTCAGATCATGATCTCACAGTTCATGGGTTTGAGCTCCGTGTCGGGCTCTGTGCTGACAGCTAGGAACCTGAAGCCTGCTTCGGATTCTGTGTCTTCCTCTCTCTCTGTTCCTCCCTGCTCTCACTCTATCTGTCTCTCTCTCTCTCTCTCTCAAAAATAAATAAAGATTATAAAAAAAAATTTTTTTAATACAAAATAAGATTGAGAAAGCAAGAAGTAAGAAGTCTGTTGTGAAGGTCACATGTAAGCAGTCTCATTGCTATGCTCTGATATGATTTGTCCAAAGAGATCACAAATTGAAAATTGAGCTTAAGCTAAAAATTAATCTGAAAATACTGCTCATATAATTCACAGACAAGAATTCTGGCATGTTGAAAGAATACTGCATGTGCAAGATAGCTTGATCATATTGAATAATTATCATTTAGGTTATATCAATCCAACTCTCTTATGGTCTGATTCCCTCCCAGGCAAGTCCCTTATACATAAGTCTGCATATGTTTAGGAAGGAACAATTGAGTGTGTGAACAGCCATTTAGCATTCTGGACAGTAATGATTTAGTTATCTTACTCGTATATTTAGTTCAAGATAATTTATAAATAAATCTGAAAATCTCTCTCTCTCTCTCTCTCTTTTTTAACAAGGACTGGATTTATTAATCTAACCCTTACCAAACGCCAGACAAAATGCTAAGGACTAAGGATAAAAATGAATAATAAGGCAAAGTCTTTGCCTACAGGAGCTCACAGTCAACTGAAAAGAAAAACACAAAATTTGAGATTTACAGCATAGTTGTCTCAGGAAATCATCAATCAGGAAAGAAGTTCCATTGAAATTTAGAAGATACAGATAGGGAAATGCTATTAGAAGAAAATATGAACATCCTGGGCCACTGAAACATTTTTAACAAAGATATATGTACCTATTTTGCAATTTTTGATTTTTTTTCTCAAATGCAGAATTTGACTGCAATTTCTCAATTGCAGAATTTGAAGCTGAGTGAATATAATCATGAGACTACTACTTTTGGCTTTCTGCTAACAAGTGACTAGAACAATAAGATTGAAATTGTCCTTATTCTCAATTCCCATTCTTGGTTAACCACCAACACGGAAAAACATCAGGTTAGAATTTCAGAAGCATTATTTCCCTTATTTTAAGATCCTAAGGAAACTGATTATTTAAGATAGTCTTAAGTTTTGGGGTGCTTGAGTGGCTCAGTTGATTCAGTCCAACTCCTGATTTCGGCTCAGGTCATGATCTCACGGTTTGTGAGATAGAGCTTGCATTTGGCTTTGTGCTGACAGTGTGAAGTCTGCTTGGGATTCTCTATCTCCCTCTCTCTCTCCCCCTTCCCCCCACTCTCTCCTAAAATAAATAAATAAACTTTTTTAAAAAGATAGTTTTAAGTGGGATCTTAAAATTTTGCACTTATTTTCATATTGAAGGTTATCTTTGGCCAAAAATGTTCCTAATAAAATAATCCAAGTTACAAGCAATTGTTAATGCTAAGGAATTTAAAGGCATACAGAGAGGAAACTTCATTTTCTTATTTTACCTACTTCTGTGTTTTTATAATGATTATGTAAACTTTTTGTGATTAAAACTATTTTGTAAAGTGAACATAACACAAAAGAAGGTGACCACTCAGAACTGACATAAAACAATGACACTAACTCCTCTCATTGAAAGCAGACTGGCCTGCAGAAAAATGAACCTGGACCACTTTCTTACAGCATACACAAAAGTAAACTCAAAATGGATGAAAGACCTAAATGTAAGACAGGAAGCTATCAAAATCCTAGAGGAGAAATCAGGCAAAAACCTCTTTGACCTTAGCCAAAACAACTTCTTATTCAACACGTCTCTGGAGGCAAGGGAAACAAAAGCAAAAATGAACTATTGGGACCTCATCAAAATAAAAACTTCGGCACAGTGAAGGAAACAATTAGCAAAACTAAAAGGCAACTGACAGAATGGGAGAAGAGATTTGCAAATGACATATCAGATAAAGAGCTAGTATCCAAACTCTATAAAGAATTTACCAAACTCAGCACCTAAAAAACAAATAATCCAGTGAAGAAATGGGCAAAAGACATGAATAGACACTTCTCCAAAGAAGACATCCAGATGGCCCACCGACACATGAAAAAATGTTCAACATCACTCATCATCAGGGAAATACAAATCAAAACCACAATGAGATACCACTTCACACCTGTCAGAATGGCTAACATTAACAACCCAGGCAACAACAGATGTTAGCAAGGATGTGGAGAAAGAAGATCCTTTTTGCACTGCTGGTGGGAATGCAAACTGGGGCAGCCACTCTGGAAAACAGTGGAGGTTCCTCAAAAAACTAAAAATAGAACTACCCTATGACCCAGCAATTGCACTGCTAGGTATTTATCCAAGGGATACAGGTGTGCTGTTTCCCAATGTTTGTGGCAGTGCTATCAACAATAACCAAAGTATGGAAAGATCCTAAATGTCCAGTGACAGATGAATGGATAAAGAAGATGTGATATATATGTATAGTGGAATATTACTCAGCAATCAAAAAGAATGAAATCTTGCCATTTGCAACTATGTGGATGGAACTAGAGGGTATGATGCTAAGAGAAATTAGTCAGTCAGACTAAAATGAACAAATCAGGAGACCATAGATGCTGGGGAGGATATGGAGAAATGGGAACCCTCTTGCACTGTTGGTGGGAATGCAAACTGGTGCAGCCACTCTGGAAAACAGTGTGGAGGTTCCTCAAAAAATTAAAAATAGAACTATCCTATGACCCAGCAATAGCACTGCTAGGAATTCTCTCAAGGGATACAGGGATACAAGAGCGCTGAAACATAGGGGCACATGTACCCCAATGTTTATAGCAGCACTTTCAACAATAGCCCAATTATGGAAAGAGCCTAAATGTCCATCAACTGATGAGTGAATAAAGAAGATGTGGTTTATATATACAATGGAATACTACTTGGCATTGAGAAAGAATGAAATCTTGCCATTTGTATCAGTGAGGATGGAACTGGAGGTTATTATGCTAAGTGAAATAAGTCAGTCAAAGAAAAACAGGTATCATATATTTTCATGCAAATGTGGAATTTGAGAAACTTAGAAGACCATGGGGAAGGGAAGGGAAAAAATAGTTCAAACAGAGAGGTAGGCAAACCATAAGACACTCTTAAATACAGAGAACAAACTGAGGGTTGATGGGAGGGCGGGGGAGAGGGGAAAATGGGTGATGGGCCTTGACGAGGGCAGTTGTATGTAAATGATGAGCACTGGGTATTGTATGTAAGCGATGAATCATGGGAATCTCCTCCCAAAGCCAAGAGCACACTGTATGCATTGTATGTTAGCTAACTTGACAATAAATTATATTTAAGAAAAAAATAAATTCACAGCCACTTTTCTTGCCCTTTGACTTCAACATTCTTCCTCTCTTTTGTGTCTTTTTTCCTAATTCTCCATGAACTAACTCTTCTTCAAAATATTATCTTAAAAGCATGTTTTTTATTTCCTCACTTTCTGCTTTGTTCTTTTTTAAAGCATTTTAAAGTACAATATTTATGCATATAACACAATAAAGAAAAATACATACTTCCTAAGAGAACAGATTGATTAATTTGTAGAAAGTAAAGCCACCAGAGAAACCACCTGCAAAAGAAATAAACATTAACAGCATTATCTACCCAAAGATATAACTTGCTCTACTGACTTCTGTCACTTTAGATTTATCTTGTTTTGAACTTTATGTGATTGGAATTGTATAGCAAGTACCTTTGGTTTCTAGCTTCTTTTGCTAAAAATTGTGTTTGAGAGTTTTATCTGTATTGCTTTGTATAATGATAGTTCATTCATTTTTGTTGCTATATGGTATTCCACTGTACCATAATTTATCCATTTTATTGTTGATGGATGGATATTTAAGTCTCCTTTTTTGGTCTATAAATGAATGAATAATGCTGCTATGAATATTTTTATAATTGTCTTTTGGTACATATACATGCATATTCTTATTGGATGTGTACCTAGAATGGAATTGTTGGGTCAGAGTATTTGTCTCTCAGCTTTAGAGAAACTGTTAAATTGGCTTTGCCAACTAACAGTTTTGTCAGCAGAGTATGAGAATTCCAACTGTTCCTCAGTTTTGCTGGTAACTAACACTGTTAAATGAAAAAAGAAAACATTTGTATGTCAGTTTAATGGTATTCCAGTAGGCTGGTTTTAATTTTAATTTCCTTGATTATTAATAATGTTGGGCCCTTTTCCATATTGGCCATTTAAATACCCACTTTTATTAAGTACCCATTCAAGCCATTTGCCCATTGGGAATGTAGGTAAGTTGGTTCTGTAGTGTCCTTACTGATTTGAGGAATTTTGTACATATTCTAGATTCAGGAACTTTATTAAATATATATATATATATATATATATATATATATATATATATATATATAATAAATAACTTCTCCCACCCTGTGGCTTGTCTTTATTCCCATAATTATGTCTTTGGATGAAAGGTAGTTTTTGATTTTAAGGAAGGCTTATAACTGATCCTTCCTTCATAATTAAAATTTGTTATCCTATTTGTTATCTATAAAGTAAGGAAGCTATTCTACTATTTAAGCTTTTGCAGGCTTCATTCTTTTACATTTCACATTAGTTCTATAATCCACCTGGAATTTGTGTGTGTGTGTGTGTGTGTGTGTGTGTGTACGTGTGTGTGTGTGTGTGTGTGTGTGTGTGTGTGTGTGTGGTGTGAGTTAGGAGTCGAGATTTTTTTTCCATTTAATACCAAAAGCTTCATTTATTGAAAAGTCCATCCTTCCCTTGTGAAACTATGGAAACACATTTGCCATATATCACTTAACAATACACATGTCAGTCTGTTTCTGGACTCCATTCAGTTCCATAGATCTAATTGACTATCTTGGCACCAATTCAAGCTGTCTTCATTTCTGAGTTTAGAGCAAGTCAGTATCTGGTAGAATATGTTTTTATATCTGCTATTTTGTTTTTCTTCAAGATCATCTTAGCTTTTGTAGCCTTTACATTTACATATAGAATTTAGACTCACCTTGTCAATTTTCACTAAAATAACTTGCTGAGTATTTGAGCAAAAATTTTATTTAATCTATAAATTTTGTCTATAGAGTATTGTCTGTGTAGACCATGTCTGTAGATTATTTAGCACTTTCTAAATATATAATTGTATTAACTAGAGATAATGATCATTTCATATCTGCCTTTGTATTACTACATATGTTATTTATTTTTCCCATCCTATTGCACTGGCTAGGATTTTCAGGACACAGTTGAATAGAAGTCACGATGTCAGTCTCCTTGCCTTGTTTCCAAGTGCTAAGGGAAGGCTTTCACTTATTTGTCATTAGATATGATGTCTGCTACATACTATATAATTTAATAGATTATAAGCATCTGCTTCTATTCCTGAACTTCTTAGACTTTTTTTTTTTAATCATGAATGGCTATTGAATTTTATCAATGGTTTTTCTGCATCCGTTGAGTTATTCATACTTTTTTTTTTTGGTCTTATGTTAATGGACTGAATTAAATTAATGAACATTTTAATATAAAAACGACCTGAATTTTTGGAATAAATTCTATTTTATTACCTCTTTATGTCCTTTTAAATATATTGCTTGATACAATATGTTAATATTTTGTTTATAATTTGCATCCGGGTTCGTGAGAGTTGCTGATGTAAAATAGTCCCTTCTTTTAATGTTCTTTTCAGATATTGGTGTCAAGTTTGTGCCAGACTTATGAAAATTAGTTGGCAAGTGTTTCCTCTTTTTTATCATTTGGGAAAATCTTGTTTGTATTTTGTTATTTCAGACTTACATGTTCTCTGGAAAAAAATGGTTAGGTTAATGTTATACCTTCAGTACATGTTTGAAAGAATTCACCTGGGAATTCTAGGTTAGCTTTCTCTATGATAAATTCTCAGTGTCTGTGATAAATACTGGATTATTTGAATTTTCTACTTCTTTTTCTTGTTACTTAGGGTAAGTTGTTATTTTTTTCTAGAGTTTTTTTCATTTCATCGACATTTTTAAAGTTATTTGCCTAACTCTGTTCTTTTTTTTTTTTTTTTTTTTTTACCTATTATTACCTGGAGAATCTGTAAGATGTCTACTTTTTCTTTCCTATTATTAGTAATTTGTATGTATGTCTACACCCCATTTTACCTGCATGCCCTAAAATTCTAGGTGTGACATTTTCATTAACATCCAGCCCAAAATATTTTATAAAATTGATTGGGTTTTCTTCTTTGATGCACAGGTAACCCATAATTCTATTGCTTAATTTCTAAATATTTGAGCATTGTATGAGCTATCATTAGATTCTTATTTCTAGCTTAACTCCTCTGTAGTCAGAGAAGGTACTTTGCTGGGTTTTTAATCATTTGATACATGCTGTGATTTGCCTTATTGTCTAGAATGTCAATTTTGGATATTGTTTCTACCTTAAAAAAAGAATATATGAAAAAAGATGATAATATGTATATTCTTTTTAATGCCTTTTATTGCATTTTCTCAACATCTGTGCTTCAATCTCTGATTATTTTCCTTCTATCTGAAAAATTCCCCTTAGTATGTCTCTCAGTATGGGTCCACTGGTAACATATTATTTCAGCTTTGGGTTTTTTTTTTTACCTCAAATATCTTTATTTCACTTTAGTTTTGAGACATCGGATTTAAGTATTGGTAGGCAGAGTTTTGTTTTCTTTCAGCACCATAAAATATCATTTCATTGTTTCCTGGTTTCCATCATTTCTGATGAGAAGCAGGTTGTCAACCCTGCGATCCCTGGAAGGTAATGTGTTAGGGGTGTGTGTGTGTGTGTGTGTGTGTGTGTGTCTGTCTTTAAGTTTTCTCTTAGATATTGATGTCCAGCAGATTGCTATATGCATGTAACTGTAGTTCCAGTTTTGTATTTCCTGGAGAGCTTCTTAAACATTGGACTTCATGATTTCATCAGTCCTGGAAAGTTCTGCCTCATTCTCTCCCTTTCTTCCCCTCATTCTGAGACTCCAACTGTATGTACATTATAATTTTTCATCTGGTCTCACTTATCTTTTATGTTCTTTTGTACATTCTCATCATTTTTTCACTCTAGCCTCATCCTTCATGATTTCATCTGACTTCTCTTTCTGTTTACTAAGCCTCTCTTCCTCTCTAATACGCTGTTAGACCCATTTATTTAGTTCTTAATATTAGGTATTGTTTTTTCAAATATTTACAATTTCTTTTTATGCTTTCTTAAGACTTTATATTTTGGCATTTGTTCTCTTGAGCATGTTAATCATAGCTATTTTGAATCCATATCTGATAGGGGCTCCTGGATGGTTCAATCTGTTAAATGTTTAACTCTTGGTTTCAGCTCAGGTCATGATCTCATGGCTTCATGGGTTTGAGCCCTTCATTAAGCTCCGTACGGGCAGTGGGGCATCTGCTTGGAATTCTCTCTCCCCCACTCTCTCTCTGCCCCTCCCCCACTCATACTGTCTCTGTCTCTCTCAAAATAAATAAACTTAAAAAATAATAAATCCATATCTTATAACTTCAAATATATGGATTATAGGTTGTTCTACTTTTTTTTTCTTCATTGAGCTTGGGTCACTTCATCCTCTCTCAATGAATGTGTTATGTCCACTATTTTTTTCCACAATGACAATCAATGCCAATAAACACCTTGAAACATGTCTTATTTTGCCCATAAATAATAATTTAGAGTAAGTATAAGTACAGCAGAGTTGCCAAATAAAAATACCATGCACATTATTGCTTTTCTAGAGACTGATTTATTTTCCATAGAAATTGTACCAATTTACATTCCCCCCAACTGTATAATGTTTTACATTTTTTCCATAATCTCAGCAACATTTGCTTTTGTCAGACTTTTAAATTGCTAATCTAATACGTGCGATATATTTTTATTACAATTTCCCTTCAATTCCTGATACATTCTTAATAATTATTGTTTCCAAATATTGTGTTTCTGCCTCAAAACTGTATAGATACTTTCACTTTGGTTAACATGTAAGTAAATGGATAATAATCAGTAAAACAATCATGAAATATTTTTATGTTGCTTATGGTTGTATAAATTTTATTAAATTTGCTACTTTTGTCTTTATTATGAATTGTGTTTTCTATGTTATATTCTATATTATGAATTTTCTTTATTATGCACTGTATTTTCCCCAAAGTCACTAAGATGAATGGCTCAAAATTGGTTTATTGAAGGGCAAAGTAACACCAAGAATGACAACAAAAATACTACTCAAAGCTAATTTTGAAAATATAGAAAAGACACATAGTATGAATTTAGAATTGGACTCAGTATAATATGGAGTAAATAAATCTGAAACGTAAGGACTTACATGAGTGGACAAAAACAAGAAAGAGTGCTAACAGGAATTGTAACCTCTGAACATTGGATTCTATAGGATTGTCATTCCATTTTCCCCTTCGCTCCATTGCCTTGTATGATAAGATAGGGCACCAGGATTTTTGAACAGTAATGCAAATAGATAAATTGCCAAGAATTTGGATTTTTTTCTAATATTCTTTATTCTACATGCACTTTTCTCTACCAGAGTCTAAGGCGTGATTCTATGTAAATACTTGCCATTATCAATATTTTATAGATATGATCACCACTAAGATTGTGAAAGCAAAAACTAAACAATGGTTTTAAATCTACTCGTTGTCTTCTTGAGTTATTATGCCCCATGAATTATCTGGTTTAACCTACAAAATGAAACTATTTTGATGTAAGTAAAAGAAAATTACTTCACATATTTCTTCTATATGTACCTTTCTAAGTCTACATATATAGAAAGCAATAGATTTATTACGAAACTATTTCATCTGAATTTACTCTGAGGACTCTAACTGGATATGAAGTGGGAAAAAAGTGATGGAATGTATTTTAAATTTGAGACTATTTTGAATGATTTACCTTATATTGAGCAGTATTTAAATACCTGTAACAAGTACACAGTCATCCTCCCCTCCTTCTGAGCTAGTGCTGAGTAATGTCTAAAGATTTTTCAGAAGCATGTAGTGTTTACATGCTGAAATCTACTTCTTATTTTCATGCTCCCTGATTTCACTTGATGTGTTCCTTGGCCTTCTTTTCAAGTGTATTTGTTTGTGTTGGGCAAGAAGCCAGTGGTTTTAGTGCATGGAAACCAGGTAGCTGTCAGAAGGACTGTGGGAGCATGTCTAATTTTGCTATATTAAACCTGTCACAAAGCGTTAAGTAAGAGATTACAGGAAGTATGCATAGGGCACATGGTTTATAACTTAATAAACTTGTAGTATTGGGAACCAGCTAAAACCCCTCTCTTTTATCTTCTTTGCCATTTGGTTTCACCAATCTCTTTAAACCACTACTAGAAGAATGGGTGAAACTATAAAAATATTTCATGACCACAAGAAAGCTCTTTCCCAAGTAATAGCCATACCAACAGTTAGTCAGAAATACTTGAGAAGCTAACAAGGATTTTCTTTTCAATCCGCACAAATATCTATTTCATATGCCATGAAAGTATGATGAATCCTTATAATTGCTGATGTCCAAATATCTTTTTAATTTCCTAGAAATCAGATTCTTTGTATAGCTAGCAGTTTCTGCTGCAGAAACCAGAGGACATCCGAATACATTTTTTTTTACGACAGACACTCTTGAACTTAGAACTAAGTAGTACCTCTGATTTTTTTTTTCTAAATGAGCACAGGTGGATTTAAGTATTATGGTGCCTGAAGCATATATGATTTGGAGGACACTACTGAAAAAGAGAGAGAAATGATGTACTACTTCAAATTAGGTACAAGAGTGAACACGTAATTAGAGTGTGAAAGAAATCACAAGCTACAAAGTATAAAAAGCAGAAAAACACAAAAATTGCAAAAACAACATAATATTTTTGAAGTAGCTATCTCACATATCTGCGGTCATGTACTTTGATACTTACTATGTGACAGGGTTTATACTATGATCTTGGAATGGCTACGGCTCGCCTTGTTTCCTCCAATTTTCTCAGAGGTTTTTTTCACTCTTCAGAGTCTAGCACATAATAGGCACAAAAATATTTGTAAAATGAAAGTGGTCTAAGAAATGATTTCAAATTTAAAAAGATTACTCTTCCTGTCTTCCTGCCTTATAAATTTACAGGTTTGTCAGGGCCACAAAGAATAACTCAAACAACCAAAGCATCGAGAATTGGATTAATACATGACATTTTGCATGATATGAGGAAGAATTTTTCTGCATTGGGAAAACAAAAGCTAATGAAGACGTATTATTGGAGCCATTTAAGGTAATTTAACCTCTGAAGAAAAAATGCTGCAAAAAGCAAAATGATTGCCTAACCCCCTTTTCAATAATGTGTTTGCTTTTTAAAAATGTGAGGGAGGCCAGAGGCTCCATCCTCTACATAGTAATCCTAAAAGCAAATGTAAGATATAGCAATTAGGAACCATGAGATAGGCTTTACCCAGAAGGCAGATATTGAAAACAACGTTCAAGTATGGAAAACTAAGTTGAACGGTAGTCGGGTCAGTTGGAATGCAAGTAGGAGAAGTTCACTGTAGGCCACCTTCATGAAGAGCAATAGGGAGAAGACCAAAGACAAAAATGGACCAAATGGTCAGGTTTAGGAAAAACAAGAGGCAAAAGAATCAGGTGAGGCCCAGAAAGTGTATAACCATGTAATCCTGAACACAGAGAGGTCCAAGCAGGCAGATATGTATCTTTCAGCAAGGTAACATCTCTGGAGTGGTGCTAAGTGGACTAGAGTCAGGAAAGTTCAGTCCCAGGTTTGTAGATGTCACATGGCCTTCAGTTCAGCAACATTTGCAAGCAGTCCTTCCTCTTTGAGGTAGCTCAAGGATCTTCCGGAGGTCCAAAATGATGTGCATATTTCCAGAATTTCAGTCCATTACTATTTAAGTCATTCCTCTTCCTCTCCCCTCCCAAGCCAAAGCACAGAACTCTCAATGTTCCCTTCCTTTATATGGTGACTAACTGCCCCATATCACCCAGGACTGCAAGGTTTCCTCACAGGCAGGACTTTCAGTTTTAAAATTAGGACAGTCCTGGGGCCCCTGGGTGGCTCAGTTGGTTGAGAACCCGACTTCGGCTCAGGTCATGATCTCACGGTTTGTGAGTTCGAGCCCGGCGTCCGGCTCTGTGCTGACAGCTCGGAACCTGGAGCCTGTTTCAGATTCTGTGTCTCTCCATCTCTCAGCCCCTCCCCTGCTCGTGCTCTGTGTCTCTCTGTCTCTCAATGATAAATGTTAAAAAAAAATTAAAATTAGGACAGTCCAGTCAAACCAAGATGAGTTGATAACCCTAACTGTGGGTCAAATGATTTTGCAAGTCAGCTCTAATTGCACAATGGAGTGGTAGTAGGGGCTAGCTCATGCTCTGAACGTTAGATTTCCAGTCCAGTGCACCTTTTATCACAGTTTGTCCTGAGAAGATATTAATTGGATAAATGTGCTGGAATTTATTTTCACATTTACATTTGTAGCATATATACGAAGTCCTAGGCTGATAACAAAAATATATTCCTTTATGCAAGAAAGATTTGGGATGCTAATATTGAGATTTTTGGGGTTTTTTTTTCACAATTGCAATTGTGTGTGTGCATGTGGGTGTTTAAATTATACTGTGCCAAATGGGGCAGGATGAAATTTATTACTAGATACTCAGACACCATAGAACAAAAATTCTCATTCTGATAACTAGTCAATTTTCTTGGAGTGGCACTGCCATGGAAATTGAGCCATTGAGCTACTGAGAGAAAGCATTTTCTGAGCTGTAAAGCAAAGTAGATCTTATGAAACCCATAAATTAACATTTGGAATAAGATTAATGCATCATAATCTCACTCCACTTTACAAATTCAATCCTCTATTTCACATACAGGCAAACTGAAATAATGAAGTGCATCAAAAAGCCCATCTCACCTTAGAAATGCTAAGCCTATGGTGTTTATTTTATGCCAGCATTTACAACTATGTGTGTGTGATGCAAGGTGGGAGAACTGGAAGATGTATGGATGTCAACTTGGTCTTCTTAAAAGGTAAGAAGTAAATTATGTATTTTGAATCTACTTGGATGTGTGTCAATGACGGGGCTCAGCATTTGGGGGATCTTAGCATTTCAAATGTGAACACTTTGTGTTGAGATTTCATTGGGTAGTTCTCTTCCATTTCTTTGTCAATCATGTTTAGCATTGGGGGAAAAATGCAACCCTGCACAGAAAAAGCTGCTGAAGGATTTCTGAGAGAATATGAGTTGTAAAGTCATCGTGAAATATTGACTGTGATAATCCAACAGCCCGGTAAATGATGTATAGAAGCTATGGAGATTAAGGCATGTATTCATCCTGGTGTTGACTCCCAGGTTCTCAGCATGATAAATAGGGAAGAGCAGTGAGATGGAGAGTGGAGGACCTGACTGCTAGTCTTTCCATACTGATTGAAAATTTATTCTATTTGAGACATTGTACTAAACGCTTTAATATTAATTACTTTATTTAACCCGCAAAACAACTCTATTAAATGGTATTTCCTCAGTTACAAAGGAGGACATGTTGGGTTAAAGAGTTTAAACACACAGTGGCCAAGCCAAGATTCAATCTCAGGCCACACAGTCCAGAATTCTTTCTCTGTAAATGAATCCCTTACTACATACTGTGAGGCTACATGTTCACTAGTCTACCCATCTTTTGCTTGGTGCACATGGGATTTGCTAGTCCTACAGGTTCCGTAGAGATAATTTTAAATGTTGTACATATGTAATAGAAACCTTAAAAGGCATTCCATTTATTGGTTTGGAAAACAATATAGTTTTTATCAAGATGAATGAAAACAAGCACAGTATTCGTACTGTGATTAAAATTTAAATGACATATTGATGTGAACGGAAACCAGACATGTAAAATACCAATATTGTAACAGTATCACTTTAGGGTGGTAGAATGATGAATGCTTTTTCTGAATTTTCTATAATGTGATATTGTTGTAATGATGAAAGATATAATAAATTTTCAAATTAAAAAAAAATTGACTAAGAGATCACTGGGGGAGAAAACCCAAAGCAAAGTCCTTTCAGAAATTAAACCTACAATAGTCTTCAATTTCTGAAATGAGGTTCATTTCATATGCCAGGTGAACTATAGAATTATGTTTTAGTCCACAGATTAAAAAAAAAATTATCATTCGTCCCTTTCAGTCTTACCCGGGATGAATAGTAAAGGGTGTGAGCCATTCACACATGAAGTAAATATTAGTGGCTGACTGAGCATATAACACCTTTGCCTTTTTTTCCAAAACATGCACCTACAACCTGTTTTCATATAACGCTGGTCAGAGCCCAGAGCAGTTGTTGCATCTGTGTGAGATTATCATTTTCTTACAGGAAAAATTTCATTCAGTTGTGTGTGTTTAATGTATCATCTTTTCTCCCTCTCCGAACCTTGGAATCATAGAGGACTCTTTGCTAACACTTGTAATTTATCTTGATTAATATTTCAAAGGAAGAATTGCTTGGCACTTTGTTAACCATGACTTATTAGGCTAATATCATTTTCTAATAACAGGTTTGCCACACAGATTAAACCCTGGTGAAATGTTTTAAATTTTAAGGGTCTGTTAAAGTATATCAACAGTTTGATTATCACACATAAAAGTAGATAGGTTTGGATAACAAATATATGGATAACAAATGATTGAGCAATAGACATTTCACAACTTTACACGTCTATGGTATGGTCGGTTTTGATGTGAAAGCTCTTAACTTCAATACCGCCTCTAAAGCAGTCACCTTGTGAAGCTGGTAAAATTATGTTGCCGTCACTCAAAACACTGCTCTTATTTGAGCTACTTTCATAGAACACCAAAAATTAAATTCTGTTCCTATACAGGCCCCCCTCTCTATTTTAGCCGACTTTTGTCAAACCTTTGGCTATTTTCCAAAACATTGAATCTACTCAGGAAGAATAAAGATCCCATTTCAGTGGGTGAAGAAACTACTCTGAAGTCCAATCCGAAAGATAATGTTAAATATTTTGAATAATGTTAATAGTGAGTGTTAAAGTAGACGTACAGCCTTCAAAGATGGAAACTGATGGCAGCACACTCACTTGGAAGTTTATGTTTGATTTGTGGAGTGGACAAACGGTTGGCATAAATGCCTGTAAAAATTTCAGAAACTTAAAGTATTGACGATAAACCCCTTTGAACATATAAAGGTTCCCTTTGATGAAGCATATGTTGAGATTAGTTCTTATTTAAAACCCTGTATGGAATAAGTTAAATAATTGATGTATATTTAAACTAAACAAGCAATTCAGTAATATTGCTGTTAATATTCACGCCATAGGTCCTTCCACTATGGATCCGTCATCTGTACCACTGTCCTCTTCACATTTCTCCATCTTGTCTCCAAAGATTTTATGAGATCATTAAAGCCTACTCAAGATCCTGATGCATTTACTTGTCAGAATATTTCTGGTATATCCCTGTGTAAAAACTAGTTTATGCATTTAGTACTAGAAGTGTTCAGGAAAGGAAACAAACACTATTAACTGAAGTAGTTCTGAATGTAATTTCTGAAGAAATTGGGACTTAAATTGCACTTGGAAGAATTTGAAGAACTAGGAAATTTATGGATTACTGATAAAAGAGTTAACACACCTAACTACTGTCTATCTACAGTACTATGTGTATATAACTGGGTGTGAATTTACAGAGATTTGTCTTTAATTTCTTCAATATTTATGCTATCCTCAAACTTCTGAACAGAAAAGTAAAACTAGATCTATCTGACATAGTCTTCAGGGCCCAACTTAATTCTCAATTTCTTAGTAAGCATTTCTCTAATTAAAGCAACTCTGATTGCCTTTCCTTCTCTAAATGTCTCATGTAACATCCTTTGAAGTCCTCATTTTGGCATTTTATGAAACATCATCTTTACAATGTCACTAGCTCTTTTATTATGTTTTCCATCTCCCCAAGAGAGATCATAAGTTTCCAGAGGAAGATGGCCGTATTACATACTTTTTGGATTCCCTGCATAGCAGCTATCACAAGAGTAGACTCTTAATATATACTGGCTGAATAAATGGGAATAGCCAATACGGTTTTTTTGTTTGTTTGTTTGTTTGTTTTTACTATAGCAAGGGTTTTGGTATTTCTACATAAATGTAGGTGAGTGAATGCATACGTGTGTGTGTGTGTGTGTGTGTGTGTGTGTGTGTGCTTGTGCACGTGTGTTGAAATTTATAGTTTCTCAGTGTGACTTTTAAACAACAATTTAAATGAAGAAAAAACCCAAAGCTCAATTAATATGACACGTATAACAAATTGTAAACCATCAGCTTTACATATATAATACTAAATATCATTAAATTAATTCCAACATTCATTTGCATTTCTGGGGTAAATTGGCTTTTTCATGATTTTTTATGTTTATCCTATCCCTGTGGTAAGTTATAAAGTTATTGGGAACGAAGGTTGGTCTTCAATGTATAGGTTAATTTTCAAAACAAGCAAGAAAGTTTTCTACTTTCAAAGTGTGCTGAGAGCATTTGATGAGCTTCTGTGGTCATGAGGATTAAATAGAAACGAGACTTCCACTCCCCTCACTAGTGACAAAGGCAACCTGGAATCCACCCATGCTCCTCTCTTTAGGATAGAGTTCGCTGATTTATCAGTTTATTTTCAGTCTATCTGTTTGATGGTCATTTTCAAAAGGACCTGCTGCAAGTCAGTGTTCCCTCTTCCTCCTTGATTTACACCTGCGGTTCTGTAATGAGATATCAGCAGGTGGAATACTGCCGAGAATTATTCTTCAGAATTAGCTCAGGAAGTGTTGGCTTCCCACAGCTGGAAGGCAGACACTGAGGTATGTCAAAGAGGAGAACTTCCTGGATTGGGTGTTAAAGGACCTGGTTCTATTTCTGGCTTCACCATGAATTAGCGTGTGACCTAGGATAAGTCACTTCGCCTCCCTCGTTTTAACTTAATTTTCTATAAAGTTGAGGTGGTGGGAGTAGATTACTTTTGAGATCCCATCGTGGTCTAAAACCCTAGAAAGCTGGTTCACAGGTGAAATTGTTCCTTTAGAGAACTGAGACAGACTCTAATAACAAAATCTTCAATAGGCATGAAAAATCAGTGTTGCTTCCTCTTTTTGAAGGGCAGAAAACCTGTACCACCCCCTTTGTTTTTCACATATCTTTTTTTGAAAATAGTGAAGCCTGAGAGCTTTTAGGAAAGAAACAGCTTGTGGTTTTTCCCCGTAATAATAATAATACATAAAAAACAAAAAATAAAGTGTACAAAGCCACTCAAAACATGGCTGTCTACCATTCTAGAATTACCAGCGACATCACAGAGACTATAAATCCTCAATTCATGTATTTACATGTAAGGGTGAAGATTTAATCTTTGCTTTTGCTACTAAAAATTAGAAACAAGTATTTAAATGGTACGAAGTTGTAGGACTTGGGGATCTCTTCAGAGCCTTTTCTAAATACAACTGTAAAATGAATTTTTGTATTTAAAAAAGCGTGCTTATAACTAGGGCACATGTCACAGTTTGGCGGCCACAGTTTGATAAGTTTTGCCCCTGGGAAAGGCAAATGGACTGCATCCAAGCTGTCACACAGAATGCCACTTTGTGTCCCCAAAGAGGGTGCTGCTATTTGACACACTGGAAAAGTCTCTTGTAAGAAGGATGCTGTATGGGATTGCAATGTGATTCAAGGTTTTGGTTCCCTTTGGGTTGGGTCAGGTTTCTTACTACTCTGTTCATCTCCCCATTTGTCATAAACATAGCCACTTCGTCAGTTTGGTTAGTTGAATAATTAGCACGAAGAAAAAAATCATCAGAATCATTTTGGACTGCTGGGAAAACCCAAGCAACGCTGGCTGTTAAAAGCTGTTAATTGCAGTTTACAAAAGAGAAATCCCTTATCTTTGAAAGTTCACTTGCTTGAGTGACTCATTCTTCCTGGGAGGGATTAATGCTTAATTAGAGAAAGATGCTAAACAATCTGATGTGCTTCCTGTATGAAAACCTTACCTTAATTTTAAAGATTCTTAACAAGGTAACATGTTAATTATTTAATGAACGATTTGTGCTGAGAACTAGAGATATGTGTTAAAATAGCAAGGCTTATCGCATTGGCACGGCTCCCAGAAATCCACGCACCGACTGTTCTAAGTTTTGGTGCCAAAAGCCTGTTTGTTGTTGTTGTTGTTGGTGGTGGTTTTGTTTTCATGCCTCTGAGTGTAAACATGTTTGTTAAAGCACACTGTCGGGAGGGGAAGCCAGGAGGACCAGGGTCGGTGAGCCTGGTGGTCAGGAAGGTGAGGGTGGGAGAAGGACAGCAAAGAGGACGAAAAGCAGCCAGTGGCCATCCTACTTTTGGAGTGCGACTGCATTCTACGTACAAATACCTGGAAATCGCTGGACGCCAGCCTCGCTGCAGGATATAAGGAAGTTAGAAAGAGGAGCATGTGCACTCTGGAGGAAGGTAACAAGGCATTGCAAGCCCAACTTCACACTTTGCTTGTCTGTCAGGGAGTTTTCTCCTTCACAACAATACCCCAATGTTTTGGTAGGCAGACTCCAGTTCACTTAGTAAGTGAGAGGCACGGGTGGAATGCCAGGTATGTCTACAGAGCGAAGCAGTGCAGGCAGGCTGACGCCAGGAGAGAATAGGCAGGTACCTATTGAGTTACAGGATTTCTACAAATCTAATCCGCATGTAATGTGAGACTTATTACAGAGCCAGCCTCTGCTAGGGCTGTGAAGTCTGAGGCTATGAACAGTCTCTGAAGCAATGATCCCAGTTAACCCATTGAAACCCAGCCTCGCTTGACCAAAGCCAACAGCCTCTTATCCTTGTAATGCTGTTGAAGGGTGATAGTGATTACAAGCTGCCTCCAAATTGTATAAAAAAAGAATCCTCAGAGTAAGATATTATTGAACTGAAACAGAGATATTTAATATGCCTGCAAACAGTGAACACACGATTACAACCACAGCAACTAGGGCTATTTTAAGGTACTCTCTATTTAATATGTCTGACACTGGATAGTCTATACATTACTAATGATGGGCATCTATAATTTATGGTACATTTTTTCACGTGATAAATTTGCTATGAAAATTTTAAATAGCAAAATTATTTATCAGTATTTAAAAAGCATCTACTTAAGGGAAACATTTTTTTCCCTAGGTCATCTTCATTAATTATTATAATAAATTGATGATAACTTTATTAAGGGAAGGAAACCAGAATTGCTAATACAAATAGGAAAGAGACCCAGGCACTAGAGTCTCAAATATTCATGATGTATGTCATATACTTTTCTTGATCATCAGCTAACAAACCTCCTTGGAAAGTGGGCAAAAGAAATGAAAGCATTTCTATACCTAACATATGATCTTAAAAATTCCCTAAATGAGGCTTGAAAGGTTAAAAATGATCAGTCTTCCAGCCTCCCCTAATTACACACAGATAAGAAAATTAAGACAATGGTTCTTACATTATCAATGTAATTGGGGTAAAATCATAACCCAAATAATTCACATTACAAGATAATCTTAAGGCGGATTCACTAATAAATAGCATTTAATTTCAGAAATATTCTACGAAGGCATGGCTCCAAATTACTTTTATCTGGTTGATAACCTTCTTGGATATGGTTATATCCATTACCATATCCAGATAGCTTGAATATTTCTGCAACATTAACTTTCTAAAGTTTTATCTATTAACACAAAGATGCTAAAATCAAGGATTTAAAAGTCTGTGCACTGATATGAGAATTCATATTTGTTGAGCATCTTCTGTGGTCCATGTATTCCAATAGGTACTTTCGGTGTGTTAACTTATTTACACATTTTTATGATTCTTACTTTTTGGATGAAGAAAAGGAGGCTAAGATCAAGTAGCCGGTGAGAAACAGGTGCAGAATTTAACCCAGGAATGGTCAATTCAAAGCACGTATAGAGTGGAACTAAATGTGGGAGATAAGACAGCAGTCCTCCAAAGAGGAGGAAAGTCTAAAACTGAAAAGAACAGTAGATTTGTTAACTGGAGATCTGGGTCGAAAAAAGCCTCTGCTACTTCCTTGTTTCTGAACGGACATACATTGCTGAGTTCCTATGTGTCTAAACATGCTCCCTTTTGAGTAGGGATGGGTAAGTTACATCATCATGCTTTTGTGAGGCCTGAAATCACAAGTGACCACAAGTGTATAGAAGATGTGTGGTGGGTGATATTAAAGTTAGCTTAGCTCTGTGACATATCGCACAAATCTCTCTATGTGCCTTGAACCATGTGCTTTTCTATATATGCACAGTGCATCACAACAATGATTCTCTATGTGGAACGGGTGGCAGAGAAAGGGATAAAAAATGAGGCCATTTCCCCTGCTCCTGGATGAACTGCACAGCTCGGGGAGAATGTATTGAAGGAGGCTGCCTCAGAACAACATTGCAAAGTTTGCTTTTAAGTTGATCTGTGGCATTAAAGCCAACCCAATCCTAAATTTATTCACTCCCCAGCACTGCTTATTTCTTTCAAGCTATTGCCAACTTTATCCCTGTTTAACCTTTGTGGTAGATAAGAAGATGCTATTAAATTTTGGACTACTGAGTAGGCCTCTTGAAAACAGCAGTCAGATTTAGAAAAAGCATGTACAGTGATGTTCTAAGCAGCTTTTTAAAAAGCATAAAACACTGATTAAAACATAAAAGGCTGATTAAAACACTGCAGAAGACAGTTGCAGAAATAGCATCTTTTTGATGCTGTTTCTAATCCCCAAGTTATTAATATCTTTAATATTTGGTAAAAATAAGAATTCTCTAATGTGAATGAATGGTTTTACAGAGTGATAATATCTTATATTAATTGTTGCTTTGACTTTGGTTTTAATATGGCATGAACATTTAGGCCAGATACATATTTAAAATGCCGAAATATCTCTATAATTAGGTATATTTCTATATTTTATAGGTTACATTGAAAATTACCAACGAAAATAAGGCTTAAAAGAGTTCATTTCTACAATAAGAAAAGCAGCATTCATGCTTGTAAATTAATTTTTTAAAGAAATGCTCCAAAGTTTGAAAGCAAACATTAAAATCTTAAAAAATAGTATCTAGGGGCACCTGGATGTCTCAGTCGGTTATGAGTCCGACTTCAGCTCAGGTCATGATCTCGTGGTTCGTGAGTTTGAGCCCCATGTCGGGCTCCATGCTGAGAGTTCAGAGCCTGGAGTCTGCTTCAGATTCTGTCTCTCCCTCTCTCTTTCTGCCCCTCTCCTACTCGTGCTCTCTCTCTCTCTCTGAGAGTCAAAAATAAATAAACGTTAAAAAAATAGGATTTAAATCTGAACTGTTTAAAATTCAACTTCTTGATATATTTTCTGTGTGTACTTTAAAAAAGGGTATTTTACCATTATTGGGTGGGTGTTTTACCAATATTAAGTTGTTGGGTAGTGTTGTTCAAATTTACCATATACTTGTTGACTTTTTGTCTACTCATCCTATAAATTATTGAGAGGGCAGTATTGAAACCTATACCTATACTTGTGGATTTATCTGTTTATTTATCTGTTTAGGCACATCCTTGTTTAAGATTGTTATGAATTGATGCCCTTTGCATTATAAAATGATCATCTGTATCCTGAAAATATTCTTTGATCTAAAATCTACTTTGTCATATACTGATATAGCCACTCTAACTTTCATTTTATGAATGTGAGCATAAGTTTAATTTTTTTTCATCTTTTAATCTATTTGTTTCCTTTTACTTTAAGTGCATTTCCTATAAGCAGCATACAGTTAGTTGGGTCTTGACTTTTGCATTTAATCGGACAATATCTGACCGTCAATTATGTAACCCACTTAAAAGTTAATATGATTATTGATACTGTTAGGTCAATTAGTGTGCTTATTGATATAGTTAGCTTTATATACATCATGTTCCTATTAATTTGATATATCCCCTCTCTTCTTTATTTCTCCTTTTCTCTTTATCTGGCTTCTTTTAGGTTGGGTGTTTTGACAATGCCATTTTATCCTCTTTGTTGGTTTATTAAGACTCTGTGTTACTTAATTTTGTGAGGTTGCATAGTACATATTTAACTTACCACAGGCTACCTTCAATGAATATTATTCCAGTTCATGTATAGTATACAATCATTTCTTCTTTCCTAGACCTTATACTCTGTTATGCATTGTATTTTTGTCTGTATTATAAACTCTAAAATGTATTGTTTTGATTGGACAGTTCTATTTTACAGTGATTTAAATAATAAGAAAATAGTCATATATTCTCCTTCTTTAGTAATCATTTCCAATATTCTTCATTTCTTTGTACAGCTCCACAAAGGATTTCATCTAGTAATACTCATCTGTATGCCACCTCATATAATTTTTCTTCTGTTTGAAGGGCTTCCTTGAACATTCCTTGCAGTACAATCATGCTAGTGATTAATTCTTTCACTTTTATGTGTCTATTTTTCCTTAGTATTTGAAAGGTATTTTTGCTGAATATAGAATTCTAGGTTAACAAATTTGTTTTCCAGTACTTTAAAGATGTTGTTCTACTATCTGCTCATGTTTATTGTTTCCAATGAGAAACCTGCTCTCATCCTTTTTGTTTCTCTGTATGTAATATGTCTTTCCCCCTCCGCCCCCCGGTTGCTTTTAAAACATTCTTTCTATCACTGTTTATTAGTACTTTGATTATGAGGGGTCTTGGTGTAGTTTTCTTCATGTTTCTTGTGCTTGGAGTTCATTGAGCATCTTAAGTATATGGATATATTGTTTTAATTAGATCTAGAATAATTCTGGCCATTATTAAAAAAAAATTCTTGTATCTCTGCCCTTCTTCTTCAGGGACCCCACGCACATTCATATTAGGTGGCTTGAGGTTATCCATGAAGACACCAAGGCTGTACTAATTTTTCAAATTTATTCTGTTCTGTGTTTCATTTTAGATGGTTTCTATCCTCATGTTCACTAACCTCTTCTGCGATACTTAATCTGCTTAATCTGTAATACTTAATAACATCCAGTTTATTTTTTTTCATCTCACCCATTATAGTTTTCATCTCAAAAATTTGACTTGTTCTTTTTTTTATGTCTTCCAAAATATCCAATTAACTTTTTGAACAATGGAATACAGTTAAAATAACCGTGTTAGTGTTCTTGTCTGCCAGCATCCCTGTCAGGTCTGGGTCAATTTCCATAGATTGATTATTCTCCCTATTATGGGTCCTTTCTTTCTGCTTCTTTGTGTTTTGGGACATCTTTAATGGATATCAGACATTGTTAGGTGAGAGATATTTTGCATTCCAGTAAATATGCTTTTTTATAAAAGGTCTATTTATTTTTGAGACAGAGACAGAGAGAGAGAGAACAGAACCAGGTGAGTGGCAGAGGGAGAGAGGGAGAGAGAGAACCCCAAGCAGGCTCCACACCGCCAGTGCAGAGCCCTACCCAGGGCTTGATCTCACAAACCATGAGATCATGACCTGAGCAGAAATCAAGAGTTGGATGCTCAACTGACTGAGACACCCAGGTGCCCTGCATTCCAGTAAATGTTCTTGAACTTTGTTTTGAGATGCCATTAGGTTACTTGAAATAGTTCAATCATTTTGGGTCTTGTTTTATAATTTTTTTAGGTAGGTGTGGCTCAGTGCTCATTTTAGGGGTAATTATCCTTCATTTCTAAGCAAGATCTTACCTAGTACTCTACCAAGTGCTCCTTGAATTATAAACTTTTCCAGTATGGTAGAAACAGGCATTCTCCAGGCTCTGTGTGAGCTGCAAGTACTCTATCCTTGAATCATTTTAGGTGGCTCTTTTCTTAGCCTCATGTAGTTTCTTTATGTACATGTGCTGATCAGTACGATGCTAAATATTTAGGTAACTTCTGTAAACCTCTGAGTTTCTTTCTCTGTGTAGTGTCCTCCTCTCCAGTACTTGACCTGTGAACTCTTGTTCCCTTGGTCTTCCCAGATGCTCTGCTCTGTTTTCTCAATTCAGGGAGATCCCAGACTCCGAGTGGCTTTTCTTTTTCTGTGCTGTCGCCTTGAACCTTTTCAAGATAGAAAGCTTGGACAATCATAAGGTTCACCACACTCTCTGTTTCTTCAGGATTTCTATAAGTTGTTGCGTAGTGTCTCGTGTCTTGAAAACCACGGCTGTATTTCATGAGTTTTGTCTTTTTGTTATCGTTTCATTCTAGAAGATAAACCTAGTCACTGTTTCTTCATCTTGGTCAGACACAGGTAAAACTCAATTTCTAAACCACACAGAGTAATGTAATAATTCTAGGAACTGGAATTGTTCTTATCAATTTCTAGTTTCTCATTGAATAGTTGAGGACATTAATGCACAAAAAAATAAGTAGTGTTTATAATATCATACAACTAGTTATGTTGAGAGTATTAAGAATTTATGTATTCTTATGCCTATATTCTAGAATTTGTCTGTATATGTTTTAGTTATAGATACATTTGAAAGGAATCCCAAAGTCATCCCTTTTTCCATTCCCACTTCTTAATTCTCAGATATTGTGCAGAAACCAGAGGCTACTGTGGATCTGGGCAAAGAAATAGAACTAGTTTAACTATTTCTTCTGTTTCCTGATATGCCTAAACTGAAAGCAGAAAACCAAAGGTTAGCCAGGGAATTTGCCTCACTGTGCTGATTCTCCCTCAGTCATAGTTCAAAACTAAAACAAAAACAAGAAACCTTCTATGTGAAGAGAAATCCCACAAGACCATTTAGCCTAAGAGAGTTAGAAACTTAGAGTCAATGTGGACTCCCAAACAACAGATTAATTATCAGTGGCATTGCCCAAGGTAATCAATAGCTCTCCAAGGAAAGGTCCATATTAACCACATGGAAAAGGTTAAGGATAGGTGGAAGTTGAACAAGTGAATGAGACATTTAAGGACAACACTCATACTACAAAATTAGTCCTTTTATTACCTTGTTATTCTTTCAGTTCTTTCTTCTATAATACCACCTATAAAACAATCTCAAAGAGGTACTGATTCATACTACAGATTAAATCTCTGATAGATAAACACTGGTGTTATCCAATCTAAGGTATTTATAATTTAAAAGAATAATCTTGGTAATTCTAAGGTAGCATTTCTGAAAGTGTATGCCATGATCATTAATAAATGCTCATGAAATTAAAAAAAAACCTTCTGAGTTAAATATTTGGCTTCTCAAAGTTAAGCAGTTTTCTTTATTGTGGGCTCTTCAGTCTCCAAGTCAGTGATGGACAAGTATACATCTCTAAGAGAGCAAATAAAATATTCATCATTTCCCTTGGGGACATTATTTCAAAACTAGTGTTCTATAAAAGTATGTTGAAAAAGTTAACCTAAGAAATAAATTCTATGGTTACATTTTCAGATGTTATAATAGTTTGGTGGGAAAGTATTTTTGAGGCTAAGAACTCTTTTTTCGAGACCTAAGAAAGTTAACAACTTCAGTCCTTCCAAAGGTGACCTTATGAATTTTTCAAATCAGTTTGTTGAATACTATCTTTCTAGAAGGCTTGCATAGAAACTATGCTCCAACAAGAGAAATTAACAGACATTTTCTGCCCATGATACTTCCCAAGCAGGAACCATTACCCCTTAATTACAGAACACTGAAATTGTATTTTGGGGAACAAAGAGGAAAAACCTTAGATGGGTGGCATAAGGAGGAGGAATTAGGGGTTCATTTTCATTTCCTTCCAAACTAATTGCCTAAAAAGCTTTTTATTTCATCAGGAAGTACACTAACAAATGGCCTCCTTGACTTTTGCTAATCACTTTATTAATGCTTTAGCCAGATTTTAAAATATGCAGTAGTATTAATATCTGAGGAGAAAAACCTTTATTGTGCATAAATTACAAATTTACTATCTCAATTGCCGTTGACTTTTAATGTTTCCTTTCCAGAAAAGCCCTAGTGCATATTCTTCAGGGAGCAATTCTGCACTCTTAAGGGAATGAACTGAATGACCTAATAGGTCCTTCCATCTTTAATTTCTGTAATTCAGGAAAGCCTCATAAAACACAAGCTTCCTTCGTGAATTAACTTTTCTCTGAAAGTATTGAAACCACTTTCTTGCTTTCTTTGGAAGTACTTTAAAATGTTTAACAATATTAGAAATATTTACTGGACTTACGTTGAAAAATATCAGCTAAGTTATACTTGATGCTTCAAGTGTACTTCTTCTGAAAGATACAATATATGACCCGTGACCTCTTCACTTCTTTTCCAATTATAGGAGGCCATCCATTCACAACAAGAAAATGATTTGGGGGAGAAAGAATCTTTAAAAAAAGTCAAATGAAACTAACAACTAATTAATTACCTTTTATGCAGAAAGTATGGTGCTAAAATACCATTGTTAAAAGAGCAAAGGCATTTATAAAAACTCAGAAGTGGTATTATATCCCTGTTTTAAACTTTCCAGCAAACGTAATAAAATATATATAATAATTGTTATTGAAAATAATGTGTGCTAGGGAGCATGAAAACTCCAGAGGAGATATAGACCTTGAATTTTTACCATAAATGTTTGCAATTTAAGAGGAAAAGCAAAACTTACTGTTATAGAATAATTAGTCGCAACATAATGAGTCACGAATTTTATGAATACGAGTGTTCTGTTGGAGCTATAAAGGTGGGGGTATGCATAAAGACGAATGAGTTGAAAGGTCATGTGCAACTCCTATCTCTACCTCCCAGAACCTGTGGTCAAATACCTATCACGATAAAAATTCTCTACCTTGGAATTCAAATTTCGGAAAGGTTTGGGGTTCCATGAAACACAATATCATCTGCAAAATTGTGTGTTTGTGTGTTTTTGTGTTACCAACTTTTATGACATATTCACGGGTGCTTGTGACCCTAGAATGTTTAAAGAGAGTAGATATTGTCTTAAATGGTTATAATTTTAAACTGGCGTAAAAATTCATTTAAATAGCATAAATTATAGCATTCAAAATAAAATCTATTTAGATGATATCAGTAAATTAATAGTAGCCCCATTTTGTGACTTACTTGGTAGAAAATGTCAACTTATTTCCAACTGCATATTATTGAATATTTTTCAACATCATTTGATAGTGGTAAACCACATAACTTTGTTTTTAGCACATATCTCCCCAAAGTTCAGATATAAAGCTATACCAAATAGACATGAACTTTGGTATTGACTTTGGAAGGACATAGTACTAAAGAATGGCATTTCCAGATTTAAAACACAAGTCAATCAATAGATGATTAGATAAACAAAACACAGTATATAGATCAAATGGAACATTATTCAGTCATAAAAAGTAATGAGGTTCTCGTGGATGCTACAAATGGATGAAACTTGAAAACATTATGCTGTGTGAAATAAGCTAGACACAAAAGGACACATATTATATGATTCCACTTATATGAAATATCTAGAATAGGTAAATTCATAGAAACAGCAAGTAGATTAGAGGTTACTAGGGACTAGAGAAAAACAGAAATAGAAATTTATTGGTTCATAGGTATAGACTTTCATTTTGGGGTGATAAAGATTTTTAGAAATAGTGGTAATGCTTATAGAGCTCTGAATGTAATTAATGCTGTTGAATTGTACACTTAAAATGGTTAAAATGGCAAGTTTTGTATTATGTATATTTTACCAGAAATGTTTAAAAATAATTGAGAATATTTTCTTGCTTTGCCTTTCTTATATGGATCTTAGAGTTTAATTATCTTCACCCTGAAAATCCAGGGGTTATAAAACATTTACACAAGTCAACTACTCTACAGATAGTGGCATTAAGAGTAACTTGTTTTGATTAGTAACCTATGTTTGTAAAAGACAAGATGAAATATTGACCAAGATATGAGTATCAGTGAAAAATAAAATAGAAGACAAGTAAGCAAAAGACCTTTGATCCATGTTAGCAGTGGATGAAGCACCACAGTTATACCCATTTCTGGGACATTGAGCTCTTTGATAAAAAGAGGAGAAATGATGTGGTTGATGGAGAAGAGAGGGTTCTAGGATAAGAATCAGGAGATCAACATCCTATTCTGAATTCCATTGTTTCTATATATAGTAATTCTGGAAGCTTGCTTCTCTGTGTTTTCCTTCTCTTACTTGTAAAGTAAAAGGGTTAGTTGACTATTGTTAGGTATTCTAGCTGTAAAATTATATAGATATCTGATTTCAGGCATGTAATTCAATGAGAGATCACTTGTTGAAGCCAATTCTTTAAAATAAAATGTTGATGATTTTTAGAATTCTAATTCTTATTTATCACTGTCAGTACTGTCTAGAAATTTGACATTATCATTTGAGTCTAATAAGTTAATTTTTGTGTGTGTGGATACATTTCATAATTTAAAATAATGACTTGATTCTATCAAGATGCTCTTATGAAATTCTCTATCAACATATTCTTCTAAGAATAGGGTGTGGCATTTAAGCTTGGAGACTACAGAGTATAACCAAACTATGTACCATGAACTCAGTTTGTACTTTTGGCCATGTTAATCAATTTGAAAAATAATTGTTGATTTTAAAATTCACTGGAAATTGTTAAGTTCTGAAAAAGTTAATTGAAGACTCCCTTCTTGATATATGGCAAATATCATTTTCTTCTTTTTCACAAAAGAACTACAAAGGTATCTTTAACTTTACAAGTAATATTCCTTTTGAATAGATCATCCATCCTGTGTAGCTACTATTCCTCGTATTCTTTCAGTTCCATCTCAAAATCCTTTCCCAGAAAGTTTCAAAACTCCCACCAAATTAGACACTTGTAGAAGGTTGAAGCTAGGATGTGTTTTCAAGTCCACTGCATGACCTGTCCATACAACTTTCACAAAAGCCATGTAGTTTTGAGGTTGAAAGTGGCAATGGTAAGAACAATAATCCCATACAGTTTGTAAGCACAATTCTTAAAAATTTTCCCTTTGAATATACATCTTTAATGTGTAAAATTTATTGTAAACATTTAAAATATTTTACCACTTTTAGATGAATCACTTTGTTTAGATATTGGGTTCCCCAACATATTTCTAAAAGAAGGAAAAGATGCCTTCTAGTTATTATTTGATCCTACCCTAATATAGTAGCCATTAAATCACATGATAGACATTAGTTTTGTTGTTCCTTCTTTTTTTTTCTCCTTTCATTGCTTTCCTTAACTTCTTATAGCTATTTCTTGTAAGAAATCTCAGTTTCTCAGTGAGTTTGAAGTACACAAGGTATATCAGCAAACTCACAACAACTATGGATTATGGCATAACTTTTAGTCATGTTACAGCAATCCCAGGGTCTAGGTTCTCCAGCTTCCCCAAATGCACTGTATTGTCAATCATATCTAGGGTTAAGCATGTCTAAATGGCCTCTCAGTTATGGTGCAGGGTAGTATTTGGACTCAGGTGATCCAGTCAATAATCTTCATTGATTTACTACCTAATGTCTCAGAACTTGTCCACTCTCTTTGGGACCAAAGCTTTACCTTTACTGCCCTTGGGACGTTTGAATACCATTAAGTCCTCCTAGACTTCTTTAACATGGGTTACATTATGTATCTTTCACCTAGGGCACACTACAGTAATATGGGCAGGTGTTCTATTGAGTAAACCCTAACTTTTTTTTTTCCAAATTATAGTACTTGGTTATATCCTTCATTACCATGCCTCACTCAAAACTTTAATCCTCCTAGAATATATAGTAACTGATGCAGAATCATTGTTCATTCACTGTGCAGTAAACAGGCATACCTAACAATGTATCTACAGTCCTTTAAATTTCCTCTATAATAGTGTTCTTTTGGTGATACAAGAAAATGGTGAATTATTGTTCCTGTTGGGACAAAAAGAGGTGCAAAACAACTTAGAATTAAACAACTTTGAAATAGACATTTTATTTTTATTCTTTTTTTTTTTCATTTTAAGTAATCTTTACACCCAACGTGGGGCTCAAACCCACAACCTTGAGATCAAGAGTCACATGCTCGCTCCACAGACTGAGTCAGCCAGGCACCCCAGAAATAGATATTTTAAAGAGTCAACACAAATTTAAAGCAATTCCTTTAAATAATCCAGTAACTTGTTATTGGAAAAATGTCTTAGTCATCCGAACATATAATGCCATCAAAGGGCTTTTCCATTTGGTAGATACATTGTCATAGGGAAACTGCATTTCTAGGGACATTATCTACAAATGTTTCCCAGAAAAAAGATAAGGAAAGCTATTCTTTTTTATAACAAATATGTCTTCTCACTGGTCCTCTATTGAGCCTTACATCAGTGGATCAACAACTTTGTGAGATTCCAGATTTGTCTTAAAAACGATATACTCACTGGTAATCAGCTTACAAAATGATTTTATAAGCACTGAGGAGGGGGCGGGGTAAGGCAGAGGAACAGGTATTCAGCTTGCTGTGAGTACACTATGTCATCCCATCCAGCACTCTGATACAGCCTTCCTGCTTTAAAGTGCAAAAGCACAATCTGGGAAGTCTTCCAAATCCGTTTTAAGAAAGAGGAAGCACTTGCCAGGATACAGGAAGCACTAAACACAGTACTGGTATTTTGTTGTGTTCTTTCAGCAAGCATTGCCAGAACTCTCCAAGAACGTTTAGTAATGACAAATAATGGGAAATTTGAAATTTGACATGGGAGATTATCTTTTTTTTTTTAATTTTTTTTTTCACGTTTATTTATTTTTGAGACAGAGAGAGACAGAGCATGAACAGGGGAGGGTCAGAGAGAGGGAGACACAGAACCAGAAACAGGCTCCAGGCTCTGAGCTGTCAGCACAGAGCCCGACGCGGGGCTCGAACTCACGGACCGCGAGATCATGACCTGAGCCGAAGTCGGCCGCTTAACCGACTGAGCCACCCAGGCACCCCAGAAATGGGAGATTATCTTAGCCCAATTCCAACGAACTATTTTTCTCTGGAGGCAAATAGTAATTGTCAAGTATAAAATAAAAGTTTCTTAGGAATATGAGGGCATGTATGGGCATAAGATCTGATCCTCAGAAGTCTAATATATACGTTCATTAGTTTTAAATTTCCTGTTTAGTTTCAACAGTGTGGTTCCAATATTAGGTTTATAAGAAGCATTAAGGGGCGCCTGGGTGGCGCAGTCAGTTAAGCGTCCGACTTCAGCCAGGTCACGATCTCGCGGTCCGTGAGTTCGAGCCCCGCGTCTGGCTCTGGGCTGATGGCTCAGAGCCTGGAGCCTGTTTCCCATTCTGTGTCTCCCTCTCTCTCTGCCCCTCCCCCGTTCATGCTCTGTCTCTCTGTCCCAAAAATAAAAATAAACGTTGAAAAAAAAATTTAAAAAAAAAAACGTTAAATAGAGGTTTTGTGTTTTTGCCTAATTTCTAGCTCTTCACAGACTTTGGAAAAGTATCCTTGATTAAAATTTTAAATAAATAAATAAACTTAATGTGGTTTTATTAGATGTTAGCTTACCTAGTCTATGATTAAATTATTTTATTATTTTTCAAAAATTTATAAATAACTGTTGCATTCATTGTATCCTTTTCAGTGTAATTGGGGAACTAAAAAAACTTAAAATAATATTTATTATTATTATTTTATGTTCTTAAAAGGAAGGCCTATTGAAATAAGTATATGTACTAAATAAGGTTAAAGGGAAGGTGAGGTTATTATCACTCCATTGAGGTTGATGATGGGATTTTTGTCTTTGCAAGTTCTAGAGTAACTGCAGCTTTTATACATCCAATTGAGCATCAGTATTTGTGTGGCCAAAGTGATTGGCTTATACTCTTCTTGAAAAGAAGCCAAAGATTGCAGGCAATACAAGTTAGGTAATTGTTGGGTTTTTTTCTAATATCTTCTGGAATTTGGAAATGGTTCCAGAAATACTAAATTTCTGAAATGTCATTTAAGGAAGAGTAAAATCATCCGTAGTGGAAATAAATTAACACAGTAATGAAAAGTCTACATGGCTTAGCTAACATATTAACAGGGTTAATATTAAAACTGTCTGTATCTGTCTGAATTTTAGTCATTCTTTCATAACCTATTTCTTACTTGATACCTTCTTCCCATTCAACCTCTTATTGCAACTAGACCAGTTCAGACCCACATTACTTCATCCACAGAATACTGCAATGGTCCTGGCCTTTGTCATCCCAATCCATCTTGCACAGTGCTGTTAGAGTAAACTCCCGCAATATCGCCAATGTTCTTGTCACACTCCGACTCAAAAATATTCAATTACTTTATCTATTAATTTGATTCCAGTATACCAAATATTTCTGAAAACTCTTTTAAAACAAGCCTCTATACTTCAACTGGTCTACTCAATCTATATCCTGAATACTCCTTATAATTGTATTACTCATTCCCATGTGCTTGTTCACAGTCACCCTTTCAGTGATGGCTTTTACCCTATAGACAACTAATAAAATGACAATAAAAATCATACTTTTAATAATAAAATATATATCTTTGATATTTAACTCAAAGGTTACCTGTTTTATGAAGAGTTCTATGATGTACTCATAATCTTTCCTGAACTCCCTTTAAGCCTCTAATGCCTATAACATTCCTATGCGCTAATGATCACCTGATTCTCTAACTGTCCTGAAACAAAGTCTAAAGGTATTATTGCTTCTTCAGCCATCTTGGTATTGCTGCCCTGAGTCTTAGGATAAATGGGATGGCAAAACGAGTTTTTAAGGCAGTGGAGGCAGAGAGGGCATGTCAGAGACATTCTCTGATTCAACAGCTGGTGGCAGGCATGTTGAAATGCGCCCTGACTGCCCCACAGCTGAGCGATTACGGGTTGTGTCCTGGATTCTTATTTTGACACAAACAAATGGAAAGCCAAGAAAAGCCTCCAAGGATTTTTTTTTTTTTAGAATTCTTAGGAATCTATAAAGACATTCAAAAGGGCTTAAAATTAAACCCTTTCATAAGCAACTTACATGAACAGCAAAATTTTACTCCAGCAAATCTTAGTGGAAAATGTTAAGCTTAGTCCTTAGAACCAAAAGTGGTTTTGGGTTATGGTTGCTCATAAAATGGATTCACTGAAACAAAGTAGAGGGTACAAATTATCTCAGGATGATTTGAAGTATTTATCTCAATTTAACAGCCTTTAATTTAAGAGCAGACCCGAAGAAGATTATTGAAGGGATTTTTTTTTTTTAAGTTTTTATTTATTTTTGGGACAGAGAGAGACAGAGCATGAACGGGGGAGGGGCAGAGAGAGAGGGAGACACAGAATCGGAAACAGGCTCCAGGCTCTGAGCCATCAGCCCAGAGCCCGACGCGGGGCTCGAACTCACGGACCGCAAGATCGTGACCTGGCTGAAGTCGGATGCTTAACCGACTGCGCCACCCAGGCGCCCCTTTTTTTTTAAAAGTTTTTATTTATTTTTGGGACAGAGAGAGACAGAGCATGAACGGGGGAGGGGCAGAGAGAGAGGGAGACACAGAATCGGAGAAGGGATTTTAATAAAGAGACTATTTGCAAAGATTTGAGGTTTATGGCACCAACAAGAAATGGTGCAGTACCCCAGAGGTAGCAATATCAGAGAGCCTTACCCATCTCTAGGCCTGAAGAGGTAAGTGGAGGGAGTTGTTACCATAACCTGGAAAGAGTTATAGCTGTCATTGTAAGGGAGGGCAATCTGCCTAACAGGAGCTGTGGCCTATAGAAGAATACAGTCACTGACAAACTGAGGACAAACAAGAAGGAAATATAATTTCCCTGACCTTTCTCTCTTTCCACCCTCCATCTTGGGTCAGGAGGACCCAAACTGATGAAGATTATAGAGTTCAACCTCTGGGGCACAGGATAAAGTGGAGAATGGATATGAAGGGACAAATAGAAAATATCTAGCATATCCCCAAAAGTCATGCCAAATGGGAACTAATTACCCCAGTCACTATATCACATCTGATTAATCACTTTAAGTTAAAAAAAGACCTTAGGTGCGATCTACTAAGACTATTTAAAATTTTCTCTGTGGTCTGGACACTCATACCCTGCATACCCCTTTACACTAATTCTTTGTGTAAAGTCTTTCACTCAAAATGCAGATTCCCTAAAGTTAGGTTGCAGAATTTTGCCCGGTAGAATCATAAAAATCTACCTGAGAGTACTCTTCAGGGAACCATTCTTTAATTTACTAGTCTGTATGATTATTAGATTTCACAATTTCACAGCTAAGTTAACCTATTGCTGTATTCTATTATATCCAATTAAGAAAATGGATACAAGTAACTTAATATTTTGTATCATTGATTAATCTACTAGACTTTGATTCTGTGATTTTTGTGGGGAGTACCTCTCCTTGAGCTCAGTGGGATGAGTTCTATGTGGGTTCCAGGCTTTCCATGAAGCTTTGAATGCTTACCATATGCATCTACTCATTCATTATTTATTTACTCATGGTCCACTACATGCCAAGCATTCTGCTAACTGCTGAATGAATGACAGAATCAGAATAAGAAATGGGGTTTTGATGCATCCTTAAACAGTATGAAGTTTTCATATGTTCAAGTTTCCTTCTCTTGGGCAAGATCTCATGAGAGCTTCCCAGTATTGACTTCAAACATCACCTATGTTCATCCCCCTCTTCAACACACTGACCCATGTGTTTTTCTCTATACTGTCTTCTCCGGTCCTAGCACTGATTAGTTTTTATTAGTTGGAATATGCAAAATAATTTATTTAGAAAAAGTATGAGTGGCACATTTTATGAGTTTATGTTGTTTGAAATATTAGTAAATCAATATTACTTAATATATTCCACCTACTTCCTTCAATGAAATTATGTCATAAATCTATAACTCAAGATTCTTTCAAAAAATTTTAAGCTTTTTACATTTTAAAATAAATTTATGCCCTGTTTACCCATTTCTCCCACCCCACCCCCCAACCTGGAAACCACCAATCTGTTCTCTGTATCTATAGGACTGTTTTTTGGGTTTTGTTTGTTTTGTTTTTAGATTCCAAATATAAGAGAGATTATCTGATATTGGTCTTTCTCTGTCTGACTTATTTCACTTATCATAATGCCCTAGATCCATCCATGTTGTCACGAATGTCAAGATCTTAAACTTTTTATGGCTGAATTATATATATATATATATATATATATATATATATATATATATATATTCTTTGTCCATTCATCCATTGATAGACACTTAAGTTTTGTCAATATCTTGGCTGTTGTAAATGATGCTACAATAAATATAGGGTGCATACATCTTTTTGAGTTAGTGGGGTTTTTTTTTGATAAACATCTAGAAGTGGAATTTATGGTTCATATAGCAGTTCTATTTTAAATTTTCTGAAGAAGTCCCATGCTGTTTTTCATAGTGGCTGAACCAATTTACATTTTCACAAACAGTACACAAAAGTTTCCTGTTTCTTCACATCCTTGCCAACACTTGTTATTTCTTGTCTTTTTTATCATAGTCTCTCTAACAGATGTGAGGTGATATTTTTAAATGTCTTACCATTTTTAAATCAGATTATTTTTCTTTGTTGTTTTTTTGCCATTGAGCTATATGAGTTCTTTGTATGTTCGTGACATCAGCCCCTTATCATACATATGATTTGCAAATATTTTCTCACATTCAGTAAATTGTCTTTTCATTTTGTTTCTGATTCTTTTGCTGTGTAGAAGCTTTTTAGTATGATATAGTCCCACTCATTAATTTTTGCCTTTTTTGCTTTTGCTTTTGGTATCAGATTTAAAAAGTCACAATATATAATCTATTCTTAATAGTCTAATCTTTGCCCAATAAACATATCACCTATGTATTTTAGTCACATAAAATGGAGGTGAGGCCAGTATAAGAGACTTTTATGTGAATTCTAAGAAAGTATGCTCTTACATTTTAATCGATGCTAAACTAAATTTTGATATAAATGAAGTTATTAGGGGCATGTAAACATATGAAATGAATACAAATATTACCAACCACTGTTTTAGCCTATTATTTTTTGTAATACATTGACAAAGGTGATTATTAATTAAAGAAAATTTTTTTCAATGTTCATTTATTTTTGAGAGAGGGGTGCACAGCGCTAGCAGGGGAGGGGTAGAGAGAGAAGGAGACAGAACATGAAGCAGGCTTCAGCTCCAAGCTGTCAGCAGAGAGCCTGACAAAGGGCTCGAACCCATGAACCGTGAGACCATGATCTGAGCCGAAGTCGGACACTCAACCGACTGAGCCATCCAGGCGCCCCTGGCAATTGTTAATTTTTAAAGTCAAAGTTCAACTCAATATTGAGTTTGCTTGCAACAGAACCAAAAATTTCAGTTGATTTCTGTCTAGATTTATGTTGTAAATCCCAGGGATTTGTTTTATGTAGGGAATAATAAACCTTATATGGCATGGCAACTGTTTCAAATAGAGAAGTATCAAATTATTTAAACTCTAAATTTAGATACCAGAAGATTTGTTTGCTGTTTGAATGGACAGTAAGAGAGATTCCTGTTTATTTTACATCGTTGATTTACCTGAATTGACTGCAGTTACATGTGCATCTGAGAGTGGGACTACTCTAATATCTGCCAACGGCAAAATCACAATGTTAGATAGGAATTCAAATGATCTCTGTTCTTTTTCCCCCCTTAAAGTAACACTCTCCCTGACATTACATGACCTTTATTAAATTCAGAAACTTCCCTCGGCGTGATTAATGATGAAAAAACTCAATTAATGGATGTGTTTCTTTGCAGCATAAATAAGACCTGCATCTTTAAATCATTCAGTGGATTCTTACAGCTTCTGGGAACAAGTCCAAGTTCCTTAGCATGCCATGCAAGACCCTTCTCAATCTTGCCCTACGTTCTTTCCTTTTCACCTTATATTCAAGTTATATTAAAATTCTCTCTCTCCCCTAGATCACCAACTTCTCTCTTTCATCTTCCACACCTTTGTAATCACTGCTCTCTCTTGTTGGACTGCTTTTGCTCTTTCTCTAGCCCTTTCATCTGGACAACTCTTTGTCATTTAAGAACAAAATAGCAAAACTACTTTCTCTTAAGAGTTTATTCTGACCGTCTCAATATCAATGAAAATTAGGAGGCATTCTTATGCCCTGCAATAACATGCAATACTTTTCTGGTTCATAACACTTATAATAGCAAATTATAATGATCTGTTTATTTGTCCACCTCTCCCAGTAGACTGTTTCTTGATAATGGAGATTGTGTCTCATTTACCTTTCTTATTTAACGCTGAAAATATTTATCTATTGTAATGCCTATTCCATGTGCCCCCCCCCAAAAAAACCCTTAACTGATAACATTTGAAGCAATGTTGATGATATGATTCTCTTGAAATTTTGAACGTTTAAGTTTTACTTCATTGTCATTATAATGAAGTCAACCTTCACTTTGAAAAGACCACATCATAAAAATTGGAAAAAAGGTCACAATATCTCTGTTTTGGTTTTGGTCATACTAACTAATTGTGTAAAAATGAGTGATACGTTCTTTATAGTTTTGGTTGGGAGAAGTTCTAGGATACCAAATAACTAGTTTGATAGACTTTCTCATATTGCTACTTTATTATTGTTTAACTCTAACTGAAAAGTGATAATTTATGTAAGATAAATCCCTTGACTTGACAGAAGTTGAGTTGGTCTAGATAAGTATTTTCATATTCTTTCTCATTTCCATATTGAATAGCTATGCTCTTTATTATTAAACCTCTCTAGCTCAAGAAATAGAATTTTACTCTTCAATATTGCAAGAAAGATCTTAAGAATTTTATGCTTTTGGGGAACACTATTTCCAGATGCCAGGAATAGAGTATATTTATTTCTTGTTCCATGGAATATAGTCTCTGTATTGGGTTTACTTTACAGATCCTCCTCTTAGGAGCATTAAGGATGATCTACAGAAGAAGTGTTTGAGGGAATCCTGGATGCTCATCCTCTGCCTGTGGTGGAGGGAAAAAAAACCTTTGGGACCACAGAAGAGTAGCATATCCCATATCTCAGTTTAGGATTAGCATAATGATAATAATAACATAGAAGTTCTGACTGGGTGTTGGAATTCTCTGTATAGTTTTTAAAAATACAGATGACTCCATTTTCAGATCCATTGAGTCAGAAATTCAATGCTTGCACAACTGGTATGTTGTGTTTTCTAAAATCCCCGAAGGCCACTCACACTTAATGCTTACTTGAAACCTACCGTATTATTTCATGTTTTATAGCACTTATAATTTCCATGTTATTTTCCCATATTTTTTCTTTTAATTTTCACAATAGTACCAAGAGATAAAATATATCCTGTTTCATGAATGAACAAGCTGAATCCCAGAGGTAGTTGGCAATCTTGAGGGCACGCAAATCCGTATTCTAATTGTAAGCCCCAAACTTCCCTCTGCAAATACAGAAGCTAAATATTTCAAAATAGTTGCAACCAAAGTACCTGTATTTGTTTAATTCTCTGACACTAATCATTATACTTCTCATTATACAGAGATTGTAAATGATTTTACTTCATTTTGGTGTAATATGAAAATACTCTTAAATGTTTATGGGCTTAAGATTTTAAATTATAAGATCAGGTATACGATAGTCATTATTTTTATCATGGTCCTTTTTTAAAATTTTTTTTAACGTTTATTTATTTTTGAGACAGAGAGAGACAGAGCATGAACATGGGAGGGGCAGAGAGAGAGAGAGACACAGATTTGGAAGCAGGCTCCAGGCTCTGAGCCATCAGCCCAGAGTCCGACGCAGGGCTCGAACTCATGGACTGCGAGATCGTGACCTGAGCTGAAGTCAGACGCTTAAGGGACTGAGCCACCCAGGCACCCCTATCACGGTCCTTTTTTTAAGTTCAAAGTCATTATCACTAGTCATCACTACCAATGAGAATAGTTGAGATATTTTAAATAAAACAATTAAAAATGGAATCTATTCCTTTCATCTCTAATTTGAACTTATTTAAGAATCTTTGTTTCAGTTATTCCGAGAAGAAAAGTAAATGTACGATATTTTAATTTTTGATTAAAATGCGATTATAGACACATGTAAGTTACAATATGTATCACATATCTTAACTGTACAAGCTTATATTTGGTAAATAGAATAAACACTGACAATATAAAATACACAAATTCAGCACAGTGATTCGTAATTGTTTAGGACATTATTTCTTTGGGAAAAGATAATATTTATACTAAAAAGAAAAACGAAAAATGTATTCTTTCAATATATTGAGTCAACTTCTCAATATAAGAGCCAATTTCAAAGGCTATAGTTGATGGGCAGTATGATATTGAACGAAATTTTCCTATTACAGAATGGCTCTAAATAACATCTCTTTAAAATTCATGGCCTAATTCTTTCTCTGCTGTGTGTTTGCTTCCATGTCGGGAAGAGGATGAAAGAAAGGGTTGAACATTGTTAACATTTCCATCTGAAAAAGGCACCCATATCTTTATACCCAAAATATCCTTATTTTTCTCAAAATTGCTTTGCCCACCTTTTAAAATTCTCATCTTGAGAAATTTGGAGTGTGAGCATTTGTCTACTTCTGAACTGTTCTTTAGAGTAGATACGGTGAATGGCCTATGACAGTCAGTTTGTAACACTATGAATGAATAATTTAAGACCTTTAATCTTAAGAATACCACCTGGCACCAACAGACAAGCGGGACACTCTTTTACCTGTCCTCCTGCTGTTCTAAGCTATCTCCTCCAATAAAGATGAATTTACTTACAGACTCTTACAGACTATAGAGATATGATATTAGCTCTTAATCTAGGAGCAACTGTTACCAGATTCTGATTACACTTAAAAATTTTCCTAGGAAAGAAGATACGTTATTAAAATATGCTTAAACATTGTGTGTGTGTGTGTGTGTGTGTGTGTGTGTGTGACAGAACTTTTGAAACATAGCTTTTAACCTAAATGCAGATGGGTAGGTGGCTACGTTTCTTCAAAATATTATTTAACCAAAAAAATTTGTATACTCACTATTGACACTCCATAATTTCCTTACATTGATAATAGGAAAATGGTCATAATTACAAAATTTCAAAATACTTTTTTCTGGCTTTCCCAAGTGGCTGTTCCTTCACTTTTTATTCAGTAAGCCTTCCTTCAAAAGATATTGAGTACAGTAACACTTAGTGTAATAATATAAGATCCATAAGGCATATTGTGATTTTTATTTGCTCTCTTCATTGACCTATTTCCAGTACCTAAAACAGTAAGTCTTTTTAGGTGCACACAACAAACATTTGTTGAATGAATGAATAAAATGTACATGAGATGTCAGTGTTCCATAGCTAAGCATTTTCAATATGAAGATATAATAAGAAATGATCATAAAACTTGAGTTCACAGTCCTTTCTTTCCCAAATTCTATTCCAAAACAAACCTCCATATCTCTAGGGAAGCTATCGTCGGTCTGCACAATAGTATTAGAAAAGGGTGGGATTCTGGAATACAATTAGAGATACAAAAGCTGTATGCCCACTTTAACTTCCAATATTGCCACTCTATAAAGTTAAGCCCTTTCACTAAATATTTGCAGGAGTAACTTATTTCATTTTTATCTTTTAAGGTTTATTTTAATTAGAAACATAAAAATCCATACCCAGTTGGGAAACTAAAAAATATTTCATATGCTACATTCAGTCAGATTAAGGCACTTCCTGAAACACATTTATAGTTCATTTGCTTTTCCATGTAAATGTAATTCTTATGTTTTTTTTTTCTTTTCAGAATTTTCTTGTCCAATGGATGGCTTGTTCAAGAAGCTTATTTTCTTAGGAGTGCCTGGGGTGGTTCAGTCGGTGCGTCTAACGTCGGCTCAGGTCATGATCTCATGGTTTGTGGGTTCAAGCCCCGCGTCCGGCTCTGTGCGGACAGCTCAGAGCCTGGAGCCTGTTTCAGATTCTGTGTCTCCCTCTCTCTCTCTGCCCCTCCTACATTCATGCTTGCTCTCTCTCTCTGCCTCTCAAATAAATAAATAAATAAATATTGTTAAAAAATTTTTTAAAGCTTATTTTCTTACAAATTAAAAAAATCTTTATTATCAGAAACTATTTTTTTAGAAAATAAGCACACTTTAATAATAATGTATATAGATGAATAAACACTTTTGGGGTGTTTATTGTTGGCTTACTAGAAACACTTAACTCTTCTATTTTACATAGTACATTACTATGTAATTTATTGTGGCACATCAGTTGCCTAAAAGAACAAATACACCCCATAGATCATAACAGCATCTCTGATGTGAGAGAATTAATGTGCTATTTACAGACAGAAGATTATTCTCAAGTATTAAGTTTCATATACATGTTAATGTGCAATTTCTCATACAGTGGATTTCGCTGGAAAGTTTTGCCAAATTTAATAATCTTCAAAATTATGTTCTCAGAGAAACGTATTTCTGAGGTGTTAAACTAATAAAATAACATTCCCACAACATATTTGGGGCACAATTCTGAAAATCAGAGACTTCCTCACTCAGGCTGAAGTAATGTTATGCCAACTGGTTCTTAAGAACTTCAGGATGTTAAAATATTTAAGCAATAAAATTGACTTTCGATATGTCTGGAAAACTAGAAGAGGAAAAAATGGTACCATTTCATTATGGTAGTTGAAAATAGCCACTATTTAAATATTAAAGTGATGCTTTATAATCGAAACTAGAGAAGAAAAAAAAGTTTTTCTTTGCGCTGTTAATGAAAATTGGATGTCTTTACCCATTTGAAGAGGCCACTTTAAAATCATAGGTGTGCACTTTATTTTCTGTGTATAGGTCACCTAAAAATGTTTATGATAATGTCCACAGATGTATTTATTAACAAAATGTGCACAAACATACCCTTGTTCCTGATTACTGGAAAAGTTGAAGTACAGAGTTACAAATCCCCTTTCATCTTTCAACATATAAGACCCTCTTGTCGTGAGTTGAGGATTTAATCTAGTTTGTTGCGCATATTGTCTGCAGCCTTTTGTCCAGCCTTCTGTAAATGTAAGCAAAACTATTTACTCTGTGCTAGGCTTATAATCCTTTGCATCCAAGAATAGGATTGCTGACAGTCTGCTTACAAACCCCTTTCTGTGTGTGGTACTGTCTGATATGACCATATATGAACTGTAGTTCAGACCATCCTGATTAACCAAATTTTTTAGCCTCTGGATAGCAGGCATATGCTTTTTTTCACTCTTCTCCTGGAAAGTTCACGAAATCAAAAGGACACTAACAACCAGATGTTTGGAGGAGGGGGGGAACCCTAAAGCTAATTGTACAATTTTAAATTCAATTTTTAAAAAAATAGTTTGATTTGGTCTCTACTTGATTTGATCCCTGGAGGGGTTAACAATCTCCCATTATTCTTGATGTAGTGTTTTCCTGCCTTATGTTCCTCCATCCTGTTTAACTTTTGTTGTTTGACATTCTTCTGATGTGACGAAGTCTGCTGAACTGAGCTATATGGAACACGATTTTATGTCTACATTTAACGACTTTTCTACAAGTCCATCTGTTGCTATTAATGAAACATATTTATGAACAAAATATGTTAGTAATAGCGGCATAAATCTCACACAAACTTCCTATTCTCTCTACTTCTGATAATGGGGGCCCACCAGAGCTGTTGTAAATTTAGATTCCCCCCAGAAATCTTGGACTCACTAACTACAGCAGAGGGTCATTGTAAGCTTCAAAGCACATTACTGGATCTCTCCAAAATGGCCTCTAACTTGAGCCTTCCATTGAATGCTGACAACACTGGATCCTCCAATGATCAAATAAACCCTAGCTTGACCCCTAGCAATAGTACAACCATCAGCCATTTTGAAAAGCAAATTTTCCTTTCATAAACTACAGTACACCATTCTTCCTGTTGATCTAGAAGGGATAGCAGCCATCTGTCAACAGGGATCACACTGAAGGCAGCACTTGGGAGAAATTTTAGTGCTCCCAGGGAAAGATTTGCTTCATTTAGGAATCTGAATAGGATAAATTTCATTTTTAACACACTTCAAATTCTTTTCTCTCTTGTCTCTGCATGTGGTAGTCTTTTTTCCTGGTTTCTAGTTTCCTTTGGCTTCACATGAAATTCTGGCTATCCAAAGTCCCCAGTATGAATCCCAGTTTTAGCTTCCCCAAGGTAATTTACATTATTTTACTTTATTTTATTACTTTTTTAGTAATCTCTATATCCAATGTGGGCCCAAACTTGCAACCCTGAGATCAAGAGTCACAAGCTCTATTAAGCCAGCCAGGTGCCTCTTAAAGGTAATTCACATTGAAGTGATGAGAACTTATAGAGTCATTCTCAGTAGAGGGGCATTTGGAACCTTAAAGAGGAATTTTCATTTCTAACATCTCAATATATGTACAAAGATAGATGTTAGATAACTACTTGAATAACTAAATAGATGGATAGATATAAAGATATATAGACAAAAATCTTCTTGATGCCTTTTGTGTGCTCATATTATTGCCTCAAACCTAAGAGACATAGATCACAAGAATCAACAGTGGATACTTCATTTAGGAAAGCTTGCCCATATCTTCTCTGAATAATTCATTATCATATAAATAAAAGCTGAAGGTTAGTGTGTCTGCTGATGTACAATACAGGCAACATATTTTGAATATTAAATCTTTAAAGACATGTTTGGTAATATGTTTTAAATAAAAATGTGATTTTTATGTTTTCTCAATAGCAATATATCTGACCACAGACAGCAGTACAGATTATTCACTGAATAGGCTTCCGTCTTTATGCATATTTTGCATTAAAATTATAACTAGATCAACAAAAAAGAGCATCTTCAAGTGTTTCAATATCCTCCATGATACAATTAACATTTACTGCTTTTTTTTTTTTGGAATACAGCTGGATTTCTTAAGGGCACAGTCCCATTGATACTGTAATACATAGCATGAAAACATAATGCTGGTTTCTTTAATTTTTCTAACAGGGTATGACTTTCCAATTGTCTCTCCTATAGTCATCTAAGAATCTCTTATTTATGTTAATAGTGGGAGCCATTGTTGATAAGCTACTTGTAACAAATGAGTCAAACAAAAAGGCACCAATTCTGCAGATGGTGGAATAATTCAGTGGGATAATCTGCATAAGCAGATTCATATTTTCATAGAAAACATTTTAATTTAATGTTTGGCTTTGATCACTAGCTTACTGAACATCCTTAATTTTTTTCTAGTTCCCACCTTTTTTAATTAAAAATTGTACTGCAATTAGTGATTAATCTTTTTCCGAGTAGCAACATGGTTATATTATGCTATGTTGTATGATACAGATTTTCCACTGTTACAATTTTATTCAGATATATAGCTTTATGCCACCAGCTGCCTTTGTGAAATAGCATTCACTATGAAGGAAAAGCAAACAATTCAATGTTACCTTGTATTTTATTTATCTGCAAAAAAAGCACAAAGTTACTGGTCTGGCATGCAGTAGGTTAGAAGTCACTACTCCATTTTAACAAGTAAGGAGCTGAACATGCAAAAATCAACTCTTCCTAGATCCAACAGAGAAGTAAGGTCACAAGACAAACTATTGCCCCCCAAACTGGAAAAACAGACAGGAGGAGACAGAGATACACAACTTACCAGAGCAGAAATCCCAAAGCAGAAACGTTATAGGAACTAGTGCTAGGGTAGGAAAACCTGAACTGTAATGCATATTTTCTTAGATAAGAAAAATCTTCTTTTACTTTCATCTGGGGAAGAGGAAAATAAACCACTTTGAAATAAACTAGAGCATCTTGTCCTTAACAAAGCCTACCCTCAGGAAACATTGTTTTACCAAAGCGTAAACCATTGGACTTTTTTTTATAAGAGCCTAACCTAACAGGAGGAAGGGAAACAGCCAACACCAGCCCCCTCTAGCCATCCTCATACACCTGAGGGGGTAGGGGATTGAGAAACCCTGGTGAGAAACACTGGTGAAGTTCACAGTCCAGGGGCACAGACTCACCAATGACTAAGAACTAATCATATGATTATAGAATACTTCCTCTCTCCCTACACCTTGTCATTATATTATTGATGGCTTATTTACCCAGTCTCTCATGTCCAACTTCCAACAAAAAGTTACAAGGCACAATAAAAGCAAAAGTAATGTTTGGAGAGACTGAACAAGGATCAGAATCAGACTCAGATCAGGATTGTTGGAATTATCACACCAAGAATTTTTTTTTTAATTATGATTAATAGACTAAGGACATTACTGGAAAGAGTAGACAATATGTGAGAACAGACGGATAATGTAAGAGATGAAAAGTCTAAGAAAGAATCAGTAAGAAATGCTAGAAATTAAAAATTCAGACACATAAATGAATAATGCCTTTAATGGACTCATTAGCAGACTACACATGGCTGAGGGAAGAATTTCTGAGATTGAAGATTTGACAGTAGAAACTCCCCAAGCTGAAAAACAAGGGATGAGAGAAGAATTAAGAGGTACTTTCAATACCCGTGAAGTAGTATAATGATATTTGAAAGTGGACTTGGACTAGGTATATTGAAAACTCTGAAACAACCACCAAAGCAAGTAAAAGAAGAAATGAGGAAGAAAAAAATGGGAACAAATAACAAAAGCAATATAAAGAAAATAGTAGCAAATATGATAGATATTAATCCGACTATATTAATAATCACTTTAAAGGCCCTATCTATCTGAGTACATCAGTTAGAAGACGTTGTCAGAATGGACCAAAAAAACAAGACCTAGTTATGTTTCCTACAAGAAACTCAAATTTATTTATTTATTTATTTGTTTATTTATTTAGAGAAAAAGAGCATAAGCAGAGGAGGGGCTGAGAGAGAGGGAGAGAGAATCTCAAGCAGGTTGCATGCTGTCAGTGCAGAGCCAGATGCAGGGCCTGAACCCACAAATCATGAGATCATGACCTGAGCTGAAATCCAGTTGGATGCTTAATGAACTGAGCCACCCAGGCACCCAAGAAACTCACTTTAAATACAAATGCGTATAGAAAGTAAAAGAAAAGGAATGAAGAAAGATATACCATGCTAGCACTAATCAAAACAAGCAGAGTAGATACATTGATTTCAGACAGAAAGACTTCAGAGCAAGGAAAAGTTATCAGGGATAAAGAGAAACTTCACATAGTGATAAAGGAGTCAATATCCCAAAAGGTGTAACAATCCATAATGTACATACACCTACCAACAGAGTATCAAAATATGTGAGGTGAAAACTGATAGAACTGTGAGGAAAAATACATGGATTCACTACAATTGTTGGAGACTTTAACATCCTGCTATCAGAAATGGACAGATCCAGAAGACAGAAAATCAGTAAGGACATAAATGAGCTGAAGAGAACCATAGATCAACTGGATGTAATTGGCACCTATGAAATACTTCATCCCAACAACAGCAGAGCTCTTCTCAAGCTCACATGGCATTTTTTCCAGATAGACTACATTCTGGGCCATAAAACACACTTTAAGACATTTAAAAAAGTAGAAACCATACAATGTGTTCTCTTAGATCACAGTGGAAGTAAACTAGAAATACTTGGAGATTAACAACACACATCCTTTTTTTTAGATTCAAGTATAAATAATGTACAGTATTACAAGTGTAACAATGTACAGTGTTCAAGTGTACAATATAACAATAATTCAGCAATTCTGTGCATTTCTCAGTGCTCATCAAGATAAGTGTACTGTTAATCTTAATTTATTTCAACCATCTCCCTCACCCACGTCCCCTCTGGCAACCACCAGTTCTCTATAGCTAAGAGTCTGGGTTTTATTGTTTGTCTTTTTTTTTCTTTGTTAAGTTTGTTTCTTAAATTACATATATGAGTTAAATTATATGGTATTTGTTTTTCTCTGACTTATTTCACTTAGCACTATACCCTGTAGGTCCATTCATGTTGTGGCAAATGGCAAGATTTCATTCTTTTTTATGGCTAACTAATATTCCAGTGTGTATATATATCACATCTTTTTTTTTTTTAATCTATTCATCTACAGATGGGCACTTGAGTTGTTTCCATGTCTTGGCTATTGTAAGTAATGCTGCAATACATATAGGGGTGCATATATCTTTTAGAATTTTTGTTGTTTAACAACACTTACTTCTGAACTAATACATAGGTCAGAGAAGAAATCTCAGGAAATTTTTTTAAATATTTTGAACTAATGGAAATGAAAATATACAACTTTTCAAAATCTGTGGCATTCAGAGGAACAGTATGAGAGGGAAATTTGTAGCATTGAATGTATATATTAGAAATGAAAGAATATTTAAAATCAATAATCAAAGCTTATTCCTTAAGAAACTAGAAAAGAAAGGGCAAGAAGTCCAAAGTAAATAGAAGAAAAGAAAGAATAAAAATTAGAACAGAAACCAATGAAATTGAAAACAGGGCATGACAAAACTAAACATGGGTTCTTTGAAATCACAGTAAAATTGATAGGTCTTTAGCAGGGTAACTAAGAAAAAAAGAAGATACAAATCATTAATATCAGAAATGAAAGAGGGGTCATCCCTACAGATCTCATGGACATCAAAAGAATAATAGAGGAATATTATGAACAACTCTGTCCCCACAAATGTCTAGATTAAACTGACCAAATCCATAAAAGATACAATCTGCTAACACACACACACACACACACACACACACACAATCAGAATAGAATTATGTCTTTTATATAAATTGAAGTGATAATTAATAACCTTCAAAAACAGAACCCCACCTGGGTTTACTCTTTAATTTACTGCACATTTCAGGAAGAAATTATACCAATTCTCTGCAATCTTTTCCAGAAAATAGAAGCAGAGAGAATATTTTCTAACTTATTCTTTGAGGGTAACATTATCCTAACACCAAAACCAGATAAAGACATTAGAAGGAAAAAAAACCTTGATAGAACAATATCTCCCACAAACATAGATGCAAAAGTCCTTAACAGTATGTTAACAAATCAAATCCAGCAACGTATAAAAAGAATTATGCGCCACACCAAGTGGGACGTACCCCAGGTATGGAATACTGGCTCAGTAGCCTTTGTGGATAGGAAGAGTCAACATTGTCAAGCTGTCAGTACTTCCCAACCTAATTTATCTATTCAATGCAATCTCAGTAAGTTCCTAGCAGGTTAATTTGTGGATCTCAACAAATGTATTCTATGGAAAGGTAAAAGACCCAGAATAGCCAACTCAATATGGAAAGAGAAGAACAATGTTGCAAGACTGCACTACCCATCTTCAAAATAACTTGCTCAAGACTGACCATCAAGCTACAGTAATGAAAACAGTGTGGTATTGGTGAAGGAAGGGTTGAGTAGACCAATAGCAAAGAATAGAGAGACCAGAAATAGACCCATAAAAAATAGTCAGCTGATCTTTGACAAAGGGGTAAAGACAACACAACAGAGCAAAAATAGTCTTTTCAACAGATGGTGCAAGAACAGTTAGACATCTACGTGGAAAAATTGAACCTAAACACAGATCTTACATCCTTTATAGAAATTAACTCAAAATGTATCATAAACCTAAATGTAAAATGCAAAACTATAAAACGCCTAGAAGATACTATAAGAGAAGAGCTGAAGGAATTCTGGTATCATGATAACATCTCAGATACAACACAAAGGCATCAACTATGGAAAAAAAAACCACTGATAAGCTGGACTTTATTAAAATTAAAAACCGGTTCTCTGTGAAAGGTAACGGCATGAGAATAAGAAGACAAGTCACAAACTGGGAGAAAGTATACGCAAAAGACACGCCTGATGAAACACTGTTACCTAAAATATAAAAAGAACTCTTAAGAACTCAACAATAAGGTAATCAACAACCCAATTAAGAAATAGAAAGCACCTGAACAGATACTCATCCAAAGAAATATTCAGATGGCAAGTTAGCATTCGCAAAGATGTTCAACATCCTATGTCATCAGGGATTGCAAATTTTTTTTAAAAAAGTGAGATATCACTGTGCACTTATTACAACAGATGCTGGTGTGGCTGTGGAACAATAGGAATGAATTAAAGACTTAGGTCCACACAAATCTGCACCCGGCATTTATAGCAGCTTTCTTCATAATTGTCAAAACTTGGAAGTAGCCAAGATGACACTGAAGTGCACTTTGGTGGGTGAATGGATAAAGAAACTGGCCCATCCAGACAATGGGATGTTACCAGTGGTAAAATGAAATGAGCCATCAAGCCAAGAAAAGATGTGAAGGAAACATACATGCCTATTACTAAGTGACAGAAGCCAGTGTGAAATGGTACCTAGTATATGATTCCAACTATGCGACATTCTGATAAAGATAAAACTTCAGAGAGGGTAAAAAGTTCAATGGTTGCCAGGGTTTGGTGGGGGGAAGGGGGGAGGGATAAACAGAGCACAGAGGATTTGGGGGACTGTAAAACTATTCTGTATGATACTACAATGGTGGATGAGTGTTGCATACATTTGTCCAAACTCCTAGAATGTACCAAGAGTGAACCCTAATGTAAACTATGAACTCTGGGTGATTATGATGTGTCAATATGGGTACATCAATTGTAATAAGTGTACCACTGTGGTGCAGGATATGGACTATCAGGCAGTTTGTGCATGTGTGGGACCAAGAAGTATGAGGAAACTCTCTGTACTTTCTCCTCAGTTTTACTGTGAACCTAAAAATGCTTTAAAAAATACAGTTTAGTAATTTTTTTATTAAAAGTTGTTATAGACCACACACATTTGTCAGTTCATTTCCATAGGAAAAGAATATGCATGGCACTCAAAACCCTGCTTCTGTAGATTTGTTCTTTAGTTCACTCAACAATATTTTCTTTGGGTGACAAATCTTTTCATACAGTAAGCTGAAATTCCTCTAACTTAATAGAAACAATTATCAATGGACTCTTTCCCCTGTATTATTTCCACATTAGGGTGATGATTGAGTATCTAGGAGAATCCCAAAATTCCCTGAAGTAGATGCTAAGCAACACAAGAATGATGTGAATAAAATCTCAGGTCTCTGTTGCAGTAAATCACGTTAAAGAATAGCTCAAATCATAGCATGATGTGAGGACACTTTAAAAAGTTTTAAACAGTAGCCTAAGTCTGACCTGACCCTCTTATATTTTATGCTCCTCTCCACTCACTTTAAGTATGTGTTTATGAGTTAGTTGTTGTCTCGGTCACTTTGGGTTGCTGTAACAAATTACCATAGACTAGGTGACTTTTAAGCAACAAAAATTTATTTCTCACAGTTCCAGTGGCTGGAAATCCTCTGAGATCAGAGTGCCGGCCAGTCTGGTCAAGTTCTGGTGAGGACCCTGTTCCAGGTTGCAGACCGTCAACTTCTTGTATCTGAACATGGCAGAGAGCAGAGGGGAGGCAGGCTTTCTCCTGGGCACTAATCTCATTCGTGAAGACCCCATCCTCATGACCTCATCTAATCCTAATTACCTTCCACAGTTCCCACTTCCTAATACCATCACCTTATTGGGTAGCATCACAACATATGAATTTGGTGGAAACACAAACATTCAGTCCATAACACTCTTCAAAAAGTAACCATCTTGCTTGCCATTGTTTTCATCCAATGTGTATTCCAGATTTGTGGAATTTTATTTTTATTGTTCTTGTTTTCCTCTTTTGTTTTAAGCTTGCATTGTTAAATAAATCAGTAAAGGGCACAAAAGTATCTCATACCCTCATGTGGGAAATGGGAATTAATATAGAAATATATTAAGGAAGCTTCAAAAAAGTTTTCACAATATCAAGAATACAAATACATTAAGGGAAATGAAATCCTACTACTATACCTGGAAGCAATAAGCTCTGACCTATACCAGAGAGCAGCTGCTTGTATTTCAAGGGGGAAAGGTGTCCTTTGATCTCTGTAGAAGGTATATCTTTGGACCTCAATAGGAATATATTTCAGCAGGAAGGTTCAAACAGGTTGTTGCTTAGATTTGAATAGCAATTTATTTATCTTCCTTCAATTCACTGGATAGAACTATGGTTCTCAAGTTTTAATGTGCATTAGAATAGCCCAGAGGGTTTATTAAAACCAGATTTCTAGTGCCCAAACAGATCCTGATTCAATAGGTCTAAGGGGCCTTGCTTTTCTAGCAAGTTTCCAGGGGATGCTGATACTCCTGGTCAAAAGAACATATGTTGATAACCAGGGGGTTTGATATACTGCTGGTTGGATGTACATGTATCCTCATAATGTACTAAATTGTTATTTTTGATGCCAACAGTGACCATCTTTCCCACTTTATATAAACAGCTCTTAAGATGTGAATTGATTTTTTTTAATGAGCTTGTCCCACAGGGTAGTAACTTTTGTACAAGACGAAATGTACCAGAGGAGCCCTGAATTTGAGGTAAAGAAGTTTGAGTCTCAGTTTTTTCACTTTTCTGTGTTCATTGGCTTGGGATGGTCAATTACTATCAGAGCTTCTCTTTCTTTTTCTATAAGATGAGAATGATACCAGACTCCCAAAGCTGTTGTGAGTGTTAAATGGGATGAGGCATGTGAAAGTGTCTTGAAAACAGCAAAGTACTCTCTACATGTAACAGTTTATTATTATTGATCTTATTATTGATTTGAGAATGACTTCCCACCTTCAAAAATTCTGATATAGAAAAGACTCCTCATAGTGGGTGAGTTTTGTTGACTGTAAACAATCAATGAATATTTATAGACTAATTGATAAAATAAGATAGACTAAGTGCTTGGAAGATATCTTACAATATAGATAGATTAAGAGAATTCTACTATTTACTTATAACAGCAGAGTAAGGGAAATTAACAGAATTCAATTGAGCAAGAATTTATTAAGTGCTTATTCTGTATCAGGTTCCATGATTAACCGTTCTCTGTTCATGTTTTAAGTTATTTCAAATATCAAACATCAAATGAGTTTCCCATTTGAGGCTCAATTGCCTCTTTGAAAACAGGCCCAACAGAACAGAGAATTTAACCCAGGTAACTCTGCTTTGAATTTGAATTTATTCAGTACAAATCTTCGTACATTGTACTAGTATAGTTAAATTTCTATCTCTAGCTTGGTGATCTAAACAAAGGATGTTAAGTGAAAAAAAAATAGCAGAGCAATATAAATTTATTATAATCTCATCCCTACATATTTTTAAAGTTCATTATACATGCATTTATGGAGAAATGAAAAACAGGAATGATACATACCAGTTAATGAAAATTACCTTGGAGGGGAAGAATAGAGTGGAAATTTAACATTTTATTTTGTACATTTCTTATAGCAGTACTTATTTATATAAGAATATTATACTGAGAACAATTAAAAGTAAATTATTATTTATAATATATACATATATACATATACATATACATATGCATATACATACACATATACATATATATATCACTACACCCACAGGGGGCTCCTGCTTAGAAAGCAGTATTTTCCCACTTGATGAGTTTGTATTTCCCTTCAAAAATATCAACCTGTCAATTAATCATTAGGCTTCCTTGCTAAAATAGAATTCCAATCCAGTTCCTTTAACAGGTTATTTTTCCTTCAGCAGTAGTTCACATGGTTCCTGTGCTTTGTGTCAAAATGTACCACTGCTGAGCACTGGGCTTTCCTTTGAGCGGTCAGTGAGAGTGATGTCTAATCAAGAACAACTTTCCCTGCAGGATTCCTTCCTGTAATTTACTTCCCACTGATTCTCAGGGAGGTGATCCCACAGTACAAACACATTCTCTGTTTAATCAGTTCCCTTGATTTTTCTGAAATCCATAAGAAGATAGCATTGCAATAACACCTTCTCTCTGGGGTGGCTTTAGAAACTTCCGGCATTTTGTCAACCCCGCACTAGGCACTATAGTTGGGTAGAGAAGAGCAGTGAAATAGAAAACACGGTTGACACTCTGTCTCTGTCTCCTAGAACATAAAGCCAGGAGAAAGGAGTGAGAGATCTAAGGAGACAAATCAGAATAAGGTGGAAAGCAGCTGTGAAAAGGAACAGAAGAATTAAGAAGGGTGAAGGAAAGGAAAAGCAAATGGATCACATTTTGTGGCAAAAAAAATTTTTTTAAAGTTTGAATGAGGATCAATGAACCTAACTTTGAAATTTAAATTGTAATGTAAAATTGAAAACATGGCAAAAGTTTCTAAAGCCACCCTAGAGGTAAGATGTTAATTACCCAGAGAAAACTTAAATAGATCCTGCTTCCACGTTCCCTCACCCACCTCAGAAGTGCCTCCGCTAGTGATCATAGTCTACCATCATGGTTTGTCTGAACATCTGTCCCTGCTCTGGACCACAGACTGTTCAACAGCAGAAATTCAGCTCTTTGTATCAGTTTTGCAACGATGGCTGTATTGCCCAGATTTCATAAATATATTGAGTAAATAAATGAGAACCTATGTTATTGTTTTTTTTTCTTGAAAAGTGAGTTCCTGAGGCAGTCTTATGCTGAAAGGTCTTCACAGTTCTTTTAGAAAAATCTTGGATGCTACTGCATCAGGCCCTATATTTCTAAGTTGCTATTATTGAGAAGTCTGTATCTTCTATTCTGCTCACAATCTCCTTCATCCTTTTTCCTTTGTGTGGAATCTCTAACATATCCCTCCCTATCTTTTCATTTTTCCTTAGATTGACTTCCAAACTCACCTTCTCACTCATAAAGTGTGCTTCTGAATTGTCAGGGCAATAAAACTTGTTGGTCCTTTTATTTCGCTTCTGCTTTACTTTAAACCAAAACAAAATGAAATTGAAGGAAACTTGTCAAGGTAGCTGTTGAGAATGGAGCTCTGAAAGAAGATTGCTGCCCACAGATTTTTTTTTTTCTGAGCCAGAGAAAATCACTATGATTTTGTTTTCCTTTTCTACACATTGATTGTCACTATGGCAAGTAAAAGGAAGAAGGCAAAGGCCATTTTAGGACAAACTGGGCTGTGTGCAGGTGATTTGGGGAACAGAAGAATGCCAGACCCACCCACCTGTAATAGAAGTAAAGAAACCAGAAGGTAGGAAGAGGCCAGAAAGAACAATGGAAGGCCATTCATTCCAGGCACGAGATCAGGCCTAATAAGCAGATGCCAGATGGAAGTCCAATTAATTCAGAATGGAATCTGGGGCAAGAAGAGAAAAGCTGTTAGAACAAATGAATTAATTTCATATAGAATTATAATGCCACACAGATCCAAGTTGACAATCTCAATGTCAAACTGCAATCAATTGTCAAGCCTAAATCACACTTTGTGGAATTCTTTAGGGACAACCCCAAAGTGTTTTCCTGAATGCCTTTAGTTATCAGGATATGCACTACCCATTAGATAGCCACCGATCACTACCTTATGTTCTGGTTATCTTTCATGCGTGGTGTGTGATCTCTTCTGCTGGAATTATACGTTTCTTCCTTGAAATATCTACATTGTTTATCTATCACATAATAAATATAAAATTACTGGGATAACAATTATCCTGATATGATCAGATCAGATGATAATATCAAAAGCCCTCAAATGAACAATATTGTTCGGCCATCTCGAGTCAAGTTCAAAAGCGAAAGCCTCTATTCTCTAGTACCTTGTACACTGCACAAAACTGGTTAGAAATGGTGTCATGTCATTGGTACAGGGAAAGTGTTCATAATAAATATGTTGCCAATGAGCTCCAGACTCCGAAATCACTGTTTTAATTTCCTTCACTTACTTCACACTGTTTGAAATTGTTGTGTTCTCTTTTTAACTGCCTCCTCCTCCCCACTCCCCCCACCACTGAACTATAAGCTCTGTATGTGAAAGGCACTTGTCTGTCTTGCTCACTGCCAAATCTTCAGGGCCTAGACAAGTAGCACTTAATAGGTTTTCAATAAATATCTATTAAATTGAAAAAGTTGTTGTTGATTCTGACCATACAATAGGAATTTCCATAATTCCAAGGTCTTGAAATTATGACCCTAGTAGAAGAAATTAGGCAAAGGCCTGATTGATACAAAAAGATATTAAATAATGTAAAAGCAAATAAGCCATAGACCCATAAACAAAAAGCAGAAATACTTTTAGGAAGAGCATAATACAACTGCTCAAAAGCTAATGTGATGAGTCTAGCTCATATTTACCCAGTGTTTTATGTCTACCACCATGGATATTCAAAACTGTCTTTACAATTAGGTTATATATTTAATTGCGTTACTTACACAATTATCCATAATAGAGCATTTGTCTTGCCCTTTGAAGTCCATCCTTCTATGTTATCTTCTTGACTGGTGTTCATTATAGAAGCAACTCACAAAGGACAATACACTCACACACTGGTCTCTATTCCCTACTGAACATCAAGAGTAAAAGTATGTCAGTGGGACCACACTGGAGATCAATTTGGTACCATTAATATAGATAGAGGAAATCATGTCCCAAGCATTGGGAAAACCAACTTGTGCATGAGGAGGCATATATCAGAAAGTCTTTGCAGCCTTGCCAATAAAAGCAAAAAATGAGAAACAACCTAAAGTTTCATTAACTTGAAAATGGATGAATACACTGTGATACAGTCACACAAGGGAATATTTCATAGCAGTGAAAACAAATTAATCACAGCTATATCTATTAACAAGGATGAACCTAAAAAGACAATGTTAAGTAGAAAAAAATATAACGTGCTTTAGAAAACATAGGAAATCTTATCTATCAGTTTCTTGGAAGAGAGGAATCTTCAATGAGCTAGGCTGTCATTTATCAAATGGGGATTTGCCCAAAGGTACCATAGTTTTACTTAAAACAACTAAACAAACAACAACAACAGAACCCTACCAGGAATTGTTACTCACACTAACTCTCTCCACTGATCTGTTTACTCTTGTTTTCAATTAGGGAACAGAAAACTAGGCATCCTTTCATTATAGAGTTTTTTTTTTTTCCTAAAGCAAGGTAAGAACAGAGAGAAAGAGTGAAACAGAGAGTGCAAGGCAGAGAGGTTAAGAATAGAAGGGTCCAATGAGAATGAAGTCAGTCATTGAGAAAATGTTGATAATCATTTTTGTTAAAGAGAACACAGAAGCTTTGAATCTGCAGATTCCTGGGTGATCGCTCAACTCTGCACTTCCCTCTGCTTTATCCTAAAATAGCACTAAAAGATACGAAGTAGTTCCGATGAGTTGATTAACTACCATTAATGTTCTTGTTAATTGACTATTTAGATGTGACACTTTATTTGAAAAGGGAAAGACAACCTCTTTTTGGAACAAAGGACTCTTTTTCAGAATTTTCAATGTTTTTAAAATAAATACATAGAATTTGAATAATTTAAGACTGTCAGTGTTAGTCCTTGAAAAACTTAAAAACATAAGTAAAAACGCTTGTGGATAGCCTACAGTTTCCCCTTAAGTGGGATTACTAATTATTGAATTGTCTGTACTAGATTAGTTATTTTGAGTTGTTTTGACTCAATTGTGCAGCCTCATTCTCAGTGGTGATATTTAGTTCCCTTTAAACTCTATTTTACAATCATCTTGCTTCAATTTCATGAAGTACAGATTTATCCCAAGCCATTTGGAGGACATTTGCACGCACTCAGTTCCCTAATGCAGCAGTCCCCCTGTCACCTGGCTCATTTTACTACAAAGAAACAGATGTGACAGAAAAGGTGATGGGGGTTGGGGGAAGGCAGGGCAATTGACTCTTTTTATTTTATTTTATTGTCTATTTACTTGTTTATTTTTAAAAGTTTATTTTTTTGACGGGGGGGGGGGGGCATGAGTGGGGGAGGGGCAGAGAGGAAGGAGATAGAGAATCCCAAGCAGTCTCTACGATGTGAGCCCCCCGAGGGGCTCTATCTCACAAACTGTGAGATCATGATCTGAGCTGAAATCAAGAGTCAGACACTTAACTGACTGAGCCACCCAGGTGCCTCAATTGACTCTTTTTAAATATCATATTTTACATGGAAGGTAGCACACTTGAGTTTTGCAATAATATAGAGGGGTATATTTATAATACCACCATAACATTTATGTCTGGGAATGACATGTCAGCAAGTCAAACAGCTCCTCCAAACTATGTCCTCATTGTAGAAAGTGAGAGGCCTCAGGGCACCTGGGTGGCTCAGTTGGTTGAGCATCAGACGTCAGCTGGGGTCATGATCTCATAGTTCATGAGTTTGAGACCCACAACAGGCTCTGTGCTGACAGCTCAGAGCCTGGAGCCTGCTTTGGATTCCATATCTCCCTCTCTCTCTCTGCCCCTCCCCACTTGCACTCTGTCAATCTCTCTCAAAAACAAATAAACATTTTTTAAAAAATCTTAAAAAAGAAGAAGAAAATGAGAGGCCTCTAGAAGCTAATCTCTTAAACCAGCTGTCATTGAAATGGGGCCTCGTTGATGGATGATATTTTGAACTGTTCGAAAATGTGAGGTATGGCCAACTTTGTAGAAACAGCTGATTCCACTACTAGAAAAGTCCTACAGCCCTAAAAGTCTTCCTCGCATCAAGCTTCAACCTGTTTCACTGTGGTTTACAGCCTTTATTTTCTATCTGCTCTTGGAAACAATCTAGTTCCAAACTCTTACTTCTAAAGGCTTGATAACCCCCAAACTAATTCAAGACAACTTTCTTTTCTTTCTCTAATCTTTCTTACTTTTGGGTATTTATGGTTAAATTTTGTCAACAACTCCTCCTGGGACACATTATACAGAACCCCCATTACCTTGAATGCCACTCTTTAGACCACTTTTGTCTAACTTTCAGATAGTGGTTAAAATTTTTTTTTTTTTTTAATTTGTTGTCAAGTTAGCTAACAGGAGTAGAGTCCTATGATTTATCACTTACATACAACACCCAGTACTCACCCCCCCAAGTGCCCTCCTCAATGCCTATCACCCATTTTCTCTGCCCCCCCAACCCCCCACCTCCATCAACCTTCAGTTTGTTCCCTGTATTTAAGAGTCTTTTATGGTTTGCCTACCTCTCTGTTTGTATATTATTTTTCCTTCCCTTCCCCTATGGTCATCTATTAAGTTTCTCAAATCCCATATATGAGTGAAATCGTATGGTTTTTGTCTTCCCCTGACTGACTTATCTCACTTAGCATAATACCCTCCAGTTCCATCCACGTTGTTGCAAATGGCAAGATTTCATTCTTTTTCATCACTGAGAGCATTCCATTGTGTATATATAAATAGTGCTTACAAATTCTTAAGTTTTAGAGTCAGAGAGAGCCTGGGAAGCTCAGTCTGTTAAGCATTCGACTTCTGCTCAGGTCATGATCTCACAGTTCATGGGTTTGAGCCCCGCAGTGAGCTCTGTGCTAACGGCTCAGAACCTGGAGCCTGCTTTGGATTCTGTGTCTCCCTCTCTCTTTGCCCCTCCCCTGCTCACACTCTGTCTCTCTCTCAAAAATAAATAAACATTAAAAAAATTTAAAAACCCTCAGCCTCACTGCATTTGAGCTATGTTATTCCACAAGATAATGTTGGTTGCACTAGTCCTCCTTCATTGAACTTCCTCTTCCAATTACTAGTAGCAACCCTAGTTTCCCCTGCCAGAAGCATCTTTGGATTTTAGAAGCCAGCTTTGTCCAGAGTAGAAAGTATCTAGGAATTGACATTCCCCCGGGGGGAAGCCTCCATAAATTACTGCGCAGTGAGGAGGTGTGAAGGATTGAGTTCCCTTGCTTCAGATTTGGGTGACATTGAGGCTCACCTCACATGCCAGAGCTACCCTGTGCTCATAGGCTAAAGTCACCCTCTGAGACCTTGTCAAGTGTCTTCCTTACTGGCTCTTTCCCCTTCCCTGCTCTCCTTCTCCCACTTTCATATTCGTTTCTCCTGGAAGTACTTTCTTAGTAAACCATTACCCTAGAATCCTCACCTCTGGTCCCTCTCCAGGGAAGTGTGGCTGAAGATGAGAAATTATTGTAACCTCTTAACTCAATTTCTGTCACTGAAAGTGGGATCAAAATTGAACCTGCTTCTAGAATTAATGAAGGGCTCAAATGAAAAAAAATGCACATAGCATGCTATCCTCCCTGACATGATGTAAATGCTCACTGAAAGGTAACCTATTGTCAGATTCTCTGGGCCGAAAATTGAATGTGACATTCAAGATGCAAAAAATTCAGGATAATAGTTAATCCAATTTTTACTAATGAAGCCTAAGAATGCGGTTTTCCCTGAGAGGGGATGACATTGATGGCTACCATGGAATTAGAGCTCACTGCAAAGCTCACCACTTGGGACTTGTGCACGGCGCCCAGAAACTGTTCAGCAGTTTTTGCTGCTTTTGGTTACTCTTGGCACTGGTTGGCAGTGAGACAGAAAGCCCAGATTACCAGTAGCATTATTTTGATGTCCTCTCTGGGGCACCCAGAGGAAGAATGTTTCCAATATAAACAAAGCAATTTAAAATCTCGAATATTTGTCCCAAACATTCATTTCAAAGAGCTCTCCAAAAGATTAAATGTGATATAAATCTATATGCCAAAAAAGTATAGAAAAGCGGGGGTTTTCTGGTGTTTGTTTGGCACATCAGACTGCATATTTGAGAGGTATAACATTGTGTGACCAATTATGAGATGAGATTGGTATTCGAGGGTTGCATTCACCCAGCTGCAGAGATTAATCGGGGTTATATGTGCAGCTGAAGGAAGCTGGGCAACAGTTTTAATTAATTGGCAATTTTGAGCCTCTCATGCTAAAGCTACCTTAATGATGGGTAAAGAAATGATATGGGAAGGCAATACAATTGGAAACATGCAGATTTCCAACTCTGAGCTTTTAAGCAGCAACCTACCATTCAAGTAGTGATTATATGCTAAATATTTTCCACTTATAGAAATCTTAAATAAATAAAAATCAACTAAGAATTTTGAGTTCGCTAAAAGCTTTTTGGCTTCTAAAAAAAATAATTAACTGGATTCTAACATTGTTTGCACTTGAGTAACAACTACAACTGTTCTATTTGTTTGTGTAATATACCTACCATGATTGCCAAAACGGAAATAGTGCTTTATGATTTATAAAGTTCTAGTATACATTATCTCATTTAACCCTCAAATCAAAGAGTCGAGAAAAATATTGTTACCATCAACCCTAATTAGAGAAAAAGAAAATAAAGTCTTGACTGTTTTCAGTGGTGATGTGAATCTATGGACCCAGATCTCCTTGTGCCAAATTGCATCGTGGGCTTACCTCACAACAATGTATCTAATAATCTTGCTTTTTTTTCTAACCTAGAAAAAGAGATTCTGTTATATCATGACCCAAATGAACTCCTTTGTAATGTTTACCCCAGTTCAATTCCTATTTTTAGTGGTAAAAAATAATCATCTTTCCTTCAATCCTGACCCAACTGGAGTCCCAGGTTCTACCTTTCTTTTCCTGTTAGATGTTGAAGTCATGTCACTATCACACTCACATTCTTGACAAGCAAAGCTGAATTTTTGCTTGGTAATATGTTTCCTAGATAAATAAATGAGTTTGCCTGGGAATGCACAAGAGAATTATCATGCATGACTATTGCTGGGGAAGAGTTTACAATCTTGCTGAACTTAGAAAAAAAAAAAAAAATATATATATATATATACACACACACAGAGACATAGAGAGCAAGAAAGTGCAAATCTAAATAATGTTGGAGACAGGTTTAATGAGGCTTGCATCAACAGAGAGCTGCACTGTTAGAGAAGGGTCCGGAAAGCTGCAGCTGATGACATAGCTGTGTAGCCAACCCTGATGGCGTTACCAGCTTTGTACTCACAGGCTCAGTGTTGCTTTCGTTCCCAGCAGCCAGCACTCAGGTGTCTTTGTCAGAGGGAAGTTGGGAATACTTGTGCCTTTTTGTCCCTCCCTCTAACCAGGGACGTCACAACACTGTCTCCAGAGCTCCCTTGTGAGGCTGAGCCCAAGTGAGCCTCTGTGGGACTTCACATGGTGCCCATGCTTGCTCACTTCTCCTCCTGGATTGTACTTCCTCCTCCCCTACCTACTTTTCCCTGAACCACTGTAATAAATAAATCACTTTCACACGAATCCTCTTTTCTGGGTTTGCTTTTAGAAAACTCAATCTAAGGCAGAGAAGTCTGAAACTTATCTGGGCCTTAAGTATGCTTCAGATTTGAGTGGGATGTTGAAGGTTTTGTCCCAGGGAGAGAGAATGTTGTGAGCAAAGGCATGGGAGGTACAAAATTGTTTATGTAGGTGTCGGGGATGGGGGGAGGCTTTCTGATAGCTAACTGTGGGTGGGATAAAGCCAAGGGGCATAATTTTGGCTAGGTAGGATAATAGGGCAGAATCAGATCAAGTAGGTCCTAAAGGGGTAAAAAAAAAAACACAGAAATTTGAAATTGATGTGAAGGGAGTGGGAAGCCATTCTGAGTCCTAAATAGGAGAAGAACACGAGGAAAGCAGGCTTTTCGAATTGCATTTTTAAAAACATAGTTACAGATCCCCAGTTTCTGAGGGTGCTATGTGAAAATAAAAAGGTTCTCTGGTCAAATAACCTTTGAAAACATCTTCTACTTCTAGCACATTGATGATTACCAAATCACCATAAGCCTAGGAAAGCTGGGGTCAAGGATTAGTTTTGGATTTAAAAAAGAATAATCTTTCCCAGATTGAGGGCTACACTCTGGTGTAGTGCTTTTCAAAGGATGAGCCACTGCTGGTAAAGAATCCTCTTGTGCTTTACCAAGCGTTCCTAAACGCTCGCCCACTGAACACTGTGGGGGAGTCATTCTCACTATTACAGTGTAGGACTGGTTTTCCTGTAAACCTACTTTAGGGAATGCTGTTTTGGGAAGCTCAGTGAAAGCAGGAGAGACTGGATGGAGGCCAAGAGCTTTGTTACGGGCAAGACTAGACACGTGGCCAGAGAAATGGAAAGTAAAGTAAGAATTGGAGACCATCTAAAAAAGTCATTGAATATTGTGGATGGGGAGGTGGGAAGATTAAACAAACTTGAATTTTCCAGCCCCACCAATGGATCAGTCTTGCAGAACACATTCTCTCAGATTTCTGAGCTAGCTAATGGAAATATAGGTATCTCTAATAGAGGTACCAAATGGCTGATATCTAATGGAAAATAGGAAATTGGACAGCACCCTGAAGTGAAAACAATTTTTTAATTAAAAATTAAATGATTCAGTCCAACTGGCTATATTATCCAGCATCGTTTTAGCAATATTAAAAGGTAGTTTTATTGAATTTAAGCATTAAACCTTGACAAAATTGTTAAAAGCTTGTCTGTAGTTTCAGTTGTAAGCTCAAGTAACAAAAATAAGTTTTGATATCATTTTCTGGATAGGCTTGGCAGGGTTTTTTTCAAATGCTGATGAGCCAATGAAACAGCCACACATTCAATTAAAATGCAGATTTCAATCTCATGGGTCTAAGTAAGGTCTGAGATTTTGCATTTCCAACAAGATTCCAGGTTATGCAAGGTTGTGGTCCAAGGAACACACTCTGAGGGGCCAGAGGATCAAAGATAAAGTCCAGGGTATAATATAAATGCAGAGACTCTAAATTAGAATTACAACAGAGGGGCACCTGGGTGGCTCAGTGGGTTAAGCGTCCCACTCTTGGTTTCAGCTCAGGTCACATCTCAACATTCATGAAAGCAAACCCCACTTCGGGGCTCTGCATGGACAGTGAGGAGCCTGCTTCGAATTCTCTCTCTGCCCCTCCCCTGCTTGTGCTGTCTCTCTCTCTCAAAAATAGACATTAAAAAATTTTAGAATTACAATAAAAATCATTTCTACTTTGTCAGATATTTACTGCATTCTTTCAATGTTCCATTTGTTGATTCACTTTATTAATTTTATAACATGATATTCACTGCCAACTGAGGATATTAGAGAAGAATGAATGATAGGGAGAAAAGATGTGGATAAAGGAAATTTAAATGAGATATAAATACCGTGGGAAGCTCAAGGGAAGATTAGTGGTATACTTTCAGAATGAGAGTTTGGTACAAGTGGGAGGTTCCCATGGCTAATTTACAAGTTATACGGGGAAAGGGAACATTTTATCAAGATATATTTTTAACATTTTTTTTTCATTCTGAGTTCTTTTAACTGTTAATTTTATACATGCTGTGGGCTGAGAAATATGAACTTCCTTTTAATAGCAATGTTACCTAAAGCCAACCACACCAATTTTTAACAGAATCTTTCTGCTCTACTGTATTTTGTTATTTCAATAAACTTTATTCTCTGAGGAAGTTTCCAACTTCTTTCATTTTTGTATGTCAGTACCCTCTTGATTCTAAAAGCATGAGCCAATGTCGAAGAAAAAAGAGAATGAACATTCTTGTAATCATTTGTATTCAGAACACGATGGCAAAAGAGAAATGGTTTTCATTGTTTTTCAGATGTATCTTTGTTACTCTGTGGAAACAAAAGCAAGGGGATTTAAATAATAAACCTCCTGGTGGTTCCTGAAATAGCAAGGATGAAAATATAAGCTCTACCCTTTTGTTCTTCATAAGATGGTCCTAGTGGCCATACCTGAATATTTTAACTCAGAGGTCCACCTTAAAATTAATAAGGGAGTAATAAAAAGAAAGGTTCATTTTTAAATCCTCATGTCATTACAGGATGTTATACATAAAACAAGTTCTCGTTTTACTTTTAAAATATGACTCTACCTTTATTAGATATGCAATGTATTTTTCAAGATTTATAGGTAAACTTTGTATTATATTATTAGCCAGCCATGGCTTCCTCTATGGATTAAAGAATTAAAATGTTAATGGGAAATTCATGGCTCAGGAATTAGAAAGCTTCCTTTTTCCTCTGAATGACTAAGTATATATTTGGCTCTTTTCAATATCATGACCCAGAAAATTCATTAGATTTACATTAGCAAAGTGAGCAGTGTATATTAATTTTCTCAGTCTAGAAAAAAGGTAAGAAAACTAACAACTCTTGAGAGTCTCTAATGTCCCAAGTGCTATTGAAGGTGCTCTCATTTAGTTATCTCATAAAACAGCTGAAATGTAGGTGTCTAAATTAAAGATAGAGAAGTATAGACTATCTCCAAATAATCAGCGTAAAACCACTGATAGAAAATCCTAGTTCAAGGAATGTAATTTATTGTGACAGTAAATAATTACTGTGCTCATCACAGGCAACTTCACAATTAGAGATCCAAGATACTGAAAAGGAAGTCCACACACAATGGGGGTCCACCATATACCCCCTTCTAAGACTAGATCATTGACAATGGATCTGAGAATTTGGGGTTAAATGAAACCCTCACTTCCCTCTCAGAGCCTCCTGAATTTTATGCTTGTATTTCTTATATCCAATGGCAAAAGAAGAAGACACAGGACTCTGCCTTAGCTGGAATGTTTCGTTAACACTTGACTTGAGTTTGCAAACCCAGGTATTAATAAACAGTTCACGTGAGAACAGGTCAATCTGTAAGAATTGAGTTAATAAAGGAATTAATTAATACCTATGGAAAAATTTTAAAGTAGAGAAAGCTACCCAACTATTATGAAAATACATGGAAAACTGGACATGAGAGTACTTGAACAAAAATAAAACAAAGCAAATAAAAACAAATAATTTAAAAATTGTATCTGGAATTTTAGGAGTCAAAACTTTTATGGCCAAAGAATCAATTCACACATATTTTTCCTGTTGCTTTCCATGGGGAATCATTACTATAAAAAAAAAATAGGGGAATTTTCAGACGGAATCCCTTCACATTGTTTTACTTCAGTCTTGAGCACTTACAGTTTTGTTTTATCTGGTTTATTAACAAATTTACATTGAAATGGTTAAATTATTTTTTACGTTTTACCAGACACAAGCACGCCAAAATGAGTTCAAAGTTTTTCATAATATGTTGTTTGCTGTAGCTATAGACGGGAGAGAAGAAAATATTTGTACTTACATTAAAATTTTCCCTTTTATGATTAGATTTTAAAATTTCTTTAAACTGTCTCTTAATTTGTGAATTATTCTGTGAAACATTACCTTATCCTCCACTAAATTTTTGTTGTTGTTGTTTCATTTAAAGTTTATTTACTTATTTTGAGAGGAGGGGATGGGCAGAGAGAAGGAGAGGTAGAGTCACAGCACAGAGCCTGGCGTGGGGTTTGATCACATGAACCATGAGATCATGACCTGAGCTGAAATCGAGGGTCAGATGCTTTAGTCACTGAGCCACCCAGGCACCCCTGGTCTCACTTTAATTGCTAAAGTTACCTTTATTTCAGATACAAAATTTCAAACTACGGTCAAAATTTGTTTCATGAAAGATGATATTTTCCAGCAATTCCAGAAAATACATTGAGATTTTGGGTGTATACACCCAAAAAAGCCCAACGTCCATAATTTTACATGTGATTAGGAAAAAGAAGGGCTGAAATAATACTACGGGAGTGTCACCAATGTACCACAGGAGATCCTGGGAAGCACCTGACGTCTATAATCTCATTTAATCCTCATTACAACACCATAAGGTGGATTCTATTATTATTTCAAGGAACCAATGATAAGAATTATTTTAGGGGCGCCTGGGTGGTGCAGTCGGTTAAGCGTCCGACTTCAGCCAGGTCACGATCTCGCGGTCCGTGAGTTCGAGCCCCGCGTCAGGCTCTGGGCTGATGGCTCGGAGCCTGGAGCCTGTTTCCGATTCTGTGTCTCCCTCTCTCTCTGCCCCTCCCCCGTTCATGCTCTGTCTCTCTCTGTCCCAAAAATAAATTAAAAAAAAAAAAACGTTGAAAAAAAAAGAATTATTTTAGTTCACTTCTAAGAACAATATGTTTCTATAAACATTATACCTTTTTATGTAAGAAGAAAAGCAACTTACAAAAGTGCAAAGAACAGGGCAAAATATCTCCAAGATCTCATCACACAGGGAAGAAGAAAAGGTATTAGTATTTGCTGAAAAAGATTTCAGATGTGTCTTTTTGTATGTGTATGAAAAGAAGGATATTGCTATACATTATGGCCACACAGATTAATAGACAAGCAATAAGATGACAGATGAATAGATAATATAGATTAACATACAGAATGCTGATAAATAACAGATAGAACTCCAGCTGATGGGGGGCGGGGGTGCCTGGGTGGCTCAGCCGGTTGGACATCCAACTTTGGCTCAGGTCATGGTCTCCTGCTAGTTCCTGAGCCGGAGGCCCATGACGCGGCTCTGGGCTGACAGCTCACAGCCTGGAGCCCACTTCATATTCTGTATCTCCCTCTCTCTCTGCCCCTCCCCTGTTCATGCTCTGTCTCTCTCAAAAATAAATAAACGTTAAAAAAAAAATCCAGCCAGTGGTTTGAAAAATAATGTATTCTACTTTCTTCTCTTTTCCTATACATAATCAACCAAAGGCATTCGTGTATGATAGAGGTGGTGAGATTAGGATACCCCCAAAAAGTGCAAAGAAAAAGGAAGAGTTATTATTCAATACCTGATATTCACAACAGGATTTTAAGAAGAATGTAGGCTTGAAAGTCATACATCATGAAAGGGAAGAAGAGTGTTACACGTTTTCTTTTATCTTCTCTTTAGACCATCAAGAGCCAGTCTTGGAGACATAGCACATAAAGTCTTTGGAATGTGACTTCCAGACAGGAAGAAGTCTTGGGCCACCCGCATGTTGCCGCCTCCAGCGGTGGAATCTCACTTGGCCTCTGCAACAGGATAAACCATGGGTTCTTGCTGGGCGCCTCCCACAGCTGCCGGCAGGCGTGGGGTCAGGGGGCCAGGCCCCTCGAGGTACAGACAGGTGCTCGTGGCGCCCCCGCCCGGCCACGGTGCAGGCCCGATTCGTGCACCAGTCTGCCCACCGCCGTGCGGAGGCCTGGTCCGCCTGCAGGAGCTGTGCCAGCTGGGAGTTCTTCACTAGAAGCTGGATGCTGACAAATATGAGAATGATCCAGAATTAGAAAAGATCCGAAAAGACGGAAACTACTCCTGGGCCGACATAACAACCATATGCAAAGACAAATGACCTCATCATGAAGAAAAGATGTTCTGTGAGGAGTATCTGCACCGGATGATGAGATCCTCTATGTACATCTTGGGCAGCAGTGGGTACCTTGATATGAGAGACGGAGAAGACAGGTGGGTCCGCGTTTTCCTGGTACAGGGAGACGTGAGAACTCTTCCTGCAGGGATTCATCACCACTTCACGCTGGAGGAAAAGAACTATGTGAAAGCCATGCGGCTGTTTGTGGGAGAACCGGCGTGGACCGCTTACAACCGGTCAGCTGACCTTTTTGAGACTTGGGGGCGGTACATACAAGTTTTGGCGCTGATAGCGGGAGGGGGGGGCGCTCCTGGGGCCTAGCTCACCCCCATCCTTGTGAATGTCCTGAACACGATCATAGCAGAGAACCTGTCCTTTCACCTTGCTTTTATATTGTAGACTTGGGGCTGGGAGGGCTTTGCTTTGCAAGGGTGTTCGATCAGAGAGTGTTTTAATGAAAGGAGCCTTACTCTCAAAGTGATTTTTACACGGAAGCCACTGTGGGAATGCAGACAAATCACATTCGTTTTACATATTTCAAGGTCAGAGGTCTGTGGCCCTGTGTTAGCACATGCATTCGATTTTTAACCCGAAGGAGAGTCATCTCTCCGAATGTACGTGCCAAGCTACTCCATCAGGACCTGGTTCTTCAAGTGCAAGCAGATGTCAGTCAATGCCACGCCTGCCTTGTAGCAAGGTCTCGTGGTAGATGACAGGCCTGGCCAGACAGAAGACACTTTTCTCCCAGAACTGGGTGGGGAATGCCGTAGGGGGGAGCTTTCATATCAGTGGGGGATACTTGGAGTTTGGAGTTGCTTATGACACTTTCTTGCTCAAAATAAAGTAGCAGCCTTAATTTTATCCTCTGGCCTTGGAGTCCTTATATTCAGGTACATTTTGGTTCATTAAAATCATCCTTTTTAGATCCTTAAAAAACGGGGGGGGGGGGGGGGTAAAAGATCCTTAACTATTTCACGAGTTTACAATTGCAATTACCTGACATGTACAAAGTTTTTTTTCCCCCCTTGGAAATTGTTTTCATTTTTATTATCATGTATATTTTACCCCATAGTTTTACATAACCATGATGTCTTTTAAAGTTTCTGTGTTTATATTATAAGACCTGTATTATAACTTACTCTTCTTACTAGTTAACAAAGCACACGAAGTAATTCACATAATAATGTTGGTTGCTCGGTTAATAATGCTTTGGGTCAATATAGAACTTTTATCTTTTTAAAACCTTTATGAATGCTTTTCCACAAAAATCTTTAACTACAAATGTAACAAATTTAAAACAAAATGAAATTCCCATCTAATGGAGAGAAAAAATTGAGTCACAAATAGTGACTCATCCTGCTGGTGGCTGGTTGGCAGCTAGGAACAAATTAGATCAGTTCTCCAAATCCCCAGCCCAGTATTATTTTCATTAAACATCCCTTTGAAGTTATCTCTGAACAAGTTTCTTCGCTTTAGGATCAAGGTAAAAAAAAGATTAAGCTATCTCCTCATGGCAAGATCTATCCGAGCCAGTTTGGTCCTCCAGTTGTTGTGGTAAGTAAGCTCTTCAGTGAAGACATTGAAAGACTGTATATGACCAGCATTTCCAAACGAGATTCTGAACCACTTGTATTTTGTTCCTCCTTCTGATCGTCATCCATGGTAAATCTTGCCCATTCTTTCATTTTCTTCTGTCCAAGCCCCCAAACTGATACACGGAACTGACCTGGAAATACAAGGACATTTTCTGGTTACTGTGGCTTTGGGATAATCTATTCTCTGCCAACTTGGTCATTGCTCAGACAGTCAGTCCATCATAATTTTGTCCAATCCACTAATAAAAACTGGACATCAAAGAAAATCAATGTATTTGTATATTTTTAAGTGAGTAAGGAAATCCTTTTTAAAATATTCTTTCTGAACCAACAATTAAAATGCTAAACAGTGCATAGATGTGGGAGATTAGATATGAAGAAACAGCTTGGGAGTTCATAAGCCTTAATTACACCAGACACGGATGAACTTCATACTTAAAACAAGGATGTTGTTTCTAAAGCTTCTCTTCTTTTAGTTTGTCTATAAAATTAAAAAGAAAAATGAGAAAAATGGAAGAGGCTCACATATTAAATACCAAATTCAGACTAAAAATTCAAAAATATGTAAAACATATGTAAAATGAAAACATCTTATAACATCTCAGAACTTAAGTTCAAACCACTATAAGATTCGATTTGTAGATTCTGTCTTTGCTCAACATATGTATGCATATATACACTCAAACTAATCACACGTTGGAAACAGAACCAATAAAAAATAAAACATGAGTTCAGAATCTCAAGAAAAAAAAAAACACCTGACACACCTATTCTTGTAACACAATAAAATCCTTGAACTACTCCCTGCCAACAAATGCCTATGAAACAATGGGAGACACTTAAAGGAGGAAGAAGCTTAGGGTTAAAGTAACAAACAAGAAATGAAAAAATCTGTTGTAACTGTAGAGTGTGCTCCTTTGTCATTGTAGCACATTATAAACTTTAAAACAGTACTCAGACTGGTTTTATATACACTACTCTTGATTCTACCTCATGTTTTGCTGCATTTTAAAAAGGTTTTTCTACTTTAAACCTCTAAATATCAGGCTGAGGAAGCCTGACTTAAGAGCACTTATTAATAGCATTTCACGCCTATTTTATTACATTTAAACTGCCTTGAAATCATTGGAGTGTCTCAGCTAGGTTTCCCTTGAACTTATTACCTTCCTAAGGCACCCAGAGGTTTTTCCCAAAGGCAGTATCTTTTTCAAAAGTACCATCTTATGTCAGCTTATTAGCTATGATGGCCACTTCAATTGGTTGACAACATAAGGGGAACAGAGGTCTTGAGTGTACTGAAAAGTTTTTGAAGACTTAATAATTCTATGATATGGTTTTCGTAGTGTTTTGTTTTTTTGACCTTTTTCTTGGTCTTCCATCCTCAGGATCTAAAAAGGCATTAGCCTAATGTCTAAAACTCTCCAGAAGTATTTAGATTTCCTTTTATGAACACTGGTAGAAGAAAGAAGATAGCCTCTCCTGGAGTGATAATGGGCAACTGTTCATCCACTCTACATTCTTCTGCTGGGGGCTGCTAGAGCATTTAACATCTTCACTCTGATTTCATTCAAGCCACTCACAACAATAGGACATTTTCACTTCCACCACCACTCCAAAAACTTTAGAGGCCACATTACCACACGAAATTACTGGTTTGATTGATAGCATAAAGTTTGAAGATTTTCTCTAAATGCTTATACTTTCCTACTGCTCCATAATTTAAGATATTTAAAAGTGAGCTGTTCAGCTATTCTTAGGGCAAAAAACCATCTTCAGAACAAAAGTATCTATACATTTCTAGATCTGTAAATTTAAAGCTGGAAGTGACTATTTATACCGAGGTCAGATCTACGGAGATAAACAGATCACTCTGAGATTTTGAGTCCTGGCATCTGAGTTCCAGGCTAGTATTTCCAACTGTCTGCTAACCTTGAAGCCCAGTTGCCCTGCAGCTTCTCAACCTCAACAAGCAAAAGCTTAACTTCGTCTTTTCCCACAGAAGTTACTCCAGGTCCAGTTGGGAAAAACAAAAATCTCAGTAGGTATTTTAACAGGAAGAATTTATTATAAATGAGTTACCAAGGTGTTGGATGGTATAAGAGAGATGGTGACCAAAGGAGGCAACTTTTTGAGAAGAACCAAGGGAAGGGGCTTGTGTTGAGCTCACAGAACTCAGTAGTTTGTAGGAAGAATCCCGTGGATTCAGGGCTGTGAAGACAGGTGTTGGTGAACTGGAAGTGGGTGGGGGCTGGCCAAGAAGGGAGCCCCCTGAGGAGGTGCACTTGTAGGCTGCTCCTGGTATCTTTGAGGAGTCAGGATGAAACCGATTCTTGGAAGGCCAAAAAACCAAAACAAAACAAAAACAAAAAAACAAAACAAACAAACAAACAAACAAACCCCAGCTGGTGATGCAACCACAACCAACACTCCCCCTGCCAGGCTGAAGGGGTTTGGCTGGGGAGACCTTGACAGGAACAGCCAGTACAGAAGAAGACTCAAATCCTGTCTCCCCTCCTGCTGTCTAATTTCCTTCCAGTTCCCCATTGGCAAAACCTAGCAGGGAACCAGATGGAAAAAGAAAACTGTTGTCAGAGTTCTAGTACCAGCCTTGCAAAGCAAATTATGGAAAGGTGGATTTCAAGTTGAGAGATAATAGCTCTTCTCATCACTGCTGTTTTGTCTACTCATCCTTCAAGTCTCGCTAGGAGAACCTTCCCTGACCCCAGACACAGGGCTCTGTAAGTTCCCCCTCCCTTTGCTCTCATATGTTTTGATTAGAGGCAAAGGATATAATCACAAGAAACTCTCTCTCTCTTTTTCTGTCTCTCTTTTGTCTTTGACTCTGTCTCTGACTCTGTCTCTGTCTCTGTCTCTCTCTCACACACACACATATGCACACACACACACAAAGATAGGTGGGCAAAAAGTTCATTAAGAATCAAATAAAGTAAGAAAATATTTTTCATCTATCAGACTACAAAAAAAAAAGGAAAGATCATTAAGGCCAATTATGATGAAGGATTTAGTAAAAAGCAGTTGCTAAATGTAAACTGGTAGTTTATCATATTGTTGTGATAATGTATTCTCTGAAACTCCGCACAAGAATGTGAACCTCTAAAGCTCTATCACAGTAGAGGTGCTTAATAAAGTGCTGCTGAGTTTAAGAAAGAAGGCAGCCAGGGAACCTTCTTTTGGTCAGAGGGTGAGAAGAAGAGACACCATAACACCAGTGTCTTGAATTTCATTCTAGGAGCGTCGACATTGCACCACTTCAGGGAATGTTCCTACTCTCTATATGTATACAAATCTCTCCATAAAGAGATTTTAAAGTTGTATTAATTTTTGACCACTTTCTTATACCATACACAAAAATAAATTCAAAATGGATGAAAGACCTAAATGTGAGACAGGAAATCATCAGAATCCTAGAGGACAGCACAGGCAGTAATCTCTTTGACATTGGCCATGACAATCTCTTACTAGGTATGTCTCCCAAGGCAAGGGAAAAAAAGCAAAAATAAACTATTGGGACTTCATCAAGATAAAAAGCTTCTGCAAAGCAAAAGAAATAATAAACAAAACTAAAAGGCAACCTTTAGAATGGAAGAAGATATTTGCAAATGACATATCTGATAAAGGGGATCCAAAATATGTAAGTAACATATTTCAGAACTCAAAAAGCAAATAATCTAGTTAAAAAATGGGCAGAATACATGAATAGACATTATTCCAAAGAACACTTTCACATGGCTGACAGACATATGAAAAGATGCTCAACATCACTCATCATCAGGGAAATACAAATCAAAACTACAATGAGATATCACCTCACACCTGTCAGAATGGGTAAAATTAACAACTCAGGAAACAATAGATGTTGGCAAGTATGAGAGAAAAGGGGAACACTTTTATACTGTTGGTAGTAATGCAAACTGGCACAGCCACTCTGGAAAACAATGTGTAGGTACCTCAGAAAGTTAAAGACAGAACTACCCGAATTCACTATTAGGTATTTACCTAAAGGATACAAAGATACCGATTTGAAGGGAAACATACACCTGATGTTTAGAGCAATATTATCAACAACCAAATTATGGAAAGAGCCCAAGTGTCCACTGATGAATGAATTAAAGAAGATGTGATGTGTGTGTGTGTGTGTGTGTGTGTGTATCTATATATATACACACACACACACACATCACATCTTCTTTAATATATATATATATATACATATATATATATACATACACACACACATATATATAATGGAATATTACTCAGCCATCAAAAGGAATGAAATCTTGCCATTTGCAACAATGGGGATGGAGCTAAAGCATATTATGGTAAGCAAAATAAGTCTGTCAGAGACAGATGAATAACATGATTTCATTCATATGTGGAATTTAAGAAACAAAACAGATGCACATGAATGGGGAGAAGAGGCAAACCATAAAATAGACTCTTAACTCTAGCGAATAAACTGAAGGTTACTGGAGGGAAGGTGGGCAGGGGAATGGGTTAAATGGGTTATGGAGGAGGGCACTTGTTGTGATGTGTTTATGTAAGTGATGAATTACTAAATTCTACACCTGAAACTAACATCACACTGTGTGTTAAATGGAATTTAAATAAAAGCTTGAAAAAGAAAAAACAATGAATAGAAAAAACAGAGTAAAGTTTTATTAGTTTTTTTCAATATAGAAATATATAAAGAACAAAACCAAAATACTACAGTTTTGCCATGTAGATAATCTCAATGGACATTTTTAAATAAGTAATATATATGCATAGTGAGAAAAAAATAAAACTATTCAGAGAAGCACAAAACAAGAACATGAAAATCTTCCTCTTTCTGTGCTAGTCCCTTTCATGGGAAGATTTTTGGTTAAAATTTTAAAGATTTCAAATGTTAGAAAAGTTTACTCCAGGTATAAGGATATCACTGCTCTGTTATGGTTCAAGCTTTTTATTTTCAGCCTAAATTACATTAAACTGTATTCCTGAACAATGCATATCCTCTAAAACCATCATGGTGATATGGCACCATGATATGGTAACATGATACAACTTGATATGTCTTCAATAATATGTAGTTTAATTATTTCATTGTGGAGACAAAGAAAGTTTGGAGACGAAGTTTGTGTAATTACCCGGAGCCCCAAAATCAATAACAGACCTACTAATATGATTCAAAATTCCTGATTTCCCAATAGTACATATATTACTCATAATTCAAGTAAAAGATACAGAAGAATTAGCTAAAAATGTATGCCTTAAACTTAATGACAGATCGTCATATAATTATTTTGCTTCTATAGAGTGCATATTTTTAGAAGAAAAGAGTTACTAATATTTTTGCAGTACTAATGTTAGAACTATTCAGGCAAAAAAATTCACATTTCACCAGGTGTTTCACATGAGTCTGACAACTGTTTTTAAAACATTGCTAATCCTTTAAGCCTGTGTCCTAACATAATTTTTGTGTTTGTGTACCTCATTACAAATAGAAACGGGAGTATTCTCTAAATATTAGACTCAATGAGAATTTCCTTAGCAATATCCCAGCGTCACATGCCCTGTAAAAGAAAGGAGGTAACAGTTCTTTTATATTAGCAATATTACATCTGAGATGCAAATGCTATGTTCTTCGTATTTCTTTGCCATCATCAAGAGTATCATTATCTTGACAGAGTGAGGGATTTGGGGGATGGTGTTGTGGGAGTGAAAAAGAAAACACAATGCTTGAGTACATTTTTAAAGAATACTAAGTAGAAAATAAATGCAAATACTCCCTAAAATGCATCTGTGTTTATGGGGGATAGGAAGTTGAATTAATTACTAAAATAAACATATCCAGAGCAATTAATAAATTCAGTCTGTGCTATTTTAGGGTTAATGTTCTGATTAAAGAACTGAAGATTAACTGGGCATTTTGCAAAACAAAAAATGCAGATTATCCATTAAAATAGAAGATTACCTAATAATCAGATTTGCAAAATTAATAATAATGATAATATCCAATGTGATCAAAAGTGGAAAAATGGAGACTTCCATACATTGTTGCTAGAGGTGCTAATTGGTCTAATTTTCTGGAAGGCAATTTGCCTTGTCTATTAACATTTTAAATGTGCTTGCCTTTTGATTCAGTTAAGTCCAATACTAGAATCTATCCCAAGGTATTAATTGAGAAGTGCACCAAAAAATATAAGTGAAAGGATTTTGTTGCTTATAACAACAAACAGCTGGATAATGTCCTCAATGCCTATCAATACAATATTGGTCATTTATTTAATGAATATATAGCCATTAAAAATAATGATGTAGATCCATTTGCACTGACATAGGAAGATAGTAATGATATATAACTAATTAAAAGGGAAGAAAACTGGGCAATAGGCTACAAAAAATATGTTTACAACCGTTTGTATGAGTGTGTGTTTTTAGACATATAGATATTGTAATACACTTAGTTTGGCATGGGATACGTTCATGAACTGCTTTACACTAATTTATATTGTTAAATTATTTTATTTATTTTATCTATAATCAGCAAAGATATTGTATTTATACTCCGCAAAGTTAATAAAGCCATTCTAATTCTGGAGGGAAAAAAGACCAGGCACATAACTGTCAATTTTTAGCACTGGGATTGTGGAAAGTCATTTAGTAAAGTCCTATAAAACATTGGGAATTTATTTTCCTCTTTTTTATTCTATAAAATGTCAGCATTAAATTTTGCAAGGTGCATTTGACAGGATATAGGCACAAAGAAACACCCACTTGTATAAGCGTAGGAACTCTGGGTTGAGTCTTAATGTTTTGCCTTCATTTGACAACCTGTGATACATGCTACAGTGACATAGGGCAAGGTTATTCCTAGTAATAATGGCTAGTATTTATGGAAACTTACCACATGACAGGTACTGGTCTCAGGGCTTTAAGTGTATCAACTCATTTAATCCTCACCATGACTCTGAATAATAGGTTCTAATGTTATCTTTCTTTTACAGATGAATTACCTGAGAGGTTTCAAAAGTTTAAGTAATTGGCCTGATATGGCAGAGCCAGTAAATAGCCAAATCTAGTAAGAAGTCTAGGGCTTTTCTTTGGAGAAGATTTGGGATCCTTTGCTTGATTTCCACTTTCACCAGGCAGAAAAATGTTACATTTGTAAAGCTATTTTCTGGAAATTATATAAATCAAGAGTCTTCTAAGAATCTTCTCTTTTACTCACATTTAGCTAAAAATCAGCATGAGAGCTAAATGCTGCCCATTTAGAATAAATCAAACCCTCAGCAGAAGAGAAGCCTTGAAGCCGCTCACTTTCCAGTGATAAAGATGAAATTCATAGGCACTGTGATGCAGCGTGGAGGACAGAAGGAGCCTCGCAGAGCAAGGGTGGGGTGCGGAGGGGTACCTCGGGAAAGGACATGTGGGGGAGGATGGAAATGGGAGGCAGGCAGTGTTCAGGAAGCGGAAGGGAGCCGGTCTGATTGGGAGGACAAATGAAGGCGGCAGGAAGTAGGTGATACAGGAGATAGTTCTTAAAAGATTAACATTATTTGTAAATCTTATAGTTCTATCCGGAATCTTGAAAGCACATACTCATTATAGATATCTCAGGAAGTACACAAAATCATAAAAACAACAATAAAATCACCACAACTCAGAAATAATCACATTTTGGGTTATTATCGGCTGGGTACAATTTCAACAGACAGTGAGCAAAGTGGAGACAATTTAGGGAGAACAAAGAGAGGTGGGAAAGATGTTCTAAATAGCTGGAACAAAAGGAAGTTAAAGGAAAATCTGAAAGAGTAGATTAGGGGATTTCATCATTGAAAAAATTAAACGTGAGGGTACCACAAGGTGAGCAGTGGGGAGCCATTGGAGATTTTAGGGCAATGGAAGGATGTGTTTGAGGCCCACACTTAAGATATATTAATCTGGTGGTAGCATCAGAAAAGATTGGAAAAGGGAATGATAGGAATTTAGAGCACTTAATAATTTATTACAGTGATATAAAGGGAAAAGTTATATATGTAACACTGAACTAAAGAAAAAATAACTAATAGAAGAGGAAAAATACAAGACACATAATCGTAGAGATAAAGTCCTGTACATGTTGTCCAAAATGCGTGTCCAGTTTTTATTATCTTTCATTCTATTTTCTTTTTTTTGGGGGGGGGAAGAGCCTGGAATGCTGCAAGATTGTAAAACATCAATTTTGACAATTCTGTAAGAGTGATTAGCTTCTTAATTATTAAGTAAATTGTTCTATGTTTGGAACAAAATACCAGAAAGAATGAGTTACCTTCATAAACTCAGAGGCTACATTGTATAGTTTTAAAATTTTTTTAAAATGTTTTTATTTATTTTTGGGACAGAGAGAGACAGAGCACGAGCAGGGGAGGGGCAGAGAGAGAGAGGGAGACACAGATTCTGAAGCAGGCTCCAGGATCTGAGCTGTCAGTACAGAGCCCGGCGCGGGGCTCGAACTCACAGATTGTGAGATCATGAAGTCGGACACTTAACCGACTGAGCCACCCAAGTGTCCCAGAGGCTACATTATAGAAAAAGAAACCTTTCACAAGGATGTGAACAAAGCCCCTCCTAAGGTTAATATTTTGCCCAAAGTAAAATAATTTGGTTATAGGATTCATCAAACATAAATCTTATTATTGACTTTAATTGTTGCATTATTAACAGTATATATCACAATTCCTATAAATTGTATGCCTTAGAAATAATAGACCATTCAGTGAATCATTTCTATTTAAATTTAATTAAGAGAGAAATGATGTTATGATGACAAAAGTTTAGTACTATCTTTACATACATTTAATAAATTGCCTTAGTTTGATTTGCATTTTTTGGTGTTTGTTATCTGTTATTTTTTTCCATGACTAGTGCTAGATGACATTATAATTCCTGTTAGAGATAAAGAAAACATTCAAGAGAAGTTAGAAGAGTTACTGTGTTAGAAATAACTCTCCTACTTCTTTTCCCAGATCTGACATTACAAGATATCTGACCTCATACCTCATTTTTCTAATTTCTGAAGTAGAAATAGAAGTTGAAATTGTAGAAGTTGAAGAAGTTGTCGAAGCCAGGGAATTGCAGTCCTCATCTGTGTGTGTTTATATAAACACACTATAGGCATTCCTTAAATGTATAGGTAGTATAAACATCCACAGAAACAGGTTTCTGCAGGCTGTATTTGCAGCAAACACTGTAGAGATGTTTCCAGACCCTCTTGTGTTCCTTATACCACTAGCCCCCGATGCCTTAGTCAAGGATTGATTTTAGTAATGGAGTAGGAAAGCCCAGCTTCCTTTTCTAAGGTGGGAACGACTCTGGGCCTGGCTCATATTCTAGAGCTCTTCTGTGGTTCCCGCCTGAAGGGACCCTACATGGGACTTTGCCTGACGTGGCATTCTTCTTAGCTTCTCTCTTCTTCTGTGTCCTGCGTCCCACAGTCCTTCACCATTTTCTCCTGGGAGAACTTAATACTCTCTTGTACCTGAATCCTCTTCTCAGAGTCTAACCTGGGGAACCCAAACTAGCAACTATAAACTAAAATCCAAAAGGGAAAAAGGGAAATAGTGTAAAGTTTACGGAAAACACAGTGTCATTTTCTGTCAAGAAACCAGGCCAGGGATATGATTAAGAGCAGCTAAACCACCAGAGAAATACGTGCAAATCATAGGTTCGATAGGAGCTTTTATTTTTTTTTAAATGTTTATTTATTCTGAGAGAGAGTGAGAACATGTGCATGTGCAAACACAAGTGGGGAAGGGGCAGAGAGAGGGAGAGAGACGCAGGGCTTGATCCCATGAACTGTGAGATCATGACCTGAGCCTAAATTAAGAGTCAGATGCTTATCTGACTGAGCCACCCAGGCAACCCCCGGAGGAGCTTTTATTTTTTTTATTTTTTATTTTTTTAAAACAATTTAACGGGGTTTTTTTTATTTTTATTTTTGAGACAGGGAGAGACAGAGCATGAACAGGGGAGAGTCAGACAGAGGGAGACACAGAATCTGAAACAGGCTCCAGGCTCTGAGCTGTCAGCACAGAGCCCGATGTGGGGCTCGAACTCACGGACCGCGAGATCATGACCTGAGCCGAAGTTGGCCGCTCAACCGACTGAGCCACCCAGGCGTCCCCGGAGGAGCTTTTAAATGCACATTTCCAAAAATATTGCCATGTCAAACTTACAAAAGAGAAAAAAATTCAGTGTGATTCATCCTTCTCGTAACAGTAATAGCTGCCATTTGTTGAATTCTTCTTACCTATGATTATCATTTTTCCACCATCTTTACATATCTCATGGCACTTAGTCCCCACAATTCTACGGTGGAGACATTTCTTTATAGTTCATGTTTAGAGTGTGGCTCTGAGGTCACACAGCTTAATAAATACCTGTACCAAAATTCAAACCCAGATCTAATCTGCCACTAAAGTTCATAGTCTTTCCACTTCGGCTCATTATATTGCTCTTCTATAAGAGTGTTCTGCAATATAATGGGTGCCTATGTTTGTTGACTTACTATTTGTTTTCCTCTGCCACTGACAGGAAATGATGAGACAGTATTTATCCAATGACTTTCGTCAAAGAACTCACTCTTTGCAAATATAAACCAAACTCTTCCAATCACTTCAAAGGGTTAAAAAATAAGATTTCTCAAATCTTGTGTTTTAAGAATGCCAAGATTTGTCTGGTTGTGGCTATGTCATGGAGACACCCATTAAGGAGGTCATCAACAATTTGCTTGACCAGCTAGTGCAGAAAAGACAGCAATAAATCATTATGCAAGTGCTGAGTCTAGACAGGGCTATTATGCTCCATACCCTGTGGCTCACACATAACTACTTAGATTGTTTAGATAATAACTCTGGCCAACCATTTTTCTGTGGTGGTCATTTTTGACTTCTGAAGGCTGATCAACTTATTATTCCTGTTATAGCATGCTATCATGAAGCACATTCAGGTGTAATGTTGTATCTTTTATCTATAACAACCATGGAGAAAAATCAAGAATGTCCACACAAGGGTGGCATAAGAAGCCAGAGCCATTTTGCTCTTTGTGGTCAGACACAACAACATATAATTCATGTCAATCTTTGACACAGAAAGCAGCATAACTCAAGTGGATGGCATTGTATGTATCTGGCCTTACAAAATAAAAATACTATCTTCACGTCCCATGAGCTCTTCTCTTAACCCTATGGCAGCAAAGGCTTTTCATCCATGGAACAGTTCTACACTTGGTGCACCACCCTGAAGATTTTGTATATTTCACTTAGCAATCATTTGGATAAACAGGTTTAATCTAAGAATGGATACATAATGAAGTTGAGTGGAATTGAATGGAGTTGAATGAAGACAGGAAAGCTGAGTTTTACTTCTGTAGCTGTGGATTACTTTGGAATCAGAAGGGATTCATTTCCAACTGTCTCTATAAACATGGAAAGCAATTGGATACTATAGTGGATTGAACCATGTCTCCACTAAAGATGTTGAGGTCTCAACTTCCAGTACCTATGAATGTGATCTTATTTGGAAATAGGGTCTTTGCAGATGATTGAGTTAATTATTCACAGCATAGTTATTCAGAAAGCCTGCAATTCCTGTTATGACTATTTAGTAAGTGATTACTCCAGCATTCAAGATTCTCTATATTCTTGACAATATGTACTACTTTTAACTTTATTTTCTAATAATACCACACATAAATGATCTAAAGTCTAGCCAAACTGATGTCCTTGTAGTTCATTATACACATTGAAAATCTCCAAATTCCTGACTCTTTCTACTTCTTTGCTTGTCAAAAATGTCCTTTATTCTCTTTATTTTTCCAGGTCCTTCCTACTCTTATTTCAAGGCTCATTTTGCCTCCCACCATTCCCATAAGAATTTTCCAGAATGCACTGGAGTGGGTAATGGTCCTCCCCTTTGAAATCGCATATTAATTATTGCTTTTGTATTATTTGATTCTCCATCTATCCAATATGTACTAAGTATATCTTTTTGTGTATACCTTCTCTCTCCAATAAGTTTTCAATGTATCTCTTTCTAATCTTACAGTATAAAAGTTATCACCCAATACACATCAGTTGGCAATTATGATATATATTAATAATTTATACTATGGGATATGTTATATGTTACTATATAATATATATTATCAGTAATATATTTTATGGTATATATATCAATAATAGTTGTCAATTTTCCAAGAAAATTACTTGAAATTCAGAGATGCTTATAAGTAAAGGGTAATCTCTTTGCCTCTACCTTACAAAACAAGTAAGTCAGCATTATTATCCTGATATTACAGAACTGAAAACAGAATGAGAAACATAAAATGGCTTCTCTAAAATGAACCCCAATTTTTGAAAGCAAAATGTCAACAAAGAGGCTGAGCCAAAATACAGAATTTAGTTCTAACCCCAAACCCAAGACTTATTCACCCACTACTTAAAAATAATAATGGCTGTTTAATAAAAAGGAAACAAAGGTGAAGTAAATATTGAAGATATTTTGAGTGACAACTATGTAAATACCATGAATCTGCCTCTAGTATACCACTCAGTTTCTCTGATATAGTTTTTTTTTTCTTTAAAGAGAAAGAGGGAGTGGGGGAGAGGAGGATGAGGAGGAGGGGGGACAGAGAGAGAGAGAGAGAGAGAGAGGGAGAGAGAGAATCTTAAGAATACTCCACACTCAGCACGAATGCGGGGCTCAATACCACGACACTGGGATCACGACCTGAGCTGAAATCAAGAGTAGGATGCTCAACTGACTGAGCCACCCAGATGCCCCATCTCTGACCTAGTTTTTATTAATTACAGTATCAAGCAAAGAATATATAGGAAGGTAACACATATTTTGTCTTTCTATATCACTTGGCCTTGAATGAATAGTCAAATTTTATTGAAGAATAAACAAAGAACTACTGACAAGAACAAAAGATATAGACAATTCCAAGGTCAAGACTTAAGAGACTTACTTAGTAATTAGGATACAATTAATTTGATCCATGATATGGATGAATAGTGCTAAGAAAAAATGTAATTTGGGGCATCTGGGCGGCTCAGTCAGTTAAGCATCCAACTTGAGCTCAGGTCATGATCTCGCAGTTTGTGAATTTGAGCCCTGTGTTGGGCTCTGTGCTGTCAACACAGAGCCTGGAGCTGCTTCGAGTTCTGTGTCTGCCTCTCTCTCTGCCCCTCCCCTGCTCGTGCTCTGTCTCTCTCTCTCTCTCTCTCAAAAATGAACATTAAAAAAAAAGAAAAGAAAAAATGTAATTTGATGAATTAATTTTTCAAAAATCTTTAATTCAAAACTTTCTAGCATTTTCACTAAAGTCTTTAATATATATCAGAGAGAAAGAGAGAGAACCTTGTCCTCTTTTGCACCCTTTCAAAAACCCAGCTTTTGCACCCTTTCAGCCAGATTTTGCGCCCTTTCAAAAACCCAGCTATAGTTTATCAATCTGAAGGAACAATTATTGTTCTTGTATAAATTTGGTGCATGTAAGCAACTAAGTGCTTTTATTTGCAACTAAGTGTTTTAACAGGTGCTGTTTTCCAACCCACCTGCTATACTCTGAACACACACATTAATAAAGGAGAAAGTGTTCAAAAACATCTTAGGATTAAAGAGTGATTCATAAACCTAATTTTATTTCTTTTCTTAGTTCTTAGTGCATTTCCAGAGTTTAGGTTGATATGCAAACTTTCTCTCCTAGGCATTGGAAAAATCAGTCGCTGAGTGTCCAAATGGCAGTTAAATTACCTCGGTTTTGTCGCTCACCATAGTACCACTGTATCAATGGACTATGTCTCATTTTCCACAAATGAGAGAATTGAACAGTATATGATCCTTTTTAAAAATCACCAATTTATTGACTAGTGGGGAAAAGTACTGTACTACGTCAGTATACAGCATCCCCTTCCATTAGCGAAAATCAAATGACATTTATATGCAGTTTATAAGCTTGGGTTGACAAAGCTGCTACGAGAGATGAGGGAGTTCCAGCAATCAAGATTGAGATAATGTTAGCTGATCAAATATTCACCTCTGCTATTTCCTTCCTTTACCTACTTTTCATTATTCCCACCCTGTTACTGCGTTTTTGAGATGGTAGCTGAATTCTCACTAAAATCACTGAACTCACCTTATGACTTTTGTTCTCACTTTATCTACTATATGTTTATGAGAAAAGCCACAAGTAGAGAAAAATATTTTAAAATAATTTATACGGTTTTGCTTGGGTATGTGATGATCAAGATGCCATTGTGTGTGTGTGTGTGTGTGTGTGTGTGTGTGTCTAGTTTTATTCAGGTTTCTTCTCTTCTTTAATTCATCTTTTTGAAACTGTCTTATTTCAGCACCAATTTTACAAATATGTATCTTATTTTGCACTTTTTCTTGTACTTTTATTTTATACTTTTATCTTATGTTTTTCAATAGTATTATGGGAAAGGAATTTTTTAAAAAGTGAGTTATACCAAAAAGCATAAAGATTGAGCAAGCCGTGGGGTGCCTGGGTGGCTCAGTCGGCCAAGCATCCGACTGCGGCTCAGGTCATGATCTCGCGGTTTGTGAGTTCAAGCCCCACATCGGGTTCTGTGCTGACAGCTCAGAGCCTGGAGCCTGCTTCGGATTCTGTGTCTTGCTCTCTCTTTGTCCCTCCCCTGCTCACACTCTGTCTCTCTCTGTCTCAAAAATGAATAAAACATTAAAAAAATTTTAAAAAAAAAGATTGAGCAAGCCATAATCCTTCTGCTAATGGATATGCTATAATCAACAGGAATTTTACATAAAACTAATATTTCCATTCCTTTACATTTATAGAAAGGTTCAAGACAACTGCTTTTTCATTATCAGTTTTCGCTTGCAAACAAGCAGATTAAAAAAGGCAAGAGACCATTACTGTCTGGGAGAATTCATGTTTCTCATGTAGGGGTGAAATAAGAACTACATTCTGAGCTTTCTTGGAAAGAAGCCATTTAATCTTCCCCAGGGGTCTGGTGGGGTTTCCTGAGCTTTTTCCTGGCAATAGTCAACTGTTGTTTATGGGACCATGCCAAGACGCCAAGGGGTTGAGGAACTCTCATTTGGATGGCTAGCCTGTCTGGCACTCTCCTTGGTGCTGGCTGCTTCCAAGGTGCTAGCTTCTCGGGGCTTTGTTTTAGCAGGGCCAGACTGAAAAGAGGCCACCCTGCACAGGCCTTGATGGATTAACATCCCCAAATGATTTCTTGGCTTTGTTACCTCTACCTGACCCCCCTCCCTACAAAGCTTTCCTAAATTGCTGCAGCCTTACAGCACCTAAATTTTACCTTGCCCTTGGCACTTAGCAGACTTTGAATGGCTTTGGAATTCAGGTTGTGGTTTGCTTTCTTTTGAGTTTGTAAGACACTTTGGATTAGGCACTTGCAAATTGCCTTACACCTACAGTACCTAGCATGTAGTAAGTCCTTGAGAAAACATTGTTTGATGATAATAATGTTTCTCTGTCTTCTTCCCAGGAAGCAACACATATAGTTTATAAGATTTTATCTTATCCAGAAAATGCTTGAGATCTTAGGCTTAGGTGTGCAGCCCACAATCCACAAGTATACTATCTCTATGTTTCCCTTTCTTTTTCAATAACTACAGAAAACCCCCCATCCTTCTCTCTCTTTCTTTGTCTCTTTCACATTCAGCACACACATGCAGAAATTGACACAAGCTTCCCAGAGCCACAGACACATGTTCATCTTTCAATAGATCCTAAGAGTAGAGGTTAAGAGCATAGAATCTGCCTCAGTTCCTGTATCAGTTCCTGTAATTAATATCCATGTGACAGCAATTTCATTAGTACCTCTCTGCCTCGATTTCCTCATCTATGAAGTGGGGATAATAATAGAACCTAACCTAACAGCATGTTGAGTTAATCATGTAACATATTTAAAAGAATTTCTGGCTTATAATGAGTAGTATGTTAACTTTGTCCACCATTTCTAGTTTGGAGTAGTTTAGCTCCTTTTCCCTCCCTAGACCTTCAGGTCAGAGAAGAGTTCCCAAATGTTAAATCTCAACTTATTGATGAAGTGGCAGTGATAGTCGAGGTGAGAATCTCACTGGAAAAGCTGGATCCTCTTCTTGATCAAGGAAGTCCAAATTGACAAACCTTACTTCTTTAATGGAACAGATGCTAGTCATAGAAAAGCAACTGATTTGGCTAAATATATTTACTGGGGCTGCAGAAAAGTTTACAAGTCCTTTACATAACTTGGGTTTTATGCAGCTTTGCACAATCACTTCTCTTGAAAATTGGTGTTTAGAACCGCTAGTCTGAAGAGCTGATGTTGAATACGTGAGCGTATTTGTGTCACGGTAAGATAATGTCCGAGGAAAAAGATGTGATAGTTTGGTGCTAAAACATGCTTTTCATTGCTGCATCTCTGTACTATTTCTTGGTTCCCTCTCCCGCTCCCTGAAAGACTGGCTCATGGATAAAATGCAGATCATCAAGTCCTCAGTACTTAAAGTGAGTTTGGTAGAGCCCAACGTGATGACTGAAAGTGAGGGGCCAGACCTGAAGAGCACAGCAAATGAGGCTTTATGGCTTAGCTCCAACGAAGGCACATCTTTGACTTGCAACGAAGGCACAACTCTGCTTTACTTGAAGATACCCCAATTTATACATATCAATGGGAATTTATGACTGGTCCTGTGGAATAAGCCCAGCTTACCTAACAGTCGACACCTGTTCTAATTCTGCAGGCTGTGTCTCACTGTCCTTGGAAAACTCTGAAGTCGACTAGGTGAACCTGGCCCAGGTCAGAGTATCTGCAGCATATGCCTTGGCCAGAACGTGTACTGGATGACTCCAGCTTTATGTGTACACGCATCAGCGTGGAAGTAGAAGGTTATATTCATAGGAGACCTCACTGAGAAGTCATTCCAGTTACTTATTGCTGCATAACAAACCATTCCAAAACTTTATGGCTTAAAGTAACAACAATTGTTTATTTTTCTCATGAATCTACCATTAGGGCAGGACTTGGCAGGGTGGCTCATCTCTTCTCTGGGACCATCAGTTGAAATGGGCTGGGCTGGGCTGGGCTGGGACTGGAAGATCCATTTCTAAAACAGCTCATGCACATAGCTGGCAAGTTGCAGCTGGCTGTCAGCTGGGAACTCAGCCAGAGCTGTAGGCTGGGGGTTTTCCTCAGATCAGTGGAAGCTGAGCTCAAAGAATGAGTGTTCCAAGAGGCTTTGTCAGGAGGTGCAAGGCTTCTAATGACCTTGCCTTGGAAGTCCCTGAATATTGTGTTGGTAATTTAAAAAGTCATTAAAATTAGCTCACATTCGAAGGGAGAGGAATTAGACTTCATCTCTAATCCACAGTAGAAGTTATCACCCCTAAATTTCTACCTTTCGGTGAGGTTGTTGATGATCTATCATGTACACTAATTGTGATGATTTCTTTCTAGACTTCCAGACAAGTAAACTTATTTGATATACCCAAGAGGTGTTTGTTTCTGGTCTTCTTGTAGGTCTTTTCCTTCCATTGACATTTGGCAATAACAGCATCTACATGTTTTCACTTACATCTCTTTCTTTTAGTTGGTATATTTAGACCACTGACATTTAAAGTGATTCTTGATGTCGTCAGGTTAACATCTATCATATTAATCACTGCTGTTTTTTTTTACTTACCCTTGTTTTATTTTTCCTATTTTTGTCTTCCACACTTTTTCTGCCTCTTGTAGTTTTTAGCTGAGCATTTTGTATAATTCCATTTTCTCTCCTTTCTTAACGTATCAGTTATATTTCTTTTGAAATATTTTTCAGTTGTTCTAGAGTTTGCAACAATAATTTACAACTCTTCCAAGTTCACTTTCAAATAGCATTATACAACTTCATGGGTGGTGCAAGCATCTTATAATAACAAAATATTTCCAATTTTTCCCTCTCATCCCTGTATCACAGCTGTCCTTTATTTCACTTATACATTAAGCATACAAAAACATATATACATGCTTATAAAACCTTATGCATCCTTATATATCCTTATGCATATATATAAGCATACACACACACATATATATATACATATATATATGCAATTAAATGCATTTTATTATTTTGAAGAAACTGTTACCTGTTAGATCCATTAAAAACAGGAAAAATAAAAGTTTTTGTTTTACCTTAATTTATTTCTTCTCTGGTGCCCTTCCCTCCTTTTTGTGTACCTGAGTTTCTCACTCATATTATTTTCCTTCTCCCTAAAGAGCTTCTTGTACCATTTCTCATATATAAGGTAGATCTACCAACAACAAATTTCTTCAATTTTTGATTGTTTGAGAAAATATTTCCATTTTTGAGGGATAATTTCATGGGTACAGAGTTCTGTGTTGGTGGGTCCCCCCACCCCCACCCCCGCAAGCATTTTAAGTATTTCACTCTATTCCCTTCTTGCTTGCATTGTTTCTTTGGATGTAATTCTTATCTTTGTGCCTCTACAGGTAAGATATTTTTTTCCTCTTTCAAGATTTTTTTCGCCTTGTTTTATGAAATTTGAAGACAATATGCCTTGGTGTAGCTTATTATTGGGATTTATCCTACTTGGTATTCTCTGAGCTTCCTGGATCTGTCGTCGTGTCTGGCATTAATCTGGGGAAATTTTCAATCATTCTGGCTTCAAATATTACTTCTATTCTTTTGCTCTTTTTTTCTCCTGGTGTTTTCATTACACATTATGCCTTTTTGAGGGGTGGGGGGGAGTTATCTCACAGTTCTTGAATATTCTGTCCCTTTTTCTCAGTCTTTTTTTCCCCTTTGATTATTAGATTTGTAAGCTTCTGTTGTTATATCCTCAAGCTCAGAGATTCAGATTCTTTCTTCAGCCTTGTCCAGTCTGCTAATGAGCTTCTCAAAGGTATGCTTCATTTCTTATTATGTTTTTAAAAATTCTAACATTTCTTTTTGATTCTTCAAATTTCCATCTCTTTGCTTACATTATCCAATCTGTTCTTGCATGTTGTCTAGTTTTTTCTTAACGTCCTTACCCTATTAATCATAGCTAAAAAAAAAAAAAATCATGTGGGGACGCCTGGGTGGCTCACTTGGTTGAGAGTATGACTCCTGTCAGCGACTCGGGTTACAATCTCACAGTTCATGAGTTCAAGCCCTGCGTTGGGCTCTGCATTGACAGTGTGGAACCTGCTTGCAATTCTCTCCCTCCTTCTCTCTCTGCCCTTTCCTCTCTCTTTCTCTCTCTCTCTCTCAAAATAAATAAACTTTAAAAAAGATGTTTGGTCAGCATCTTCAAATGAGTTTTTGTCATTTGTGATAAGTTGTAACTTTTTGTTGAAAGGTGGACATAATGTACTGCGTAAAAGGAACTGTGTAGTAAATAGGCCTGTAGTAACACAGCAGTAAGATGTGGAGGGAAGACAAGCACTCTTTGGCTCTAGGATCACGTCTCATCGTGGTGAGCCTGTGCCCCTGGACCAGGAACTTGGCCACTGCTTCTTGGTTGGTTGGTTTATTTATTTATTTATTTATTTATTTATTTATTTATTTATTTTTAGGTCTTCCCCTTAGGTGGGATAATATGACTAGAGGGGGCTGGAGTTATTTTCTTTTCCCCAGTTAAACTAGGTTCTGATAAAAACCCCAGCAGATTAAACTTTACCAAAATAGTTTCTCCTGAAAGCAGGCCTCATTAAGAACTGAATGCTCCTATATTTCAGAGTGGGTTCCTTTCCTCTTCCCCCTGTGGGAAGTATGAGCGGATTGTTTTTCTCTGCTATTCAATGTAAGGTCGGGGTACAGCCCTGGATTGAGACTCACTAAAGGGGTAGGGTGGGGGTGCTTATGACCAGGTCCCACTGGAGTTTTTAACTCTCAGACTTGTCCACACTGAGCCTCCAGTCCAGTGGAGGTTTTTCCCTGGTGAGTCCTTGCTCGGGTCACTTGGGACGCCCTGTATTTGCCTGTCCATGCTTCTCCAATGTGGTGGCAGCAGTTGACTGTGTGAACTCCCTCTCTGATGGATCTAAAAAGAGTTTTTGATTTTTCAGTTTCTGAGTTTTGATTTTTCAGCTTTTTGCTTGTTGTGAGGATGGAGTGGCCACTTCTAACCTCCCTCACATGCTGATGAGAAATCAGATATCCTAATTCATTAAATCTTTAATGGATATTATCTGAATTTTAACAAAATAATCACACACTTGGATATTTTGCAGGCAATAGCTCTTCAAATAAAAATTTTCGACACATTTCAGGTTTTGGATTACATTAATGTAATAAGTACTTGGGGAATATGTTGAGGAAAATCTAGGAAATATTTTCACCTAGTGAGAACATATAAATATATCCTGAAAGTAGACGTTCAATTAGAAAACAAATAAAATAAAGCAAATTGTGACTCCTGACTAATGTCAACACACTCATCTTTCTTATTTCATAAATACCTTTATTTCATAAAGGTAATTCTTGAATCTTCCCTCATGGTTTCCATGTATATGCAAAAAGTACTTGTGATGCCTTCTATCTAACATGGAGAATGTCCACATGGGTGCTTGACTTCTAACCACCTGGAAAGGAATGTGTTATCTTTCATGGCAAATCTGTCTTATTGTTGCAGTCATTGTAGCTGATATTGAATCCTTGGGAACAGGCAGCATGTGGCACAGCTTGACCTTGCAGATCAGGCAGATTAAGAACATTATATTTTCCACCCAGTCAATGCAAGGCCCATGGTTAATGATTACTTAGAGCATAAATCCCACAGCTGATTTTCTGTCATTTGGAAATGATCAGAGCCCATGTCCAGCAAAATCTGGCAGTGACATTTTTGGCAAGCTATTTCAATAACAGATGCTTTCAGAAGAGAGAGAGCAAGCCAGGATTGGGGTGGGGGAGGAATGCAAGCATCATATATATCAGGTAAAATTTATTTTGCTTATAGTTCAACCATGCACCCACATTCTTGCAAAATGATGTGTTGATGTGGGAGAATTTTAGATGCTAATACATTACATGTCACTACTGGTATGGAAGAGCATTGCCTGCTTTTTAATTCCAGTTGCACAGTTGTGAATTCTATTTCCCTAACATTGTCAAAAGTGCACTGAAATACTTCCAACCACCTCAGGCAATAACTTTCCTTTAATATTCATCAGGAGAAGGTTTTGTAGGTCACTGAAAAGGGAAATCTGAAATGGCCATCTTTCTTAAAATAGAGAGGAGGGTATAGAGAAGCAGAATCAACATAAGGAATCAAAATATACAGATAGATAATGCAGGACTGATATGAAAGCACTGCCATCACAGACATGTGGCGTCCATCAGATATAAGTCAACTTTCCCATTAGTTGCTATCTCCCAGTAAGTAGAAAGAAAAGGGAAAAACACAGATTGCTTTTACACCCATTCCACTGACTGAAACATAGTCAAATGGACACACGAACTACAAAGGAGGCCAGGAAATACACTCTGTAGCCAAGAAAACATATTCTTAGACAGACCTGCCATGCTTTAAAGAATGTGACCGCTACATTATCAAATAAAAAGAGAGTGGGTAGCATTAGGTAAATATAGGTATTGCCACATTATTTTACACGATTTTGCAAAATGGATGGGGAATGCCATCCAGAAGACGGTACCATTAGGAAGATTTTATGTTGGTTAAACTACTGCCCAAAGAGGTTTTATTCCTGTATTGATTGCAACCTGATAAGGTTATTTCTTGAGGTAAGCCCAAAAGAGCTTCACTTGGATACAACCTCACATACCAGAATAAACAAAGATAGAGAATATATTCTCATCAGTTTTGAAGATGGCATAAATGCAGTTGGGAAAGTTAGATTATAAAATGATTGGAATCCAAGTTCCATGAAATCTGGGCAGACTGAAATAATGAGCTGGAATTAACAAGATAGGAATCAATACATGTTAAATGAAAAGTGACTCACAGCTCAAAACAGTTGTACAAGTATAGAATGATTTAGAGTCCATGTACTCAGAATGCAAGAGTTCTCATAAGTGTAATGTAATAAATATTCGTATTGAGACACATCTGCTCTATGAGCTAAATCTATTTATGAAAAAACAAAAAAACAAGCAATGATTCTGCTGAAGGTGTCTTCAAATTGAACACATCTGCATCGTTCTCATTCAGATAAGTGCCACATTTGAAGGAGGGTTTAATATGGATCATGTATATACATACACATAATTATTTCATCTATGGAATGAGTCAAAGAACTATGAATATTTTCCTTGAAGAAGACAATCCTTATGAGAGACAGTGAACGATAATAATCTTCAAGCATCTGAAGACTTCTCAACAGAGTATGTAGTCCTCCAGGGCCAAACTGGAACATTTGGGTTATATAGAGTGTAGAGTTCTAACTCAGTATAAGAAAGTTACTTCCAATAATAAAACTTTTAAAAATGGGTACCTTTGGAGGAAGCAATGTTTCTAACCTGTATTCTTTCATAACCTCTAAGGTTTCTCCCAACTCAGATTCTAGAGTATCATGATGTATTTTTGAATGTGATCCCCTCAGCTTCACATGATGAACATGTTCACATGAACAAATAGTTCATCAGAAATCAGATAAATAGTACTCATATTTAACTACTCCCACCACCAATCCTTCATCTTTGCCAAGACTTCCCCTTCTTATAAGGGGTTGGTTAGAACATAATTATGGCTGTTGGAAAAGAAGCCAAGACAACATAGAGTATTCAAAACCTAGACCTGGAGGACTTTTCCATGTAAGAGGATTGGGGCATGTTAATCACCTAGCAATGCTTACTTGACATATTTACATAGCATCTAGGAGGAGATGGTATGCGGCCTTGAAATCTAAGGTACTACTGCAAGTTATTAGGAAGCCAGAATGCATTCTTCAACTCCAATTCTAAGATTGTGATATGATCACGTGGTTCTTACTTCATCTTGAGGTTGTAGTGGTTTAAGCATGCTCTTCAAGTCATATGACTTGAGTTTGAATCATTGTCCTTGGATATGTTTAGTCCTGTGAATTATGTTGATTCATTTAGTCTCTCTTATCTTTGATTTCTATTCATTTTTAAATGAGGATAATGACTGATTTACAGCATTATCCTGAATGTCAAATGAGATAATCATGCCGAGTCCTTTTAAATTCTATACCAATAAGATGTTAATATTTTCCTGAAACACTGAAATGCTCTCAAAAACAAAATTTTCTCTTATTCTGTCTTTCTTATTTATCCTTATGGATTATCTTATCCTCTTTTCAATTTCAGTGTGGCTTTTCCCTGTCACCTGTTCATATTCTGGGCCATTATTTTTCCATCCCTATGTTTGTTCCCCCATCCACTCTCACCAATTAAAATAAATTAAAATTTATTTTAACATCAGCCTAAGGAAAACAATGGGGAAAAGAGTGACTGTAAAATAGCATATAAGCATAAAGCCAAAATGACTGCTCTTTCGTTTAATGGAAGCATTAAACAGATTCAAATAGCAGAAACTTAATTAGAGCTCAAAACCTCAGAAGAGTTTAGGGGATTCAAAAGACTCCAACCTGCTTAGTATCTAGAAAAGCTGACAATCTCCTAGTAGGAAAGCTACCAGTCACTGCAATGCCCCCCCACATCCCTCCTCACATGTCATCATCTCTTCACCTCTCCTGGCTTCATGAGTTTTTGTGCCTGACATCAGATTAATCACCCGCACCTTCTGGGGCATGTGTATGATGTGTGTATTCTGACAGTAACAGAAGCAGATAGAAAAGTAGAAATCTGAGGGGGAGACGGTTGATGATTCCCTTCTTCTTATAAGTGGCTGCAGTGGCCATTTTGGTGGCTAGGATATTCATGCCAAGAAACTGAGTCTAGCAAATGGAGGTGTATGACAGACTAAATTTTACTTCTGTAGTAAGTGGAAACTGTTCCTGGCAGATGGGGAGGGCAAGCCAAGGAAAAAGACATTCATCCAACCCTACCTGAAGGTCAAGAATGGCCAGCCAGAAGGAAAGAGCAGAAATGCCTTCACAGTGGCTCCAATACCCGTGCTGGGCTGCTATGGAGAAGAGGTGCCTGAAGGAAGAGTGAGCATTCTAGGCTTCCCCTCCTTAAAATGAGAAGGAGAATGAGTAAAATTTTGAATTCAAGTGGCTGGCCCAGCAGAACAGCTATTTTAGAAAGAGACTCTCGCCTTCCACAAGTAATCCCAAGAAATGCTCTATGATTTAAGAGGGACAATTGAAAACTGGTGTCCACAATTGGTTACATAAAAATACTGTCTCTGTCTCCTTTAGGTCAGGTAAAGTTGTGGTGCTTAGAGCTCAGTATGAGTGTGAAATTGTGCACCAAAATGGTCTACCCTGTAAGTCAGCATAGTCTTCATCTAGGGTGCAATGAAGGTCACAGTCCTTTAAATGCAAATGAAAAATTTCAAAATATGGAAGCATAAAGTGATATTGGCAAAAAGAAAAGTGATATTTGAAGTATTCTTTAAGCTGCAGATTTTTCTGTGTTATTAACCCTAAAAGTCATAGTTGAAGTGTTAACAGAATTTATATTCATTTCCCCCAGAAAGAAAATGCTGGGGTTATATTAAACATCTCAGCTGTATGGGCAGCATTTTCTAAAGGTTCTCAGAACAGAACTTTTGAAACATCCTAAACCTCCTTCTTTACTCTAGTCAAAATTACTTATTCATACCTCTGTGTTCCTATGGTATCATATATATTTGTTAATTACAGCACTTGTATTGAAGTTAATCATATAAAATTTAAGCATGTAGTTTATCCATTGTAGTTAGTACTACATAGTGAGTATAAGGAGATTCCATTTCTTCACTGTGACCCACATTCAAACATTCCTTTTATCATGAATTCCTTCATTACTCAACAAATTGTGCCAAACATTGTCCTACACACTTGGTATGGCTCACAAGAGGTATTTAAGGAATAAACATAAAAATGCTTCTTTATAATTCAAAAAGAAACAGACTATTTTAATAAAGCAATCTTTATTATGTGGGATTAAAAAGGTCTCACAGAGAAAGTAGCACTTGACATGACTCTAAAGGAAGGCTAAGATTTTGCACTGGAGGAGTTTGAGGAGAGCATGGAAGTATTATAGACCCATTGCACTCATATTTACAACCCCAAATCAGAGAATCTATAAAATTCTAGGCACCCAATGGATGCTGGACAAATGAAGAAATGTTGTTTCTTCCATCCTACTGAAATTCTTACACTGTCATTTAAAACTGTATAATTTAGGAGCACCTGGGTGGCTCAGTCAGTTGAGCGTCTGACTTTGGCTCAGGTAATGATCTCACAGTTTGTGGGTTCAAGCCCCGCATCCGGCTCTGTGCTGGCAGCTCAGAGCCTGGAGCCTGCTTTGGATTCTGTGTCTCCCTCTCTCTCTGCCTCTCCCCCGTTTGTGCTCTGTCTCTCTCCTCCTCAAAAATAAACAGTTGAAAAAAAAATTTAAAAAAAAAAAAAAAAGAAAAGGGGCGCCTGGGTGGCGCAGTCGGTTAAGCATCCGACTTCAGCCAGGTCACGATCCCGCGGTCCGTGGGTTCGAGCCCCGCGTCGGGCTCTGGGCTGATGGCTCAGAGCCTGGAGCCTGTTTCCGATTCTGTGTCTCCCTCTCTCTCTGCCCCTCCCCCGTTCATGCTCTGTCTCTCTCTGTCCCAAAAATAAAAAAAAAAACGTTGAAAAAAAAATTAAAAAAAAATAAAATAAACATTTAAAAATTAAAAAAAAATTAAACTGTGTAATTTATTCTTGATTCAGGAAAACTGAGAAATAAATTCAATATCATCCGAAAATACTCAACCCACTTGAAAGTTGTTATCACCCTTAGCCATGTTTTTTTCTCCGATTAAGTTATTCAAATACTCTTCCATGTAAATCCTATTTTCTAGCTCTTCACTCACCTTTGTTATCACCCTCTGTATCCTAAAATTGAAGTTGCCATTTATCCTCTCAGAAATGTATTCTGGGCTACTTTAGAACCCCCAAAAGATTTAACATGTGGCACTGTTTTTCCAGAGCTCCTGTTCTGTCTCTCTACGTACAGAGTTCTCGTGGAGACGTTGATTATTTTTTGATAAGATTAGAGTTTGAATTCAATTTTTTCATGAGGAATTGTAAAACATATGGCCAAAAAGTTCATCCGTGAACTTGATGACTTTTTCCTTTAAAATGAGAAAAATCACACTGCAAACTGTTGAAGTTAAACTGGCATATTTCACCTCACCCTCCAAGGTAACATTGTGTTTTATTAAAGCCTGTGAGTCACTGCACTCTCTCTTGGTTCAGGGCTCTTTGCTACCTATGGGTTTTATTTTACATCAGAAGCAGCTGAATTTCACACCTATATTTGCCACTCTTCTAGATCCTTCCTCCCGAGCTTATTAACACTATCCAGCAGCTACCTTGAAGATACACTGTCAGGAAAAATAAATGTTTTCTGCAAGGAGCAAAAAGGTTTTCTATTCCCATGTGTCAGCACTTCAGTTCAGGCCTATTGCCAAAAACTAATAGCATTTAAACAATAGTTCATTCAGGTGAGAGTTATGAAAATGCTCCTCTTCTGAGATGATTCACCAGATATCATTATTCCAAAGTGAGAAGAAAATTGGTTGATTTTGCATCTAAAAACTACTGAAGCATATTACAAATGAAACCAGAGACCCGATTCCCGGTCCAAGTTTCACACGTAACTTGCTACTTGACAATGAATTTTCACGTGATCTTTCAACATCTCCATTTTTCTCATATGTAAAATTAAGAGAATGCCATTTTTTTACCTAATCATTTCGAGGCTAAAGAGACACTGCCTGCAGAATCACTCTAACATTGTAAGACACTGAGTCTATGTCAGATATCATTAATATTCCAAATTAGAGGCTTTAAAAAATAAAATACATAAATTGAGAAATGTGACAAAAGAGAGTCGTTAGTGGTTAATGGTTATTCATTCTGTGTTCGCATTTTGGGAAATTAGCTATTTACGTTCTTTTTGTGTGTGAACTTTCAACCCAGATTATAATATGAAAATGTCATGTTATTATTGTCTCACTTTTGTTTTGTTTTGATGATTCTTCAATACTTTTTGGGGAGACAACTATTTGTCAGAGAGTTGAGTTCAGGGTCATTGAAAGTCACAGACCCAAACTCTTTGGCTGACGGATGAATAAACTCAGTACAATACTCACTCCTGGCTTGAGAGTCACATCTAGAATTAAATGTATAACCTCGTGTTTAGAATCCAAACACATGTGGGACCAGCTATGATCATAATAAGGAAAAGTAAAACTGGCTGTAACTCTGAATTGTGGTTTAGTACCAAATCATCAGTAAGGTTGACGAAGGTCACCTGATTTGAGTAAACATTTGACATAGTTTTGTCAGACAGGCATAAATCAGGTAACAGATTAACAAAGTGTGAATAGTGAGGTTGTGCATACTTTTTACTTTATTATTATTTTAGCTTCTCTGTACTTCCTAATTATGTTATAATGAACATTACTCACCTGTGACATTTAAATAAATGAATAAATGAAGGAATAAATACATAAGTCACCACCTATGCTTTAGGCCAAACGTTAATGCTATCGCCTCCATGAAGCCTTGACCGATCCCTTCGTCAACAACAATAGCATCCTCGTTTGAATTATAGCTATTTGATATATACCTTATTTCTCTTACAAACTTAAAACTGCCTTCACAAATTCAATTCAATAAATGTCCAGCATCTGTGTTATGTTTATATTTGTATACCCTGTGTCCCTAGCACAGTGCCCTGTAATAAATATTTATTGAATCTGTTGAAATGAGAAGGTCATAATGACAAAACATGATAAATCATTGGCACCAACTACAACCATCTGGTATTATTTGATTAAAGAATTAGAAACCTAACACGGGAGGTGTGAGGTTTTTTAAAATGAGTGAACAGCCAGTAGAGTTTTTGAGTAGAGGACTGTTCTCCATGCTTGCATTCAGCTTCAGATAAATACACTTAATTGTCTGACAGAAAAGGTCACTATAAGATGTTTGAATTCAGAGAGAATACAGAGATTCAAACTATTGAGAAATCAGTGTGATGAGTATCCTTGAGAAGGTGAAGGCTCTCAAAAAAGCTATTTTAAATCCTTGTTAGCAATGTTATTCTGGAGGGAGAACTGTGATTGTGTGATGATCTGGGGTCTGTTAGGGCAAAGGCAGAGTTCATAAGAAAAATGAACTTCTGATTTATGTCCCTAAACTTTGTGGATTTTCTTTTGGCATTTAAATAAGTATTAAAATCCATGACTGTGAACAGAAGATCTTTGTTATTCAGTGATAACCCTGCTGCTTCTTTGACCAGTCCACAAGACATGAAGAGGGTCATTTTCCAGAATAAAACCCACTCTTTTGCTCACGATTCACCGCACAGATTGCTGGCAATGGGGGGGGGGGTCTCTGTTCTCTAGCAAGGGACACAGGCCCCTGTCTTTGATACTGTGGAGTGATTCTGGTCAGTAGAAGATACAAAACACTAAGGTCATGTTGTTTAGGTCAATTAGCTAGCTTTTTTTTATGGGTATCTCATATATAAAGGGACCCACTGCCCACATCCTTCTTCAGTCATTGACAGTGCTGTTAGCAAACAGCATTCTTCTATTGTCCTTTCAGGCATTGTCTCAGCTGCAAAAAACCACCTTGACCAAGGTCACACCCTTCAGAGAGAGGGCCACATTAACTGATAGATCAAAGCAAGATGGTAAAGACCAGACCATTCCAGCCCATGTCAGGACAACTGTGATAGGTAATTTTAGCCCCAGAGTCCCCAATGGGATCAGCCTGCTGTGCACCCTTTTCTCCCTTCACCCAGTCCTGCTTCTTTTGCCTCCATTCTACAGGAATTGGTTCCAAGGGCACTTCTTAATATACATCCTGCACATTAACCTTCATGTTAAAGTTAGCTTTTGAGAACCCAATCTGCAATAGGGTAGAACAAAGGTAGAAGGTGATTTTTCTTAGGTAATACACAAACAAAGATTCAGAAGAAAGAATCATAGAATGCTAGGAAAGATTCCAGGCAGTATGAATAGTTTGTAGGAATGTTCTCAGCAAGACAGAGCATGGCTTGAGTGGAGCTAAGAGAAGTAAGCTGTGTGAAAGAGTGTCAGAAAATGGAGAAGTAGGTGACTCTGAAGTTAACACAGACTACAGGCTGACTGTAGCTGCTCACTGGCGGTCGGAGGGTATGACGGTGTCGTTGAACAATAACAAGAAAAATGTGGGTTTTATGTGGTAATAAATGAGAAGATAGTGACTTTTTAAAATAGGAGACAAGAGGGCTGCGTGGGTGACTCAGTCGGTTAATTATCCGACTACAGCTCAGGTCATGATCTAATGGGTCGTGGGTTTGAGCCCCGCGACTGGCTCTGTGCTGACAGCTCCGAGCCTGGAGCTGCTTCCGATTCTGTCTCCCTCTCTCTCTGCCCCTCCCCCACTCATGCTCTGTCTTTCTCTCTCTCAAAAATAAATAAACATTAAAAAAATTTTTAATAGGAGACAGGAAAAATAAAATAGGAGACAAGAATTGTGTTTGAGGCAAGTGAAGCAATCAGCATGGAAGATGGATTTGAGAGAAAGACAGAAGTCGGAGAAGCACAGGATGACATTAGGAAGCTGCTATGCCTGTCCCACCATGAGGAAAGCAGAATGTAAAATAGAAGTGTGTGTGTGTGTGTGTGTGTGTGTGTGTGTGTGTAGAGAGAGAGAGAGACAGATAGACTTAGGAAAAAAATTTTTTTAAATGTCAGGAAGAATTTTTTTACTACGAAATTCATTGTCAAATTGGTTTCCATACAACACCCAGTGTTCATCCCAACAGGTGCCCTCCTCAATACCCATCACCCACCCCCACCCCCCCACTCCCCATCAACCCTCAGATTGTTCTCAGTTTTTAAGAGTCTTTTATGGTTTGGCTCCCTCCCTCTCTTTTTTTTTCCCTTCTCCTCCCCCATGGTCTTCTGTTAAATTTCTCAGGATCCACATAAGAGTGAAAACATATGGTGTGTGTCTTTCTCAAAAATTAAAAATACATCTACCCTATGACCCAGCAATAGCACCGCTAGGAATTTACCCAAGGGATACAGGAGTACTGATGCATAGGGGCACTTGTACCCCAATGTTTATAGCAGCACTTTCAACAATAGCCAAATTACGGAAAGAGCCTAAATGTCCATCAACTGACGAACGGATAAAGAAATTGTGGTTTATATACACAATGGAATACTACATGGCAATGAGAAAGAATGAAATATGGCTTTTTGTAGCAACATGGATGGAACTGGAGAGTGCTATGCTAAGTGAAATAAGTCACACAGAGAAAGGAAGAATTTTATCACAATAAGCTGCTATATGTGAATTAAATTGAGTAGCCATCATTCCAACACATTTTCTACATGCCAAAGATCGTTTGATGACTACCATCTATTAAACATCCAAATATACTCAGAATTGTACTAAGTACTTCTAGATATATTACTTTATTTTAATTATCATATTCTTGTGAGATATGTCTCTTTCTGGGTTGTAAAGAAACTGAACTTTAAAAGGTTGGACAACCTATCCATTGTCAGTCACCCAGCTAACAAATGTCACAACTGGAATTTTAACATAGCCCTATTTCAACTAAATTTCAGTCCTTTTAATCATTGTACTACCACATATATAAAATATGAAGGTTTTAATATTTTTTAAAACATTTCCTGGGGCAGTTCGGTGGCTCAGTCCGTTAAGCATCTGACTCTTGTTTTGGCCCAGGTCACGATCTCACAGTTCATGGGATTGAGCCCATCAATCCCCAGAGGGAAGCATGCTTGAGAATTTCTCTCTCCCTCTCTCTGTCCCTCCCCTGCTCATGTGCTCTCTCGCTATCAAAATAAATAAACATTGAAAAAAATTTCCTTTCTTATTAAGTAATGAGAGGCAAGAAATCTCAAATCTTCCATCAATGACCACTTATTTCTGCTAACCTGATTTTGAACTGGACTAACCCTAAGCCATTATGTCATGTGGATGCAGGAATCCAAGGGGGATAAATGATTGAAAACTAAGCCTTCCAGGCAAATACAAGTTTCCTCTTCTCCTGGTGACATAATCTATTAACACATATGGGTATACTCATTCATAATCCTAACTTTCTATTTTCTTAGTAGGTGTAGACATTCTTCACCTTCTACTTCAGCAGTTTGGTTCTTCAGAGACCCAAGGCTCTCTTCACTTGAAAGTTTTAGTGTCATTGAAAAAAGTAGAAGCCCACTCCCAAAATGCTTTGTGTTATTTTTTCTGGTATTCAGTACCCAGTGGAAAAGCAACTTTGCAGCAGGTCAATGTTGAAAATTGACAAAACATATGCATTCTGGAAACTGGAACTGACTTTGGGCCAGGAACAGAGTTGCATGACATTTGTAATAAAGATTTACCCAAAGGACGTATAAAGCAGTATTCATGTTACATTCTTATTTGCATCATATGTTCTCAATTATGTCTAGAAGGAGATACCAAGGCCTATCTTGAAATACTACCTTATTCAGAAGGACAGTGCTATGTAGACAATGGAGTAATTTATTGAGTGATGATAAACCTACTCAAACATGTTGGCCAGTTGCCTTCTAACAATCTTGTTCAGAAAATTCTTAGATATTTGTATTATTCTTATAATCTGACCATTTATTCAATATTGTAAAGGGAGCCTCTTCACAAACTTCTTAAACTCAATCATGTATTTAAATATTCCATATATGTCATTATTGCAGAAGAATCTGGTGAAAACCCTAGAAACTCTCTGACACGTTTATATGAGGACACTCACAACATAGGAGGGTCCTATAAACTCAACATGGATTCATAACAGGGCTTCTTGATCACCTCCCATGATATGTAGCTTCCAGGTTATAATGTGTATCTTAGCACATCCTCCTTCTCTGCAATCTCTTAACTCCCCAAATCAATTAAAGGCCACAGACAAACGACCATTTCAAGGCAACATTCCATACAAATAATTTATTGATGTGCTGCAGGAAAGCACAAATAGTGGGGAGAGTGGCATCACAGAGAATTGTAGCTGTGTTCATTCCTGTATTATGGCCAGGGCACCTTCAGATAAAGTGCTACCGATTGTTGAGAAATAAAGACATCATGTTAGTCAATAGAGCTTAACATTCTGAAAAGTGTCATCGTGATGACAGTTCAATTGCATGGAATAATCATTTCAAATAGGAAATCAAACAGGTTAGCAATAATTGCATTTTGTAAAACACACACAATAAACCCTCAAAAAAATGAGATTCCCTGAGGAAGCATTAGGCTCATGTTCAGGCTTCTTGAAATCATGGAATGTATATATATTTTGGGAAAGTGAATATTAGTAATCTTGAAGTAGCATTGGATTAACTAACATATGCTCATTAAAGACTTCCAGAAATCTTTAAATTCATCTTTGGAGGAACATATAATAAGAATGTACCTAGTTCCTTCTTCTCATTCAGCATTCAACTGTAATATTCCTTTGTGTGGACTTCCTTCAAAGTACACCCAATTTGAAGTAAACCTTGGTTTGTGAGCATAGTTCGTTCCAGAAACATGCTTGTAAGCCAAAGCACTTGAATATCAAAGCGAATTTCAACTATTGGCTCAGTTGCATCATGTGACATTCAGCATCACATACTACTTGTATGGCAAGACATCACTCGTTTAACAAGTTAAAATTTATTAGAAATGTTTGCTCGTCTTGCAGAACACTCACAGAACAAGTTACCCGCAATCCATGGTTTCACTGTAACTTCTTTTCTAAAACATTACTCTATTATTTTATTGTCTACTAACATATCATTGATATATTCTATATATTTATGTAATTGTTTTCTTTCTTTCCCAATTTAAGCTCCATGTAAGTAAAACCAACTTTCGTTTACTTCACCTCTGTATCTTCACCATCTGGCACCTAATAAGATCTCCATATAAATGTATAGAAAAATATTTTTTAATTACTTCAAGCCTCGATGTCTTAATCAACATTTATTAGGGACATCTAACGTGCCCAATTCTTCATTATAACATATACTGTTACACTTTAATCTTCGTAACAGCCCTGTGATATGAACATTAGTATCTACCTCCTATAGATGAGAAACCCAAGGCTCAGAAGTCTTTTCTTTACATTCCAGTATCCCCCATGGTACATATCCATACAATCTATCACATGATTACACACTGTTATTTTGGTTTCTAGTTGATTGCTATCTATAGGTGTTATCAACTACACTTTTAGCTTTTCAACCACAGGGATAGTGTCTTCTTTTGGTTTGTCTTTACGTTAGTATTCATCTCAGTGGTGGGCAGACTTTTTACCAGGAAAGTAAAAGACGTATCCCTATAACTGGAACAGAATGTGATCCAGAGGTCATGGAATCCTCCTTTTTATTCTCCAGGGAATGGATCCCTAACTAGGAACACAAGACCAACGGACATATCTGGTCTTATTCAAAGCTAATAGACATCATGCAATTCTCTATGTTTTGGGGTTCCTTAGAGGGAGAAAAACATTTACAGTTGCACTGGATCCCCATTCCCCTATTTCTATATACTTTACTAATTATTCACATTTTATACCTGTCCTCACTCCTACTTCCACTTATCTATCTATCTCAAAACTTTAAGAAAATAAGAAGGCGATATCATCTCAAAAAAATGGGTTATTGCTGATGCAGGCCATCTCTTGATATCAAAATTTTGGTTATGTTTCTTGTTTTTTTTAATAGGACTTACATATAATACAGAATCCTAGTCTTTGATCAGTAGCATAAAAAATATTCCTAATTTAAGCCTGTACTGACGATTCTAGCTTCTATTCTAGGAAACAAGAAAGAAAGTACCTTCTAAATTTGGGAGAGGGTAAAGCACAAGACATTGGCATGACTGTGATGTTAATAAAGTTAGCAGGTATTCAGTGCTCAGAATGCATCAGCACTGCACCAAGCACTTTACAGGCATTGACACTTTTAATCCACCCAAATATTAGTGTCTCTATGTTTACAGATTAGAAAATTGAGGCACAAAAAGGTCAAGGGACTTGTCCAAGGTCAGATAGTCAGCTAGTGGCTGATCCAGAATTACAGCAGATGATGCTGTAATTGGAATTGCAATGCTTAAAAATCAAGGCTGGGGCCAGTTCTCCTGAGTGAATCCTCCACCTCCAAAATAAATTCAGAATATGCGGGTCCTTTGATGAAGTAGATTTCTCCCAACTGGAAGTCAGTCTGTATGTGCTTTTTTAGAGTACTTGGTTTAAAGTGACTTAAAATCATAGCTTCTAGATTATATTAAATAAAGATAAGGAGCAAAGATTATATGCATATTGAAATATTTTATGATAACAGGGGCTCCTGGCTGGCTCAGTCTGTAGAGCAGGAGACTCTTGATCTTGGGGCTGTACGTTCAAGCCCCCTGTTAGGTATAGACATTACTTGAAAATAAAATCTTAAAAAAAATATTGTATGATATGTATGATATATAGTATGTTATATTTGTCACAAATAGGCATTTTTGAATGTCATGAAATAGCATGGAATAGTTATCTCCATGAAATAGTTATAAATTAGATATAATCATGCGTTTCTTCTAAATTAGGATTCCAGGTTGGGGCGCCTGGGTGGCTCAGTCAGTTAAGCGTCTGACTTCAGCTCAGGTCGTGATCTCACAGTTAGTGGGTTGGAGCCCGGCATTGGACTCTATGATGACAGCTCAGAGCCTGGAGTCTGCTTCGGATTCTGTGTCTCACTCTCCTTCTGTCCTTTCCCTGCCTGGGCTCTCTGTCTCTCTCTGCCTCTCAAAAATAATACAAATAAACTTTTTAAAAAATCTGAATTAGGATCCCTACCGAGGAGAAATTTTCTTCTTTCTTGCTTTCCTAAAATAGAGTTCTAGATAACTAGTAAAAATGGATTGGAGGAAACAAAGTCATTGAATTATCTAGTTTAGTAGAGATGCTTTCATCAAACACCACCTTTTTAATAGGTAATTTCTTCCTTACTCATTATTCATTATTCATTACTGATATTCCTGGTTTAATTTTCTTTTTGCTCTCTAATAAAAGAATTTTGTCAATTCCAGAGGTTATTATTAAAATATTTCACTGTATTTTTTCCAGAGAATTTGAATGTATTGGGAAAAGGTGAAAGACTTACTTTAAAGAAGTGAAATGGATCTTCTTGGTACAAAAACAGTCCTGTGTACAAATCATTCATTTTTTTTATAGTTTATTCAAAGTGGGTTTTTTTTAATGTTTATTCATTTTTGAGAGACAGAGAGAGACAGAGCACGAGTGGGGGAGGGGCAGAGAAAGATGCACACAGAATGCAAAGCAGGCTCCAGGCTCTGAGCTGTCAGCACATAGCCCAACACAGGACCCGAACTCACGAACCATGAGATCATGACCTGAACCGAAATTGGACGCTTAACTGACTGAGCCACCCAAGTGCCCTCATTTGAATAACTTTTAAAAACCCATAAATATAGGCTGAGTAACATATTTGCACGCCAGCCAAAATACAACTGAAAACCATATTATCATACTTTAATTGCTTTATTTAGAACTTACGTCTTTTAAATTAGCTATAAAATATCACATTAAAAATTTTTTGTATGTAGGAAAATGTATGTATTTGTAATCATGAGATTCTACTAAATAGATGTCCTACTTCAAAAAGCAAAGTAAGCAAAATCTATTCTTTATTTTAATATTGAAAGAATAAGGAAATCTGGTAAAGGAATAAGCTGTCAAGTATGTAACTCATTTAAATTACTACCACGTTTTCCTTTGTTTATGTGACAATGGCACTCCCCCTCTGTAATAATACAGAACACTTTTCCCATTTTCAGAATTCTTATTTGAGAATCACATAAGCTCTAAAACTACCATGTGCCCTGTCACTCAACTAAACCTGCATCTTCCCATTTACAAATAAGGGGAATGAACAATGTGCTGTTAAAATCTGTACTTTCAGAGCAGTTTCTTTTACAATACTTTTCTGGTATGTTTATAAGTGCTCAGCATGTGCTTAATATTTTATCTTAAAGATAGATTATTTTATTTATACATCAAGCACGACACATTCATTGAGCTAGCAAAGCAATGGGGTAAATGTGCCATTCATCATTTGGATCTGATGAATTATTAAATCTTAACAATGTGTCCAGTATTCAACTTACATAGAAATATAGAAAAGTCAGATTACAGAGATATGCTTTTAATGTATTCATTTTCCATCTAGAAAGTTATATCACTGGGTGCTGAAGAGAGTAACTTCTATTTTAGAAAAACATAATTTTTGACTTATAAATGACCAGAGGAGGTTTTGAATAGTTTATAAAGGGACATTGACAGGACATTTGATAGAAATAAACAGACCAATTGATCTATTTACTAATTGTAATATAAAGTGGATGATCTCATACTAACTTAAAAGAATTTGATATCCTCTTTATGCACAGATTTTAATTAATACCACAGTTTTTGTGTATTCTGACACGTTCACTGGTGTTGCTCCCCAGGGATTTAACACACCAGGTTTTGCCTCTCTTTCATAGACCCTAAGCCCTTCAGATCAAGGAATTCATTTCTTCACTTCAAGATATCTAATTCCATCTTCTAAACACAGTAGGAAATAAATTCTTGTTAATTAAGGTAAATCTGTATGATAGACTTCTGACACTGTAAGATATTCTAAATTCATGCAGAGTTCAAATATTTTCAAGAAATCTTTTCTATTCAATGTTTGCAGAAATCTGAAATTTAGCTTTTCAAGGACTATGGATATGATCATTTGAACCTGGTCTTTATATAGGCTATAAGATGATAATATTTGTTTAACACTTTTTTGGAAAGAGTAAGTTGTGGGGCGCCTGGGTGGCTCAGTCGGTTAGGCGTCCAAGTCTTGATTTCAGCTCAGGTCATGATCTCGCAGTTCATGGGTTCGAGCCCTGCATCAGGTTCTGTGCTGATAGCACAGGACCTGTTTGGGATTCCCTCTCTCCCTCTCTCTCTCGGCCCCTCGCCCACTTGTGTTCTCTTTCTCTCTCTCTCAAAATAAATAAACTTAAAAAAAGAGCAAGTTGTAAATGATGCTAATTCAACAAAGATTGATGAAATGCAGTTATGGTGCTAAGATAGGAAAGTAGCTTACAATGTAATGGTGGTGGATAATTCCAACATTCAATTATTTTAACATAATATAGTGTCTCACCTGAGTTTTCTCCAAAAATCACAGCCATGGATGAAGACCTGAATATTAGCAGTTTGCATGGGAATATGTTTCTGGGTAGTAGATGTACAGGATCAGGGATGCAACCATGCAGGGATCATTTCAGAAGCCTTATAAAATGCATTTCAGAACTGTGTGCCCCAATGGTCAAAAGGGGGAAGCACTTATCTATCAGCTCCAGTGCACATTGATTAAGGGCAACTGCACTGGAATTAATTTCAAGAAAATTCAGGTTGCATATGCGTTAAGTGCTGGCAGGTGACCACAGCCATTTGATGCAAAGACATCACAGAAGCCCAGGGCAGTAAAGGAGAGAGGTAAGAAGCACAAGACTAAGGCAATATGCACCCACAGTAAGCCAGTCAAAGATTACTTGGGTTCTGTCATTCCTGCTGGAACACTAGCTGAAATACGAGGCGAAACAGAGAAAATAAAATATCCAATATATATGGTGCTAAGTGCTAAGGTCAAGGGTGATATAGAAGCAAAGAGAAGAAAACGTTTTAATCAAATTTGGGACTTAGGTAAGACTTCTGAGATAATATTATGCCCAGATAAAGAAAATAAAAATGTAAGAAGATAATATTATATGCTCAGAATGGAATTGTATTCTAAGGACGATGGGTAAGAATATCAGGCTTTAAGTACTCTAAGCTACAAATTCAAAAAGAAACACCGGCTATTGGAAGCAGCCACCTCTCCGCAGGACCTCCTGAGATGGCAGCTATTTCACAATACCATCTTTACTTCAACCATTGTCCACCTAAGGCAAAAATGTTGCCTCTTGATGAATTACGGTGCTCATGAAGCAGGGCAGTTTTCTCTTATATACTCCTTGTAAAAGAGAAGTACCTTTCTCTTTCAAGCCAAGGGTAAAAGGGCCCCAAAGTCACTTGGTTATATATAAATTTATGTACTGGATCTGAAAAGAGGATTGGGACAGATGTCATAATGAGGCATTTCTAGAATGGGAACACCCCATACCGCCATATTGATGTCCAATACCACTCCCTTCTCTCTTGTTTTAAGTTGCCCAGGAAATAGTACGCAGGATCCTGAAGGTTACAATAAGCCCAGAAATGGGGTGACAGTAGATGGATGCCATGAAGCCCTGGAAGTTAGATTGGATTGTATACTATACTCCAGGTGTGACAACACAACATGGAGCAAAGAGGCACATTCATCAGAGGCATATGACCTGCGATGTCTGGCTGGGTGGGTGAGGAGACAGCCAGAAAATGTTAGGAAGTTGCTCAGGAAGCACTTCTTTTCAGCGAGTTGTTAGAAACATCTGTCCACACCAAGCCCACAAAAAAAACAAGCTAGAACAGCAATATAGTCAGCCCAGCAGGAGACTGCAAGACTACAGCCTTGTCTTCTCTTGCCAAGAATAGAGTAGGAAACTCATGGAAGAGGGGGTAAGTGTGTCCATATATGTACGAGAGAAGAAACACAAACAAACTACTACCCTCACCTTTTGACTTGAATTATCCTGTCTTAAGGGGGTTGGAAAAAAATATGAAATTAAAGTTGTTAAACAAACAGCACTGAGCCTCAAGAACTTAAATGAGATTGTTTGAATAAATACAGGTTAATAAAAAGCTGTAGAATTGGACTAAGATGGCACATTTAAGGGAACATATTACACATTGAGGAAAGGATGGTCCACTAGAGCTGAGTTAGCATTAATTGTTAGAGCAAAAACTCATTTTATATCCCAAAGATTCCTTAATAAATTACTTATGAAGCTAATATTTACTGACCCCATATTTTGTGCTCAGCCCTTACTAATCCCGTCACAATCGTAATTTCACCTATGGGTTACTTCTGCATTTATTTTACAGATAAGGCAACTGAGGTTTATAGAGGGTAAAGAACCTTTCAAAAGGCCCACGATAGAGATTTAAAATCAATCTGCATGCCTGACTCCACAGTGCACACTCTTAACAATGGTGTTATGCTGTCACTCTTTGGGAAGGATATTGCAAGCAAACAGAAGAAGAGTACAGCAGAATAGCATGAAACAATATACGTATGGGGTTACATGTAACCTGGCATTACCAAAGTATTAAGCGTGAAGAATAGGAGGAACGAGACCAGGTCAGTGGATAGAAACAAGTTCATGGAGATCCTCTTGTGCACACTACCAAGGGTGCACACTACTCAAATTGTAGACAGTAGGCACTAGGGAAATTTGGAAGGGTTTTTAACTACGGGAGTAATAAGGCCCAATCTGTGATTTCTGCCAAGGTTGATTCTCTCATATGTGTTAACGTTGCTTTAGCCAGATATCAGACTCTTAATCTTCACCTACTGCCTTTAAAATTCCTTTAGGTAATAAGGAAAGCCAAGCAAACAATAATATGAGATTGTGATTCATAGCCACAACCACTACTAGAAAAACATCTTAAAGAACATCATAATAGTGTCCACATTCAAGAATTAAGAGCCACTCTGCTGAGAGCTTTTATCATAAATGGATGTTGAATTTTGTCAAATGTGGTTTTGTATCACTTGAGATGATCATATGATTTTTATCCTTCATTTTTTTTAATGTGGTGTATCACATTGACTGATTTGCAGATGTTGAACTATCCTTGCATCCCTAGAATAAATCCCACTTGATCACAGTGTATGATCCTTTTAATGCGTGGCTGAATTGGTTTGCTAATATTTCTTGAGCATTTTTGCATCTATGTTCATCAGAGATATTGGTCTACAATTTTCGTTTCTTATTGCATCCTACTTTGGTTTTGGTTTTGGTTTTGCTATCTGGGTTATGCAAATGAGTTTGGAAAAGTTCTCTCTTCTTCTCTTTCTGAGAAAAATTTGAGAAGAATTGGTATTAATTCTTTGAATGTTTGGTAGAATTCACCAGTGAAGACAGCTGGTCCTCGATTTGGTTGTTGGGAGGTTTTTGATTACTGATTCAATCTTTTTATTAGCAATCAGTCTGTTCAGATTTTCTATTTCATTATGACTCAGTTTTGGTAGGTTGCATGTTTCTAAAAATACATCGATATCTTCTAGGTTGTCCAATTTGTTGGTGTGTAATTATTCATAGCAGTTTCTCATGATCCTTTGTATTTCTGAGGAATCAATTGAAAAATCTCCTCTTTCATTCATGATTTTACTTATTTGAGTGCTTTCTGTCTCTCTATGGTGAGACTAGCTAAAGGTTTATCAATTTTGCTTATCTTTTCAAGCAACCTCTAGTTTCATTGATCTTCTTAACTATATTTTTAGTCTCTATTTTATTTGTTTCTATTCTAATCTGTTAATTCCTTCCTTCAACTAACAATGGGCTTCATTTATTCTTCTTTTTCTATTCCCTTCAGGTCTAAAGTTAGGTTGTTTATTTTAGACTTTTCATATTTCTTGAGGTAAGCATGTCTTGCTATGAACTTCCCTATTAGAACTGTTTTTGCTGCATCCCACAAATTTTGGTATATTTTATTTCCACTTTTGTTTATCTCTAGGTGTGTATTTCTCTTTTGTTTTCTTCTCCTACCCATTGGTTGTTCAGTAGTATGTTGTTTAATCTCCACACATTTGTGAAGTTTCCAATTTTCCTTGTGTAATTCTAGTTTCTTAACATTATGGTTGCAAAAGATGCTTTATATGATGTCAATACTCTTACATTTATTATGGTTTATTTTGTGGCCTAACATATGATCTATCCCGGAAAATATTCAATGTGCATTTAAGAAGAATGTGTCTTCTCTTGCTTTTGAAGGGAATGTTCTGTATATATCTGTTAAGTCCATCTGGTCTAACACATCTTTTAAAGTTAATGTTTCTTCATTGATTTTTATGATTGAAAACTCTCAACAAAGATAGTATAGAAGGAATATACCTCAGTATAATAAAAGCCATATATGACAAGTCTACAGAAGACATTATGTTCAATGGTGAAAAGCTGAAAACCTTATCCCTAAGAACAGAAATAACACAGGGATCCCATTCTACCACTTTATTCAGCATAGTATTGGAAGTCCTAGCCAGAGCAATCAGGCAATAAAAAGAAATAAAAGCCATCCAAATCCAAAAGAAAGAAGCAACACTGTCACTCCTTCCAGATGACATGCTACTATATATAGAAAAGCCTAAAGATTTCATCAAAAAAATGAACTAATTAATAAATTCAATAAGGTTGCAGGATACAAAATCAATTCACAAAAATAGGTTGCATTTCTATACACTATCAATGAACTATCAGAAAGAGAAATAAAGAACACAATCCCGGTTAAAATTGCATTGAAAAGAATAAAATACGTAGGAATAAATTTAACCAATGAGATGAAAGACCTGTGCATTGGAAACTATAAGACATTAATGAAAGGAACTGAAGAAGACACAAATAAATGGAAAGATGTTTTGTCCTCTGGATTTGTAGAACCAATATTAAGATGTCCATACAACTCAAAGCAGTCTACAATTGTACATTCAGTACAATGCCTATCAAAATTCCAGTGGCATTTTTCAAATAAATAGAACAAAAAATATTAAAATGTGTATTGAACTACCAAAAATCTGAATAGCCAAAGCAATATTGAGAAGAAAAACAAAGCTGGAGACATCACATCCCCTGATTTCAAACTATATCACAAATTTATAGCAATTAAAACAGTATGGTATGGCCATAAAAACAGACACACAGATAAATGGAACAGAATAGAGAGCCCAGAAATAAATCCACACATATATGGTTAACTAATTTAAGACAAAGGAACCAAGAGTATACAAAGGGGAAAGGATAGTTTCTTCAGAAATAGTGTTAGGAAGACTGGACTGTCACATGCAAAAGAATGAAACTGGACCATCATCACACCATATGCAAAAATTAACTCAGAATGGATTAAAGACTTAAATGGTAGAATTAAAACCATAAACTCATAGGATAAACCAGGTGGAAACTCCTTGACATAGGTCTCACTGATGATTTTTTTGAATCTGACACCAAAAGCAAAAGCAACAAAAGCAAAAATTAATAAGTGGGATTACATCATACTAAAAATCTTTTGTACAGTTAAGGAAACCAACAAAATGAAAAGGCAACTTACTGAATGGGAGAAAATATTTGCAGCTCATATATCTGAAAAGGGGCTAATACCTAAAATTATAAAAAATTTATACACTTCAATAGCCAAAAATAAACAATCCAATTAAAAACTGGCAGAGGACATTTTTCCAAAATATATATATATAGAGAGAGATGGCCAACAGGTACATGAAAAGATGCTCAATGTCACTGATCACCAGGGAAATGCAAATCAAAACCACAATGAGGTATCTCCTCACATCTGTTAGAATGACTATTATCAAAAAGACAAGAAATGACAAATGTTGGTAAGGATGTGGAAAAAGAGAACCATTAGGCACTATTGCTGAGAATATAAACTGGCTCAGCCACTAGGGAAAATAGTATGGAGGTTTCTCAAAAAATTAAAAATAGAACTACCATGTGATCCAGTAACTCCACTTCTAGATATTTATCCAAAAAACAAAGAAAACACTAACTTAAAAACACATGTACCCCCATGTCCATTGCAGCATAATTTAAAATCGCCAAGATACAGAAACAGTCTAAGTATCCATTAACAGATGAATAGATAAAGAAATTGTGGTATATATACATTTATATATAATTTATAGTTTTATTTTATTATATTTTTATTTTATACATACAATGGAATATTATTTGGTCATAAAAAAAGAATGAAATTTACTATTTGCTACAACATAGTTAGACCTCTGTACCTCAAGGGCATTATGCTAAGTGAACTAAGTTACAGAGAGAAAGAAAAATATTTTGTGATCTCTCTTATATGTAGAATAAAAAAAAGAAAAACAAGCTCAGAGATACGGAACAGATTACTAATTGCCACAGGCAGAAGTTGAGGTAGGGGGTGGAAAAGGTAATTTGCTTTAAAAATGCAATTTAGCTATATTTTTTGATCTAGCGTGTGTGTGTGTGTGAATTTTTATCTATACCTATTGAAAAAAGAAAAGCCACCTATTTTTAAAAAGAATTACATGTCATAACATTTCATTCTCAACCCTTAATTCAAAACTTCACAGTTGACTTTTCTAGAATCACTTTCCATATAAATATATGGATAACCAGATGTTTAAATATCTTCATAATTTAACAGCTTTTGAAATTTGACTTTAGCATTTGTTGTTTGCAGGAAAAGGTTGGTCATGAGCTAACTTAAATGTTTATGCCTAGAATTTCATGTGACTAATTTAAAAGTCATACTTCTTAAGTGTTATGAACATTTTTTTCTATGGATCTTTGGACATTATAAAATGAAATATAATCTTTATAACATACTAAAATTTCTTTACCCTGGGGATTTTATTTTATACTACAGACAGCATCACATCTTGAGAGTATAGAATTTCAAGCCCAATTCTTAGAAGAAAATTAGCAAATTTTGTGAAATTGATTATAGAGTTAGCCAACATAAATAGCATGTAAACTCTCTTAAGTATCATATAAGACAAAGACTACTAAATTCAAGTCTTTGGAAATAAGCCAAAATGCAATCATCTCTAAATCTTAATAAGAATCCTTATTTTTAAAAAGGTATATTTAAAAGTAAGAGATAAACCTAAAAGGAGACATATCTGATTACAAAAACAGACATTCTTGTGTTTAATACTCATATAAAATTCAATACAATTTCAAATTGTGAACAATATGTTATTACATTTCTTCATGTTTTTCTTTATACAGTTAAAAACACAAATAAAATAGATATGAAAGGATACTCTTACCTAAATACACAGAGATATTTGTAATTTTCTAGGCACCACAAAATGCATGGCATTCTGGCTGTATCATTGAAATTATAAAGTAATATCTTTTAGATGACATGTTAAATCAAAGTTTTCCAGAGATTAAAGATTACATGGTAAATCTGGTAAAGAGCAGGGGTTATAAATCTAGGGTCCCAAAATATGTCTTCAAAACTCTTCTTACACTCTCCTTAAAGCAAAGGCCTCAATATAACATTAACTTGCCAACAGATTTTCTGTTCAAAATAGCTGCCAAGGGATTATTGGACATTTGGTATTGTAACACACATTGATAATTTGCAATTTATGGAATGCCACAGTTTCATGGTTACATTAAAAGTCAGTTTTGTTTCTTTTCATAGCATGTTGAAAGAACATGGGTTTGTTTTATCCTGTAGAATCTGAAAATTTGCAATATGATAGTAAAATATTAAAAAACACCGATTAAGAGAGAATGGTAGGCAACTGATTTGAAGTTGCATACTTTTTGGAGAAATCTTGCCAAAGAGCTTCTTTTCTTTTCTTTTCTTTTTACTTTATAAAATTTTACTAAAATTAAAAATAAACACAAGAGAACATGTAGCAAAAGGTAAAATGCAAGCAAAAAAATCAAAGATGCAATGTGAGTATTCAATTATTTCAATAAACCATTACAATATTATCATACAGACTCAAAATTATTTGGACCAGTTTTAAATTCTCAGATTAACAGTTTTAAACTTATTTGCAACCTTAAATTCTTTGCCTGCAAATACACATTCATGCTGTTTTTCCTCTCCTTCTCCCTCTGCTTTCCTACTTCTCCCCTTCTCTTTCCGTCTCTCTGTTCTTTCTCTTCACATCTCCCTCCTTCCCTTTAAAGTATAGAGTAAATATTTTAAATGCTGATGGCTAACATTTTTAACTAAATTTTCATCTTTAATGTATTTGCTTATGTACACTCCATCTAAAAAATAGTCTCATCTAGACAATATTGTTGAAATAAATATATAGGATCAATAATTGTATCATTAAAATTCATTATGAAATTTTAGTAAAATATATTATAAAATTAGAGAAGGTTTGGGGCACCTGGTTGGCTCAGTCAGTGGAGTGTAGGACTCTTGATATCAGGGTTGTGGGTTTGAGCCCTACGTTGGGTGTCGAGATTACCTAAAAATAAAATCTTTTAAAAAAAAAGTTAGAGGAGGCTTAAAATAATGTGCTATATATTTTGTAAACCTTAAAAACTGTGTTATTTTAGACATTTTGGCATTTTTAAAAAACGAAACATAAATGTTGCAATAGGATTTTAAAATTCTGTAAAAGTAACTATTTGAGATAAATTGATAATGTTAAATAAAAACATCCTGATTTAGCTTACTGGTTGATATATATTTGTTGGATAAATAAATTACCGACCGAAAAAAATGTTTTGGCAAATGTTCAAGATAAATTCTTACAAAACTAAGAATTATAGTTTTATTATTTATTTTTTTATTTTGGAGAACGAGTGCACATGAGCAGGGTAGAGGCGCAGAGGGAAAGAGAGAGGATCTTAAGCAGGTTCCATGTTCCAGGCTCCTTTCCATAACCCTGGGAACATGACCTGACTGGAAATCAAGAGTCAGACGCTCCATTGACTGAGCCAGTCAGGTGCCCCTACAGTTTTATTTTTACTTCACAATAAAGGTAAGAGTTGTTTCCTAACGTGATTTGCACTGCTAGCTACTATTTAAAATCAATTTTCCTCTTTCTTTTCTTTGCTACAAGTCACTTTTATGGATAATATAATTTAATTTCCCAGTAATTATGCAAATACATGAGAAAATAGTGTTTTTACCTCTGTTTTAATTAATTTATTGTTGTGACAATAATGAATATGTTTATTATAACAATGTTATGAGTCCCATATGCCTTAAGAAAAAAAGTAATATGGGGGCGCCCGGGTGGCTCAGTGGGTTAAGCGGCTGACCTCAGCTCAGGTCATGATCTGCCGGTTCAGGAGTTCCAGCGCAGCATTGGGCTCTGTGCTGACAGCTCAGAGCCTGGAGCCTGCTTCAGATTCTATGTCTTCCTCTCTTGGCTTCTTCTCTGCTCGCACTCTCTCTCTCTCTCTCTCTCTCTCTCTCTCTCAAAAATAAATTTAAAAACATGAGAAATAAAGAAAAAAAAGTAATATTGTTTTTTAAACATATCAGAAAAAATAAGTAAGTACATTAAATTTACTATCACTTATTTCACTTTCTTAAATTCTTCATTCAATCCTGGCAGAGATCGTAATTAATTTAGATAAATTAATAATGAATTCTTATTTATTTATTTAACATATTTATTTGTCTAAATTAATGAATTCTCATTTATTTCCTAGTGGGCATTTAGCTACAATACAATAAACAATAGGAAAATTCAACATATTTTTGAAAGATGCCACTTGTGCGAAGCGCAGGTGCTAAAGCCAAAACGGGATGTGACTGGATTTTTCTATACATGAATTGACCTGTTTTTTTTTCCAGAAACGATCACCATTCAGTCATGGTAACCTTGACCAAATCATCCACCTTAAAGATTTATTAAATGGGGGCGCCTGGGTGGCGCAGTCGGTTAAGCGTCCGACTTCAGCCAGGTCACGATCTCGCGGTCCGTGAGTTCGAGCCCCGCGTCAGGCTCTGGGCTGATGGCTCAGCGCCTGGAGCCTGTTTCTGATTCTGTGTCTCCCTCTCTCTCTGCCCCTCCCCCGTTCATGCTCTGTCTCTCTCTGTCCCAAAAATAAAATAAAAACGTTGAAAAAAAAATTAAAAAAAAAAAGATTTATTAAATGTATCAGTTGACATTCAATAACAGTTTACGTCTATGGCCATAAATAAATTATGTGAACCTGGCCTGTTCTTTAGATACAGCAAATTACCAACAACTTCAGGTATTTTTTTTTTAATTAAAAAAAATTTTTTTTTCAACATATGAAATTTATTGTCAAATTGGTTTCCATACAACACCCAGTGCTCATCCCAAAAGGTGCCCTCCTCAATACCCATCCCCTGCCCTCCCCTCCCTCCCACCCCCCATCAACCCTCAGTTTGTTCTCAGTTTTTAAAAGTCTCTTATGCTTTGGCTCTCTCCCACTCTAACCTCTTTTTTTTTTTTTCCTTCCCCTCCTCCATGGGTTTCTGTTAAGTTTCTCAGGATCCACATAAGAGTGAAACCATATGGTATCTGTCTTTCTCTGTATGGCTTATTTCACTTAGCATCACACTCTCCAGTTCCATCCACGTTGCTACAAAGGGCCATATTTCGTTCTTTCTCATTGCCATGTAGTACTTCATTGTGTATATAAACCACAATTTCTTTATCCATTCAGCAGTTGATGGACATTTCGGCTCTTTCCATAATTTGGCTATTGTTGAAAATGCTGCTATAAACATTGGGGTACAAGTGCCCCTATGCATCAGTACTCCTGTATCCCTTGGGTAAATTCCTAGCAGTGCTATTGCTGGGTCATAGGGTAGGTCTATTTTTAATTTTCTGAGGAACCTCCACACTGCTTTCCAGAGCGGCTGCACCAATTTGCATTCCCACCAACAGTGCAAGAGGGTTCCCGTTTCTCCACATCCTCGCCAGCATCTATAGTCTCCTGATTTGTTCATTTTGGCCACTCTGACTGGCGTGAGGTGATATCTGAGTGTGGTTTTGATTTGTATTTCCCTGATAAGGAGCGACATTGAGCAACTTTTCATGTGCCTGTTGGCCATCCGGATGTCTTCTTTAGAGAAGTGTCTATTCATGTTTTCTGCCCATTTCTTCACTGGGTTATTTGTTTTTCGGGTGTGGAGTTTGGTGAGCTCTTTATAGATTTTGGATTAACGTTTATTTATTTTTGGGACAGAGAGAGACAGAGCATGAACAGGGGAGGGGCAGAGAGAGGGGGAGACACAGAATTGGAAGCAGGCTCCAGGCTCTGAGCCATCAGCCCAGAACGCGGGGCTCGAACTCACGGACTGCGAGATCATGACCTAAGCTGAAGTCGGACGCTTAACCGACTGAGCCACCCAGGCGCCCCTATTTTTTTAAGTTAAAAAATATTCTTGGGTAGGAATAATAGTAAGTGATTCGTTTTAAGTTAAAACTTTTCCTAATTCTGAGATCTGTAGGTAGAAAAGGAGGGGACATTTAGAGTGGATAGAACTAACACAATGTATTGAATGTAAAAATTAATTTGAAAACCCTTTTAAGATATTGTGATACCTCTCAAAGGTGGGGGTGGAGTGTATATTCAAGATGGAGACAAGGCCGTCTTCCAATAGGTAATGTGTGTGGATACAGCCTGTTCATGAATTTTCATATCCATATGATTGGTCCTCAGAACAGAATCAGTGCCTGCAGATCAGAAAAGAGAAAAGCAAGATGGTGGAGAAAAGAATATTTACACATGTAGCTAACGAGGCTCCTTGAAGAATAGAAAGAAAAGTTCTTGAAGATGAGTCTTAATTTACAGTGTTTATATGTGAAGTTATAAAGAACTGAGTAAGTAGTACTTTTCTAGTTTCTAGAAAGAAGTAAACAGTAAATGAATACCTTATTTGTTTTATAATATGTTGAACACAAAGCGAAACGTTTGCAATAGAGGGTAGGAAAAAAACCAACAAAGTTTTCTTAAAGTTTCCAGACCAAACGCCAACATTAAAACAACAATATTAAGTATGTATAAATGGAGGTGCTTTAACCCAGACAGGCTGGCAAATATAACGCTTAAGTGAAAAAGGCACCAAAATGCTTCCTCCGCTATTAAACCCCCAAAGAATTTTAATTTAAACTTAATTAGAGTTTTAAGTAAAACGTTACACATTAATTATCCAGTCTCGAAGGACATGCAAAATAATGTCCTTACACAGGAAGTTGGTTCAGCATTGACTAGCTGCCAACTGTCAGACTAAGGAATTTTTACAGAGACCTGCATGCAGAGGTTTAAAAGGTAGAGGAATTAAAATTATACACACACACACACACACACACACACACACACTTATATACCTATATGTATAAATAATTAGTATAACTTTTGTTATAATTCTCTGTGACGTCATACTTTGTAATGAAAGTGAAGCACATTGCAAATGGGAAAAAACTTACTCATTTAAATATTTTAAAGAGGAGAAAATATAATTTTACAAAAATTGTCACTTTTTTCCTGTTTTAAAAGAAATACCTGTATTCAAAAAATATTCAAGTTTAGAGATTCATGTCCTTACAATCCACAAATCTTTTCTAAATTAGTCTTAAACGTCTTATTTGCTGATTCAAGTAAACAAATGACAAATCTATAAATACATGACCGATGAATAACGGTATCTCAATGAATTTATAGACTAAATGTAGAAAATTCTCAAATGCAAAATATGTCATTTGTATTTATTATCTTCAAATTTTACATGTACGTCATGTAAATAATTGAACTCAAAACACTGGAAATCATCATTCTTAAGGGTTTAATGTTGACTATTGGCCAATCTTGAACAAATAAGAGACTCTAATCAAGGTCCATTTGCAAAGAGCTCCAGACCACCATTAATTGTTTGAGTAGAAACTGAAGTAAAGTTTCTATTGGGAGAATTTCATGTTGCCTGAAATTCTTGCTCCCAGCAAAGTAATGGAGTTGTGATCTACCTGTTTTCTAATAGTATTTAGCACACCTCCATGTGGATATAGTTTTGAAGTATGAATTTTTACATGTGAATGGAAAACTACCTTCTAATTATATATTTGTTAAGAATAGCAAAGTATATTTTGTTTTTAAATATTTTATTATCATTCCCCATCCTCATTCTGCTTTTCTTCCCATAAGCAGCCATTCTAAAATGTCTGATGCATAACCTTTTGTTTGTATGCATTCTTATAAGATGTGTATTATGGTTTTGTGTTTGTGTGTTTTAAATTTATAAAAATATTTTGCTCTAGAGTTCCTTCTGCCTCTTACTTTGTTTTAACACAATATTTTCAAAATCTATAAATTTTTCTGGGTTGCATTTAGACTGAGGTAAGTCAGCTTCCAAGATAGCCCTCAGTGATTCACACACTTCTTGGCAATATGTGCCTGTGAGATTACCTCTTACAGTCAATCAGAGTTGGCCCTGTGTATGACTAATACGATGCAGTAGATGAGTGGCAGTGTGATTTTTGAGGCTAGATCATAAAAGGCAATATGGCTTCTGCCCAGCTCTTTCTCTCCTGGGACTCAGAGCCAGGGGAGGAAACCCTGGCCATAGGGAGAGGCCACACATATACCTTCCAGTGAATAGCACCAACCAAGGTGCTGTTAGTTGGCCATGAGCCAACTTCAAATGCCAAAAATGTGAGACAGTCTTTAGATAATTCCAGTCTCTGGTCTTTGAGTGGCCCCAGCTGAGGCCAAGTGGGATGAGATGTGGTATCCCCATTAACTTTCTGATCTATGAGTGTCAGTTTGGGAGCTCTAAGCGGGAAGTGCTGAGAGATCAGACAGGCAAAAGATTTGTAAAAAATGCCTGTGAATGATAAAGGAGGAAGGGGCAGAGAAGAAGGGAAGGGTCTTCAGACTGTGATGCAAATATGATACTTTTGGAGAGAAGGAAGTGAGGAGACTTAAGTGAGAAGAGCTTCAGACTGACCTGCAGTTCTGAAAAAAATCTTGTAGAGACTGATAGGGAAATCCTAAGCAAAGGTTACCCACAGAAAATACCATATCAGGCAAAAATGACCAAGCTCTAGTTCCCTTGCCATGCTTAGTCATTGGCTATGAGGAACCTTGTGAGAGGATGACCTTGGCGTGAACATCACAGGGCATTCAATGGTGTGGCAACTGGAGGCTGGCAGTCAGCTATGCTCCACACAGGTTTCCCTTTATGGCTGCCACAGTCTACGCCATTCAATGCACAGATCCACTTTTCCATGCATCTTTGGGAAGCAGCTTCCCCCTACTTCTCATGGACTTCACTTCCTGAGAGAACCTTCCTTGTTAAAACATTTTCTTTTATTGGCTCTGATGGTACTACAAAGCATTGATTTTCTATGGCCACTCCCTAGTCTCTTTGGCTGATTTATCTTTCTCTGTATAACCTTTAAAATAAGGAGTCTCCCCAGGAACTGGCCATGGCTCATCCTCATAGCAGGGAATCAATGGGATGAACTACTGCCCTCATCAGTGCAGTTGCTCTCAGGGTCACAACTGGGATTCATCATGTCCATTCTCTACTATCCACTATGTCTATTCATGTCTCACCTCTGCAGTTCTTGATAGCTATATACAAACAAAGAGAGAGATTATGAGGAATTGGCTCATGTGATTATGGAGGCTGAAAAGGAGATTACAGAGGCTCAGAAAGGCTGCAGTCAGCAAACTGGAGACCCAGGAAAGCCAATGTGTAGATGTATACTTCCAGTCTGAGCCTGAAGGCATGAGACCCAGTTGATCCAGTGGTGCCAGTCCAAAAGCTATCAGGCTCAAGACCCCAGGAGAACCAATGTTTTGGTGTCACTCCAAAGGCTGGAAAAGACCAATGCTCCAGTTCAAGCAATCAGGGAGGAATGGACCCTACTGGAGGTAGGGTCAGTCTTTTTATAATATTCAGGTCTTTAACTGATTGGATGAGTACCACTCACATTAGGGACAGCAGTCTACTTTACTCAGTCTGCCTATTCAAATGTTAACCTCAGTTAGAAACATGATCAGAATAATGTTTGATCAAATATCTGGGTACCTGCGGCTGTGTCAAACTGACACAAAAGTCATCACAGTGATTCATCTGGTGGTGCAACTCAAACCTTAACCTTCTTTCCTGAAAGGGCTGAGCTCTTCCCAGGCCAAAGTTGCTACACATGTCCATTTGCAGTTTTAACTAGAAGAGATGGACTGGGTTCCACATGTATTGCTCCAAATCAGGATCACCTACAAGACCAGTCATTTTGTCTACTTGATATTAAATTATTTTAAAAAATCTCATGCCAAGTGTTTGTTGGTCCTCTTCTTCTCCTTCTTCTAATATTGAGCATTAAATTAACTTAATTCCTTGGTGGTAAGTTGTTTGCTATTTGAAGCTAATAATCTTTTAACATTTTCACTATGTACTTCAAAATATCTTTTTGCAAGCTCTAAGGATTTTTGCTTTTCATCAGCCATTTCCTAAAACTTTGGAAAAGAGTGGACAAATTGTGAGACAAAGCGTCTTTCACATTTGTTCTTTACATGTTGTGGTGCATTTTGCCAAACCTGATTGATAGGTTTTAAGAACCTGATTGATGTTAAAACTATTCCATAAATCTGTTAATGGAGTAATATCACACCAGCTACTACACATTCCATTTGAGACAAAAAAAAAAAAAAAAAAAAAAGACTTAGATAGGATCTTCCCAATCAATAGCTACAGGAACTAAAAACACAACAGGAAAAAAAAAAAAAGGCTACTCAGATAGGATTTTCCTAATCAATAATAAGAGAGGAATGTCTGGAAACATTATCTGTTATCAAAAGAGGCTTGTTTGCAAGATTTTACTTCTTCATGTATTCCATTATGAATAATCACAAAGATAACACTTCCTATAATCATTAAATGCTTGTTTCACAAAGCACTCTTCAATGACCCCTTAGGGACCATGTGGTTTGGGGAATGATAAGCTAACCCATTTTTAGTTTAGCGGTACCTTATTCCCACCTAAAAGCAATGTCAGCCTATCTTTGAAAGCTTCAGGTGTGTGGCACTGTCTTCTTCTAGTATCTGAAATAGACCTACATGATGACATTCATCTCTAAAGATATCCAGGTTCATCAATATTGAACATGTGCTTTTGCAGAATAACCATGTTATCAATACTTTCCTGCAATTTAGTGAGGGTATCAGCAGCTGCTTCACCTATGACCTTTAAATTACACAGTCATATTGCAAAATCTGTTGAAGGATCCTGAACTTACTCAAACTAAGGTCTTTTGGTTACTCTCTCTCTCTTCCTCTCCTTTTTCTTCAAGTCTGTGAAGATGTTTAATGTTTTCTGCTCTATCAACATGGTTCTCTACAGCATTACACAATGACTGAGGCTATCAGCATATAATGCATGGTTATTTCTCTAGTTTTTTAGTACCAACAACACTTTTCATATTTTTTTTTTTACATTCTCACATATAGAAAATCATTGCATATCTGGTAAACAAATACAAGTGCATTGCCAGGCTTATGTCTTTCATGAGTTCTCCTCTCTCAGTTCAATTTAACACGATTTTTCTTCCAATGGATGCCTTCTCTGGACTTTAGGCTTGCCTAATTTCTTAAAAGGCCTTTTCACTTAATAATGTAAAGAAGACAATCGATAATGCACAATACTTTTAAACAAAATCCTATTAGAAGAGCTAAGATATAGCTGAAACAATCTACACACTCTCATTCAAACTCTTAATGCAACTTAAGTGTTTTTACTGGTACGATTAGACTGTGTGTTCAGTAATGAATGTGGAGGAAGTTTTGCAAGTATTCAAGTGAATATACGGCTAAGAGTTCAGATAACTGATAACTAGAGACACAATGTTATGTTTGCAATATTATATGATTCAATGATATGATTCATTGATGACTCACTCACATGAGAGCGAACATGTTTTTATTTGGACCTCTAAGCAAGTGTGAGTGGGATCCTCTAAGCAGCTGTCAAGAGGATTTGAATTTCTTAAAAGTGTGGGTAGAACAATGCTTTCAAACCCAGAAGGAAAATACTATTTACATTCAAAAAATATGCGATAGTGGGAAAAAGAAAGATTTATCTGGAAAGTAAGAAGACTGAATAAGTGTTCTGTCATAAAAGCAAAAAGAAGAGAGATTATAAAATGAACCATGCCAAGAATTTGAGAAAATATTGTTTTATTTTCACATAGAAACTTAGGGTAGACTTAAGTGATCCTAGATTTTTATCATTGGATTGGATTAATTATTACTTCAAGTAACTTTTACACTTTTGATACAAAAGCTTGGGAAATAATAACATAAATCACATAGTTATATTTTATTAGTAAAGAACATTTTCATATAACACATCAAATAGTAGCTTCAGAAGACCACCAAGGAAGGAGCAAAAAAAAAAAAAAAAATAGCTTTCTTTGGATTTTTGTTAATCTTTATTTTGAAGGCTCAAGTCTATGCTACCTAGTAAGAATGCATCACCACCTTGTGGAAATTCCTTCAAACTACAGACACATGATCCCAAGTTCCAGATGGATTCAACAGACTAGTAGATCAAACTATTTCATTTCCATTTAATTTAACTTGACTATTATTTCTATATAACTCACAATCCAATCTTAGTCTCTCAACTCTTCCTCACTCCTCAATGCTAGACCTATCTTTCCAGCTGCTTGGTTCAGTTTCCCACCTGATGCTCTGTAACCACTTAAAATATCATAACTTCTAAAGCAAATTCTTCATAAAACTTCTGTTTAAATTAGTGGACACTCATATAGTGTCCAGTCATCGAGGCTAAAAATTTAAGCTTTCTTTGATAAAAATCTCCCATAAAAATCCACTCCAACTTAAAATTAGTCACCAAATGCTCTTAGTTATAATTCCTTAATGTCTTTCCCAACTATCCTCTCCTTTTTATCTCTACTAACAAAATCCTAGTTTATGCCTTCAAAATTGCATATGTAGGCCATTTTAAGTCTTATTCTAGTCTCTATGCTTCTATTGTCTCTTCTTCCCCCATTGCTACTGCTAATGTTGCATTTCTTCCCTTGTTAATCAGTTTACTTGATTTAAACTGTCTTAGGCATGATGGCTACTAGTCTTCTCAGTGTCTATATATTCCTTTCCTTCTTTCCTACCAGTGTGTTGGATATCTGATGTTCCAACCATACTCTATTTACTATGTCCCAAATATGCTCTACTGCTTTCTTACCTCTCCTCCGAAGCTCATACTTTCTCTCTTTGTTATGCCCTTATAGCATATTTGGATTTCAAAATCCTTGTGAGTTTGAACATTTGTTTGGACAAATGTTTAAACATTTCTGCAGTGAAGTTTAGTAAACTTGAAGACAGTTTTCAGAAAAATGGTTCTTTTCGATCTCAAAACGTACTCCAATCTGGACACACAGGCATAATGGATATTCACGTGGCAAGCTAGGCAGCTAAATCCATATTGGTAATGATTGGCATTAAAAAACAAAGTGGACATATGAAGGAAGAGAGTGTCTGCTCATATATCTTAATTGTGACTTACTTAGTTTGCTATACGCCTTTTGTTCCTTCTATGTAAAATATTGAACAACTGTTTAATAGAGTTTAACAAGCATTTTGATCTACCCACTTTGGTATCCTGAATCTCCTTACTGACTAACTTTGCATTTTAATCAAATGAATTCGAATGTTTTTCAAAAGAATCATGCATATAACTTTAGCATTTCAATAGATGTTTCTACCGGACAAAACAATATAGGGTGAGTTGATGACAGAGGAACTGGTCATACGGTGGCAGGTCTGGGTGACGAGTAGAGCTTGGCACATGTTTAGAATCTGATCAGATCAGAATTGCAACAGGCGTTCCCAAGAGATTTGGTGGGACTGTGAGGAGGCAAAATAGATCACTTTTAAGCAAAATGTACCACAGACAGATCAGATAAGCAGATTCAGAAGAAGATTAAACAGAGGAGGCAGTCTTTCGTCAAGTTTTTAAGCAGCACCAGGGAGAGCTCCCCGCGTATGTCAGTCTCCACTTGCAGGAAATGGATGGTGTGTTCTTTTATCGCTGGCTAGGAACTTTTCAGATGGACCTGATACCCAAGGTAGTCTATCTGACAGCACAGACCTCTGGCCTGTTTAGTCAGATCTCAATCCTCAGTGGATAAGGCTTCATTCTCATAAACCTAAAAATTATTGGGTTACTAACCCAGGTTGATTTGATGCTTGGGTTATGAGATTAATTTTGGTGGAAAGAGATTCTCCTGAAGTCTCAAGTTCTTTGTGTTCAGTTCCCCAACCCCCATCATATAATCATGCTGGAGAAAGGGGCTGAAGAGAGTCACCTTGCTCAAAATTATACCCTCCTTCCCAGGGCAGCCCACAGCTAGTGACTGGTTGATTCAGTCAAGTTCTCTTTTCCTAACTCAGAGCAACTCTGAAGAGCCATTAAAATTTCAAGCCTTTCACAGGGTCAGCTGAGGCCTCACTGGGACTGTACCATAGCCCAACTTCTTATTTAGCTCAGTCCTGCTTCATTCTCTTCTCCCACAAATGTTGATGCTGAGAATACCCACCATGGAAACAACCAGATAGATAGAAGAATTCAGCTAGTTGACACTAATCCAAATCCATCATTAACTACCACAGGGCTGACACAATGGACACAAAAATATAGTAGCCATGGTGGCAGAGATGGTGGCTAAGCATGGGCTATATAGATCATGGGTTCTCACTCACCAAAGCTGAGACTGCTACTGCTATAGCAGATTTCCAACCTGTTAGTAACAAAGACCAATGGTGAGCACCTAATGACACTATCCCTTGAAGAAAAAAATTAGTCATTTGGTGGCAAGTCTATTATATTTGATCTTTTCTACCATGGTAAGGGGCATTAATATACCTTGTCAGTAACTGGCGTGTATTCCAAGTGTGAGTGTGGCTTTATTGTCCATGAGTTTTGACTAGCACCGTCTTTCAAGGGCTTAAAGAATGTCTGATACACTCACACACCATCCCCTATAACTTTTCATCAGATGTATGGGTCCACTTAACAACATAGGAGGTATGATAGTACATGATCATGAAGTCCCCTGGTCCTGTCACATATTACACATACAGTGGCTTATGGCCTCATAGAGTATGTAATTACTTATCAAAAGCATAGCTAAGGCGATAGCTTGGAGATACTACCCTACAAGGATGATGGTATTATCCTCCAGGACACAGTATACACAGTAAACAAATGACTATTATAGAATACAACAACCCCAATAGATAGAATACATAGGTCTGAGAACCAAATGATGAAGTAGCAGAGGCCCTGCTTGCCACTGCTTTCAGTGACCCGCTCGGAGAACTTGTGCTTCCTAAAATCTGCAACTCTGTCACCAAGGAACATAAAAAGGTCACAATGAATTTTCAACTACAGCTGTTGCCTAGACACTCCAGGTTCCTCATTCCAAGGTACCAGCAGGCAAGAAGAGAAACTGTCATCCAGGCAGGAATAATTAACTCACCTCATCAAGAATGGGTAGGGCTGCTATTACACAATATGGACTAGAGGGAATGAATATGTGTGGCACTCAGGCTGTTGTGTGGAATGTCTCATGGATATGGATAGCAGCCTCAAAAGAGCATGATAACCAGAAGCTTGGACCTCTTAGGGATGAGGGCTTGATCATCCCCACCAGATAGGCCATCCAAACCAGCAGAGTTGCTCACTAAGGATAAAGCAATCTAGAATAGACAGTAAAGGGGGGAGATGCTAAGTATCCATTGGAGCCTCAAGACCTGCTGCAGCTGCAGATCAACTTTCTCTTATCTGTTCTCCTAAGGAAGAGAGCCCCACCAGAGTCCTGAATGAGTTTCTGTGGAAACAAGTAGCTCAAGGGTTGGACTGTCATGGATGCTGTGATGTCCTTCTTAAATCCATCTTCAAAATGGAAGAAATGATTTTTCAGCTGCTATGAAGTTGATTGAAGGCTCTCAGATCTGTTCTCATCTTAGAATTACCACCAGCTTAAGAGAGCCGTGTTGCCTCTCAGAGCAGTCCATATCTAATGACTGGTAAATACAGAGTTATAAGGGCTAGGCCTCCTCACCTTAACTTGGGACAGCCGAGAAGAGCCCAGCTCCAAAGCAGCTCACGAGGTTGGCTGAGACCTTTGTTACATTTGCATCACCGCCCAACTTTCCCCTCTTCCAAACCCTGCTTCCATTCTTTTCTAAGAACAAACTTCCTGCATACTAATCTTCCACTTTAAAGTTTGCTTCCTTGGGCACGCGATCAGTGGCCTCTACTAACAGTAAGTGGATCAGATATTTTTTGTGGATTATAAAACTTCTGTTAATGTCTAGAACAGACATAACCTTCATGGTCTGTATAAAAGAAATTCCAATTCTCTCATGAGTATTTAGTTATATCATCAATGTGTTCAGTTGATGGAAAAGTATAAGCTCTCTGGACTGATTCTCATTTCTACCCAATAGGAATATAGATATATATTTTTTTAAACACCCTTAATTGTTGGGAAAATATCTTAACACTGAAGAGAACTGAAGTTGTAAAGCCTTAATGTCTATAATCCATAATCATAGACAAAGATTACATGATATATAAAGTTCAATTTTTAACAAATGTATCCCAGGTTTTAGTTTCAAGAAGACCATTTCTCAAGGAGAGCAAACTCTCTATTATCTGTCTGATCATGAAAAGGAATGTGTTGATTAATCATATTCTCTTTAATAGAGATTCCATATGTATTATGTTTGAATGAGCAATTTTCAAATGATTCAAATATATCAATATACATTTAATATCCAGATGACTATGAAAATAATCTAATAATACGTTTTTTAAATGAGTCAAAAGTCATTTTAGGATCCTCTTACATTACAGGTTTATGAATATAGATATTGTAATTTAGACTTGCAGGAACAATTGTTAAGAAAGACTTCCAATCGATCTACTAGTGGACCCCAGAATGACTATTATACTGTCATAACGCATTTTGAACCACACATTCTAGGTGCAAAGACCACCAGAGACCAGAATGCTATCCCCTAACTGTAGCCCACAGTCGTAAAAAACATAGATGAGGGGTCTGTTTAGCTTTCAAGTTATAAACTAGTTGGTCAGTATGCGTGACTTAAGAATAAATGGGGGAAAGTGAACAGTACAAGTAAACAAATGCAAAAATGTGATAGGTGGGTGTTGAGTATCATGTGTGCCTATCCCTCTGCTCCATGGAAATCACTGTCAATGAGAAGCTCCTTCATTAGCATCTTTGCTCACAAAAGAATACAAGGTTGTTCTGATATATTTCCTCTGAACAACTACAACTCACTTTATGAATACATCTGACATGCACTCAGTATCATTGCAGCACTCACCTTACCTAGTTGTCAAGGAAACAGACATCACCATCACTTAGGAAGTAGTGAAAAGAAATCTGTAAAAGAACAGAAATGTATTGTATATTGCAAGGGTAAGAGTTCCTTTCTCTGAAGGAGAATTTGATGAGTTTCCCATTTTAATGAATTGAACTCAAACTCACTGCAAAGCATAAAATCTGACCATGACAAATAAGATGCTATAAACAATGCTCACTGATGGCAGAATAATAACGAAGGTGAACTGGCTTTATATTTACAGGTACATTTATTACAGAGTATATTCATTATACCCAACATAAGGTATGCTATGTCCATATCTGAAAATTACTAAACTGGCTTAATTTAGTGAATTCGTCATTTTTAAAAAAAGATTAGCAATTACAAACCAGTAAGTATATAAATAGTTGACTAAATGCAACGAATTCACCTCAAGCTGTAAATCCATTTGCTTGGGAGATGTGTTTTTGTTAAAGTCAATATATTGAAATGATTAAGAACTTAGCTTGTAATTCAAATATCCTTGTAATCAAACTGCAGTTAATTTACAAAAGGAGAGAAAAAGATGGCACATTCAGAGGGGTTTAAATGAAAATAATGAAGGGATTATTTACAGAGGTGTGGGGAAAGTTGAAAGAAACCATAAGGGATGGTGATGAACCCCAGGACCAGCAAAAATGAGAGCCATTACTACTCCCAAGAACTCAAGAAATGGTATTCCCAGAATTTGGTTAAGAATGAAAAGAATACCCAATAGAAACTATAGCTACATAGGAAAGCAAGCCCTCTATGCAGCAAGGCAGGAGGGGAGAGGGAGTGTAGAGTAATGAAAAGTAACACCATTTCTCTCTTCTTTCACTATCAAGCTTGCTGAGCTGTCCCTTTCATTGAAGCCAATCAGAAGCCAGGGGAAAAGACAGCCTGGATGATGCCCCAAAACAGAGCACAGTGGAAAATTGATCTAGGGAAGCAAATGGAAAATGATATCCAACATATCCACTTATTAGTTCTATTACCAGAGACATATTACTTAATCTACGTATCTGTTTCATCATCTCTAAAATACAGTTAATAATAGTATCTTTCTTACAGGGATGTTGTGAAAGTAATATATGAAAATAGCTAGAAAACCATAACCCAATAAACCTTACTGATTATTATTTTTCCAAGTCAGTTTCTTTTGAATAAAAAATGTGAAAGTATTCATGCCATGAGAGATGGAGAAGGTGACTTGAGAAGTTGAAATTTAGAAGATATTCAAAACATAAAGCCCTAAATATATACAACCATGTTAACATTAAACAGAATAGTAGTTCGACATTTTCTGCATTCGTCAAAAAAGAAATACGTTTCAAATTTTAAAAAGTAATTCATTATTAGTTATAAAATGTTAAGCACATTTTCTAGTTTTAACCTGCCTATAGCAGAGACATCAATTTCTTTCACATTAATAGCTTGTGGGGGTCTGTGGTCTGCAGACAGAAAAAGGGCTCCTTAAAGATGTCCATGTCCGTGTCCTATCCTATGAATACCTTACCTTCTTTTGCAAAAGGGATTTAGCTGATAGGATTAAGTTAAGGATTTTGAAATGAAGAGATTATCCTGGATTACTCTGGTGGGCTCAATGTAACCACAAGGATCCTTAGGAGACAGAGGCAAGAGGGTCAGAGGGAGAGAAACTGTTGAGATGATGGGAGCAGAGGCTGGAGTGATTAGAGGAAGGGATCGGGAGTCTCTAGGAATGCCCACAGACTCTAGAACTGGAAAAGGCAAGGAAACTAACTTTCCCCTAGAGCCTCCGGAAGGAATGCAGCCCTGTAGACACCTTTAGTTGAGGACTTTTGACTTTCAGAACTGTAAGATAATATATTTGTGTTATAGTAAGCCACTAAATTTGTGGTAATTTGTTACAACAGAAATTAAAAAAAAATACTAATATAGGGTCTGTACTAATTGTTTCTCTCTGGCTCCCCCTAGATCCATTTTCTGTCTTCTCCATCTTGATCTGTGCCACAAAAGGCTAACTTTTGGCTTCTAGCTGAGATCAATGAATGGGAAGTAGTGGCTGGCAATGGGAAGCCTGGAAGAGAGAGGCCAGAGTATTTATCCCTACATGACCAGCCAATCACTGCTGTTTTGGCCATAGGCATCCTACCTTTCAAAGCTTCCAGGATCCAAGGCTCAGGGATGACAACAACTCCCCATGTTGCTAGTCCTAAATGTTTTACTACCCTGTTGGTTTCCTTAACCCTGACCACACTTCCCTAAATAGTCCTTTCATTAGTAACTCTCGTTAAACCTTTTGAGTACACCATCTTTTTGCTGCCAGATGCACTGTCCGATTCAGCACAAAGTATCTGTTTCATAACTATTCATTTAAAGTTCAATTAATGGAGTATTAAATTGTCCTTGAGGTGCTCTGAAGGAATCCCAAGCATAAGAGAGTTTGGCAGGCCAATAGTCTATCAGTAATTACAATTTTAATTTGTTCATCTTTCTTTTTGAATTATAACATCTGTCCCCACTACAGAGAAACAAAATCCTCACCCATTAAAACAACAACAACACACATTTATAGCGGCTATTCATATTTGCATATACAAAATAACATTTACAAAAAATGTTACAAAAATACCTTCAAAGAGAGAAAAATGTGTTCTAGGCACTTTTAAAACTAATTAGCAAAGGCAGACAGAAGAATATAGACATTTTTTCAAAAGGTAATACAATTCACTGCAGCATTGAAGGTCAATTAGATATAACAGATCATTACAGGAATAAATAAATGGTAAGTAGAATTTAATTTTAAAAGTGTGTGTGCCCATTAGGAGCACATTTGTTTTATTTATAGTCTTTCAAACCTATTACCATGGTTATTTTTACAAACTATATCAAGGAAATGCCAAATATCTGGACTGATCAAAAATACTTAGTCAATCTTCTGGAGCTTTGCTATAATATGGAAAATAAATATCCAAATGACTGATAACCAAAATGTACTTCTCACTTTACAGCTGGCTCTTTTATACTGTGTGTATAGATAGATCAACTTAATTATGACCAAGTAAGAGCTGCGTTAAAGTTGCTAATAGAAGGAACTTTCCTCTGTATGTAAATCACATACATTCACACTTCACTGAATTAGATAAATAAGGTAAAGCAATAAAATGGAATAATTTTTAAAACCCTCCGCCAGTGCCCTCAAATTGGTTAAATAACTGTACTTCATGCAAATCTTGAAGTTCTTTCTCCATCTTGCAAACAATCAAACCCTACAGAATAATTTCTGCTACAGGCAGATGATGAAAGTTTGTGGGAAATAAAGCTAAAGTTCCCCACCAAGTGGGCTTGAGATTTTTCACATCAATTAAAATTGGTCTTGGTTACCATTTTGCTATAGGTTCTACCTTTTCTCACTTTACTCATGAGTAAATGTCACAAAGCACAGAGGACTAGGGATGGCTCAAAACATATTACTGCTCCTAGAAATACCACAAAGAGTCTTAGATACAGAGACACAATAGTGTCAGTTCTATATTCTCACTGAAACAAAGATACAAGAACAGGCTTCACTCTCTAGATAATGCATATTTTAAAAATGCCTCAAATCAAAGGATTATAAAAATACAAAACTAATTAAATATGCACATTAAGATTATAATTTTAGCACTTGCTTTTAGCTATAAAATAGGTTCCTTTCTCTAAAGCATATTAAGAACAGAAAAGATTTATGCTCATGTTGTATGAATTAAACACTTGTATGAACTACACTGAGCTGCCTTCATTAGACTTAAGGCTGCTTGTTAGTAAAATCTAATGTGCTTAAAGTACATACGTAGGTGTGAACACTTGCATTTCCAAGGTCAATTTAACATTTTTATACAGCATTGTAATAAATAATTTATACTTTGTAACAGAACTAAGATGGGACTCTAATCAATATACATGATAATTGGTCTGTCTTTGGTATGAGGTATTAGCTTCTCTTTAAGTTGATATGTACTATATTATAATGTGTGTGCAGTCTAAGTTATAATGTTGGATTATTATATAACACATTACATCATGGATAGTACTTACAAAATCTATGCACAGCATTAATGAATATGTGCTCATATTAGTATCTATTGGCATATTATATACATACATTTAGACAGACACATATATGTGATGTGTACATATACGCACATATATACATACATACATATATATGTACATATACGTATGTATGTCTATATATCTAAAACTTACCTGGCATTGCTAAGAAAAAATAAAGCTATATATTTCTATGTGGCTAGAAAAAATATAACTATCAGCAAATTCTTAACTAGCAACTAAATTCTAAGTGTACTTCCCATTCTGAAGTTTTTTGCCATTTGAACAGAAACAGACCTACTATATCCTTCCTAATGCGACTACAATCACTACCACCATTGATAATAACTATAGTAATGATGATGATGATGATAATGCTATCACTACTGCTGTCACTACGATGCCTATAAAATCAATCTACTTGGTATTTATGAGTTATTTTCATATCAATTATCTTATTTTATTCACATCAACCTTGTCATGTGAAAATATAGTCTTTAATGTTAGAGGCCTAGACATATGCATTGAAGGTAGTGGAATAGGAAAATTAGATTTGCCTCATGTATCTCTCGCAACTTAGACTTCCACTTTACTTTCTCTGTGAGTAGGCCTTCCATGCATGATTTAGGAAATCTGAAGCAGGTATCGTCAAAACACTTATTCTGGGTTGGTGTTTGAAAACCAACCAAACTTCAGCTGATGTGGGGCTGCCACAACCCCCCAGAGGCATCAACTGAGAGCAATGAGAGTACCTTAATGGCCAAACAGGAATAGGGAACAAACCTAGAATGGACAAACCAAGGCTAAGAGAATGTGCCTTACTGTGTGATAGTCCAGATCACCTGGTTGGGCATGTGAACTCAGAACCGGCATGGGCATCCCAATGACTCTCACGGAGTTCAGAGTTTGGCAGGATATCTTCTCAAGCATCCTGGCAACAATACCATAAGATGTGGAAGGTGCTAAGAATCACTTGCTTCATCATGGTGCCTTCTCAAGAGACAGCAATGCCCGTTCCCATTCCCTCTGATTCACCAGGTGACCTGGATATGAAGCAACATTTGTTTACAGATTGCAGGAGGCAAGTGTATAAAACGCCTCGCAAGAACAAGGACCAAGAGGGGCGCTTGGGTGGCTCAGTTGGTTCAGCGTCAGCTTTGGCTCAGGTCATGATCTCACAGTTTGTGGGTTCGAGCCCCGCATCAGGCTCTGTGCTGACAGCTTAGAGCCTGGAGCCTGCTTCTGATTCTGTGTCTCCCTCTCTTTCTGCTCCTCCCCCACTCATGCTCTGTCTCTCTCTCTCTCCTTCAAAAATAAAAACATTAAAACAAAATAAAATAAAATAAAATAAAATAAAATAAAATAAAATAGAACAAGGACCAAGAAACTGAGTAATGAATTTGGTGCCCTTTTGGCTGCTAGGCTGATCGATGGTAATTGCTTAGTCACCTCAAGCAAAGACTTGATGTAAATGCATGTTCTATGGCGCCTTTCCAGGAGTTATGGAGAGGAAACAGGTACAGTATTGTGCTTACATTACACCTTTTTCAACAACACTAAATGGAAAGATTTGTGAAAGATTTCATGCTTTGAATACTGAAATTCAATCCAAACACTCAAAGATAACTTTCATTTTCTGACTTTTCTCCCAAGAAACTACAAGTTATCCTAACTAATTTAGACAAGCAACCCACATTCCCTTTTAGATAACTCTGTAATTATTTTGTAGACAAGGCTTATAACACTTACTTGAAAGACTAGAAATGTGAGAAATGCACAATTCTCCATCTGGAACGTCAGAATGAATTTGGAAAGGGCCTCTTTCTCTAATAAAAGATGAGAGACCACAGTGGTTATTCGACCAATGAGTAGAATCTCGCTTCCTCTAACTTTAGGGAGAAAATCGCCACAGACTAAATCTATTCTGGGCCAAGGACATTTTGATGAGCAGATAATAAGGGAATTTCTGTAAATGCTAGAAGAGAGTTCTTCATTTTGTCTCAGTTGGAAGTATTTATTTGCCCACCCAAAAAGCTTCCCAAAATATAGCTTATTGAGATTATTAAAAAAGATAAATATTTAGAAGGACACAATATACACAACATATTTTTAGAAAATGTTGTTGATATTAGCAGCAGCAGCTAGTTGTTTATTTTATGCAATTTTGAAACAAAGACCAATCATGATAAATCCTACAAATTCTCACTAATATACTCATTCAGGATATGATAGTTAATAATGCTTTCTTTTAACAAAGTAGATATTATATATTATATACTATGTATTGTAAACATATCTATGGATATCTTTAGAATAATGCCTTCTCTTAAAAAGTATATATATATAAATATATATTTGTATTTATATTTATATGATACACATATAAAACATGTATCTCATATATGTAGGTGGGTGTGGTATGTGTGTGCATCCCACCAACATAGGCCATTTCAAACAACATTGAAATGTCTTGAAATAAAGTCTAGAATTATTAACTACACTATGTTTCTACACATATAATTATATGTGTAATGGATAGATTATGGGTGTTCTATCCCCAATTCAATGCAATACGACACAACATTGTGTGTTAGAAAGAATGTAGACTATTTGCGCCTTGGTTTGGTGATTTGGGGGGAGGAGTCGAGGAAATGGAGGTTTGCTTACTTCGGATTCGGTGCTATCAGGGAATAGGGATAATTCTATGATTGGGTATCTTAATAAATCTTTTCCAGAAGGAGGTAATACTAGAAGGAAAATAAAGCTGTAAGGAAGCAGCAATCATTTAAATTAGCCAGGAGATGTTTGATATTTCTGTGGTTTGCACAGTGCCCTGTGCTTAGACAAAATTATCAAGCCGTCTTTTCCTTTATAGTCACAGAGAACCCTCACTTCATGATGATAATCTGTGAGATTGTTTTGGTGGGTCAAACAGGAGAAAACTGAGTCTTAGCTGGGAGGACCAGGTCAGCTCCTAACAACTAGCAAAACTGAGGCCCATCTGTAAGTGTCATACCAAGTTCCTTAATGTCAGAGGCTACTTTTCTCTAGAGAGAAATCTCTAGAGAGATTCTATTTTTCCTTCTAGTATTCCCTCCTTCAAGAAAAGATTTACTTCTAACACCATTTTACTAACACATTCCACAGTTCTCCATGCTGTGCAGTCTCCCTTGTTGCAATGAACAATAAACCAGCTTGTTCGACTACAGGTAAATTCCTAGTGGTCTATTGGCTGGAAGGCATTAACATACTTGAACATATTATGAAAATATCATGTAATGTGTGATTCAATTTTTATTTTACCTTTTTATGTTTATTCATTTTTGAAAAAGGGAGAGAGAGAGAGAGAGAGAGAGAGAGAGAAAGAGAGAGAAAGAATGAGCAGGTGAGGGGCAGAGAGAAAGGGAGACACAGAATCTGAAGCAGGCTCCAGGCTCTGAGCTGTCAGCACAGAGTCCGAGGTGGGGCTCGAACCCACAAACCATGAGATCATGACCTGAGCCGAAGTCAGATGCTTAACCTGACTGAGCCACCCAGGTGCCCCTGTGTGCTTCAACTTTTTAAAAAATGTTTGTTTATTTATTTATTTTGAGAGAGAGAGAGAGAGAGTGCACGCCTGCATGCCCAAGCTGGGAAGGGGCTGAGAGAGAAGGAGAGAGAGTGTGTGAAAGAGAGAGAATCCCAAGCAGGCTTCACGCTCAGCGCAGAGTCCGACTCGGGGCTCAATCCCATAACCATGAGATCATGACCTGAAATGAAATCAAGAGTCAGATGCTTAACTGACTGAGTCACTCAGGCTCAATTTTTAACAATTATGTGTGTGTGTGTGTATATATATATATACACACACACACACACACACACACACACACACACACACACACATATATAATGTCTCTCTCTATAATTATGTTTTATTTTATGTATGTATAGAAGAGGGCTTTCACTTTTTACTCTTTTTAACTTACATATTTATTTAACATGTTTTAGTATTATTTTGAAATTACTTATTTTTTAAGTTTATTTATTTTGAAAGAGAGAGAGAGAGAGTGGCACTGACAGTGCAGAGCTTGGGGATTCTCTCTCTCCTTCTCTCTCGCCACCCTTCTCAAAATAAATAAACATTTTTTTTTAAGGGGGGGATTATCCTGGGTCACCTGACTTCATCAAGCAAAGCCATTAAAAGCGGGAATGGGCCCTTTCTGAAGAGAGAGATTCTTCTGCTGGCCTTGAAGAAGCTAACTGCCATATTGTGAACTGTGGAGATGGCCACATGGAAAAATCCTGAACTAGATGTTGAGAGTATTCCCTGAACAATAGCTAGCATGAAAATGGGGACCTCAACCCTACAACTACAATGAAATAAACTATGCTAATATCCTGAGTGATCTTGGAAGCAGATTCTTTCTCCAGTGAATGCTCTTGATGAAAATGCTGGCTGGCTGACACCTTGATTGGAACATTGTGAGACCTTGAGCAAAGGACTCAGACCCAGATTCATGACCCAAGGAAACTGAGAGATAGTAGATAGGTGTTGTTTTAAGCTGATAAACGTGGTAGTTCGTTATGCAGTGATAGACAATACAATAGTTCAGAAATGATACGATGGCTCTAGAAAATAATCAGAGATCCAGACAACTCTTCCATCTATTATTGTGCATAGCTTCCTCCTCAAGTTTATCCCAAAGACACAAGATGGCTGCCGGAGCTCTGGCCACAATGCTCAGTTTCTAATCAAGAAGAAGAGGAAAAAAGAGGGTGCCTGGGTGGCTCAGTCAGTCAGGCTTCTGACTCTTGATTTCAGCTCAGGTCATGATCTCATGGTCACGGGATCAAGCCCACATCGGGCTCTGTGCTGACAGTGCGTAGCCTGCTTGGAATTCTCTATTACCCTTTCCCTCTGCCTCTCCCTGGCTTATTCTCTCTCTCTCTGTCTCTGTCTCAGAGACAGAAAAGCTGGGAAGCCTTGAAGAAGAAGAAGAAGAAGAAGAAGAAGAAGAAGAAGAAGAAGAAGAAGAAGAAGAAGGAGGAGGAGGAGGAGGAGGAGGGGGGGAGGAGGAGGAGAAGGAGGAGGGGAAGGAGAAAAACTAGGAGCAAGGGAGGTACATGCTAGTTGTCTGTTACCCTTTTAAGTAGTTTTCCCAGAAGACTCACACATAAACCTCCACTTATGTCTTACTGGCCACTCTTATCTACAAGAGAGGCTAAGAAATAGAGTGTTTTAGCTGGAAATACCTAATAAGCAAGCAAACAGAAATACAATTCTATTAGCAAGAAAGACGATGGGTGGAAGGGGCATGGAAATTTGGTGAACAAATGGCAGTCTCTTCGACAAAGAGAAAAACAAATTTCCTAACATCAGTCTTTCAGTGTCCTTTTATTCTACTTTAGAAGTTTTCTGGCAGGAGATAATTTTCCAAGCAGAATGCCTATAGAAGTACAGAAACATATTAAAAAGCAAGCTTCTGACCAGAGCACAAAGAAAGGTTTCTAATAAACACTAATATTCTTGATCTTGCTCCATTTCTTCTGCCCCCAAATGCCTCATATCCTCTCCTGTCTTTAACAGCTATTTGTTCACCCACTGGATTCATGCCCTGTCCTGTGGAAAGACCCACAAATATGAGCCACAGGCAAAGAAACTGCCTGATCCTTTCCTTGATCAGTGATGTTTAACCCCCAAATCCAAAACATGAAGAGAAATAAATCTTCTATTTAAGCACCATCACGTTTAAATCATTTCCCTTTACCTTCTCTCTGCCTCACAGCAAAGCCTATGTGTTGCTGAATGATTAAAGACAGCAACAACATGACTACTTGAAGATCAGATATGAGGGTCAGCTCACGGCAATTTAAGTTTACAAGGAAGAAGGGATGAGCTGGGAACATGCTGGAGACCCATCCACAAAGGAAAGAAAGAGGAAGGTAGCTAACCTGTCTGGGAAGCCGCAGGCTGCAGCCAGGTATTGGAGGCAATGCCCAAAGGGTGTGAAGAGCTCAGACATAAATAAGGCTGCCTCTAGGACCCACTGGACAACAGAACAGAGTGTTCAGGAATTTTGTTCTGGTGAACCAGCCAGCTACTGACATCTGAGGAAATTCCGCCAAAGGCAGCAGGACTCCAACAATCTGGCTGGGAGATCATTTGATAGTTCATCAAAGATTTGCAGAAAGCCAATGGTTTATAATAACGGCATAGAAATGGACTCTCTCCTTAAAAACTTAAGAGTTTTGGGGAATGGTAGAAAGCCTATACTTAAAAAAAACAAAACAAAACAAAACAAAACAAAAAAGACCTGCACCTAAGCAAAATAGAAAGTGATATCATAAAAAATTACCCCCAAAGTGCTGGAAATTATAGAATTAATTTGACTTTGGGGAAGGCAGCATATTTGAGAAGCTTTCTTCAAAGTGTATCCCTATCACATCCCTAGCATCCCTAACCCTGATACTCCAAGAGGACAGAAAAGTGCTTAAGAACACACAAGTAGGTCACAGAAAATTCAGATTGGTGTTCTTGAGCAATTACTGACAAAACACCAGGCAGGCTAATGGTTGAGGTACGTTTCTTCTTCTTTCCCTTCAAACACCTGATTTCATCGCATACACTGCTGTGCATGTGCCCTCTGCCCTATAACCTCACTGCAAAAAGTACACAGCAATGATAATAATCATAACAATAATAATAAAGATCAAGGCAATGTAATACTCAGTTTCTCCCTTTCTTGAGATCTATTTTTAATAGCATTATTGAAGTATAATTGACATATGATAAACTGTATATATTGAAAATGTATGATTTGGTAGGTAGATAGATAATAGTTAGATATCTGTGACACTATCACTTCAGTCAAGATAATGAAACTCCAAAAGATGTATCACTTCCAAAATTTTCCTGAAGCCCCTTGGCAATCCCTCCCTGCTGCCTCTCCCTGTCACTAAACCCCCATCCACAGGCCCCAGTGGATCTGTCACAATATGTTAATCTGTATTTCCTAGAATTTTATATAAATGGAATAACACAGTGTTCACTTATCGGTCTTACTTCTTTCGCTCAGCATATTTATTTTGAGTTTCAACCAGGTGATAGCACATTTCAATAGTTCATTTCTTTTCCCTGTTGAGTGGTATTTCAATGTGTACCACTTGTTTTTAGGTCTATCATTTTTGTTTCCTTTTCAACGTCTTTCTTTTTTCCTTCTTATTGTCAGCATGCTTATTATAAAAGCTTTCATAATAGTACAAAAAGATAAACGGTAAAAAAAAATCACCTACAGAAAGCTTCAGTATTTAAGTTAAAAACCAACAAACAAAACTAAACAAAAATACCTGAAGACTAAAGAGGCTTTATGAGTGTCAAGGAAGTAAATATCAGGTAGTCGGCGAGCCTTGATGGAACCAAGGGATGCTATTTCGGTCGTGGTCCCCTTGCTTAGAGCCCTGTAAACTGCACTGCTTAGGGCTACCTATTCAGTCTTCCAAAGGCTGTCATGTAGCATATTTTGCTTGCACAAAAGGTGTTGTGATGAGGACAGATTATGAAATAAGGCAAGATGCTAAATCTAGAAACACAAGGGGAATCTTTAAAAATAAAACTCCTGGAGACCCACAGGTTAATGACAACCAATAATCCTTATAAGTGGGTAAAACCCCAAAGTTCACGGCATGAGCACACAGAGAGAATGCAATTTTGGTTACCATGTGTTATCAGGAGTTTTTCTACTGTTGAACTGCAAATAATTTTTTTAACATTAAAAATCCTTAGGTGTTCCCCATTGGCCCGGATATACACTCAGCAGCTGCTTCTTTTAGCCTAGCAAAGATCAACCTGACCTTGGCCAATCGGCTCGTACTTTGAGGAGTGTGCTTTGTGAAACATGTGAGTGGAGTATTCATGCTTGGCAGAATTTGCTGTCTCTTTTGCTCAGTATTTTACCATGATTAATCCCCATCCATCTCTCTCTGCTGCTGCCCCTACCAAGGCTGTCAGTCTCATATTTCTTCTCTATAGCAGACGCCTTTCAAATGTTGTTGGATTCTGGCTGGGTGTGACCTTTTATGGGGCACTGCTGCCTCCTATCAGGCTTTTATGGGCCTGTTGGTTTGTGCACATGTGCAGACATTCTGACCCTATGACCTCCAGAATAGATTCTATGAGAACAACTGTATCTGACCTTTTCAACATTTTGGACACCCAAACTCTCTCAAGTGCATGGGCGTGAAGAATGCTCCCTGGTGGTTTGGGCTTACATTCTTCTCACATCAGAAGAAACAGTCTAGGAGAACGTGAAGCCAGGTCAGAAACGCTAACCTAACAGCAATGTTGCAGGCAGCCCTTCAAGTTGCTGGCATGAACTGGAACATAAGGCAGCTTTTATTGTGGTTTAAGCGAGCAGTTCCAAATATATGAATTACACTTTGTGTATAATCCAATCTGTAGAAAAAGCAATGGCTAACAAAACTCCGGAAACCTTTGAAGCCATTTTTTTTTAAATTCCTTCTCAGATCTAGTCTTTTTTTCTGACTCCTGAATCCTGTTGTTAAATAAGCCTGCCTATCTATCTATCTATCTATCTATCTATCTATCTATCTATCATCTATAGATGATCTATCTATCAATCATCTATCTATCTAGGTAGGAATCAATTTTATGATATTTCTAGCACATTTGGTCTGCCTTTTCTATGCTGTTAGTTTACCAACAGTGAGCTTATTTTTGTAAGCATTTTAGTATATATTTAAAGATGCAATGCAACTTAGAAAAACTGCCAGTCTATTTTTCACAAAAAAAAAAAAGAAAAAGAAAAAGAAACCTCTTAAATCAGAGTTGTGAAGCTTTAAATGCCAGATGAAAGTAACTATATGAAGTCCACTTTTTCCCAGTCTTCACCTACTTTCCCAACTTCCATCTACTACTAATAAAGATCTGGATTTTGCCCTTCAGTGCGTGCACAGTCTAGCAGGACGAACTGGGTCACCAAAGCCTGTTCCTTTCCTTTGTTTCTCTTGACATTTACCTCACTCTTCTCTTTCCTCAATAAGCTTTCTCTTTACTTTCTCAAAATTGAATACTTTTCTCATCTTAGTCTAACGCCTATTTTCATCCTCTCCTTTGATGGCTGACAATGTCATATACACTCCATTCGTTCTCTACCACCTTATTCAGAAAGAGTGATTTTGCATCCACTCACCTTTTCTTCCACTCTGAGAGCTATACTCATGTGTCTTCCTCACTGCTGGCATAATTCAAAATAATATATTTGCCCTGGCACAGCACACCAAAGTCACGTCAGCAATTCTGCAATGGCTTGGGTACAGGATTATGGAGAGGCACATCATGTGACGTTCAGGACAGCTAAATCAACATCTCAAGATTGGAAGGCATACACCATCAAGACCTATAAGATATGATTTTTATTTTTTCATACATCATACAAGAATCCAAAGCCAGTGAAACTATATACAGTGCTTCTCGTCACTATCACCAATGGTTTGTGTGGTTCATAAAAAGGAGAGTGTATAATAAATTCTAAGACTAGGCCAAGAAGATTAAATAGTACGTTGTACCACATTTCTGAAGTGAGATGTAAAATAATTTGGGTCCTGATATTTAAGTGAAAGTCAGTGGGATGCTAGTTATGAGTTATAATATAATTTCTGATTTAGCATTACAGTTCAATATGCAGTGATCTTTCTAGGCTGTTACATGTATCTAGGGAGTAGGGAAAGGGTTCTTAAAATATGGCAAAACATCAATTTAGCTACCTTCAAGTGAGAGCATACATCATATAATAATAGTTCAGTGTTTTTATAACTAGATTGAACTCTCTGATAGGAGAGTGGATAGCAACATATTTATCACACATATGAATCTTATTACTATATTTTGATAACAGACCCTAAATAGCCATTATGAAAAGAAGTTTATACTTGGTCTTTTACTTTATATTAATTTCTTGTCAATTATGACATGGTGATATTATCTAGTTATACAGTTATATTAACTGTAATATATTAATATTTACATTTAAATAAAGGTTAGCACAATATTGTCAAATCAAAAAAGTTAATTATAGTAATTCCTTAAGCATTATGCAGACTTGCAGATTTTTATTTCTTGCCGATATGATGTGATCAGAGACTTTGGAACAGTTAAATGGTCAAGAAATTTTATGTGCACAAGTAAAATAAAATGAGATTGTGCAAAACAGGAAACTTATTTTCTTATATTATTAATCTGTAGCAACCTTGTTATGTACCATCATATTTGATGGGATTTCGGTTCTCGGAGTTTCAGATTTTGTTTTCTATAGAAACACCTCCAAATATCAGTTTTAAGCCTGCTAATTATTTCCTTGGACAGAGGGTGTTATGTGTATTAGAAATAGCATTTCAAACTTTCCTTTATGGTATTAACTTATGATATAAAAATGATGTGGCATTAGCATATAATTATATGTATTATACATAAAGGATGTGCTACATACACTTTTGATATATTTCATAGATGTGTATGAGGTATATATAAATGATAAACAAAGCCATTTAAAGTAGTCTGTTACCATTACTATACTTTTACTTATGTTTTTAATAGTTTTTTGGATAGAATTTTGTACAGCGGATGGAACTGCAGAAATAAGTCAACAATAGACAATTGAGAAAAGGCATCAAGGTAATTGTTATATCTTGGCTGGTGAACTCTTAAATCAACAAAGGAGCCCGTCTCTCTGCTAATCAGCCCCTGTGGGTCCCCCGCCCAACAGTCGAGCACAGAAGTGAATCTCGCCGCAGCAGGGGTTTCTCTCTTGTTTTCCAATTCAACGTTTCCAACACAGAGTGAATGGAATAAACTTGGGGAAAAAATGGCAACTAATACTTTGAGGTGTGTGTATTCTGGGGATGATATTAAGAATTAAGTTATTCTCTCAAATGTTGTGCACTAATAACTATACTGTCCTTTCCGGACGCTGCCATCAAAACGAATGCAGAGGGAATGTTGTCCTTACAATTTTCTGAATGTAGGCACTCAGAGAAAGTTGAACTTCTGGCAGATGGCATGAAGAGGTGATTTGACAGAGTTTGAAGCAATTAAAATAGTACCTTGATTCTTTGATTTCCACGAGTGTATTCATTTTGGGGAAACCCGGGGTGTTGCACCAGCGGAGGAGGATACAACGTAAAACGGAAAGTTTAACCTTCATAGGGTTGCATCTCTGAGGCCACAGCCCGAGGTTGAACTTTTTTCCTCCACCTCGTATTTAGGAGGTTGGAAGGTCCCCCCAGCAGACAGCCCCAGGTGGTAGGCAGGCAGGGACCCCTCTTTTTTAGTGATCAGAGCTACCGGTGACCGGATTCACCTTTGCTTTCTCGTCCCCAGCTGGGCCCACCAAAGCGCGACCCAGGGGAACCCGGGCTCTGGTCCCAAACGTGGGTGGCAAGGAGATTCACACTAAGGAACCGAGTGGCCTCTCCAGGAGCTGCTCTTGCCAACCTAGCAAGGAGAGAGGTCTTCCTGACTTTGATTTTCTCCTCAAGTCTAGCATGAGTGAGGGCAGGGGATGTAGATTCAGTTCGATTTTTCCTCTTTTGTCAATGGGAAGATGGAATCGGAAAATGCCCTTGAGTGCAGAACCCTGTGGGGGTGGGGGCCCAGCTAGAAGGTTGGTAAATTGGAAATCCTGGAGGCATAAGGCCCAGGGGATCCGGAGGTGCGGTGGTGGGTGGTGGGGGTGAGGGTGGGGGTGTCTCTTTGTTTCATGCTCTTTGATCCCGGGCCTGGGCTAGGCTAAATTTCTAGAGACAATGTGCTGGAACATGGAAGCATGGAGGTTTTTGGAAATATCAGAAACTTGATCGCAGGACTCTGAGCCCGAAAAGAACCCTAGGACAGGAGCTCCTGGGCCCTTGTTGAGAGGCCACCTGGGGTAGAGAGGTTGCCCAGGGCGTCCCCGCCGCTGCGCGGGTGGGAAGGAAAGGCGTTCTTGACCCTTTCCGGAGCAAGTCATTAACTCAGTTGAGTTGATCAAATGACATTCTTTCTGTAAGAGGTCGTCTCCAGAGCCCCTTTTCTCGATATTTAGCAGGTAGAGGAGCAGGATAAATCCGCCTCTCAACGTGAAGTCTCAAAGAATTGATGAGTTTTCTTAACAATGTGGATCCGAAGGCGCAGAGAATTCTAAACGCACACAAGACCCGAGCTCTATCCTCTCATTCACCTCCGCGGAGTTGAAGCAGACAGCAACCTTGAAAATTGTCCCTAAAACCTCTCTCGAACTGATCTTTTTGGAAGATTTGAAGATTTTTTTTCTCCAGCCCCGAACCCACCTTCTCTTCCACTCACAGAATCTACTTGTGGGTGCCACCGATGATTGCCTCTCCCCTTAAAAACAGCCCCGACCCACGCAACTCTCAGCTACACTAAACAGCCCCGACACACTTTAGCCACCAGTTAAATTCATCGGAAGTAGCTATAACTGACATCACGTCCGCAAACCACCCGATGACTCCGGCCCAGGACACCTTGCAATGAGGCTGATTTTTGAGCGCTGAATTCTGAGAGTAAGGGAAGGTTATTTGAGGCATCCTGATAGATTTCCGGGCTTCCAATTCCCTCCCCCACTTGGCTGGTAATTTTCTGCTGCTCCTCCTTCTCCTCCTCCTCCTCCTCCTCTTGACCTCCTCCAAGGTACCTTGGCCTCCCCTCCTCCACTCGTTCCCAGTAAACCTCCAGCGGGCGGTGGAAATCAATCCGTTGGCGCTAAATTCAGAGCTGCCCGTTGGACAAAATTGCAGTGGGGGAAAGGGTGTTATTTCTTTCAGAAAGAATGTCATTTGATCAACTAGACTGAGTTAACTTGCTCCCGGTTTCCTGAAAGCTCGGGTGGGCCCGTGGGTGTTTTGCTAGATCTAGTGCAGATATGGCAGCTTTGAGAGAATCGTCCAGGACTTGGGAGATAAAGCTTGTTCTCCTCTCCAGACTCCCAACTACCCCCGCGAGAATCCGATACATTTAATGAAAGCTTTGCAAGATGTAGGTTTCAGTGAGTCCTTGGGCCAGAACCTCTCAGCACATTGCACTCACTGGCTCCAACCTGGGCTCTGAGCCGAACTCTGGTCCAGTTAAAAATTACCTGTTCTAGCCACTGAACAGTTCCAAAAACAAAAACACCCTCTCCCCAGGAAAGGGAAGAAAAAGATTTCACCTCACACTGCCAGCCACTTTTGTGCGATCATAGTATTTCCAGAGGCACAATTTTAAATGGTGTAAATTTCTGTCCTCAGTTGGTCGAACTCCTCCTTGCAATGAACAGCGGAACCTGGCATTCTCAAGACTGATCTGAGGTTTGTGGCTTCCCCGCTGCCCGGAGCGTGGAATTCTATCCAGGCTGGGAATCGAGCAGCAGACCGCACAAGAACGCTGCCTCCTGCGCTGCCGCCTACGAACATCGGGAACACTGGTGACATAAACAGCTACCTGACCCAGCCAGAAGCCCAGGCTAGGAAGTTCAGCCTGCAGAAGATTCTTGCTCATTCACCCAGATTGTTTCAACTGGTTAATAAAGCAATTGACACCAACAAAACCACATTCACAGCAGGAGTCCTCCTCAATAAAATGAGAATCACAACTGAAGGTTTGTTGTTGTTAACAACTGCCTTTATTATTATCATTGCTTGTTTTTTTTTTTTTAAGGAACAATTAAAGGAAAGAGAGACAATCATTTCAAACTCATGGTACAGAAAGAAGATCTCTTCCCTTTTCCTCTGAAATTAGAGTGCAGATTCTTTTGATTTCATTCTTGGTAAACTACCACCTAAAACAACTGGAAGAGGGTCAAATTGGCTCTAAGCACCCACACCCTAATTCCAGCATGGAATATAAATGGTTAACCATTATTCCCTTTAAATGCACATTTTTCTATCTGACCCTTGGATATAATTTAAGATACTGATGGTTTATATACCCTTATTCTACATGATTAAGACTACACAGAAAAAGTAAAAATGAGAAGGGGAATGGAGTGTATACATACATTCCATACCTATTTTCTGAGGTGAATAAAATGTGTTCATGTTTCATCTTGACGCTCAAATTGCAGGTTTTTTGGATATCACAAAAGATAAATCCTTCTGTCATTTATATATATATTTATTTTTTTCTATCTGAATACCTTACTCATAAAAACTGGCCAATTGTTATTTTACTCTTTCAAACCTGATTCTGATGTGGGCTAAAGAGAGCCTCACCTTCCTGGGAATAAGTTTCCAAACAAACCCATAGTTCAGAGAAAGCTGATCAACAATCCCTTTCCTTCCCAATCTTAGTTAGTGGAAAAGGAAAAAGCTTTTTTCTCCTTTCTGTACATAATTTCCCAAAGAACTGACTTAAAATTCACTTATATCTGTCAGAGCTTCTTGGGAAATAAATACATTCTAAATGTGTAATGCCACTTTTCAATTGCAATTAAAACCTATTTAGATTTTTGAAAAGTAGCCTGAGAACATATTTGTTCAGGACTCTTTATCTGGCACTAAGTTTGATGTGGAATGCTTAAATGTTAAACCACAGAAAGAAAGCAACAGCACACAGACACATGGGCTTAAGATCCCATGTGTAATAGCTGTATTATGGAAAGTGCATACAAGTGCACACCGGCCGATGACACAGACTCAAGAGAAACTTACTAAATCTCAGGATATTTTTTATATTCAAAGACACTGTGAAGTATATTGGGGTGATGGGGAAGTAATTGGGACTATACTTTGTCACTACCAATATGCTGCTGCTTCTCTCATCAGTAGAGGAGCTCACAGCAGGGGATTCACACAACTGCTGTTCTGAAAGATACATTTTTGACCTAACAGAATATGCAAAGGTCAAAATAAGTCCGTTTTTGTCAGGAGAGGGTCTAATCTCCCCTTTGAACACAAGAGGTCGCTCCTGTGATCAAGTACTGGGGGGAAAATATTGCTAATCATAGTTTGTTATATTCCATAAAAACATTACAAATATTTTTTTACAGATATATTTGATATATTAAATGCACAGTTAGCAATCAGCTAAGGAAACAGGAGAATGATCACTGGTCATGTATGAACTTTAAAGTGAAGTGAAAAAAATAATGGCTGCTCCCCTAACTTCGGTTTTAACGAAAACACATTAGCAATAAACATAGAACCCGAGAGCACGTCCATCAGGGAACAACCTATTAGTGGGTTTCTTCAAATTTCTCCCTTTAACAAGGAGTAATTTCTGCAAGGTTTTTACCTCTATCAGCTTAGGAACTTATTAAGAAAATACTTGTTTATAATAACAGCGTGGGCTGAAAAAAAAGAAAAAAGAAAACGTGTTTTCATCATTATGATGAAATTTCCCGTTTGTAAAGGCTTTCCTCCAAGACTTGGAATTGCTATCATCATCAGTAATAATTCTTTGGAATAGGTTATTAGTTTAGGGAGCTAAAATATCACACTGTGTGTGTGACTGGTTTGAAGAGGGATGGATAGTGAAGGCGCTTTGTGGATCTCAAATATGTCATCAGGCTTCTGGTAGCTTCTGCTGTTTAATTCCATGTTATAAAGGCAGCATGATGGAATACGATTGGTTAAAATCCCCTATTTACTTTCTGGCATTATAGTGGTATCTCTCTCTCTCTCTCTCTTTTTTTTTTTTTAAACTAGAGTCAACTTGGTTATCTATAAGGGAAACATGCCCTTATATCGGGAAGACTTGCTGGTGTTTTGATTACCAGCATCAGTTTTGCAAAAGCGGCCTGACAAAAGGCTCCATGCACATAATACCAGAGATTAGAAACTTTAAACAAAACAGATTTTTAAACAGAAACCTGATAAATTTATCAACCTATGTCTATTTCAACTTTCAATTTCACACACATACTCTGATATAACTTTAAAACTTAAAATAAAAATAGAAGGCATGAGATCCAGTTAAAACTCTTCCTTGAGAGAAAACAAAACGAAACAGATTATGTGTTCTTGGTAAAACCCAGCTAGGTCAGGAGAAAACTCAAACATCTTAGCTTCCATCTGTGCTCTGGAAACGCATAACCCTGCAAACCAAGCCATGGAGGCCAGTTGAGAGCTCACAGCTCTTATCAAGGGTTAAATCTGGCGAAAAGTACAAAGAAAGGAGTTTCCTCACAAACTGGGTTTTCTCCCAGCAGCAAGACACTGAAATTAAGCCTTTTACTGTTTGGGTTTGTGGACCTTTTAAGAGAAAACTGGCGGTCACATTAGATAAGGAATCGCTATTTAGAAGCTTTGGGAGACTTGTGGGTGTGGGGGTGTTCTTCGTGGCCTTTCCTGTGACTTTGCTTTTGGAAGACTGTAAAGGGTGATGAGAACATGTCAGAAATTATTGAAAAAGGTTACCGGCGAGCCAACATTCTTCTCTCTCCAGGTTGTTTCCCCGAGAGAAAAGTATTAGATAAACAAACCCGGTGAAGTGAAATAGGTATTTCACCGCTCTTCAGTATTCGATCCCTCCCTATTCACGCCCTTAGACTAACACATTTTTCTTTTAATCTCTAAAGACATGGAGACCTGTCCTTATAATTACCGAAACACCACCAACAAAACTGCACACGTCTGCTTAAAAACAAAGGGCAGGAGACCAGCAGGGAGAGGACCCGGACAGGATATATATAACCGCTTTACAAACTTCCAACTACTGGAAGCATTTCACTCTTTGACTTCGGGTTAGTGCGCTTCCAAACGCTAGAGTTAAACTGGAAAAGTAGATAGACCTCAAGGGTCGGAAGAAGAGAGAGGAGTCCGCGGAGTCAACTTGCTTTTTACCTGCGTACTCCCAACCTGATTCTCCGCTAAGGCAACAAGCGCTCTTTTCCTCCCACCCCAGCTTTTTGGAGATCTGAGGTCGGTGGTTAACGGGGTTTGGGGTAGCAGTAGAAAACAATTCCGGTGTGTCTAGTCATCCGATTCCCGGTTCTTCTCCCACTAGGCAGCTCCCAGCGCGCCAGGCGCAAGCGGGTCCGGGAACTCACCCTCCCCAGCAGCAAAGCCGGGCCGGGCCCGGAGCTGCGCGCCACAGCGCCAGACGAAACCGAGCCAAACGGCCTATTCCAAGACGCCCCTTTTCCTAGAGTTCTGGAAGGACCTCGTCATCAGGAAGACCTACCCACCAGCCACTCGCCACCGGCGGCAGAAAAGTGCCCCGCGCGCAGCACTGCCAGCCGGATTGCGGGGACCCCAGGAGCGCAGGGCGGAGGAGCAGCGCGACAGGAGGCGAGGGCGCTGGCGGCACGGCCGGGAAGGAGCGAGGGAGGGGGACAGGAGGAGGAGCAGGAGAAGGAGAGGCAGGCCAGAAGCCAGAGCAGCCGGGCAGCCCGAGCTTCGGGGGAGAGAGCGGCCTGAGCCCGGAGCAAGTTGCCTCGGGAGCCCTAATCCTCTCCCGCGGGCTCGCCGAGCGGTCAGTGGCGCACGGCGGCGGCGAGGCTGAAATATGATAATCAGAACAGCTGCGCCGCGCGCCCCGCAGCCAATGGGCGCGGCGCTCGCCTGACGTCCCCGCGCGCTGCGTCAGACCAATGGCGATGGAGCTGAGTTGGAGCAGAGAAGTTTGAGTAAGAGATAAGGAAGAGAGGTGCCCGAGCCGCGTCGAGTCCGCCGCCGCCGCAGCGCCTCTGCTCCGCCAACTCCGCCGGCTTAAACTGGACTCCCAGCTCCGCGAGGGCGCGGCGCAGCCGGGCAGCGGCTCTCTCAGCCTTGGCAACCCCAGGGGCCACTATTTCCCACTTAGCCACAGCTCCAGCATCCTCTCTGAGGGCTGTTCACCAACTGTACAACCACCATTTCACTGTGGACATTACTCCCTCTTACAGATATGGGAGACATGGGCGATCCACCAAAAAGTAAGAGGCTATTTTACCTTGTGGGGCTCGGTGTGCTGTTCTTGTGCGCGGGTCTCTCTCAGGCACGGGTGCCAAGAGCTCTTCAGAGTTGGAGTCATTGCCTGGAGAGAGAGAAAAGGTGGCTTTTTTTTTTTTTTTTTTCCTTGTTGCCGCCACGCCTGCATGCTTGCTGTCGGTTCTGATCTTCGGGAGACTGATCGTACCTTGTGTCTGAATTCGCCTGTATGCCCTCCAAAACCCTAGCCTTCTGGTGCTAAGCGGTGGTTTCCTCCTCGGGAGTCTTGAGCTCCCCGAGAAGGTTATTCTGTTGCAAAGGTCTGCCTGTGCATACAATACCCGGAGATGTGAATTAGCATTAGACTTGCAAAAGAGAACGAGTGACAACTGTATTGATGCCTGCTCTTGCTAACAATATCCAGTCCTATGTGCTATTTAAGAGCGTGCTTCACGAAAAATATAAGCGTTCACTTAACGCTTCTAGTCAAAACCTTTTCTTTAACTTGACTTATCCATAATCTTTCCCGATGATTATGGCAGAGAGGGAGGAGGGAGGAAAAAGAAATACAAAATGAACGGGTTTGATTGCGTGCTAGGCTTACAAATGTAGACTATTCAAATCTGCATTTTACATATATTCCACCTCCTTTTTTAAAATGAGTCAAGGTTTTGATGGCACACTTCAATTACCATCCCAAAGTGCAATACTCTTGAAAAGAAAAAAAAAAGGAGAAGAAGAAGAAGAAAGAAAGGGGGGGGGGGGGAAACTCCCAGAGTACGCCCTATAAGAGAACGACACTAAAAGTGTGTTTATCTCTGTAGGAAGTAAACGGTTAGTCAATCATGTATTTATTTTCATTTCAGAAAAACGTCTGATTTCCCTATGTGTTGGTTGCGGCAATCAAATTCACGATCAGTATATTCTGAGGGTTTCTCCGGATTTGGAATGGCATGCGGCATGTTTGAAATGTGCAGAGTGTAATCAGTATTTGGACGAGAGCTGTACCTGCTTTGTTAGAGATGGGAAAACCTACTGTAAAAGGGATTATATCAGGTACGCCATTTATATTGCTTCCTTAATTTTGTGAGATTTCCCTGTCTCTCTCTACTCCTTTTTTATTATTGGACGTGGCTTTGTCTTTTTGCGAAGTTTGCCTTAGTGGGAGCCGGTGTGGAAAAGTTACCCTTTAAATGTGTTACATAAATTGCACTATTCTGTTTCTTTCACTGTTTGGGGGGGGGACCCCACAACTCAGTATTGGTTTTTATAAGTTGCGGTAGTGAAGCTGGTTTAATGGCTCTTGGAATTTGTGATGGTCAAATTGTGTTCTTCTTTCACCCTCCCCCTTCCAAAACAAACAAACAGAAATTTAAAGATGGATAACTTCGGGTTTCTAAATTCTCTTTTTTAAAAGGTTGGTTTTTATTGTATCATGCGGTGTTTTTCCCTATTCGTTTATTTTTTATAGTTCAGTATTTTAGTAACTTACAAATTCTGTGGAAATGTCAATGCAATACGCAAAATAAAAGTTTGAACTAAGGATGTTTAGAAGTGCACTTTGAAAGTGCAGATAGAAATATTGCCCCTTTCACTCTTAGGGCAAGAGTCCCTTCTTGGAAAATTTCAAAACCAACCCAAATATTCCCTGCAAAAAGACCGGATATTTAATCTTTTTAAATATTAACCCTTTGGTGACATCTGACTATCTTTTCTTTCTTATCTTATCTGAGCTGATGAATTAGACAGAGCAGATCAAATTGCTCATCATCTGTCTACGAACAATTGGTATATTTAGATAATTGAACAGCTTCCTTTCTCACATTAAAATCTGGTAACTGATAAAATGAGCGAATTGCCCATACTGACAAGACTAACACCACATTGGGAACTTTCTGAGTTTTCCTTTTTTTTCTCTCTCGCTTTCAGTTTATTTTGTGCCTTAACTTCATGTTCACAAATCTCAAATTTTCTCTAACCTGTGTATATATATGTCAGAAATTTCATTTTCTGCCTTAGGAAGCAAGTAGAATTCCTAAAGAAAATTTTATTGTTTTAATAACAAACGGAAGAGATAACATCTTCACTATTATGTTAAATAATATCAAAGTATTATGTATATATTTTTTTAAAAAAACTCTCCAGTGTCTATTAACAAGTAATTAGCTTTTGTAAGTTACAGAATTTCTGGAGCCGAGAACTTATATTAAAGTTTAGTCAAGATTTAAGTATGCAGTCACAATTTTTCCCTGTCCACGTAGTGTGCAACGCTTTTTCTTATTGCAAAATCATGAAATAGTATAATCTTGATAGGTAAAACTGAGCAGTTGGGGGGTTATTAATACTTTGCAGGGAGAGAGCAGGAGGAAATAGGGGATGTGGGGAACTAGAGGAAGGGGGAGGGATTTTCCAAATTGTTTGGTCACAGGCAAGGTAAAGTCCTCATCCTATGAAATGGAAGATCTCACATCGAGTAGGCGGAGGGAGGAAAAACTTTTGAATCTACCTTCTAACCTCTGACAAATGAGCCGTTTTCATTGTTTACTTGACTAGTGTGTGAGCTTAAGATTCTGGAGAGGGAGAGCTCACTTTGCACCTCTAGGACTATCTTTCCTCCTATGGAGATAGGGTTTTGCTCAACTGCATACAGACCTTCCTGTATCTAATTCTGCATACACATTTATAAAAGGAGCCAATCGCTTTTACCTTTTCCCCTTCTCTCCCCCTCTCCCTCTCCCTTCTCTCTCTCTCTCTCTCTCTCTCTCTCTCTCTCTCTCAGTTATGTGAGTGTGTGTGTGTGTGTGTGTGTGTGTGTGTGTCCCTGTCCCTTTGAACTCCTGTCCTTTTAAAAGCAGAACAGGGGGACTATTTAGGTTTGTCTCCTGGAGGGGGGAGTGAGGTGCCCTCCCCCTTCTTTGTATGGATCTTTTCCTCTGGTCCATTCTGTTTGTAGAAATGTTCCCACTTCTGTTTTTACTGAGCTGGAGAGGGGGCCAGGGCAGTGCCCCCTAGGTGGAACCTACAAGGATTGTCCCTTGTAGGGTAAGATCAGCGAGGAAGACCTTAGAAGTGGGTCTTTTCATTTTTCTCGCTGGTCATGGTTCTCAAGCAAACTGAAATAGAAGTAGATGCTTCAACAACTTGAGAAAGATTGAGGGAGCAGGAGCAAATTTCAAAGATAATAAAAGAAAGAATGGAGAGGAAAACTTTGTGTTAACATTGTTGCGGGAGGAAAAATCCTTAGGGAAAAACTGCAACGTGGTTATTGTGCAGAAGGGGATCTGGAAACCCTCAGAGGTTTCATTTTGCTACTCTGCTTGTGCATTTGTGCATATTTACAGACCGAGTGCGCTGATAATCTCATCCCCTAGCCTCTTATTATCTTGGAAGGACTTTTTGTAGCAGTTTTGGAGGCATTTCTAGCAGCAGAAATTGGGGGATAGGAAGGCGAAAGTGTAGGGCCAGTGGCTACTAGAGTCACCCGGACTCTTTTCTGCCAAGAGCTATAAGGGTTACCCTGGGACTGATGGCTGGAACAGAGGCCCAGGTTTCAAACACATCAAACATTTTTATTTTGCGGCTGTTCTGAGCTAGTAGGTACGGACGGACAGAGACATGGAGGTTCATAGGAAAGGAAAGGGGGGTAAAAGAAAGGGAGAAGAAGAGAGAAAACCATTTCTGTCCTCCCATTCTCAGCTAGTCGGCGGATGCTGACTTCCGTGACGCAGGGCGTTGTGGCTGGGGTCATCTGCAGTCTTGGGCCCGGGCCATGCCGGCTTGAAGTGATCCCTCTCTCTGTGTTTCTCTCCTCGCCTCCGCCGGCCCCCCGCGCAGGTTGTACGGGATCAAATGCGCCAAGTGCAGCATTGGCTTCAGCAAGAACGACTTCGTGATGCGCGCCCGCTCCAAGGTGTACCACATCGAGTGTTTCCGCTGCGTGGCTTGCAGCCGTCAGCTCATCCCTGGGGATGAGTTCGCGCTTCGGGAGGACGGGCTCTTCTGCCGTGCAGACCACGACGTGGTGGAGAGGGCCAGCCTGGGCGCCGGTGATCCGCTCAGCCCTCTGCACCCGGCGCGGCCGCTGCAAATGGCAGGTACTCCTTGCCCGGAGGGAGGCCGGCGAGGGGAGGCTGGTTCTGGGCTAGGCCAGCGCCACCCCCAGCCAGCGCGGCGGCTACCGACCTCAGCGACCCTGGCAGCCACAGGGCAGTGGCTGCGCAGCGGCAGGCAGTTTAAGGAAGTGTTCTGGGAGCAGTTTGCACAGCGCTTTGCTCTTTTGCGCAAGGTTCAGTGCTTTCACTGTGTCCCCTGGCTCACCGCACCCCCCCCCCGCCCCGTCCAGCACACCTACGCGGCTGTGTGTCTATATATGGGTACACATAAATGTACACCACTTGCGCTCACATGTACACACACGTCCAAACAGTACTTCCAGTTCACCTTGGCCTCCAAACCGCGGCTTACTGAAAATGGGCTTCAGCTCTCCGCCAGGTATTCTTCCTGCCGCTGCCTAATTAAAGGGGTGGAGCTCTGGGCCCTGGAGCTTCTTCCTTTAACCCAATGAAGGAAGCTCAGGTAGCCGTAAGTCATTTAGCCCCTCAAATCCCTTTTCCTTGCAACTGGCCCACACGCTAAAACGTTTTTAAAATGTGTGTACTTTTGTGAAAGAATGGACGTGAAAAGATACAGTCCAATAACTGCAGGCCATTGCACAGAGCTGTGATTTAAAACTGTCAACAAGCTAACCCGGAGTAATTGACTTTTAAAAGGAGCCTGCCTCTTTAAACCACTCATTCTATGTGATTTGGTGAGGATTTCATCTTCAGGCTTGTCGCTGTAACACTAAATTGACCCAGTAGGTTTTGACCTGACCCTAGGGGTCCTGGAAGGTGCAGGATTTGTGCCATACATTTCAGAAAGCCCTTCCCCAAGAAGGAGAGTTGAAGTAAAGCAAGGTTGGCCAGGACGAGGCCTTCCCTAAGAAGGCAGATGACGTTTCCCAACCTTTCTTCCCCTCATGAGTAGATCTACCTGGCGCATTTTTAAAGTATCAATTCTCACTAAACACTGATGTTGAGGAAACCCGGTCTTCCCACTCTGCTTTTTCAGAGGCTCCAAGACTTCTCTTCTAGGGGGATATGTGACTAGTTTGCACATGGGCAAAGCCAGAATGGTGATTTCTGTCCTGTGCAACCTGTGCTGTGCTTGTGGGGAGACAGAGGAGAGGCAGAAATACTGGGAGGAAGTCAGGAGACAGAACACTTCCCAGCTGTCATTTATCTGCAGCTCTACAGTTTCGGTTTTCCTTTGCGTGGAGTCAGCCCATCTCAGGAACGGCCAGGTAGATTTAGTAGTAGGAAAGATTAAGGACTGGAGTTATGGTCGAAATACTGAATTTCTTTAGCCCCTTGACACGATTGCCCCCTCTGGACTGAAGTTCAAGGCTTTCTGGCAGACTTCTCTTCGGCCTTTGCATTAGAGACCTCTTGGCTGGTGTAGTGTCTCTGGCTGATGCTGGGGTATGCTGCATTTCCTTTCCTAGCACCTTCTGTGGCCTTTGCCCAAGAGTCTAGAAGTGGGGTTTCTGCAGTAACCTGGGCCCAGTCTGGGTATGAAGAAAGGCCTGGAGGAAAGAGAAACAATGCTGAAAGATGCTACCCCTGAGACGGCCACCCCTTTTCTGAGGCTATGTTGACCAGAGCAAGGGTAGAGGCTGTGTTCTGGGCCTAAACTAGTCAGCATTGACCTCTCAGACTAGAAAGTCAGATTTCATTCTCCCTTTTGCTTCCGTGGTCCCTACCTCTGCCTCCCCTGCTTTGTCTGTGGAGGCTGCAAAGCAAGCCATTGTCCCTGCGGCAGGGGCCCGGGAGGGTGAGCAGCCCGGCCTGGCCCGCACTCACCTCAGTGCCCCTTGCCTCACAGCCGAGCCCATCTCTGCCCGGCAGCCGGCCCTGCGGCCCCATGTGCACAAGCAGCCCGAGAAGACCACCCGCGTTCGGACTGTGCTGAACGAGAAGCAGCTGCACACCTTGCGGACCTGCTATGCCGCCAACCCCCGGCCAGACGCGCTCATGAAGGAGCAACTGGTGGAGATGACAGGCCTCAGTCCCCGCGTGATCCGGGTCTGGTTTCAAAACAAGCGGTGCAAGGACAAGAAGCGGAGCATCATGATGAAGCAGCTCCAGCAGCAGCAGCCCAATGACAAAACTGTGAGTGGCCCTGGAGCCGGGTAGGGGACTTGCGGGGGGTGGGGAGGAGGGTCAGGGGCAGAGCAAGAGTGTGAGGTGCTTGGCAGCTACCCAGGTTGGCCTGCACGTGGGTTCCATCCTGCTGCAGGGCAGGAGCCAGCAGCCCCTTACCTCCACCTGTGCCCAGGGGAGAAATAGCCGCCGGCCACCTGCCCAGTGGGGTGCCCTTCAACCACACCCCTAGGCTGGAACCAGAAGGATGTGGTCACCCCTTCATGGGCAGGCGGCAGCAAGGCCTGGCTCCATTTTACCAGCTTTCAGGTTGTCAGTTCCCCAGGCACCGGAGAGAGGGACAATTCCTTGGTTCCCTATCTAATTCAGAGGTTTGATGGGTAGGTCACCCAGGCAACCCTCCTGGTGTGCCCCCAGCGCCCTCAGGTCAGTGAGGTCCCCCAAGGTGACCTGTGAAAACAGGACACCCTCTGCTCTAGGTCTAGCCCGGTCTTCCAGAGATATTATTATCTACTGTCATCCCAGGCCCATGCCAGCACCCACTCTACAGGCTTCCTGACTGAGTTAAACTAAAGAACTTTTTTTTTTTCTTTTTACCGCTTCAGCCCTATTTTTAAATGCCATAAAACCCCTGCTGTCATTAAACTTGGCAGGCCAGCCAAGCCTGGTCTGGGGCACTTTTCAGGTTGGTGAGTGCGTCATAGCACAATAGCCGCCAGACCTAAACCCTTGGGGGTGGGGGCTGGCGCTGTGAAGAGAACTGCCTGTAGAAAATGTAACTGAAAATCTAACTAACTGAAACTGCCCAGAAAACCACCATGTCTGGAGGCTGCCAGGAGGCCTCTTTTGCCTCAGCTTTCTGCTTCTGTGATGCTATGGCCTGTGAAGGCAGATGTGGGGAATTGGGATATGCTGTGAATGTAAAAGGAAAGGAGAGGAGAAAATCAGAATAGAACTCAGTTTAATAAGATCCAAGCAGACCTACTAGTCCCGCCCACAGAAGCAGAAAAACAAAATACAATAAAACAAAACTGGACTCTGGCTAATATTCATACATGCAGCAGATTAACTGAGTCAATAATAGTCACTATATAGATAAGATAATGCTAGGGTTTATTTGCTTAGCCTGTGCAGACAATGGAGGGAGGGAGTTTGGTCATTAACATGTTGGGATTGGGGGGGGCCTATTCACAGAATATCCAGGGGATGACAGGAACTCCCATGGTGGCTGCCAGTCCAGAGAGACACGATGGTGGCTTACAGGCAAACCCAGTGGAGGTGCAAAGTTACCAGCCGCCTTGGAAAGTACTGAGTGACTTCGCCTTGCAGAGTGACATAGATCAGCCTGCTTTTCAGCAACTGGTAAGTCTCAGCTCTTGGAGTCAGGAGGCTGAATCCCCGACAAAAAGAAGATTCTGGTTTAACTGTCACAGGAGGAAGGATTCAGTGGGGAGGGTGCCTCCCTGGCCCCAGGGTCGGGAAGAGAGGAAGGAGGCTTGGTGGAGAGGAGGCACGCACTCAAGGAAAACAAACCTCTTGTGAGTCTTTTCTGTGAGTTCATAACTTGACCATATAGGTTGAATTTCCTATCAGCCAGGCCTTCTTTGAGGTGTAACTTCAAGGTATCAGACTAACTAGACATGTGTGGGAAGGCGTGCAGGGTTGCACAATCATACATCTCAGACTTTTAGAGCTGGAAGGGACTTTAGAGATCACCTTGACATTTTGATCAGCAAATAGTAAATTTATTCTCTCCTCAGCTCCTAGAGAATGGCATATTTAAAAACCTAAATCTAGCTGTTTGTAATAATAACTGATGTAAGACACAATCAACGTTATTATCAATGGGCAGCAGGCACTTGGCTGGGTATAATTTTCAAATATATCAGTAAAGAGTTCAGTTATTTAAGAGTATGATTGGTACTTTGTTACTATTATTCCTTTCTAGGACTATCTTAATCTAAAATGTAGGACTGCTTTAACATTTTAAGTGTATGAGTTCAGACGTTATACACAATCACATACTCTGGGGGATGTACAGCAAAAGAAGCAAGAGTTCTACCAATCAGAGAGACGGCACATGAAAACCTGTTTTAGCATTAATATGTTTTACACATCCAGAGAAGGGAAAATTAACTTACCTTATGCCTACAAAAGGCTTGAGGAGCAAGATAAATAATTATTAAATATGTGTACTTTGTGATATGGCATATATAGACATAATTTTCTTTTTATTTAAGAGTTAACAGCCCTATAGAATCTTGTTCTGTAAAACAAGATCTATTCTAAAAACTTTGTTCCTTTCTTTGAAAATAAAACTTGAGTTGAGGTTAGCTTTTCACCCTCACATTTACCTGGAGAGCATTTTCTTTCTCTGTGGCAACAGTTAGGTAAGAGACCAGAGGCAGTGGTTACAAGGACTTGGCCCAGCTTTACATTTGTAAGTGGGCCAGGCTAGAAGCTAGATAAATTGGAGAAGCCCCTTAACCTCACCATGGGAAAGTTTAATAGGATAGAAAGGAAGGTAGACTCTGGAATTAGGAAAAAGAACTTATTTTAAAGTGAGGTTAATCTTATGTGTTATTTAAGCAAAACCCGGGTCATAGAAGGCAGGTAAGAGGAGGGTTCAGGGCAGCGAAGTGTTTGTACCTTCTAAAACTTTAGTGTTAGATGAGAGCAGTGGGAGGGAAGCCAAGACAGGAGGGCGGAGGGTTGGGGACAGAGTGGAGAAGGAGGTTTCCAACAGCAACACAATACTTTCGGTTTAAAAGAAGGAGGCAGATATTTATAATGCGATGACGTTATAATATATGGGGCTCCTCTTGGAAGGAAGAGCCTGATTTAAAGAGAGAGAGAGAAAGAGAAAGAGAGAAAGGCCAGAAGGCATCAGGACCAGCAACAAGGAAGAAAGCCCACGCTGTGAACCCTCTGAGGAGTTAATCATTGTTCTGTGGAGCCTCCTCTGAATCTCCTGTCACACGATCTGAGCGATCTGAGCGTGTGTTATGGATTTTCCAACTCAAGAAGAGAGGCTTTGATGCCTAGAGACTGCGAAGTCGCCTGCTCCCAGGGCAACATGTAGCCAGCAGGATAATTTTATTTCGAGCATGCATGGTAGAGTTGAGATGCCATTTTACAGTGGGAAACACATTTGTTCTTAAATAATTTAATGCAACATAATGTTGGGAATTCAGTTTCAGTTAAAACAGAGATCTCTTGAAAGATGGGAAAGCGAGAGGTTTTCTTCTCAAGTTCTTTTCTTTGAGGGCTTTCTTTAAGCCTGTTGAAACTCAATGATCTCTGTGGATATCTTTATCTACGTATCCATCTATACACACAAACACTTGTCCATGCATAGACACATAGGACAAGCTTATAATCCTTTTAGGAATACAGTCGCAGCCTCCTTTATTCATTTCTCAACCTTCTGTGCAGGTGAATTTTTCAGAAGGAGGACCGGGCTCTAATTCCACTGGCAGTGAAGTGGCGTCGATGTCCTCTCAGCTCCCAGATACACCTAACAGCATGGTAGCCAGTCCTATTGAGGCATGAGGAACATTCATTCAGATGTATTTTTTTTCCCTGTTGGAGAAAGTGGGAAAGTATAATGTTGAACTCCGAAACAAAAGTATTTAACGACCCAGTCAATGAAAACTGAATCGAGAAATGAATGCTCCATGAAATGCACGAAGTCTGTTTTAATGACAAGGTGATATGGTAGCAACACTGTGAAGACAATCATGGGATTTTACTAGAATTAAACAACAAACAAAACCCAAACCCAACATACGCTATCCAATGACCTTAGGAGTACTGAAAAAAAAAAAGACGTTTTTAAAACGTAGAGGATTTATATTCAAGGATCTCAAAAAAAGCATTTTCATTTCACTGCACAGCTAGAGAAAAGCAGAAATACAGATTTTCTAGTCCATCCTATTCTGAATGGTGCTGTTTCTATATTGGTCATTGCCTTGCCAAACAGGAGCTCCGGCAAGTGAGCAGGAAGAGAAAACTGGCCTCTTTGGCTGAAAGTCCTTTCAGGAAGGTGGAGCTGCGTTGGTTTGCGATGTTTTTCGTTGACTTTAACAAGGGGTTAATTGAAATCCTGGGTCTCTTAGCATGTCCAGTAGCTGGTTTCTTTTTTACTTTTGCCCCTCCCCCCTTCTTCTTCTTCTTCTTCTACTTCTTCTTCTTCTTCTTTGCTTTTTTTTTTTTTTTGAGATCCATCCTCTATCAAGAAGTCAGAAGCGACTTTAAAGGTTTTTGAATTCAAATTTAAAAACCAACTTATAAAGCATTGCAACAAGGTTACCTCTATTTTGCCACAAGCGTCTCGGGATTGTGTTTGACTGTGTCTGTCCAAGAACTTTTCCCCCAAAGATGTGTATAGTTATTGGTTAAAATGACTGTTTTCTCTCTCTCTGGAAATAAAGAGGAAAAAAAAAAGGAAACTTTTTTTTTGTTTGCTCTTGCATTGCAAAAATTATAAAGTAATTTATTATTTATTGTCGAAAGACTTGCCACTTTTCATGTCATTTGACATTTTTTGTTTGCTGAAGTAAAAAAAAAAGATAAAGGTTATACCGTGGTCTTTGAATTATATGTCTAATTCTATGTGTTTTGTCTTTTTTCTTAAATATTATGTGAAATCAAAGCGCCATATGTAGAATTATATCTTCAGGACTATTTCACTAATAAACGTTTGGCATAGATAAATAAATAAATGCAATGATCCAGGGTCCCTCTTTTATATGTTTACAAGTAAGCCATTAAAATGTCTGCAATTAAGGACTGCATGTGAACGGGGTAGACTGACATACAATAGGTGTGATGTTTTATTGCAAATAGTTAAGGTCGAACTTGCCAGTTTGCATTTTAATAGTTGAATCAAAACTGGTTGGAAGCCTTTAGTTCTCAGCTGTGATAATGTTACTAACTGCTTTTTTGAAAATGAGATGCTGTCCTCCGTTCTACCCCCCACCTCTCCTCCCCTTTCTTGCCCGACCCACTCCACCCCACTCCACCCCACCCCACCCCAAATAGGAAGAAGGTCCTGCTTGAAATGCGTTTTGATTCTGAGTCTCTATTTTATTTTCTTGGAGTAAGTGCTTTATACCGAAGTCTCCTGCTTAGGATTGTTGAAATGACCCATATTTCAAGTATAAGCTCTTGCTAAAAGAGAGCCTTTCTGCCTGGTCAGTGAGGTATGACCATTATTTACCGGTGGCGGCTGTCAGCCGATTGAGAAATGCTGCTTTCTTTGCGCAGGAAGAGCAGGCCGAGAGAGTTTTCTCAGCAATTCCCAGAGCAGTCAGTTTACGTCTTTTCTGGTCTCTCTTCCCCACCCCCGACTTGTTTCCTCCTCCCCTCCCCCTTCCCCTTTCTCCCCCAACTCCCAACTCCCCAACCCTCGGAAGGCTGTCTGGCCGGTGCCGAGAACCGCGGCCGAGGCTCCGTCGGGGAACCGCCTTCTGCGGGCTGGGGCCGCGGCGCGTGCTGTGCAGGCCCTCGCAGCGCTCGGAGCCACGGGCACGAGCGCTCCCACGCTCCCCGCCTCCCCGGCCCCGGGCATTTAGCGGGGGTTCCCGTGTGGGAGCCAGAACCCAGGGATAGATAAAGGGCCCTGCCCGAAATCAGGCTTCCTTGTGCTTCTTCGATTGCGGGTGTCGAGCTGGGATTTGGGGCTCCACCCTGTCCCCCTTCCGTCCTCCACCCCAGGATGATACTTGGACTCTTTAGAAAATGGATGCGTTTGTATGCGCGAGTGTCATGGCGTTTTAAATATCTGACAATTCTTAATAAATACGAGAGCTAACATACCCTAATCGTGTGTCTTGTGGCGCGTGCCCCTTCGGACCCCTGACCGGGAGCAGCTCGGAGGCCCGGCTGGAGGCCGGGTGAGCCCCGCGGCTCCCGGGCTCTCACGTCGCTTTCACCCTCTCCAAACCTGCCGCAAGTCGGGAAACGAGCCTCAATTAGGCTTTTGTTTGGCATCGTTCTACATAACGGGTTAATTACAGGCTCTAACGTGGGGGCAGAGAGAAAACAAACTTTGCATTGAAAATGTTACAGTGCATTAGACATGCCCGTTGATTACTTTGATTGTTGTGTCTAATTCTTCACAGAGGGGTAATAATTTGGCCGGCGGTAATAATGGCTTGTGGTCTTCTGTTGAGAAAAACAGGAGTTATGTCTTATCTCACACAGATCTTCTCCTGAAAAGATCCCTCTCTCTCTCTCTCTCTCTCTCTCTCTCTCTGTCTCTCTGTCTCTCTGTCTCTCTGTCTCTCTCTTATCTCTCTCTAATCTCTGGCATCAGACTTGACTCTTTTACCTTCCCGATCATCCTTTCTATGTGCCTGCCTTTTCAGTTTTCCTTTTTCCTCCCCATCATATTTGGGAATTCTAAATAACAAGTGCAAAGATAAGTAGGTCCAACCTGAATATTGGTGTCTGCACAGTTACTCATCTCCCAAGCCCTCGTTTGGAGACCATTAAATTCCTTTTTCCAGCCATAGCCTCTGGTGGACTCTGTAGAGGTTAGATGGGGGGAAAAAACCCACAAACTTTATTTAGGGTTTGAATGCAATGGAGGGACTTAAATGAGGCACACATCTTTGTGATGCTTTCTCATCCTGACATTTATTCCCAAGATTAGGGGTGGGAGGTGGTGAAGGAGGTGATGTTTTACATGTATATATATCAGACTATTCTGAGGTCCACAGCTTGAATTTAAGTACAGTAATTTGGGAGGGGAGTGATGAACAATTTGGTTTCACTTGCTAGATTCAAGATATTTGTTGCCTGATGGCTGAGAATGGATTGATGGGTCGATTGCATTCTAGTTCTTGTATTATTCATATGAAAGGTGTGTTCCCTTCTAGACTCCTCAGCATGTGCTCTAAAATGTGTAGCTGAAATGTCTCCTTGTTTGCAAACCATCTCTCTCACATACTCTCCTTTTCCCTGTACACCTCTGGAGACCTAGCTTTGAGCTGTGCTCTTCTAATGAAATTCCTCCTGTTTGCTATTATCTTTGATCCTCCCTCCCCTTATTACTCTGAATTCTTCCTTCTGGATATTATGACTCATTTCCTCCAGCTTCTGCAAGCTAAAACCTAATGCAACTAAAAACATCCAGGATGCTCTCCTTAAATCAGGGAATCCACATCAACATCTATACTCAGAGAGGATTCCCCCCCCCCCATTGTTTCAGAGCAATAACATCTTCTATTTGAGTTTACTGTCTCTCTTTCCCTTTCATTAAATGGACCTGGCTTTCCTTACCATTCAAAAAGTTCTTTTCTAAGTCAAAACCATATTTGAAGAGACTTTTTTTCTTCGTTGAAATAACATTTCTGGTTATTTGACATTCTTCGTGGGTGTGTGTACCCACTTACCAATTCACAAGGGTTTTTTTTTTTTTTTTTTGGAATTCCAGATTAAATATATGACTCTGTGATGCTCTGCTGCTATTCATCCTAACCAGCTTGTTAGACTCATTGCATTGACCTCTTTTTTTGGTCTATCTTATTCTTTTGACTAGTAGCCAAAAGACAATGTGCTTTTAAGGTACCTAGAAGTAGTTGGCATTTCCCTAGCACCTTGAACTTTTAAGCCATAAGATCGTTTTCATTGATATATCTCTTGTAAGCCCCATGTGGATTTACTTAGTCTTTTCCATTTTCTTAAAAAAAATGAGAAAAAAAGTTAAAATTTTGTCTAAACCACGAGAAGAGCTATGTGTGGATGGAATTCAACCAATTTGGGTTTTTAATCCCACCCCTACTACAAGTAAACTAAGCAGAACTACTTATTTTCTTACTTGTAAAGTTTAGTCAATTTTTGTAAGAAATTTATAATCCAAATTATGCTTGATTTCTGTTCTATTTACTTCCTTTCTGCTAATCAACAATTAAAGATTAGTCACAACAAGGCAAGTCAAATTTTCTTTGGAGGTTCAGGGAGAAAAGGGGAAAGGATTTTCTGTGTGTACCTTTATTTTAAAAATGTTACTTCAAAACTGGCCCCAAATCTTGAATTCTTGCTAACTATTTGAAATAAAAATAATTAACTTGTACAGTGTGGGTTAATGTTTTTAAACTGAAATGCAAGTAGTTAATTCAGGGCGCTGGCAGCTGATTCTGTTTACTGATCTTTTCTGATTGTTGTTTTCTTGATAACTGAGCAAGCCACTGAATGGCTGTTTGAGCCCAGGCGCCACAAACATAAACTTCACAGCTTACAATGTCCCAAGTCATGATGGAGGATCTCTCCACACCTCCCGGAGACTTCTGAAGTGTAGACAGAGAAGTTGGTTCACAGAGAGCGTAGGAGGGGGAGGGGCGGGAGGGAACGCTGCGAGTGTTTGCTGTGAGCGTTGTTACTATCACATCCTTTAATTTTTATGGCGCTTACGCTGTTGGCTCAGAGAAGCCAGTTTCTGTGCCTTGGGGAAGCCAGTCTCTCCCCAGAGCCGCACTTAAGACTGGTTGACCCTTTTTATTTTTTAAAATTTATTTTTCAACTCTTTATGCTTAATTATCTTTTGGAAAAGCGCTCGGCAATGGTAACCAAAGCGGTCTAAAAAGAAACCCCCACCCCCACCCCAAAGGGGACGCCTAGATTTGGAGGAAAAAAATGTGGGGTAAGATTGCTTTCCGCCAGGTAGGGGAAAGGCACTTTACTACAGTCCTGTGGGAGATTCCACTGCGTCTTCTCCTTGCCTGGGATCCCCTTTCCATTCCATTGATTGAAAGTTCGCGTTGATTTCGAGGTGGTGTTATTTGTGGATTTGATTGAGGTGGCTGGCTACTTATTTTTGCCGGTCTTCCTAGGGGTGCTTCCCTCGGGTGCATTTCCCGCGGGGTGGCTGGGCGCTAAGAAGTGGGGACCCGACACTGGTCTAACCAGCCCCGCGACTCCTGCAGGCACGTCAGCCCTTGATCCCTTAAAGTAGGGACAATCGTGGTCCGGGAGAGGAAAAAAGGGTGTTGGTGGGCCCTTCTCTTTCAGGAGTTGATCAGGTTGGCAGATCTGGAGGGCTAATCCAAACAAGGCGCTTGACTTGTGAGGTCGCGAGTCTAGACAGAGCTGGTGGCTCGGCGGCTCCTTATCTTTCCCTGGAATCAGCCGAAGAGGCGCTCCCCCGGCCCACTGCGCTGCGCTCACCCTTGCCGGAGCCACTGCTCCGCACAGACGGCACAACAAACACAGCACCTGAGGCTTTACAGCTCGCTTTATTGTTTGGTGGGAATGCTGCAAAACGGTCATTTGTTTTTCGGAACCCGCGCCCTGGCCGCTTCGCGTTCTGGCCACCGACTCCGGGTGGGGGTGTCGCCAGCGCCCGGCTGTCCGCTCCGGCCCCGCTCGCTAGAGCGCTTTCGGCAACTCCGTCCGGCTTCCTCCCCTTCTATCCAGCGCCACCCGCCCCCCTCCGCGAGGGCCTACGGGAAACCCTCCCCGGCCCTTTTCTTTTTTCCGAACCTTGGGAGGCGAGGGGGGTGGAGGGACTGTGCGAGGAAGCCTAGGGCGAGGTGTCTTGGACTAATCCGGTATCTCTTCTTGCTGCCTGGAAATGACAGTTCTGCGCTATAGCCATTTATGGTTTGCGGGGTCAGTGAGCTCTGACTCAAGGGCGATCAATAAAAACATTTAGTTCAGTAATAAGCTGCCTCCCCCCCCCCCCCCCCCGCACCTCAATGTACCGAGAAGGATGCGTCACCATCTTGGACAGGGTGTCCCTGAGCAGCAGAGCGCCCTTTCTTTCCCCATGAGCACAAAGAAGTGACGTGACTTTCCAGTGTGTTCACGACCATTTCGCTGGGCAAACCGTGGAAGTCTTCCTTGATCCTCAGCTGGCTTCCCCCACAAAGAGGCTGGCACTGCCATCCACTTGGGAGCAGGGGGACCTTTGGGACAGAGCTTGGTTGCAAATGCCAACTTTGGAAGGACAGATAGCCAAGCTTGGGGATTTACAATCAAGGATTTGTGGCTTGCCACTTTAGATTAATTGAGGTTAAATTAATTATAATTTTGATCCTTCCCTATGGGATTTTTCTCTTGTTTCAAAAGGGAGGCAGGGTTTCTAGTTACATCTTGTTATTTGCTATTCTTGTAGTTTGCAAACAGCATTCTGTGTATGTGTATGTAATTGGTGTGGAATAGATAATACTGCCTCTGTTTGAAAACTAACCATAAATGTGGATGAGAGTCATTTGGTTATGTGCTTAATGTGGTAATGATACAAACACCATCATCTCCCAGCTTTGGAGGCACCACAAATCCATATCATGCTTTTCCCTGCCTGGGCTCAGTCTCACAACCGTGTGCTAGATGAAAAAAGATAAAACTCAAGTTTCATAAAATCAAGGAATTTCAGTAGGGAGGTTAAAAAAAAAAATTCTGTCTCCAGAAAATAATTCTTAACTGTACTCAGGCACTGACTTGTCTTGTTCTCATGGGTAAGGGTTGCTGTTTATTTTGACCTGTCACAAATACAATGTGTTGTTTGAAACTTGTTAAACTTAGCAGGTATATGGAGATAGTACTAGACAGGCCACTGAATATGATAAAGTAAAATATGGTGGGAATGAATTTTAAGGGCTATGAAAGATTTTCCTTTTTCCTACTAGTTTTTTAATGAATATTTCTTTGATCTTTTTTCTCAAGGTTATGCAATATCTATCTGTAGATTAGTAGTCTAGTGTATAGTAAGGTGTGATTGGCAAAGTGTTACTTATTCAGGTTCTATCCTGCAGTCATTTTGATAACATAAATTGCCTATATATTCTAAGTAAGTTCTCTTTTCCTTCATTAAAAAATGCCCACACCTAGGTAAAAACATTTCCTGTCTCAAAATTTTCAATAATTACTTATGAGAACAACTATTAATTTGTTGTTGTTGTTGTTATATACAGGAGGTTTACTTTCAAAAATAGCTTTAGCAAAGGAAAAAGTGTATTTGGTTTTGGGAGAGGACTAGCAGGAAACAAAAAAAAATGAGATAGATTTGCGAATAAAGCATATATACTTTGAAACAGTATATTTTAAGCCACAAAGGGAAAAAATATTTATGGACCAAATAGTGAAAAATCTTATTTTAAACTCACAAAGTATACCTGATAGTTATTTAAAGTTTTATATCAGTAGTCAGAAACTTTTGTTGTGGGATATCAGTTCTCAAGAAAAAAAAATACATGAAATTAACGTAGACTGTCAACCAAAATGCATTTAGGATCTAATTCATAAAACAAGATGAGTGACTTTATTTGTAAAATACAGTAATTTGTTTCCACTAACAATGAATTCTGATGTCTAAAATGATTAAATGTGGAAAAATAGATGACCAGTTTCTGGAGAATGAAAATGCTTAGTAAATTCTGAAATCATTCACTTTTTGCAGTAATACATGGAAATATTTTTAGAGCTCACTACTTAGAATTCTGTATTTGTATCAAAGTACATTTCATACTTTTAAAACTATGTTGTATCCTTGAAATCTTTACAACTTTAGAGACACTAGCCACTCTTGCACTTTATGCATGGCCAAATTTCTACCTATTTATGAGACGTTAAACACTGGGATGAAGGACGGTATATCACCAATAAAACCTCACCTTTTAGTTCTATTATCCCATCAATGGATTCATAGGTCTCATTAATGTTAATGGAAAATGTACTTATGTGTCGTGTGCAAAACAGGGCCTGGAGATTTTTCACCCAGTAAAGTCTTTATAGCAAGTATGCTAGGGCCAAGATGACCTAAAAAAGTAGTTTTGATCACATCTAAGCCGAGATAATGTTAGTCTTGCAGGTGCAAATGAGCATATGAAATGTTAGGATTAGAATTGACTTTAAAAACAAATATATTATTTTTTTTAACCGCCTGAAAATATTCCCCCCCACCTTTTAGAATTTTTGGAGTAACCCTTAGCTAACTGATAGTTCAGAAAGATTCCTGCCAGGAAAATCCAATAGCTTCTCTACCACTGAGAGACCTAGGACCAAAGCTGGTTATATACTGCTTACTCAACATATAGGAAGTTGTTTTCATTGAATTATTTACTGGAATTTGAGCAATGCTTTGTTTATTTGTTTTCATTTTGTAGTGGTGACTGACTCTATGAAATCATTCTTGTGAATAAATGTATGCATTTGTAATGTGTATTATGGCAGCCTTTGGCCGAGGTATAGAGTTTTCTCTGGGGCAAAGCTAAGTGGCTAGCATTAGAATAGAATCTGTAACATTACAGAATTGAGTGATGGACCAACAGTATAAATGATGAATGTTATTTATCATGAACATTGTTTTGGTTATTCAAGTTGAAATCTTCCAGAATCACTATGCAGACTAAGAAGACTTAAAATAGTCTTTATAAGGAATATCAAGAAAGGAGGCAGTTTCTCCTAGGGCAAAAGATGCATTGTGGTTGTTTCTGCCATGACATGACACTTTTCTATCTGTAAAGCACTTTACAGTCATTAGTTATGCATGAGAGTCCACAGAGCCCGTTTTCCTAATGACCTCTGTACCTGTTTCTCAGCACAATTCTCAATTCCCTCTTCTTTCCTTCATGTGTTTAAGAGCAGAACATCAAAGAAGCCATACTCTGTCCTTGATGACTTCAATGAGGACCGCATTAGATCAGAGAATGGAAACTATTTTATAGACATTTTCAGTGATGCCACTCTCCTTGCTTCCAGGAATCGAGGGGAGATGCTGAATGTTGACATGGGTGAAGACAGTGAGTTAGCAAAACTGTAATTTATCTCCTTAAAGCAGTGACTCTCAGACTTTTTGATTTCATGACCCCATTACACTCTTCAAAATTATTGAGATCTCCAAAAGCTTTTGTTTATGTGAGTTATATCTATTCGTATTTACTGTATAATAGGTTAGAATGAGGATTTTGAAATATTTAATATTCGTTTAAAATAATATGTTACCATAAATAACTTTTTAATTTAATGAAAAATAAGTATAGGTCACAAAACCAAAAATTTAGTAAACAGGGTGGCATAGTTTTCTAGTTTTACAAATCTTTTTTTTTTAATTTTTTTTTTAACGTTTATTTATTTTTGAGACACAGAGAGACAGAGCATGAGCAGGGGAGGGGCAGAGAGAGAGGGAGACACAGAATCCGAAACAGGCTCCTGGCTCTGAGCAGTCAGCACGGAGCCCGAAGCGGGGCTCGAACTCACAGACCGCGAGATCGTGACCTGGCTGAAGTCGGACGCTTAACCGACTGCACCACCCAGGCGCCCCGAGTTTTACAAATCTTTTAAGTATCTGGCTTAATCGAAGAGAGCTTAATTCTCATATCTGCTTTGTCATTCAATCTGTGGCACTATCTCCCATCATGTAGGCTCTGGAAAACTCTATGTTCACTTGTGAGAGAAGAATGTAAAAAGGTAAATAATGTTTTAGCATTATTATGAAAAGAGTTTTGACCTCCTAAACCTCCCCAAAAGTTTCCCTTCAGGGGTCCCCAGAACACGTGGCGAGTACTTCTGCCTTAAAAATGAGCTTTTACAGAAGGCTTGTAGAGACACTATTGTGTGAGGGAATTGAATTGTTTGTATTAATGCTCTAGTGATACAGGTTTGCTTTTAACCCAAGTCCAGGTCACAGTTTTATTTTGTGACTTTCAAGTTCCATCATCAAATACTGATCTGAAAGTCATTTATACCCAGGGCCTTGAAGAAAAAAAAAAAAACAACAAACTTGTGATGTTATATAACTGAAAATTTAAGTCTCCTTTCTAAAAAAAACCAATCTCTAGGAAAGACAGAACTATGAATGTGGTCTAGTGTATGTAGTACGTGCTGGACCCCTTTATCTTCTTATCCTTTATCCTTGTGAAGTTGTGGAGGATGATGAGCAGTGAAATCCATAATAAATAATTCAGACTTGATGTAGGTGGGAATTCCTGGCCACAGCATTCTAAGACAAGGAATTCCAAATAGTTATACTTTGAAAAAATAAAAAATAAAAATAGTTATAATTTGGAAAAGTCATTTGGTTGTTAGAATGAGATAGGCTTGTGAGATGAAAGACTGGAGGCTAGAAAAAAAGCAAGTCAAGGATCATAGTGGTTCAGGCAGGGGATGGACCTTTTTATAGATAGCATGAAGAGAAAGGAAAGCATTGGTTTGAGAGAGATTCTGAGAAAATGACTGATGTGGAGGAGAATGGCTGTTGTCCATCGGCATTTGTTTTCCTTTTCTTCATAAGCATATGGAATGGCCATGTATCCCAAGTTCTCTTACAGGTTGGGGCGGGAGGCAGGTGGTGAGCACACATGACCGCATCCTTGCCAATGGAATCTAGGCAGAAATAACATAGGTTATTCTAGCCTTGGGGATGTGCTTCCTTTACATTCTCTTTTGCCTTCCAACTAGCTGGAACTCATGAAAACCCAGGGTTCGTTGGCCGATGATGAAAGTGCCCTATGGTACAGTGGAATAGCACGATGGAACTAACTAATGTTCTAAATAACTTTGGTGAGTGAAACTGCCCACTCACCTGAAGCGTTCAGCTCAAACTGTAATTGAGAAATGAGTGTTTATCTTCTTTAAGATACTGAATTATTATTGGGCCCATTTACTACATCAGCTCAGCCTTACCCTCGTACAAGAGAATATAGACTAGGGCTTTGAGATAGTGAAAAATCAAGGAGAACTCTAAGGTTCTGAATACAACATGCATGTGTTCACTTCCTTGCTCACTTATTCATTAACCCACGCAAGTATTTATCTAGTCCTTATTATGTGCCATGTAGTGTTCTATGTGCTGGCTATACAGCAGTGGACAAAGCAAAAAGTTCTTGCCCTCAGAAAGCCTATATTTTTGTGCATTCAAATGACATACATATAAATGCTGATGAGAGTAGTGATAGCTACTATGAGGAAAAACCAAGCAGATAAAGGGCATAGGGAAGATTGATCAAGTAAGACTTCTCTGAAGAAGTAACTTTTGAAGAAGTTGTGGGCATTTGAAAAAGTGAAAATGATATACGTATATACTGCATTGATGCTATACTGAAACTGCATATTTGAGTTTTGATGTTCCCTTGATGTATCTGGCTCTGTACAGAAAGAAATGGATCAATGTTAGAGGATATCTGTAAGTTATTCACCTTTATAACTTAGTGAAAACAAAGGAATCTGTGTAGAATAAAAAAAAAAGGCCAGAGGATATAAGGAATATAGTAATTATCAAAGATCTGTTGGAAGAAAAGTGACTGGGGAGGTATATGAAAAAAAGACATATAAATGTGAGAAATAGGTGAAGAGATCAGAAAAGTAAAAGACAATAGAAATGTCTCAGGAACTGAAGCCAGAAGTCTTCAAAGGGGCAGGTATGAAAAGCTGTGCCCCATACATCAGAAAGATCAAGGAAGATAAGGACAGAGAAAATGCCTTTGAACTTGGCTGAATTGAGATCATTGGATACCATAAAGAGGCAAAGATGGAAGCCAGATTTAGGAGAGGAATTAGGGGCGAAAATACTTTAAATATAGTTCATCTAACTCCTCACCATTGTTATTGGACATTTATTGAGTGCAGTGATTCTATAGAGCTCTACTCTGATAGCCAAAGTATTCACTGAGTCCAGTTACCACTTTGTGAAGAATAACTGAAGATCAAGTACCAGAGTCTGGTACCTCTGTTAACCCTTTTAGAAAGGCTCTGGAGGACAGAATTACAAAATGTTTCCAACCCCTCTGGCCACCTGACTTTTCTGAATTCAGGAAGACTCAAGAATCCACAGTCTAAGCAGACAAGCCAATTAGATGTTAAAATCCCAGAGGCTACAACTAAGCTGTCGAAAGAAAGTGAGTATGGAGACGTAATTATCCAGCAATTATAAGAAACTAGGCAAAAGTCTAAGAGAAAAAGGTCTATTGGCATGTTGTAAAACTGTTTGAAAGGTTAACAATTTGCTTAATTTTGTTGACATTAGGCTAAAATCTGTGTTTCATCAAAAGGTGATATTCCTTGGGTTCTATATTACCATACTATTAAAAACTCAGCTAAAAAGACTGTTAAAAGGCAACATGTTTGAAAATGGCAGGAGGTAAAGAAAAAAAAATCAGAAATTCAGGTAGCAAGAAGCAAAATCCTCCTGCATTTTGTATTGTGATCCATCATCCAGCTGATGCTTTGTCAATCTGAAAACACTGGGGAATCAGATGATATACAGTTTTGCATCTCCAAGGTGCCCATGGCAAGAGAAAATCAGTGATAAAATTTGGCATAATTTGCCTTTCCCGAAATAGATTTTTACCAGTAACTTATAGTTTTTCTTAGTTTTACTTTGCTCTGTGCAAAATAATAGGGCATATACAACTGTAGGTTTGTGTGTACTACAACCGCATTGGGGATAAAGACTCTTATCTGGCAACACACACAAACACATTAGGTTAGTTACTGTTTGTAGTTCGAAATAATTTTACAAGATCGATTATGCCCTACCCAATACTTTGGATTGTACACAAGAGGATAAAATACAAAATCTTTGGTAAAGGTAGCCATGCATAAAGGAAGAAAAAAAAAGACTTACTTGATTTGAGGGCCAACATAAAAGAAATAGAAAGGACACACTCACCTGATGGGTAAATGCCAAGGTAGAGTATGGAAAAGTGCATGTGGACACAGCAAAAGACTTCATTGAGAATAGTTGAAATACTTAGTTTTAAAAACATTTACCTATGGTGATTTCTTTAATGCTATTTTTCCTTCAGAATGATAAGGATTCCATTTTTTCCCCCCGAGCTCTAATTTGGGGATTATGTTAAAGTACTTAAGGCAATAAGTGAAGACACCCCTGTAACTGTAGAGGTTCTTAGTTATTCTATTCTTTGTGGAATCCAGAAATTTCTTCTGATTTAATCTTTAATTTTTTCTCTGAAAAGATTAGCATTTCTGTTCACCCTATGTAGTTTCTTTTTATTTCTTTATTTTTTTAACGTTTATTTATTATTGAGAGACAGAGAGAGATAGAGCATGAGAATGTGAGGGGGAAAGAGAGGGAGACACAGAATCCAAAGGAGGCTCCAGGCTCTGAGCTGTTAGCACAGAGCATGATGCAGGACTTGAACTCATGAACTGCGAGATCATGATGTGAGCCGTAAGTTGGACGCTTAACCGACTGAGCTACCCGGGCACCTCACCCTATGTAGTTTCTAATTTACCTCTTATAACTGGATTAATTTGACATCACCCAACACTAGGTGTCTTTTTTCAAAGACAAAGTCTTGATTGTCTTTATGAGAAAAAATGCCACAATAACCCAAACTACGTTTGTTTTCAGAAAATTGTTTTTCTTCTAGAGAGAAAGAATACATTTTATTTAAAATTAATAATGATAAATCTATTTTTATACTTGAGTTTTAATGAGAATAAGTTTCTTCCCCACCACCCACTAAATCAGAATGGCAACCTGAAATCATTCACTATTGCTTAGCAGGAATATGTAAGCAACACGTTTTGGAAAGTTGTAGAGTTAAGTGAAAGTGTTGGTTTTGTAAGACATAATGCATTTAACTATTGAAAAAAACAAAGAAAGAGAGGAGAAAAAAAGAAAGAAAGAAAGGAAGAAAGAAAGAAAGAAAGGAAACAAGGAAGGAAGAAAGAAAACAAGGAAGAAAGAAAGAAAGAAAGAAAGAAAGAAAGAAAGAAAGAAAGAAAAGAAAGAAGGAAAGAAAGAAGGAAAGAAAGAAAGAAAGAAAGAAAGAAAGAAAGAAAGAAGACAAGGAAGGAAGGAAAAACCAAGGATAAATGCATGAAGTTAGGTATTCTACAAGAGTCCCTAACCCTCTTGGCATTGAACTAATTACTGCAGTAGTAAGCCACACATAAGCCAGGTGGGTGGCTAGATGACAGAGGCAGTAAATGAGATCTTTTGCAACACCTTCTTCTTAGTTTAGGAATGTCCTGATTGTCCCCAGAGGCTGTATCCTGAATGGATCAAGGCTTCTGTTGTGACCTGTAGCCACTGATCCATAGCACATATTCTTATATCAAACATGAATGAATGGGAAATAAGGGAAAGACAGGAAGGTTTTCGAATCATTACCCTAGTTGAAGTTTGCTCTAAGTGAAATAATCATATATTTGAACAACCAGTCAAGATTGGGAGCCAAGTGTGAGGCCGATGAGAAAACAGCACTTCCTTATTGTCACTAAAATGAGACTTATGGGCATTTGACTTTCTAAACTCTACTACAGCTACCATTTAGTGGTTGTCTTCTATGTACCAGGCACCAGACTAGGTACTAGCCTTATATTGTTTCTCTTTCTCATCTACAAACATGTAAGATGAGTATATCCCATTTTGCAGAAGAGGAAAGTGACCTCCAGTCAAGAGAATTGCCCGATGTCTCAGAATTTGTGGATAGAGAAGATTATATTTAAATTAATTGTATTTTTAATTTGCATAAGAACACTTAATTTTGTTGTGTTTATTCATAAAGCCATTTTTATTGTTGACATGCAATCAAGGAAAACCTTAAAAGTTTTAAGTGTTGCTTTCTGACATCGTAAATAATCTTTTCCTTGAAAAGCAAACCCTTAGGTCTTCAAAAAGCAAGACTCTTGTAGGTATAGCAATGTGTTTGTGGCTATGATTACACTCCAAGTCCAGCTCTCTGGGTCACTTTCCGTTTCTGGAATGTACCATATTTGTTTTGTCTTGTTTTTGTCTTCTTTTGATTCTTCTCCCTTGGCCCTCTACAAGGATTATTTCCTATGATGCACCATTCATCTGCCTAAGCCCAACTCAGCCTTCAGGTTCTCAGTTCAGATGTCAGTTCCTCAAGAAGCCGAGGTCATGTGCCCCAGCTGTGTGCTTCCGTAACAGACTGGATTTGACTGCTTGCATGCTTGTATCCCCCACTTGCCTGTGGGTGCCCAGAGTCTATTTTTTTCAGCTTTGTAGCCCCAGAACCAGCACAATGCAGAGCAGACACTCTGTTTATTTACTGTATGTACATTAAAGTATGAGTGAATATCAGACCTGCCAAAGTCAGATGAGAACTGCATTGCTTTATTAAGGGCTAAGGGCAAGGAAGAAACAGAAAATAGAACTATTTCAGAATGAAGACTGGAATTTAATAAAATGATGAGAGAGAGACAGACAGAGACAAAGAGGCAGACATAGGGTGGGGGGAGAGAGAGAGGAAGCATGCTGTAATTTATTGGTTAAGGACATGGAGTCAGACACTCTTGGATATGAATACTTACTTTTTGACCTTGGGCATGTTACTTAACTCCTCTGAACCACTTTTTCATGTGTTTAATTAAGAAAGACTTGGACTAGTTTGATGTGTGCTATGTAATAAACCTTACATGTATTATTATTATTATTATTATTATTATTATTAAGAAGGGTATGAGAAAAGTATTATTCTCTTGAATGAATGTACTTGGTTCTGTGCATCTTTTTCTTTGTTCCCTGTTGACATGGATACTGAGTCTTTATGCTTTTTCTTAATTTTAGGTAGGGTAGAGGATGCTTTGTATTTTTATATCTGTTTTCCTTTCTGTTGTTCCTATTTCTTTCATGACAGTGTTTGTATACATATACTCCTAAGGCTTCTTTTAACTGATGAGAATATGCAACATTAAAGGGATTTAACAAATAATTAAAAGACAATTAAAAAAAATCATACCACCTTCGCACAACCCATTTCTTTTTTGCATTTAACTTGCCAAAAGTACAGATTCTTACCTAGTTATGATTATTATGTGTATATATATTGCATATATAATATATATAAATATAAATTGTATTTATGCTTTTTTGCTTAATATCTCATAATAAGTATTATCCATGTGCACTTCCAGAATAAAAAAAAAAACATCTTGGGAAAAAGGCTTTGTTACATCAGTTGGTCCCTTCAGCCCTTCTCATTGGTTACCATTGTACAGTCTAAATGCAATAGTCCATCTAACATTATTGTGTATGTTCTATTATTTCATCACATTTCTTGTGGCATAGATTCGTAAGCTTTTAATTATGGCAAAATATTCAAAAGGTTAGTGAAACAACCCCCAAAGGAGCTTCTAGTACACTGTAGTAGCCGAGGCTTATTGTCCCTGGCTTAAAACTGATTATGTGAAAGAACAGTGTGCACCTCTAGAAAGGCTAGCAATTCTGCCATCAGATAAATGATTGCAGCCTTCAGCGGGCTGGCTCCCTTTATTTTAGCTACCGGTTGTAGAGCTGTGAGACAGAAGCCTGCATGGAGAATGAGGGCCCAGACTTTTTTTTTTTTTTAACTGAAATGTCAAGCTATGTGACTATGCCCGGCTGAAGACGACCCCCTGCGAGATGTGATAAGCCCCAGGCCCTCTCCACACACTGCTCTGAAAATGCTGTGGGAGGGCTTCCCAGGCTGATGGAACTAATGACAGTAATAGCTCTGGGTAATTTGTCTTTTTCCTTACTGTGCACGTTCTCTCCATGTGGTGCACTTTACACCTACCACCAGGCTCACATCTGGAATGCTACGACCCTCTCGGTCCTGATTCAGATAGGTCGAATTCTCCTGTAAAGTAAATCTGACCTCTAATTTTCTTAATAATTCAGGATTATGCTAATGCTACTCAGCAACCAGTGTAGAATTAGGTAGAGGAGCCCTGAGGAAAGCTTAATCCCTTGTATCGGAAGCATGACCAAGTTTTCCTTGCATATTCGGCTATAATTTGTCTTCCCTATCGTTGTAATAGAGAAAATAAAAATTTTGGAAAATGGGTAATTTACATTATTTACGCTTTGTTTCTGGTTGTAGGGCATCCTCTGCTTAAGAAGAAATTTTCTGTTTCTTTTCCTTGGTAAACAGATTTTCTACTAAGGATTTATAAGAATACTAATGATAGGTTTGGGTTTTTAATTCTAACTGTAAAAAATACTTAGATAGTTAAAAAGACTGACAAAATAATTTCAGGGATAGATAAAACAGACTTCACAACAGCCTAATCTCATAAATGCAGAGTGCTTTCAAGAAGATTTTAACAATAAAAATCTTTTTTTAGTGCTGGCTCCACAATAAGATTATACTTTTAATATTGTATTTATGTCTTATACTTTTTGTATTTGTGTTAAAAATGGCCATATTATTAAAAGTGTAAACATCTGAACATATCTCTTAGAAATACATAAATGATCTTAAGTTTTAAGAAATGTTTGTACTACATTAAAAGGGCAGCCTTTTCAATTTTAGCTCTCTGTGAATAAAGGGAGAATAAATTAGTATGTGAAATATTCCCCCAGAGAGCAAGAGATTTTCAGCCATTGTAGAGGTGTGAGAACCACACTATTTTCCAGAAAAGCTATGTATACTCATTAGTATGGGTATCTGTATCATTCTGTCAAAATATTTATAAAGTTATTTCTCAGTTATAGACACTTAATTTTATTACTTTCTTCTTCAATTCAGGTATAAGAAGGTGCTATATTTGTTTTGAGGACTTAAGATTGTACACAAATTATGAGTTGTTCATATCGGTTAGCAATTTATTTTTCTCACAAGCAATGTAGAGATTATAAACATTTTTCTATTAATAATATCTGTGACTATAATTGGTCAATGAAAAGATAATTCATCAGTGGTGTTCAATCTGTCTCAGTACCCTTCACTATTATCTCAATTGCTCAACCTTCACACCAGTTTGAAGGCAGAAGAATTCGCATCTCTAAGTATTGGGTCTCCTCAGAATTTAACCATGGACTCAGACCCACTCCATAAAATTCCTTATTTACCTTCTGGGTGGATGGTACAAACACATTCCAGAAAATAAATTTTTTTCTAACTTGGACATGCTGAGAGGTCAACACCTATCTATTGGTTCAGGATAAAGCCAATCTAATTAGGGAGGGAGAAACAGGGAAAAATGTCATCGTACGTGTCCCAGTGTCCTCCCCAGACCATTCCCTTCTGCTAGGTCTGAGCCTTTTAGGAAAGATTGCTCTAGGAAAAAATAATGATCATTAATTATCCCTGGGTAAAGCAAAACAAGCTGTAGAAAGGCCACGGTGGCTAATTGTGACAGGTGTACTGTATTGACCCTTCCAGGGCCTCATCCCTGTGGGCAAGATTTGTGCACAGAGTGGAGCCTTCTGCTTATATGACAGATCATGGGAGGTAAAATAGTTGAGAGCAGCTTAGCTGATGAGTTTGGGATTCAACAAAAAATCTGCAGCATTTTGAATATTACACTCTTCATTTGTATATATGATGCTTTAAGGTGTTTGACAAGAAAACTCCATGAAGAACAGCAGCGAATTAGATAGTATCCATGAGATTTCAGCGGACTCTGTCTAGTGTGGAAAATGAGTCAGTTCGTTTCACTAAATTAGCTGATGACCCAGTAACGAGAAATCAACAAGGACACCCTGTTCAAATGAGACCAAAGTTGACCACACCAGTTGTTTTTTGCCAATACTTTCCATTCATTGAGCTCAGATTCTCATGCAATCACCTGACATAGTCCTCATAACGGCTCCAAATGGTCCATGTTATTACAAGAGACGAAGCTGAAGATCAGAGAGCTTCAATACAGGGAAGGTAGTAAGATGTGAACCTAGAGTTGTTTGATGACAAAGCCTCCATCTTGTTTCTCATCCTCTAATCCACCCTCCCTCCTCTTCCCTACTCTGTTTTCCCGGCCATGTGTGGTTTTCCTCTCAAAAGACAGTAAAGATCTAAGAAAACAAAGATCTGTAGCAAGAAAGAGCCAAACACATGGGGGTTTGAATCCTCTTTCTGCCAGTTAAGTGACCCTGGGCAGCTACCCTATGAGGTCTCACTGTTCTCCTTGACAAACTGTGGATAATCCTAACTCACAGAAGACAGAGTGAGAGAATCAGATAAGTGGCTGAGCACAGCAGCCACTCAATGAGTGCCATACATTAATTTATAATGATAAACTTCCCAAAGTTTGAGAGTTTTTTTTCAGGAACTTGAGGTAGAGGTCTTTATAAAAACATACCCTTTTTCTTTAGAAGACTCATAAAACTGAAGCACATTTATACGTAAAGGCGTATTTATTTACATTTTTATAAAACATGGATGGCCTCTTAGGGTATTCATCACTTTTTGGACATGGTTGCTATATGTAAAATAGTACTTTGGAATATTTTTCTTTAAGCCAATTTCGTTAGCTTGTAAAACTGGTAAGCATGGCATTTTGATTTAGATAGTAGTTAAGATTTCGTAGCTTATTTGGCTGATTCTTGAGAAATGCTGATAGTCATTTATCTTGAACTGCCTTCCTTCCAGTACCGCCTTTCCTAGAGAAGTGTTTCTTTGCATGTTGAAGGTGAATGGGGAAGTTAACCAGTCCTTAAGAGCCTACTGGGTGAGTATTCTGGACACGATCAACTGTTATGTTTTCATTGCTTCATTGATTTAGCCGAGGTTTATTGAACTCTTGACTATGTCTAAATTCTGCAAAATTACAAAGATAGGTAAAAAAGGCCTTTTGACGTAAGGCAGCTTATTGTTGAGTAAGGGAGCTGAAATATTATATATAAATAGATATAAACTTGTGAAAATGCAAAAAAATTGGTTCCAGGAGGAAGAGTCCTTTTAGCTGAAGGGATTAGCCTTCACAGGTGATTTTTGAACTTGGTTTTTGAGCAGGTATGATTGGATGAAGATAAGAGGAAGGCATTTCAGGTGGAAGAAGGAAGGAATAAAATAAACAAAAACATGGCTGATAGAGTGAGGGCTGTGTACAGGGAACAATAAGTCCTCCTGTAGATGCATTTTCACTGTGAGTTTACAGCAGAATCACATATTCTCAAATCCCAACTTAATCTCCCCAAAGTCCCTCTGGGATGAGGCCCAGGAGTCAGCCTGTTTGCCATGGATCCCAGTGGATTCTGATAGAACCACTGAGAAACACAGACATGGATGAGTAACTGGAAGTAATGGAATGGCTGGAGGGTAGACAAATGGCTCTTAGCCCAGACTGTGCACACATTAGAATCACACAGACAGGTGGCTCTTCCTCCCTCCCTCCCTCTCTCCCATCCTTCTTTCCTTCTTTCCTCTTCTCTTCTTCCTGCCCCTCCTCCTTCCTCTCAGTCTTTCACTTCCTTTCATACCTAAGTCCCATACCAATTAAACAAGAATCTCTGTATTTTTTACTGTTTATTATGGAATTAAAAAAATTGAAGTATAATTAACATACAGTGTTATATTAGTTTCAGGCATACAATATAGTGATTCAACAATTCTATACAGTGTTCATCACAATAGGTGGACCCTTCATCCCCTTTATCTATTTTATCCACCCCCCCGCCACCACCACTCCCCTCTGGAAAACACCAGTTTGTTTTCTGTACGTAAGAGTCCATTTTTTGGTTTGTCTCTTTTTTTTTTCTTTGTTTTATTTCTTAAATTCGACATATGAGTGAAATCATATGATTATATTTGTCTTTCTCTGACTTATTTCACTTAGCATTATACCTTCTAGGTCCATCCATGTTGTTGCGTATGGCAGGATCTCATTCTTTCTTATGGCTGAGTAATATCCCATTGTATTATTATGGAAAATTTAGGATATACACAAAGTAAGCAGAACAGTACAGTGGACACCCATGCACCCACTACCCAATTTCAACAACTGGAAACTTGTGGCCAGTTGTACTTCATTTGTGTCTCTACCACCTTTCTCACCTTCTGTATTATTTTGAAGCAAATCTTGGATGTTATAAAATTTCATCTGTAATTTCAGTGTGTATCTCTAAGTAAGGTTGTAGAAGTGCCATAATACTGTTATAACACTGAAAAAATACTTTTTTGATAATCACAAAATACCCAGTTGCGTTCTGATTTTTAACCCTTTCATAAATGTAAGTGTGTTTGTGTACAATTTTTTACAGATTGTTTGAATCAGGGTTTTGACTAGGTTCATGCATTATGATTGGTTGATATGTCTCCTTCAATCTATGTGTTGCCTCTCCATTTCTCTCTTTTGGTTTAGTTCTGTTCAAGAAAATACACTGTCCTACAGTTTCCCTTCCCCTGCATTATACTGATTGCATTTCAGTGGTGTAATGCAACATATTTTCTAATCATCTATAGATATTTGGATCTAGAGCTTTGATAAGATTTAGGTTCCAGTTTTTGTTTTTGTTTTTGCAAGACCATTTTCTAGGTAGTGATGTGTTCTTCCGTTAGGAGCATATAATATCCACGTGTCTTTCTTATTGAGGTATTAGCAACCACTGATGATCAATGCCTAGAGCCATTTATTTAATATAAATTGTAAAATAATGATATTCTATCTTCATTTACTTGCTGGAATGCTTCTGCAAATAGACATTTTCTTTCATCTACTAGTTGCTTAAAATGTGGAACAGTTTAAATAGGAAAGGCAAGGGCGACTGGGTGGCTCAGTCAGTTGAACATCGGAGTTTTGATTTCTGCTCAGGTCATGATCCCAGGGTCATGGTTGCTTGCCATTTCCTTATTTTTTTGAAGTTAATTTCTAACTTTTTTCACTGTTAAATGAAGAAAAGTATTGCCCCTTTTGAAATACAAATATATTGAGTATGTAATTGAAAAAACATTTTTTTCCCTCTGTCAGTCATTGTCTTATATGCTTAGCATAGATATCCAGCTTAATAGTGTATGATATGGTCTTCCTAGAACACAGCTGAAGACCTGGTAAATCGAGGAAATGTGAGGGGTGGTGCTAGAAGACAGACGTCTGTGGAATGATGCACATCCTCTTTCAAGTTGGGAGGGTGGAGACCTGCTTCATGCTTCATGCTGGGGGTGGGGTGGGGTGGGGAGAGCATTTAACAACATGGGCACCACTCAAGGGAATCCCTTTATTTCTGTTTTGCATATGAGGACCCTAGAGTAGCTAGTTAAGGCTCTCTAGTTAAATAAAAAAATCATGTAGTCTTATGAAGACTTTTCATCATTATGTGTTAGTAGGGATTTTATCTGCTTATTTTGGTTGCAATTTCCAATTTTTAAAAATGTCCCCTCTCCCCAAATCCTAACTCTTGTAGATTCATTAACGTTGAACCAAATCTGGCTAAATTCAGCAGACTGCTTATTTTTAAGTATTTTGTAATTGTGTTTTTTGAATTATTGTGCATGTGCAATAAGCAAGACATATACAATACCCTTGCTAAGGCATGTGTATGGCTGAAGAGGGGTCTTTCAGTGGTTCAGTAGTGAAAACAAAACAAGCAACAAAGATTGTGATGGTTCAGAGCGTGTCGTTGGAAGACTTTTTAATTTCTTCTAGCAAAAGGTTATGTTGGAGGAATCTCAAGAAGAGCTGGTGATGTTTGTGTGAAGCAGAAAAATAAATATAAAGGCTAAGAGGGAAGGTAGAAGAGAGGAGAGAAAATAGTGCCAGGACACTAATAGTGCCAGGACAAAAAATGGTGACAGCAGTATCAACTTACATCTTCTGATTCTGGTTTAGCTTTCTATGGCTGGAGAAGAGGACTCAGGAGTTCTTAGAACAGGAAGGAATAAAGAAACTCTTTCCTTCTTATCGTCTCTGGATATTTCAGAGAAGAGTGAAGGCCAAGGGAGAGAACGAGATTGGGCGGGAGTGATTCTTGGTTCTGGAGGACAAAAAGAAGGAGAGGTGAAATGGGATTAGTGCAAAAGCCTCTTCTCTTAAGCTGGTAGTGATCCTTGGTTGAAGAGATCTGTACTATGGATGAATTAAATTAAAATTAAAGCTATGTATGAGGTCTGGCTGTAATAGGTTATTTGTGAAGAACTTGATCACTAGGGAGAAAGATGATTGGGTATGATAAATTGTAATATTTGTGTGTGTGTGTGTGTGTGTGTGTGTGTGTGTGTAATGAGAGATCCATATAAAATTTTTGTTTTGTTTGTCTGGAGAATGTCAACCTAGACTAAAGTGAATCTCAAAAGTCTTCATTGATATACAAAGGAGTTAACATGGGTGGCTTAGTTGGTTAAGCGTCTCTTTTGTGTGTGTGTGTGTGTGTGTGTGTGTGTGTGTGTGTGTGTAATCTTATTTACTTATTTTTGAGAGAGAGAACAAGTGAGTAGGAGAGGGGCACAGAGAGAGGCAGAGAATACCAAGCAGACTCCACACTATCAGTGCAGAGACCAGAGACCCATGCAGGGCTTGAACCCACAAACCCTGAGATCATGACCTGAACTGAAACCAAGAGTGGGACACTCAATCAATTGAGCCACCCAGGCACCCTGGTTAAGTGTCTGTCTCTTGATTTTGGCTCAGGTCATGATTTCGTAGTTCATGAGATTGAGCCCCGTGTTGGGCTCCTCGCTCACAGCATGGAGCCTGCTTGGGATTCTCTCTCTCTCTCTCTCTCTCTCTCTCTCTCTCTCTCTCTCTCTCTCCTCCCCTGCTTGAGTGTGCTCTATCTCTAAATAAATAAATAAATAAACTTTATTTAAAAAAACCCATATATACATGGAAAGACGTGAGGCTTAGCAAAATGCAAAGCAATTCATCAATAAGAGCTATATTAGTATCCAGAAATCTAATAGCTGCTGTCACTGTTAATAATTGTTGGAGACTGCTTGTCAACAAATTGGATTGTTTGTCATAGACACTGACAAATTATGGTATAAGTATCTAGAACTTTTGTGTACATTTAAAATATTTATGTGAATATACATATCCATATGTATATTTGTAATGAGAGTGTTTTCCTGCATTATAGGAGTGTTGTCCTGCATATACATTCCTAGATTTGTCCAATAGGGCTTGAAATCTTTTTACTAAATGCTGGAACTTATCATGACATTTATATACTCTGACATCCAATCATCTTGGTTTTAATGAAAATATTTTCCTTAAATATTTTGAAAGTAAAGCATCTTCACTGAATCAAAACTGACATTTTAATTTGAACTCTCCATTCAGGAAGGAGTTTGCAGTCAGAATTTGCCATTAAAAAAACTCAATGAAATGAAAAATAATGATATGCTGGCTTGATCCTACAGGCATCTGGAATAGAAGTGCAAAAGATTCTATATTTTAATGCACAGTTGGCTTCTTTTACTGCCAGGCAGGGATTAAGTGGGAGGCAGCTCTTGGTACCATAGAAAGGGCCATGGCCTTCAACTCAGAAGAACTGCATTTAAGACAGAGCCGTGTCGCTTATCAGCGGGATGCCTTTGTTCAAGTAACAGTTTCTTCATTCTTAAAATTGGGATGATGATAGGTATGTCACAGAGTCTTAAGGCAAAAATGCGCGGAAGAGTGTTACAAACAAAATCTTATGCAAGTGTAAGATTATTGAAGATATTCCTTATATATTTTCTAATAAATGGTATTGTTTACATTCAAGTTCTATAAAAATCAATACATATTTGTTTCAATTTTTTCAATTACCTTATTGCAAAAGCAATACATAGTAAAGGTAAAATTTAAAAAGCAGAAAATTTTAAAAAAGCAAAAAGAGGAACTGAGAATTGCCCATAATCATTCTAAACAATCATTATCACGTTTATGTCATTTTCATTGAAACTTTTACTTCTGTATAGTTTTTAAAACTATACACTATTATTGCAATGCACAATATACAGTATGTCGTTTGTACCTTTTCCCTTAAGGGAAAATTATATTATGATTATATTATGATTATGTTGTTATGACAACACATGTACTTTATAGGATTGTATAAGTTAACACATACTCCTTTATGTGAATGAACCATAAATTATGATTTACTGAACTATTTCCATATTAGTTGAACAAAGACTTTAGGATTTTCCAATCTTTCAAAGAGATGAATATTCTTTTCTATTACTCCTTGCATATGTTCACTAGTATTTCTGGATGAAAGAGTAAACAGCACTTGAAGCCTTTTAATATAAATTGCCAACTTCTAGGCTGACTGCCAGTTTCTATTCTTCCTTGTAGTGTGTAAAGATGCCTGTTTCCCCACATTTTAATCAATGTTGGGCATTATAATAACTTAAAAAATCTTTGTCAAGGTCATAGGTGCAAATATTATCTCACCATTTTTACTTAGCATTTAAATCAATATGTATAGTCCAGTTGTAGTTCTTTTTTAACTTGTTAATGACGTTGGTCCAACTTTTTCTCATTAATTTTTATGAGATCTTTACACATTAAGGTTGCTAATCCCTTCTCCTGTATGTTGTGAATATGTTTTCCCACTTTCTCATTGCCTTTACATTATGTTTATGATGCTATTTAAAAGTGATGTACGCAAGGGCACCTGGATGGCTTGGTCGGTTAAGCATCCAACTCTTGGTGTCTGCTTAGGTCATGATCTCATGGTTCATGGGTTCGAGCCCCAAATCAGGTTCTGCACTGACAGCACGGAGCCTGCTTGGGATTCTCTCTCTCCCTCTGTCTCTGTGCCTCCCCTGCTGACTCTCTCTGTTTCTCTTTCAAAATAAATAAATAAACTTTTAAAAATGATGTATGCATTTTTAATTCACAGTAGTAGTGCTTTATTTATCTGTCATTGTTAAAGAATGAGGAATTCTACCTAAATAACTTTTCCAACTAGTTGAGGCTTTTATATAAATGCAGAACTTATAATAAAGACAATTTTTAAATGAAAAAAAAAATGTTTAAATGAGAAATCATTCTAAATTGTGTAATCTACCCCCTTGCCTCTTTGTACAAGATGTACTGCACAAATTTATAAAGATATATATACATATACATAAAAAATTTGGTCTTCAAAACGACCTTGCAAAATTATTATTATCTCCTTTTATAGCTGTGCCACTGAGGTTACAGAGACAATAGGTAACAAACACAACTTATAAGGGGTAGACCTATGATTTGAATCTAAGCTGGGACCCACCGCTTTTGATGCTATACTCAACACACTTCTATTGTGTATCAATGTTCTGAGGCCCACCAGTCTGTATGAATGTCCAGGGCTATCTTTGTGTGATATCTGTTCTTTGGATTTGTGGGTATTTCTTCTGAACTAGTTTTTTATATGTGCTTCCTCAATGTCAGCAAGGTAACTCGAAATGTACCCTGCCTTCAGTTTACTGGCTTCTGACGCAGCCAACAATAACAGATAAATACAGATGATCGGTGTGTGTCAGCCGCTTAACAGTTCCTTGGCCTTCTGCCTACCAGTGTTTTCATTTGCTACTCTTACTCTGTTGTAGGGTGGAGATGGATAACCACGTTTGTAAAAACTATGTGCAAGCAATGAGTAAAAATTTTTTTGAGCAAAGTCTGAAAGGCTTTTCTATAAGTAAAAACCCTGAGTTTGTTTTGCCTCAATCTGACTCTCAAATTTATTGATGTTCACAGCACCATATGTAATAAACACTTTAGTAACGTAATCCCATTTAGTCCTTAATACGACACTGCAGATTAGAATAATTATCCATTTTCACCTTACAATCGAGGAAACTGGAATGTAAAGAAAATAACTAACTTGCCCGAGATTGTATTACCTTGAGGTTGTGGCTTCTGTTTGGAACTCTTTATTTGCTGATCTTAGGCTGGGTGGCAAGACAAACAGTCTTAAAATAACTAAAGAGTTACTGTATCTCAGTATTCGGTGGCAGAGATCTGACTGGAAAATGTGAAAGGTAGCCAGTGGTCAAAATTTTTGTTTAGGAGAGTTAAGCTCTGAAGAAAATCTATGCATTTTAGGGTAAGTTTGAATTTAATACTACAACGTGATATCTAGTTTGAAAGTGTACTTACCTGGCCAAAAGACAAACATCTAGTCCTTTGCTAAAGATATTTGCAGTGTACTACAAAATAAGATTCTTGTTATGATGAGAATATTTATATAGAATAAATTATACACAATTATAATTTGAATTTGATAGTGATGATTTAGTTCAATATGTATATGTTGAATGTTTACCATTATACCTGGCACCATGCTATATGATAGAGTTGGGTGGGTGGGAGTATAATTGGGTATAGAGTACTAAAATACTGAATAAGTATACATTACAGAATAATATTAGCATGTACATCTGTATTTACAAAGTGCTGTCATATCAGATTTATTCCCAGGTGGGTTCCAAACTGAAAAGATCAGTGGAAGTCAAAGAAAGACTTACTTTGGGTAGAAAATGGTGGTAAGATTTTGGTAGAGAATGAGAGATAAGTCTCTTAGCTAAATAGGGAATAAATTGCACTGGTTGCTGGCTTTTGGTAGCAAATAACAAAATTGATTCTTGATAACCAGAACTAAAAAGAGATTTTGTGAGGCTGCCAAAACAAAAAGCAGAGTTTAAAAAAATCAGTATCTTAAAGGAAGGGAACCAGGGCAGCTTCGAGGGCCCAGAAAGCAGGAATTACACTCACCAATGGATAATTCAACTTCAACTGTCTGTGATCTTTGCTTCTTTCTGCCAAACTAAAAAATACCTGGATGTGCTTGACTAGACCTTATTTGTATCTTCCCCAGTTAAGAGCTCAATTTATCAAAGAGTTTGGTTTAGTTTAGTTTAGTTTAGTTTAGTTTAGTTTTTAAATTACAATCAGTATCTGTGACCAGAAAATCATGCCAAATGCCCTGGAATCAAAGATCTGAACTGAAATATAGTTGGTTTATTCTGTAGTTTGATTGACTTGCTGACTGTCTACTCTGATCACCCTGGCTGGGTAATCTGTCCAGTGTGAGACCATGTGTACCTTCTTCTGTGCCACACTGGTTTTTACAGGTCACTGGTCTAGACCTGTGGGGAGGTCTCAGGTCTTTTAGATCTTGACTGCCAAGCGAATTCCATCATTTTTTTTAGTTGGCCCCAATTTGCCAGACAATGCCGAATATTGATCTGACCCCCAGTTTCGGTTTAAGCTAATTATTCACTACAGATATGATACTGTTTGCAGTCCTCACCCATCCTCTCCCTCCAGATCAAACCCAAACAAATCAAACCAAAAGCCCACATATTACTTACATGTTTTGTTGTTTTAATTTTTTTATATGTTCTGATCAGTAAAAATGGAAGATAGTGTAATGCTGTAGGTAAGAGATGGAATATGGAACTAATCTGCCTGGTTCAAATCTTGGGTCCACCCCCTACTGTTTGACGTTGGGAAAGACACTTAACGTCTCTAATTTTATCATCTATAAAACAGGGACCACAATAGTGCCTAACATTTAGAATTGCTATAAGGATTGAGAGGAGGGGGTGTGGGATGGGTTAAATAGGTAATGGGGATTAAGGAATGGACTTGTGATGAGCACCAGATGATGTATGGAAGTGTTAAATCACTATATTGTACACCTGAAACTAATATTACATTGTAAGTTAGCTAATTGAAATTTTAATAAAAACTTTTAAAAAAAGAATTGCTATGAGGATTCGGAGAGTTCAAATATTTGAAGGTCTTATGTCAGTACATGGTACATAATTAATTCTAAATGTGGATTAACTGTCAGTGTTAGGGGAAAATCCAGATGGGTCTCACTCTATAACAGAGTATCTTTTAGACTAAAAAATAAATGGGATCATTTTTCTGAGATAAGATATCTGATCTTTTAAAGCAACTGAAAATATCTTTTTTAAAGGATTTTTTTTAATTTTTAAGTAATCTCTGCACCCATCGTGGGACTTGAACCCACAACCCCGAGATCAGGAGTCACATGCTCCACTGACTGAGCCAGCCAGGTGCCCCTAAAACACCTGAAAATATCTTAATAGAAATAAATTCCAATCAAAATTCTTTTTTTTTAATTTTTAAAATTTTCATTTAGTTTTAAGAGACAGAGAGAGACAGAGCACAAGTGGGGAAGGAGCAGAGAGAGAGGGAGACAAAGAATCTGAAGCAGGCTCCAGGCTCTGAGCTGTCAGCACAGAGCCCAACGCGGGGCTCGAACTCACAAACTGTGAGATCATGACCTGCACAGAAGTCAGACGCTCAACTGACTGAGCCACCCAGGTGCCCCTCCAATCAAAATTCTTAAATACAAAATCTAAAAAGTACTATTTATTTTTTTATTTATTCGAGTTCATCAAAGTTACTAAATACCTTTCATTAAAATATAATATTGACTCTAAATACTCCATAAATGTTCTGAACACTAAAGGATTTCTGCCTCTACATCATTAGATAGTTATAGTCACTCCTTATAAAACTAGTGAATATTTAATTCATACACATTTTCAAATTGTAATTCCATGAAGTCATAAGCATGGTAGGAAAAATGGGTTACTGATGTGGTAAAAAGGCCCAACTTTCTCTTTTCACCAAGCAAGACCAACCATTTCATGTTAGGTTTAGATGGCAACATCTAGATTGTTCCAATAAAAAGAGAAACATATTTTAAACTTCAGCTGTGCACTAATGTATTAAAGGTGCTGGGTGGTCTACTTCACATGGTATAACTCCTTCCGTCTTGATTTGAGATATGGTACTCTAAGGGTTAATTCTTCGTGTGAACTTAGCTGGGCCATGGATTACCCAGATACTTGATCAAACATTATTCTGGATGTTTCTGTATTGGTGTTTTGTTTTGTTCTGTTTTTCATGCCCTTTTTTGTTTTTTAATCTCCAAATTATTTATTTATTTTATTTATTTTAAATGTTTACTTATTTATTTTAGAAAGAGAGAGAGAGTGTGAGTAGGGGAGAAGGGCAGAGTGACAGAGAGAATCTTAAGCAGGATCCACACTGAGCGTGGAGCCCAATGAGAGGCCTAATGCAGGCCTGACACAGGGCTTGATCCTATGACCACGAGACCATGACCTGAGCTGATATCAAGAGTCAGATGTTCAACCAACTGAGTCACCCAAGCACCTTTCTCCAAATTTTTATTTAAATTCCAGTTAGTTAACAGGCAGTGTAATATTTCTGGTGTGGAATTTATAGGATTAATGATTTATCACTTATATACAACACTCAGTGCTCATCTGTGATGTTGTTTTTGAATGAGATTTATATTTAATGGTGGACTATGGTGGACTTTGAGTAAAGTGCATTGCCTTCCAAGAAGTGGCTGGGCCTTATCCAATCAATTGAAGACCTGAAGAGAACAAAAGCAGACCTCTATGGAGTAAGAAAGACTTCTTTAGCACACTGCCTTTGGATTTTATCTGCAACATTAGCCCTTTCTGGTTCTACAGCTGATGGCCTTTAGACTTGAACTAGGATATTGGTTCTCCTGAGTCTCCAGCCTGCTGGCCCACCCTGCAAATTTTGGATTTGCCAGTCTCCATAAACATATAGCCAATTCCTTATAATAATCTTTTCCTATATATTTGCACATGCTATTGGTTCTGTTTATCTGGAGAACCTTGACTAATGCAGGTATGGCATAACACTTTCGTGTAAAGGTTTTCAAAAGTACCCTATTACCTACAGGATCGAAAAGCCTCCTTTGGTCCTTTGTGATCTAGTCTCTTGGAATTATAAAATACTTGGAATTCTCAAAAGGGAATTCCTTGTTCATGCTGACCCTTTTACCTCATATGCCTTTCACTGCTTGTTTGTCTGAAAAAGTCTTATCCTTTATTTCTCAACTCAGATATCATTGTTAGTTCAGGGAATATTGCCAGATATCCCGTTAAAGCTAAATGCTATGATTTGGAAACACCTGTTCATCTTCTTACACCATTCATCTCATTGCTAGATTTATTTGTTTATATGTCTGTCCTCTCCCTCAAATTCTGAACTTCACGAGGTAAGTGATCCCATCAATGTTCATGTTTATAGTATTTAGTAAAGCTCCTGGCAGCATTTTTAAGCCCATACTGGTATAATATTCTTCCAATCAACAACCTCAGTCATTCTGTTGTGTGTGCTTCTGGCCACACACTAATTAGCCTTCTTGAAAATATTAATGGCTGTTTGAGTCTGAATTTCTGTGGATGTTCATTACCATTGAATTTCTAACATATACCTCAATAGTTGTGAATAATACAACAAAAGTTAAATAGATAGCCTTTGTTTGTATAGTTTGTATACTTTGTTTGTATAATATAGATTGTGGAGTATCTTTAAAGATGATCTTTGAGGCCCTAGTGGCTCACCTATAGGTTTTCAGAAGATTCGCTGTGATATGTTGAAAACCCAGATAAATATGAAAGGGTTTTCTTTCTTTCTTTTCTTTTTAATTTCTTTTTCTTTTAATTCTTTAATATTTATTTATTTATTTATTTATTTATTTATTTATTTATTTATTTTTAACACTTATTTATTTTTGAGAGACAGAGCACAAGTGGGGGAGGGCCAGAGAGAGAGGGAGACATAGAACCCAAAGCAGGCTCTGGGTTATCAGCACAGAGCCTGACAAGGGGCTTGAACTCACAGACCGAGAGATCATGACCTGAGCCGAAGTCAGACTCTTAACTGACTGAGACACCCAGGTGCCCCTTTATGTTTATTTATTTTTGAGAGAGAGAGAGAGAGAGAGAGAGAGAGAGAGAGAGAACTCTCATGAGTGTGGGAGGGGCAGAGAGAGAGAGGGAGACACAGAATCTGAAGCAGGCTCCAGGCAATGAGCTATCAGCACTTAGCCCCACACAGGGCTTGAGCTCATAAACCATGAGATCATGACCTGAGTCAAAGTCAGGTGCTTTACCAACTGAGCCACCCAGGCACCCGAAGAGGGTTTTCTTTATATCACAAAAGATTGCTACATTTTCCTAGGGCATATTTAATTATAATACCTCCTTGTGTATTTATTTATTTAAAGTTAGTTTTTACCTCCTTGTTAGAGTGATTGGCTGCTGAGAAATAAAAACTTCCAGTTCATGAACCCCTGTAGTAAAGATCAATCTGAAATAACAATGAGAAAAATATACTGACATTGACAAAAATTATATTTACACATGTATCTCAGAGCACATATTTATCACATGAAGTTTGTCTTATCTGAAGTGCCTAGTGGAGGAGAAAAGGTCAAAAGAGTTGCAGACGCCACTACCTGGAGCGACCCGCGCTGCTGAGCCACGGTCAACCGCACTGTTCTTTGACATTACCATGGATGGCGGACCCTTGGGCTGTGTCTCCTTCAAGGTGTTTGCAGACAGATTTCCAAAGACAGCAGAAAATTTTCATGCTCTGAGCACTGGTGAGAAAGGATTTGGTTATAAAGGTTCTTGCTTTCATAGGATTATTTGGGGATTTCTGTGCCAGGATGGTGACTTCACATGCCACAATGGCACCGGTGACAAGTCAATCTGTGGGGAGAAATTGGATAAGAGGAATTTCATCCTGAAGCACTTGGGTCCTGGCATCTTGTCTATGGCAAATGCTGGACCCAACACAAACGGTTCCCACTTTTTCATCTGCACTGCCAAGACTGAGTGGTTGGATGGCAAGCATGTGGTCTTTGACAGGGTGAAAGAGGGCAAGAATATTGTGGAAGCCATGGAGCACTTTGGGGCCAAGAATGACAAGACTAGCAAGATCACCATTGCTGACTGTGAACAAATCTAATAAATTTAGCAATGTTTATCTTAATTACCAGACCATTCCTTCTGTAGCTCAGGACAGCACCCCTTCCCCCCCATCTGCTCAAAATATCCTATAATCTTTGTGCTCTTGCTGCAGTTCGGTGTGTTCTATATTTCCTTACACCCTCCAAGTCTAGCTGGATTGCAGAGTAAGCTTATGATTATGAAATAAAAACTCAACAACAACGACAATAACAAAAAGTTATAGAGAGATTCTGGATAACTGTAAGTCATCATATGTTCTTTCCAAGTGAGATTTTTTTTTAAATGTGATTCCTTCATGAGAAAAACTTCTGGGGGTTTCCAGCCTCTTCTGATATGTCTATTTTGTCTGCCACCCCACCACCAAATCATCAAATAGAACTACAGAACCATGATTCTTAATCCCGTCCTTAGCTCACATAAACTGTTATTTCACCAATGTTTCAAATCTATTAAATACACAAAAATTAAATTCGGTATACACACACATGTATATATATGTATGGATATGAGTATCACTTCACGATTCTTATTATTACTCATTACACTCTATCCTGTTCTGTCATCTTAGGCTAGACTCATTTACTCCCAACATTACTTCTGAGAATGAAATTTCTAACAATAGAACATGTTCCTGAGGTACACTCTTCCCATGAATGAAGCCTTAATGGTTCTTCTCAATAGAGCCTGACACTCAGCTCTGTCACTAGGTCTTCTGGAAAGTAAAAAGTTCTTACTCTGTTCCTGCCCTAAATCCTCAAAGTCAATAAGATCTTTGCACAGTTACCAAAAAAATTGCCCTATTGTTCCTGTAGACAAAACTCAATATAAGAATACCAAGCAAATACTTTTCTGCTTGCAATGTTGTCTAGTGGGCATGGTGTGCCCAGAACTCTATTAGGAACTGGCCTGTTCAGGGTGAGGGTAATACTCAGTTGCAACAGCTTTAAGCATGCTGACTGTTTTTTCCCTACTTTGGTGGATAGATTTTCATAATTTTTAATAATTACACAGTATTCCACACACAGATTAGTCATTATATGACTTACTTCTAGGGGCATCTGGGTGGCTCAGTTGGTTAAGCATCTGACTTGAGCTCAGGTCATGATCTCACAGTCCGTGAGTTTGAGCCCTGCATCAGGCTCTGTGCTGACAGCTCAGAGCCTGGAGCCTGCTTCAGATTCTGTATCTCCATCTCTGTCTGCCCCTTCCCTGCTTGCACTCTGTCTCTGTCTCTCAAAAATAAAATAAAAACATAAAAAAAATTATATGGCTTGCATCTTATTGTTGGGACATCTCTATGCATATACTACTTTGAGTGGTTTCTGCAAACTATCTTATTATTTCCTTGGACCCTTTTTCAGACTTGTAGTTGCTGAATCAAAGAACATGCTTAGTTGTAAAATCTTTGATTTAGATTGTAAAATTTCCTTCTAGAAATGTATCAATTTACAGTTGTTCTAGTCATGTATGATCAGCCAGTATCCTGTATCTTCTCCTAAAACAGGCATTAGTTTTAACAGATGCACACTTAACACTTCACAGAGGACATTATTTAGGCATTTGTTAATATGAAAAATTGTCTCTGGGTTCAATAAAGCAGCCTTTAAAATTCTTTTGCCAATATTGTTTCCAATGCATGTTTATTATTAAAAGTTTAGGGGCTCCTGGGTGGCTCAGTTGGTTGGGCGTCCGGCTTCAGCTCAGGTCACGATCTCGCGGTCCGTGAGTTCGAGCCCCGCATTGGGCTCTGGGCTGATGGCTCGGAGCCTGGAGCCTGCTTCGGATTCTGTGTCTCCCTCTCTCCCTGCCCCTCCCCTGTTCATGCTCTGTCTCTCTCTGTCTCAAAAATAAATAAACGTTAAAAAAATTCAGATTTTAGGAATAATGATTCATTTAATGTACCAAATAGTGAACGTGACCAAGGGGATTGCAGAGTAATTTCTCTGTTGTATAATGGCTGATTGAATTATATGCTAGAAAATCTTTCATAATATTGGTAACTTTAATACACTAACAGAAACTTTTACTAAACTTTGCTTTTAACATTTAATGAAAGACCTCACAACAACTTAGTAAAGATTATGTCACCAAATCTTTCCTTATTTGAATTATTAATTCAAGTGTTTTTAAACTTTGACAAGAAAAAAAATCCAAAAATTTATAGTAGACTTAATATGAAAACAAATTTAAACATCTACTAATTTTTGAAAAAGCAATGTGCTCTGATTTCAGAAGTGAGAAAGACAGCAGAATACAGAAGAAACTGATTGGGAACATTCTCTTGTTTTCAATATTAGTTTCAGTTTCTCTATGATAGATGTCTCATTTTTAAAGTTTTTATTTAAATTCCAGTTAGTTAACATACAGTGTAATATTAGTATCATGTTTACAATATAGTAATTCAACACTTCCATACATCACCCGGTGCTCATCACAGCAAGTGCACTCCTTAATCCCCATCACCTATTTTACCCATCTCCCCACTCACCTCCCCTCTGGTAACCAACAGTTTGTTCTCTGTAGTTAAGTCTGTTTCTTGGTTTGCTTTTCTCTCTCTATTTCCCTTTCCTCATTTATTTTGTTCCTTAGATTCCACCTATGAGTGAAATCATATGGTATTTTCCTTTCTCTGGTTCATTTCACTTAAAATTATACTTTCTAGCTTCTTCCATGTCCTTGCAAATGGCAAGATTTCATTCCTTTTTATGGCTGGATAATATTCCATTATATATATATATATATATATATATATACACACACACACACACACACACACACACACACACACACACACATATATATACACACACACACACACACACACACACACACATACACACACACACACACATACACACATCTTCTTTATCCATTCATCAGTCGTTGGACACTGGGCTGTTTCTATAATATGGCTATTGTAAATACTGCTGCTATAAACCTTGGGGTGTGTGTATCCCCTTGAATTAGTGTTTTTGTATTTTTTTGGTAAATACCCAGTAGTGTGATTGCCGGATTGTAGGCTATTTCTATTTTTAACTTTTTGAGGAATCTCAATACTCTCTATACCAGTTTGCATTCCCACCAAAAATGCAAGAGGGTTCCCCTTTCTCCACATCCCTCACCAATATCTGTTGTTTCTTGTGTTGGTGATTTCTTTCATCAGTGTCTTATAGTTTGCAGAGTATAGGTCTTTCACCTCTTTGGTTAGATTTATTCCTAGGTATCTCATTGGTTTTGGTGCATTTGTAAATGGGATTGGTTCATTAATTTCTCATTATTGGTATATAGAAATGCAAGATTTCTGTACATTGAGTTTGTACCTGTGACTTTCCTGAGTTCAGTTGTCAGTTCTAGCAGGTTTTTTGGTGGAATCCTTCAACTTTTCTATATATAGTATCATGTCATCTGCAAGTAGTAAAAGTTTGACTTCTTTCTTGCTGATTTGGATTCCTTTTCTTTTTCTTTCTTTCTTTCTTTCTTTCTTTCTTTCTTTCTTTCTTTCTTTCTTTCTTTCTTTCATTGTTGTGGCTAGGACTTCCAGTACTATGTTGAATAAAAGTGGTGAGAGTGGGCATCGCTGTCTTGTTCCTGATGACAGAGGAAAAGTTCTCAGTTTTTCCCCATTGATGATGATAGTAGCCATGGGGTTTTCATATATGACCTTTATTATATCGAGTTATGTTCCCTTTAAACCTACTTTGTTGTGGGCTTTTTATCATGACTGGATGTTGTACTTTGTCAAATGCTTTTCCTGCGTCTATTGAAGTGATCATATGGTTCTTATCCTTCCTCTTATTTATGTGATGTATCACATTGATCGATTTGTGAATATTGAACCACCCTTGCAACTCAGAAATAAATCCCACTTGGTCATGCTGAATGATTTTTTTAATGTATTATTGAATTCAGTTTGCTAGTGTTCTATTGAGGACTTTTGCATCTATGTTCCTCAGGGATATTGACCTGTATGTCTCTTTTTCAGTGGTGTCTTTATCTGATTTTGGTATCAGAATAATGCTGGCCTCAAAAAATGAATTTGGAGGTTACCTTTCTTTTCTATTTTTTGAAATATTTGAGAAGAAAAGGTATTAACTCTTCTTTAAATGTTTGGTAGAATTTGCCTGTGAGGCCATCTGGTCCTGGACTTTTGTTTGTTGGGAGTTTTCTGATTACTGATTCAATTTCTTGGCTGGTTATTTATCCATGTATTCAAATTTTCTGTTTCTTCCTGTTTCAGTTTTGGTAGTTTATATATTTCTAGGAATTTATCCTTGTAGGTTATCCAGTTTGTTGGCATATAGTTTTTTTTTTATAATATTCTTTTACACTTGTTTATTTTCTGTGGTGTTGGTTGTAATTTCTCTTCTCGTATTTGTGATTTTATTTATTTAAGTCCTTTTCTTTTTTTTCTTGATAAGTCTGGCTCTGGGTTTATCAATTTTATTGATTTGTTTCAAGTACCAGCTCCTGGTTTCATTCATCTGTTCTATTGATTTTTAGTTTCTGTATTATTTATTTCTTCTCTAATCTTTATTATTTCCTTCCTTCTGCTGGTTTTAGATTTTATTTATTGTTCTTTTCTCGTTACTTTAGGTGTAAGGTTGTTTATTTGAGGTTTTTCTTGCTTCATGAACGAGGCCTGTATTGTCATATACTTCTCTCTTAGAACTGCTTTTGCTGCATCCCAGAGGTTTTGCACCATTGTATTTTCATTTTCATTTGTTTCCATGTATTTTTTTATTTCTTCTTTTATTTCATGGTTGACCCATTCATTGTTTAGGAGAATGTTATTTAACCTCCACGTATTTGTAGTCTTTCCAGGTTTTTTCTTGTGGTTAACTTCTAGTTTCAAAGCATTATGGTCAGAAAAGATAGATGATATGACTTGCACCTTCTTGAACTTGTTAAGGCTGGTTTTATGGGCTAATATGTGATCTATTCTAGAGAATGTTCCATGTGCTCTTGAAAAGAATATGTATTCTGCTGTTTTAAGATGGAATGTTCAGAATATACCTGTTAAATCCATTTGTTTCAGTGTATCATTGAAAGCCATTGTTTCCTTGTTGATTTTCTATTTAGATAATCCGTCCACCAATGTAAGTGGGATGTTAAAGTCCCCTACTATTATTATATTATTATCAACTAGTTTCTTTTTGTTTGTTATTAACTGTTTTACGTATTTGGGTGTCCCTAGGTTGGGCACATAAATATTTCCATTGTTATATCTTCTTGTTAGATTGTCCCCTTTATAATTATGGTATCCTTGTCTCTTGTTAGTCTTTGTTTGAAAGTCTGTTTTGTTCAGGGTGCCTGGGTGGCTCAATCAGTTAAGCCTCCAACTTCAGCTCAGGTCATGATCTCATGGTTTGTGAGTTCGAGCCCCACATCAGACTCTGTGCTGACAGCCTGGAGCCTGGAGCCTGCTTCAGATTCTGTACCTCCTTCTCTCTCTGCCCCTCCCCCACTCGTGCTTTGTCTTTCAAAAATAAATAAATGTAAAAAAAAAGAAAAAATTAAAAATAAGAAAGTCTGTTTTGTTCAATATAAGTACTGCTACTCTGGCTTTCTTTTGACATTCATTTGCATGATAGATGTTTCTCCATCCTCTCACTATCAATCTGTCTTTAGGTCTAAAATGAGTCTCTTTTAGTTAGCATATAGATGGATCTTGTTTTTGTAACCATTCTGTCACCCTATATGTTTTGATTGAAGCATTTAGTCCAATTTACATTCAAAGTAATTATTGATATGTATTTATTTCCATTTTATTATTTGTTTTGTGGTTGTTTCTGAAGATTTTCTCTGATCCTCTCTTGTCTTTGTCTCATATTTTCTGATTTTACTTAGTGATATATTTGGATTTCTTTCTCTTTATTCTTTGTATGTTTATTAATAGTTTTTGATATCTGGTAACCCCTTCTGCGTATAGCAGTCTATATTAAGTTGATGATCATATAAGTGTGAACTCATCCTTTTTTTTTTCTTTCTAAGTAATCGCTATGCCCAACGTAGGACTTGATTTTAATGACCCTGAGATCAAGAGTCACATGCTGTACTGACTGAGCCAGCCAGGAACCCCATGAACCCATTCTTTACTCCTGTCCTCCCTACATTTTAGGTATATGTGATTACATTTTATATCCTTTTTATTTTTTTGTGAGTTCCTTGACTGATTTTTTTTTTACAAAAATATTAATTTTTACTCCTTTTGTGTTTTGTGCCTTTATACTGCCACTTTTGATCTCTCTTTCCACTCAAAGTGTCCCCTTTAATATTTCTTGCAGGGCTGGTTTAGTATTCATGAATTCCTTTAGTTTTTGTCTGTCTGGGAAACTGTTTATCTCTTTTACTATTCTGAATGATAGCCTTTCTGGATAGAGTATTTTTGGCTGCATATTTTTCCCATTCAGCACCTTTAATATATCATACCACTTCCTTTTGGCTTGTTTCTGTTGAAAAATCTCTTGCTAGCTTTATAGGTTTTCCCTTGTAAGTTACTGACTTCTTTTGTCTTCTGCTTTAAAGATTTTTTTCTTTTTCAGTATATTTTGCAGTTTTTTTTTAAGTTTATTTATTTATTTTGAGAGAGAGGGAGAGCACAAGGAGGGGAAGGGCAGAGAGAGAAGGAGAGAGAGGATCCCAAGCAAGCTCCACACTGTCAGTGCAGAGCCCAATGAGGGGCTTGAATGTACAAACTGTGAGATCATAACCTGAACTGAAATCAAGAGTCAGCTCCTTAACTGACTGAGCCACCCAAGCTCCCCTATATTTTGCAAATTTAATTACAATATATCTTGCTGTGGATCTGCTCTATTGATTTTGATGGGAGTTCTATTACCTACTGGGTCTGGGTGTCTGTTTCCTTCCCCAGATGGGGGAAGTTTCCAGCTATTATTTCTTAAAACAAATTGTCCCACCTTTCCTTCTCTTCTTCTGGGACTTCTACAGTATGAATGTGATTATGCTTGGTGGAGTTATTAAGTTCATTAAGTCTATTCTCCTTTTGTGTAATTCTTTTTTCTCTCTGTTCAACTGTATTAGTTTCCATTATTCTGTCTTGTAGGTCACTAATTTGTTCCTCTGCTTCTTTCATCTGGTATTCATTCCTTCAACCATGTTTCTCATTTTATTTATTAAGCACTTTATCTCTGGCATGTTATTCCTTATCTCTGTGTCTCTGTGTTAAGGGTTTCACTCATGTCTTCCACTCTTTTCTCAAGTTCAATGAGTATACTTATGGTCATTGCTTTAAATTCTCTATCAATCATGTTACTTATATCTGTTTTGCTTAGATCTCTGGCCATGACCTTATCTTGTTCTTTAATTTGGGATACATTTTCCTGTATCCTCATTTTGTCTGCCTCTCTATGTCTGTTTCTGTGTGTTAACAAAGTCAGCTATGTCTTCTGCTCTTGAAAGTAGTGACTTCATGTAGAAGAGGATCCAGAGTGCCCTGCAGTGCAGTATCCCCTGTTTACCAGAACTTGGCACGTCAGGAGAATATCCTGTGTATGTTACTTATGCCTTGCTGTTGTGTCTGAGTCACTTCTCCTTTCAGTGCAGTTGTCTGCACTGACTCCCTGCCTGTTGTGGCTGTGTTTGCTCTTTTTGGTGTTAGGGGGACCCAGGTAGACCAGATCTGAGGGGGTGCACTCTCCTGGGAACTGGGAGCAGGATGGCAGTGTTAGCAAAATTTGAATTGTGTCACTAGTCCTATGTTGGGTCCCCCAAGTGCTATGGTGGCTGAGGGCATGAGGTTGGGAGCAGCATATGACAATGGTAGAACACATGGCTGGATGCTCTTCTGCAGCTTGGCTGGGCACACAGAGGCAGCTGTGTACCTGGATGCTTGGTGGGGCACCTGCACCACTTTAATATGATTTGCCCTGGGTCCTGGGCCAAGGCTACAAGTATCCGTGCAACCCTGCCTCCCACAGGTGGCTCTGTGTTTATTCTGGGGGATGGGGGGAAAATGGCACCTGCCAGCTCCCTTGTTTTCAAAGTTCTCCAACATGCTCAGAAATCAGTACAAACAGATCTGTCTCTGGTTTGCCCCCAATGTTGTGTAAACTGCTGTTTTTATGTTGCCTCTCCCCACATCTCTTTAAGGGCAGAGACCCAGCTATCACTCACCCTCCAGGCTCACCCAGTGCTGAGTCAGATGACTTTTAAAGCTCTAGGCTCCAAGCCCCACTGGTTTACACACTCGTAGAATTTAGCTCCTCTGCTTTTTAAAGCCAAACATTATGAGGATTAGTCTTTCCCATGTGAGCTTATTGGTGCAAGGGCCCATTTCTCTGCCTTCTCTGTGGATTCAGCTCCCTCCCTCCTGTGGACAGCTTCCCCCTTTCTGACCTTCCTAACCTTTCAGATGGGCATCTTCTCTCTACATATAGTTGTGGAGTTTGTTCTCCAAGTCTTTGGTTGGCTCTCCTGTTTATTGGTTTGGATGTGGGCAAATCTAGTTGTAAACGTGGGATGGGGTGAGCTCAGGGTCTTCCTACTCCACCATCTACCCAAGATCCTCCCTCTGGATGTCTTCTTAATTTTACCTGTCTTTAAAAAGTACATTCCTGGGGCACCTGAGTGGCTCCTGGGGCGCCTGAGTTGGTTACGCATCCAACTTTGGCTCAGGTCATGATCTCAGGGTTCATGGGTTCAAGCCCTGCATCAAGCTCTGTGCTGACAGTTTCAGATTCTGTGTCTCCCTATCTCTCTGCCCCTACCCTGCTCCTGCTCTGTCTCTCTCTCCCCCTCTCCCAAAATTATATAAGCATTAAAAAAGTTTAGAAAGTACATTCCTTGAAGTCAGCCTATTGAACATCATTATAATCTTTGTATATTAAGTTATGCCAATTTTAGTGGTATATCATTTTACTGAACTAACTATAATGCCTCCAAAGAGCATCAGTACAAAAATTGTAGCCTTCAAGGATGACCCCTGTTGGGCTAAAATGAGTTCCCTATTAGATGTGTAATAGAAGAAGGCTGTGTTTTGAGAGGTTTCTTTCTCTCCTGCTGGACATACAATTCCCGTGTCTATGTTGGATATTTCATCTCCAACAAATGTGGAAAAACATCTTGAGGTGAATTGCATATAAGAGACACAATAGGAAGTTTGGAAAACCATATAGGTGATGCAGATACTGTCTCTACTTTGGCATGTGACTAAATTGTATAGGTGATTAAATAAGACATATGTGTGTTTCAATATTTTCTTTCTTGGGGCATTCACTTTCGATGTCCCCTCTCTGTAAAGAGAGCTTTCCTACAATTCTTCCTTTCTAATCTTATAGTATAATAAACTTTTGCCTGAAATTATCTTCTTTCTTTTTGCAACACCTTATATGGTTACACAGACTTCCTCTTATTGTTATATCACTTTCCTTACTACATTTTATTATAATTATTATGATGATGGATAATGAAGATATACCCTACAAAAATATATACCCTATTCTCAATGTTAGGGAGCTGAAGAGAGGCAGCAGTGCGGTGCAGAAATTAGATGCTATGGGAGACAATCTGAAGCATGTCATGATGGCAGAGTCCCTTGTCACTAGGGAGCAGCGCAGAAAACAAACCACACTGAAACTGATGGAAAATATTTCTGAGTCTCTCTGTGTGTGTATATATGTGTGTGTGTAGGAGAGAGCAAGAGGGAGGGGGGGAAATACTATAGTAACACAGTAACAAAATATAGCAAAAGCTACGTTAATTTTGAGTAAAATTCTGTTATCTTTCTGTTAGAATTGTTTTTGGCAGACTCAAATAGTAGGATCAGTTCCTTCAATTATTGTCTTTTGACAGGAAGAGCAATGTCAAAAATTCAGTAAATTTTCCTCATGCTATAGATTTAAAGTGAGTTTTATGTTCCAAATATGAACATATACAAAGACTATGTTCCTCATGTGGTGTATTATTTAAATATTTAAAATTTTAGCACATTTTAATATATATGCCACATAAAAACCATTATATTCTTATCATTTGATTGCACTTTCCATTTTCCATGAAAAGTACAAAAAACTGTCCCATTAATGTCACCCTGCCTGGTGCCAAAGCACAGTGCTTGTGTTATGTATGATCCATGACTCACTGTCTGCACTGTTTGCTGGTTTGGGTTTCCCACAGCTTGGAGGATTATCTCAATAGGAGAGCACAACAGGAACCCATCAAGTGGTCTCTAGGAGACATGCTCTGAGCTGAAGTCCTCCCAGACACCATGGTTTTGTTCTTGGTGTTGATGTCCTAGAGCCAATATAAATATTTAGAGTTTCTCAAGATGACTCGACTCCCATGATGGATCTGTCAGCCTGAGAATCGGGGTTGTTAAAGTCTGAGGCAAATCCAAATGCCATTGTCACTAACTAGGTCTATTATCTCTCTAACTTACCCTCTCTCTGTCTCCTTGGGGCTCTGTGGTTCTTTGGAGATATATTGGGTGCTACCAGAAGTATGTGCAAGAAACCTGGCATCATAGTCTGAGCACAATTCTCATCTGTTCGATGTGATATTTCACTGGAAAATAAAAAAAAAAGATTTTGAGAAAAATTATAAAAACGTGAAATAAAATGATCTCAAAAGTTCATTCCAGTTTTATCCTGTGGTATTTCCATCACTTTCCAAGACTGTATTCCTTGGCTCCTAAGGTTCCAAGGTTTTGAGGGGTGGTCCTCTTTTTTTATACAGCAGTGGGTGACTGAAAAAAAACTCTTTTTGAAAAATGGATTGGTTCAGCCCTTGATTGGTAGCATGCCTATACATGAGACATGTGATTTTTGTTTCGCCCTGACCTTTCATCCATACTCCTAACATCATAGATATTTGCAGCATTGTGCCATCTAAATGGATTCAACTAAATAATAACAAAAATGTGTGCTTCCTTCAAATGATATATGATACAGATAACTATAATATCTGTTTGTGCTTTCATATGCCCCAGGATTCTGTTGCATGGAGAGGAAGGAGCATGTGGTATTCTATTATGTCTGTAATTTTCTTTGGAAAAACCTCATGTGTTTTTAAGCATATTAGTTGTGACATGTATATATTAATTTTCTGTAAAAATAATGATTAGTTTGTATTCAGAGACAATTTTTTACAGAATGGCCACAGAGAAGGATGAATCCTATATTGGAAGTTTGTTTAATCTGTTCCTGTAGGTAAGTTTCCAAGTCAGGATGGGTTAAACACTAACACTTAAACATTTCGGGAGAATTGAACAGAAAGTATAGAAAAAAAGACCCAAAAAACTCTTACAGAGTAATTTTTAATCTTCCTTCCTCTAGAACTACAACTCACTCATGCTAGCACCCATGTTCTTCTTCACTTCTGTCGCAGTGGAGGAAAGTTTTCTTCAGCCTCTTCCTGAAGTTCCTCATTCCTTTGATGACATTTTTCTCACATTATTTTCTCTCACTTCCTTCTGGATTATTACCACTAGTATTCAATCATGTGGTAATATTTCCCATTGCAAAACAAATACTTTTTAAGTCTCTCTCCTAGTCTGATAAACTTCTCAAAAGAACTATCTACATATATCTCTACCTTTTTACCTCTCATTCACTTCTCACAGTTTTAGTCTCACTACTTCAGTGAACTGCTCTAGTCAACTTCACCAATAACTTGCATGTATCATATCTGGATGACTCTTTGTCCTCATTTTGGTATTTTCCTACTTGACATATTATCGTTTGTTGACTGAGAGGAATGCCTTAGCGCACATGCCTCCTCTCTGATTTTCCTTCTCTGTAACTGACGCTTTTCTATCAGTTCCTCCTGTTGGTTTCTCCTTTACCAAACTTATGAATATTAACATTCATCCGTTTTTCGTGCTGAGTTCACTTTTCTTCTCTACATTTCTGTAACAGATGATCTCATTAAGTCTGATGCATCAGTTTGTTGTGATAACTTCTATATGTATTTCTCTAGTCCTCACCCACATCACATGCATTCTACTGTCTATTTGGCATCTCTTTTTAGATGTATTATAGTCACCTTGAACTTCATACGTCCACAGTGCAAAGTTTGATTCTTCATCCCACGAGGCCCATTTACTTCTCCCAGATATTTCTGATTCGGTGCATGGTACCGTCCTCCACTTTATTGCTGAAGCCAGACGTGAGGAGCCAACATTGATTTCTCTCTTGTCCTATACCCTACTCATCTATTTGCAGACCTGCTTCTACTCTTTACAAAATAGATATGGATCCATTCTCTTTTCTCTCATTCCACCACTATCACCTTAACCCAGGCCTCTGTTATTTCTCTCCTGAATGACTGAAAAAGTCTAATATTAGGTGTCCCTCATTGGCTTTTTCTCTCTTCCAACCCAGTTTTGAGTTGGCAGGAAAAGTGACTTTAACAAAATGTCAACAGAACCACATCACTTTCCCTGTAAAAGTCTTCCACTGATTTCCCACTGCACTTAGAAATAAGTTGAAACTTCTTACCAAGACTGAAAAATCCCTATGTGATCCAACTCTTGCCTAACAACACAGTCTTCCTCATTTTCTAGGTGCCAATCCAGCTAATCTTTCCCTTTGTCACAAGGTCTGAGCCTTTTCTCTCCAGAGGATTTGTAGAGGCTCTCACCTCTGCCAGGAAAATTCATCCTAGTGGTCATCACCTGAATAAGTCCCTCTTTTCTTTTTGGTCTCTGCTTAAATGGTCCATCTCTAGAAACCTTCTCTGACTACTGTCTACCATTCTTGTCCTCAGACCATTCCTTCTTCTTCATAGCACTGACTATGATTTATTTATTTATTTTTCTAATTTCTCTAATTGTCTAAGCCCCATGAGCATAGAGAAAATGTCTATATAGTGCATTGTTTTATCTTCAATGAGTAGTACACTTCCTTACACATAGTAGTTACTTAATAAATGTTGAATGAACAAATATATTGTCACTTTATTTCATTTGGGGATGCACAAAAACATATACAATTATGTCAATTTTCTAATTTAAAAAACAATACAAAAGCAGACTGATTCTGATAGAACTAAATGAAATGGGAAGTAGAAAAAATTCTTGGTGATTAAAGAAAACATTTGCATTTTTATTCAATGTGTCTTTCACTACAAAGCTAATGAACAATGTTATATATTTGCCATAGGTTTAGGAATTTTGAGGGTAAAAAGAAATATACATTGTGATCCACTATGATAAATATTTTATAATCTAGTCTTCTTCAACTATCTAAGTTAATTGTATAAGAATAAATTCTGCTGAATCATTTGGATAGTCATTTCAACAAAATGGTTTCAGTGAAAACATTTATAGATAATCTTTTCATTGGCTTCCGTTCCTCTTTTGTACTGATGGTTTCATACTGTGCTAGGCAGAGGGTGAAGGAGAGTTTCCTGTTAATATAGACAACTCTTCAGTTCAGGCACTTTCATTTTTTATTCTGATCAAAAATGTACTTCTGACCCACATCCAGTGGGATATGGATGTCAAGTTGTTTCTTTTTCATGTATAACCACATTTTTTTTATGGTTTCCATTTGTCCCTCCATACTATGGGTAAGATGCTAACTGGAGATAAAGTTGCTACCAAAGGCTGTTGCTGCTGCATTTTTCTCCCAGTGAAGATAACTATATTTTAAACCATAGCACTGGCTTTGTTAATAAGATGCTCTCAAGAACTTCTTTTTAAAACCAGTCGCCTGCACAATATCCCTCTTCTTCTCTGTCTCATCTGAAAATGAGGTACTTCTTGGTGTTCTTTTTCAATGGCTGTAACAAAAGTGTGACTCCTTCAACTCATGAATAAAACAGATAACCTGTCTGTTTCTTCCATGTATTAGGATTTTCAAAAACATATTTGTGAATTTTACTCACCTGTTTTACATCAGGGACTTCTGTGGCCTTTCCTTACTTTTCTTGATGTTTAAGAGTTGAGTATTGGGGCGTCTGGGTGGCTCAGTCATTAGGCGTCTCGTTTGGCTCAGGTCATGAACTCATGGTTCGTGGGTTTGAGCCCCACATTGAACTCTGCTGACAGCTCAAGGCCTGGCACCTGCTTCAGATTCTGTGTCTCCCTCTCTCTGTGTCCCTCCACTGCTTATGTTCTCTCTCTTTCTCAAAAATAAACATTAAAAAAATTAACAAAGAAAAGAGTTGAGTATTGATGGTTTTAAAAATTGCTCTAGGGGCGCCTGGGTGGCTCAGTCGGTTGAGCGTCCGACTTCGGCTCAGGTCATGATCTCACAGTTCATGAGTTCGAGCCCCGCGTCCGGCTCTGTGCTGACAGCTCAGAGCCTGGATCCTGCTTTGGATTCTGTGTCCCCCTCTCTCTCTCTGACCCTCCCCCGTTCATGCTCTGTCTCTGTCTCAAAAATAAATAAACATTAAAAAAAAATAAAGAAAATTGATTTAAATATACAATAATTTGCTCATCATATCACTTCTGATGGAAACATTTTACATGACATATGCTATTCAGTATGGCCAAAAGTGAAGAAATAATCCGTTTCTATTTTATTGATCTTTTGCACCTTTGAACAATAAATCTCTTGAATTTTCCATATTTACAGAAAAACAAATATTAGATATGTAATTTTATAAAATTCTAGTTTTAAAATTTCAACCTTTTGAGATGTAATTCCCACACAATAAAATGTAGCCATTTTAAAAGTAGGGTTCAGTGAATTTTGAAAATGCATCTACCCATGTAACCACTAACCACCTCAAAATATAGACCATCATTATCCCAAAAAGTTCCTTCTAGCCTCTGCAGCAACCATTGATCTGCTTACTTTATGTATATCCATAGTTAATTTTGTTTTATTGGTGAATAACATTGCACTGTATGTATATACCAGTATTTGTTTATTCATTCAGCTCTTTTGGATGTATTTTCAATTTTGGCTAATATGAATAAAGATGCTGTGAATACTCGTGTATAAGTCTTTGTGTGTGTGTGTGTGTGTGTGTGTGTGTGTATGTGTGTGTGTGTGTGTGTGTGTGTGTGTGTGTGTATTCAGAACTACTGGGTAATGCAGTTAGAGAGTAAAAGATATAAAATAAAGTGATGCTTTTAAGAGCCTCGCACTCAAGAAATGGAACTAGATTCATAATTGGCAATGATGCAAATTAGTAAGTTCCCTAACAGAGTCTCTATTAGTGTGTATATCTGTGAAATGCTTTACTGAGAAGCAACAGATGGCAATAATGAGAGGTTAAATAAGGGTAAAGTCCAGAGAGGAACAGAGGTGGAGCAAGGGTTGGAGAAAAGAAAACAATAAATAATGAGGATATTTATGGAAGTTCAGCCCATAAATTGTCTTTTGTTTTCCTATTGTCTTGGGAAATTTAGTGATGGATTTAGTTGTTGTTCTTTGTGAATTATGAATGAATGTATAAATTTAAGAAAGTGGTATATGTAAATTTCAATATGATAGAAACAATCAAACAGTGCAGGTTATTCATTGTAAGAATGTATTAAATGGATATAAAGAGAGAACAGACTTCTGGATTTCAAAAAGCTGAAGTTGTTTCCTACTTCTCTTTAAAATATAAATTTCCAGGGCACCTGAGTGGCTCAGTCAGTTATGTGTCCGACTCTTGATTTTGGCTCAGGTAATGATCTCAGTTCTTGGAATTGAGCCCCACGTTGGGCTCTGTGCAGACAGAATGGAGCCTGCTTGGGATTCTCTCTCTCTATCTCTCTCTCTCTCTCTCTCTGCCCCACCCATACTCACACTCTCTGTTTCTATGAAGATAAATAAACATTAAAAAAACATTTAAAATACATATTCCATTTAGGTTTTCATAGAAACGTTGCCAAAAAGTATATTGGCTCTGAGATCAAATACACATTGTGACGCTGACTTCATTTAACCCGGGTTCCTGCTCAACATTAAGCTTATTGTATTTGAACTTCTAGTAAACAAATTAATACCAACATTATAAGATACATTAAAAGCTTAGAATTAAAGGAACATAAGGGAACCACATTGAGTTTTTGATACAAGATTTTATAATTTATTTTTAGCAATATGTAGACTCAAATGGGGATAACAATAATCAATGACTTTAAGAAATAACAGATCTTCATTTTCTCCCCTTCAAAGAAGTATATGGAGAATCAAATATACATTTTGATTTTAGCACGTTTCTGGGGAGCTTTCATATGTAGATCAATACAAGAGAATTTCTGTCTACATTCCAACATGACATTATGTAGTTTTAGACACTAAGTCCTGTGATTACCACATAACCCAAGTGCCACATAAATTATCTTTATAAATAAAACTTTGCATACATATGCAACATCAGAATGGAGCAATAAATTGGTCATGACTCCTTGTCTCCTATGGCGCCACTTCATCACTTCCTTTAGCAAGTTGGGACTGAGGGCACACTGGTGAATGCCTTTGTCTAATCTCCTATCCTGATGCACCTCATATTTCAATATACAATGGGTACCGTTGGCCTTTGGAGGAAAGAAAAGTTCAGTTTCCTGCATGCCAGTCTTTTTACCTTCCTGCCTACAGCAAACTTAAAAAAAATTACTTGGGAGAAATGTTAAGCAACCAAACCTTTTACAAAACATGTCAAGATTAATTGCTGGCTTCACTCATGAGCTATGTAGACTGTTTCCTAAGATTCTCATCTTATTAGATACAGTGATTCATATTCCCCTTCTTGGCAAAACATCTGCTTCTTTGCAGATATCCCCATCAATAATGTAGGCAGTGATGGGGTTCTGCCAGCACTGAACTCACTTACAAATACAAAGAATAAAAGCGTTTCAAGAATCTCTTTGCTCTCTGGTACCTTAGACTTTAAATATTAGTGCTTTGGTAATTTAGAAATCTCCTACTTAACTATATTACAAGAATTATTTGGATCCTTAACTTGTTTTTTATTCAACCCAAATTGGAAAGCTGTTAATATGAGCTATTGAGCATCATCTATATTCATCTCTTCTGTGACCTTGCAGGGCTAATTCTGAAGCTTCTACATCTTGAGGTTTTCCTTCACATAGAGTTATTATGGCAGAGCCTGAGACTGGCCATTTTAACATCCATTCTCAGTTCCCTTTTCCCTTACTGTGACAATGAGGTGACAAACTTGAGAATCAGAGATGTACTGTTCTGATACAGCTGGGCCTCTAAACAACTGCCAAATCCCTCTCCCTGTCTCTAGACTTCGTGTCCCATGAGAAAAATGTTCCCCTATATATTCAAGCCATTCTGCGGCAAACTGTCCTATCTTTGCAGCTGCAAATAAACTTATATGATTACTACTGGATACATTTGGACCCCAAATGTCCCACTGAATTGAGAGGGAGTCTTTCAACTGAGAATAAGATCTCAAGAGCAGTGAGACAATCGAACAAGTTTTATTTTTAACATTCTTCAGACAAACCTTTATGAGAGCTGATACTGTGTTAGTGCTGAAACCAGGCCTCATATCTGCAACTATGATGAAAGCTTATTAAAATCCAAACTCTTTAGATAGACATTAAAGGTCTTCCCCTCCACTGTAGGGGTATCTATTCATTATTTCCTAGAAACACTTTTAAAAAATTAAGTAATTAATTATTATTTTTTGAGAGAGAGCGAGCGGAGACGGGCACAGAGAGAGGGAGGGAGAGAATCTTAAACAGTCTCCACGCTCAGGCTCAATCTCACCACCCTCAAATCATGACCTGAGCTTAAATCAAGAGTTGGATGCTCAACTGACTGAACCAGCCGGGTGCCCCAAATTCAGCAGTTTTAAAAGAATTTATAGTACTTGATCTGTTTTTTAAGAAATTCCCATACAAAATAATGAGGGACGAGTAAATATTAACTGAAGTGGTTTTGAAATCAAAACAAATTATTGAAAGAGGAGACTCTTACCCATCTAAAAATAGTTAAATTGTTAATTGAGAATAGGTCACCATGAGAAAGCAATCAAAGTATGATTTCTTCTAGGGGTTCTAGGAAAGGACAGGAAAGAAGGAGCATGTTTCTTAAAAACTGATGATTAGGAGTGGGAGATACAGGCTCCCAGTTATGAAATGAATAAGTCACAGGAATAAAAGTCACAGCATAAGGACTACAGTCAAGGATACTGTCATAGCAATATAGAGGGACAGACGGTAGCTACACATGCGGTGAACATAGGATACGGTTATAAACTTGGCAAATCACCAAGTTGCCAAATCACCCGCAACTAGTGTAACATTGTGTGTCAGTTATACTAAATAAAAGAAAAATGTAAAAAAAAAAACCCAAAACTTAACAAATCCTGATGGTTAAAGAAAGAAAAAAAAAGTTAAAATGGGATGTTTTAACATCAAGGTGAAGAAGAAACTAAAGCTAATGTCATTGTTTTTCTGAATATTTCATAAGTCAGCTTATAAGACATAAGAGATCTTGACATTTGTCATTGTGATATTAAATACATTTTGATCAGATATTGTCACTCTCCATATAAAAATAATAATGAACATTATAATCTGTAGTTTTTATTGAGCATGTGGGTTCTAGGTTTTATACTTATTTTCCATTTAATTCTCTCCATAACCTGATAAAGTACTGAAGTAGGTTCCAATTTTACCATTTTACAAATGAAAAACTGAAGCTTCCGACATGAAATAATTTTGCCAAAGCAACACTGTTACTGAAGGAAGGTGCCAGGATTTGGGCTTGCATCTATCTGATTCCAGACTGCAAGTTCCTAACCACTTTTTCGGTAATCTATTTGTATATTTGCCCATGTACATCTTTGAGTGGTCCTTTTAGCTAGTTAATTAACTTAACAGTAATGTACATACTTACCTGTGTGGTTATCTACATGTAGTAGAGAATACAGTTTCTTTGACTCTCAGTTCTGTCTCAAGACTTTGGGCGAGTTATTTATCCTCTGAAGTCCTGGATTTTCCTATATGTATATAATACATATGTGTATAATAATTTATGTGTATAATAATTTCTGCCTTGAAGGATTAATGTGAAGGTTTAAGTGTCCATCACACATGGATGTAAATGGTAATCTTTAATATTACCTTCTATCAATAATACGTTTCTGTTCACAAATACTGGGGAGAAGCATCATTGGTTAGCAGGTACACATAGATTGAAATAAGCTTTTAAAAATTGAAATATATTTGACTTATAACATTGTGTAACTTTCAAGTAAATAACATGTTGATTTGAAAAATTTATATATTGCAGTATGTTTACCTCTGTAGTAATTATCATTCCATCTCATTTTTTGGTGAGAATAATTAAGGTCTCTGTCTTAGCAAGTTTGATGTTCAAAATCCAATATTTTTCTCTGTAATCATAGACTGTAATCTCATAGATCTCCAGGACTTATTTATCTACTAGTTGAAAATATGTACCTTCAAACAACATTTCTCCTATTACCCTGACTCCCAGTGCATGGTCATCACTATTATGCTCTCTGTTTTTACAAATTCTACTTTTTTAGATTCCACACATAAGCGATATCAACAGTATTTATCTTTTCCTGTATGATTTATTTCATTAAGTGTAATATTCTCAAGGTCCATCCATATTGTCACAAATGGCAGGATTTCCTTCTTTCTTGTGGCTGAGTAATATTCCACACCAATATAGGTGTGTGTGTGTGTGTGTGTGTGTGTGTGTGTGTGTGAATAAATAAATATATATGATATATGTATCATATATATAATTTATTCTTTATCCATTCATCCATTGATGGGCTCTTAGGTTGTTTCCATTTCTTGGCTATTGTGAATAATGCTGCAATAAGCATGATAGTGCATAGATCTTTTTGATAATCTATTTTTATTTCCTTTGGGCATATACCCTGAAGTGGAGTTGATCAATCAAATGGTAGAAATAGACATTTTTTTTTTTATGTTGCAATGCCAATCTATGTGTGAAGGGTTTTTGGCCATGGCTTTCCAAAAACGAGATTATAAAATACACACTTTTCTTACTGTTATTGTTAATTAGTGCCTTGTGGAAATTCCCCATGACAATTGGGGCAGCTCTGATGTACTCTTTAGGGCTGTGTATCCATATTAATTATGGACATACCATAATATATTCAGCCATAATAAATCTGACTATAAAACAGTTGTTTGGTTTCTACCTTAGTTTATAGTTCTTAGCAACTCTAAACAATTCATCTTTAAATAGGTCATTTCGTATATCTTTATATACTGGTATTTGTTTTTTTATAATGATAGACTTCTATGAATAGGGTTAGTGGGTAGGTCACTTGTATATTTAATTCTAATAGGCTTTGTCAGATTACTCTCCCAAAAGGCAGCAACAATGTGGGAATATGCTTTTCTGAACCATTCCCCTGTTGTTCAGTTTTGCTTTGGGCAATATGATCACACAAAGCAAAGTGAAATGGCAGAAAAATGAGCATGGGAAAGTAGCATATTCAAATGTCTCATATATATATATATATATATATATATATATATATATATAAAATGTTTATTTATTTATTTTAAGAGATAGTGAACAACAGTGGGGAAGAGGCAGAGAGAGAAGGAGAGAGAGAATCCCAAGCAGGCTCAGCATTATTAGCATGGAGCCAGAGGCAGGGCTCAGTCTCACGACCCTGAGAACATAACATGAGCCAGAATTAAGAATTGGTCCCCTCAACCAACTGAGCCACCCAGATGCCCCTCACAAAACATATTATTTTTTTAAAAAACCCACTAAGATAAATAAATTAAAATGAAATGAAAATGAGGTACTACTTTATAGCTAATAGATTGGCCAGCTCTTTCTAGGCACTGCTCTTCTGAAGTCCTTCTTAGGGACTTTTTTTTTTTTTTAATTTTTTTTTTTCAACGTTTATTTATTTTTGGGACAGAGAGAGACAGAGCATGAATGGGGGAGGGGCAGAGAGAGAAGGAGACACAGAATCGGAAACAGGCTCCAGGCTCTGAGCCATCAGCCCAGAGCCCGATGCAGGGCTCAAACTCACTGACCGCGAGATCGTGACCTGGCTGAAGTCGGACGCTTAACCGACTGTGCCACCCAGGTGCCCCTCTTAGGGACTTTATTTTGCTGATCCTTCACTCATAAGAGGCAGGAGGCTAGGGAGCACTACAGTGATCACTAGCTCCTCCTTTTCTGCTTTGCCTGTGTCCTCCTCCCAGACACTGCTTAGTTTGGGTGATGAAGCTGGCATTGGAGATGAGACAGGAAAGATGATTGTGTTAGCCAGTCATCCTTGTCCTAGAATTCTTGCCTACTGGGGCACCTGGGTGGCTCAGTTGGTTAAGTGTCTGACTTTTTAAAAAAAAACTTTTTTTTTTTTACATTTGTTTATTTTTTGAGAGAGAGAGACAGAGCACAAGTGGGGGAGGGGCAGAGAGAGAAAGAGACACAGAATCCGAACCAGGCTGCAGGCTCCTAGCTGTCAGCACAGAGCCTGATGCGGGGCTCAAACCCACAAACCGTGAGATCATGACCTGAGCTGAAGTCAGACGCTCAACCGACCGAGTCACCGAGGCGCCCCAAGTGTCTGACTTTGGCTCAGGGTCATGATTTCATGGTTCGTGAGTTTGAGCCCTTTGTTGGGCTCTCTGCTGTTGGGACAACAGGATCTTCTGACCTCCTCTCTCTGCCCCTCTCCTGATTGTTCTCTCTCCCTCTCTCAAAATAAGTAAATGAAACTTAAAAAAAAAAAAAGAATTCTCTGCCTATCTTTTGGAGAAGTTCATTAGACTTAGAATTTCATAAAACAACAAAATGTTCATTGAAAATGTATGAACTCATATTAGGAAGTAAAACTCATTGCTGTTTATTATGTGAGGCAGCCTTGCATATTTATGTTACTTTCTGGGCTTTGGAAGGCACTGATTTGGGGCCCCTGGTTTATTTGTAGCAAAAATATTTCATGCTTACCACCATCGATGTGCAACCTGTATGGCTAGGCTGGGCGGCTAGTTTTGGCTAAAAGACCATGAGTTTCTGCATACATTTGATGTTTCTCTGATGAGACAGGGAAAACTCCTTGCACATTCAAGAGTCTTCCTTCTTGGAAGCCATGTGCTAAAAATGTGGGAGCTTAAGATGGAAATTACTGGATCCTTGAGTCAGCTCCTAGTTGAGGAGTTCCTGTGAATACCCACACCCACAGAGGATTTTGAGCGAATGAGAATTAGAACAGATTCTTATGTGTTAAGTCACAGAGATTTTGGTATTTGTCACTGCAGCTACCCTGACTGAGAACAAGAATTGTAAAAGGAGATTGCTACAACACTGGTGTCAGGGGCATGGTGACAGTGGTGGAAGCAGTGAGAATCCCAAGAGGGTGACATTTGGGGGACAGAATTCTTCCTCCAGTGCTTACCTTAGAGATTCTAGATATTAAGCTAGATGCAATTTTCAAAGGTTGAGCTGGGGCTGGGTATTCTGCGTGGAGAACATAGAGGGAATATGGAGGCAGGATAGCGAATGCTGGGCAATCATGGGTGAGGTGCTGAGGGAAAATCCCTCTCCCGTCTTTTCTTCTCTTACTGCGGCAAGGAAGAACTGCTGACTCCATTCATTCAGGGCCTCTGATTGAGCCATGATGAGTAGGGAACCAGATCACTGCCCAGAGGAGGTGGGGGAAGCCACCTTCCATGTGGTGACATTCCTCCGCTCTTTCCTTTCATGCTGCTGATTCAAAGCTGCTCTTCAGCATGTGTCCACTCTGGCACCTGAGGGCTAACTGCTTCTCCCACAGAAGCCAAGGCAGCTCATCTCCTTAGCCTGCTACAGCAGACCAATGGGGAGGTTTTTGGTTTAGCAAAAGGGGAGAGATCTCTATAAATCTGCAGGTTAGGGTCAGGGAACCAGAGAGCTCGGCACTAGATCATGGGTATGATCGGGATTAGAAAGAAATGACCGTTGTGTCCCATTTACCCCATTGTTCAGAAAGCTCCTGAAGAAAGGAAGGAGTTGAACATACTTTGATCCTAGCCAACCACTGTTTAAAGCCAGCAAAACCCTATGCATAACTCTTAAAGGTGGATTAACCAATATCTGAAAATAAGGATACTGATGATTCAGCAATCTTCCTTCAGAGTAGTTAAGTGGTAAGTGACTGAAACACACTTTATAGTTTTAATATATATGTATACTCATCGTTTGTTCAAATTCAAATCAATGCGTGAAAGTTTGAATCAAGTAAGCTTTTCACAGTTTTACAAAATTCATTTATAAAATGAATCCCATTTTTATTTATTTTATTTTATTTTTTTATTTTTGTAAATTTTTTTAATGTTTTTTATTTATTTTTGAGACAGGGAGAGACAGAGCATGAATGGGGGAAGGTCAGAGAGAGAGGGAGACACAGAATCTGAAACAGGTTCCAGGCTCTGAGCTGTCAGCACAGAGCCCAACGCGGGGCTCGAACTCACGGACCGCGAGAGATCATGACCTGAGCCGAAGTCGGCCGCTTACCGACTGAGCCACCAGGCGCCCCTGAATCCCATTTTTAGATTTTTTATTTTTTTTATGGTGTGATTAAAATAACCTGAAAATTTCTGTTTCCTAATTCTTTTTTCAAAAAAATTTTAATGTTTATTTATTTTTGAGAGAGAGAGACAGAGTGTGCGTGGGAGAGGGGCAGGGAGTGAGGGAGACACAGAATCAGAAGCAGGCTCCAGGCTGTCAGCACAGAGACTGACACGGGGCTCCAACTCACAAACTGCAAGATCGTGACCGGAGCCGAACTCAGGTGCTTAACCGACTGAGCCACCCAGGCAGCCCCCTAATTCTTAAATATATGTAGATACTCATCCTAAGGCTCATATATTCAGATCAGCAATAATGTATTTAAATTCAGTAAAGTTTTTTTCAAGCAAAAGAGAGAACACCGTTCATAACTCATTCTATTAGTTGTGTACTAGTTTTTGAGATTTTAGGGAAAAAATGAGCATGGAAATGTAAAAGTGGACCAAATTCCCCTTTTTACTCTGAGCATGTGATGGGCACAAAGGAACCTCCTACTGCTCAGTACATATCTGTGAACAGTAGGATAAAAATGGATACTTTAAAGATGCGCTTCCAGATGCATGTAATACTCTATGTACAAAGGAATCAGGGAGCAAAGAAAGTACTCTTCTCTTTTTCAAAAAAACACAATGGGTTTTGTATTTTTGGAGACCTCCTCCTAAAGGTTTTCAATTTTAAGTGTCCCAAGATTTTCTTTAGACATTTGGGACCCTCAACTGACATTTTCCAGGTACTATCTTCCTCCTGAGAATAGAGACTTGTGGTAACTGCAATATTCCCTTTTAATGTCTGCAGTTACTGACTAAAGAGTTCCATACTTTCTCAACGAATGTATTACATAAGTAAAACTAAAACCTATAATATGTATGGAGTAGATTTTAAACACTGTTTAACTCTACTTGTTTCTGCAAATGACTTGAGGCAGTCATAGTAGAGCAGATAAATGCATGGTCTCTAAGGTCAGTAAGATTATGAGAAGTTAGTCAGAGCTAAGCCTTCCCAAGGTTATGTTTTTCATCTGTAAAGTGAGAAAGATTAATTCACATTTTATCAGGATTTTATGAGGACTAGCACATTCATAAAAGTTGTCAGTGACCTAAAACTTATTCAAACCTCACTAGTCTTGATAACTTAGCAGTGTTTGGTGGGGTTGACTCCTTGCTTCTTGAGAGGATTTTTCTTCCTCAGGTTCTAAGATACCCATTGACCTGATTTAAGTTTTTCTGTTATCTCACTGGCCACTTCCTCTAGCGTGTTCTTGTTCTGGGAAAGTATAAACAGTCTTATCAGGTCTTCTAGAACTTCATATACTAGCCCTAGGCTGCCTATATGCTGATATGACTCAGATTTCTATCACCTTTCTAGCCCACACTTTCCTCTTAAGTTCCAGAATCATGCATCTATCTCACATCTGGGAAGTCTAATAGACATCACAGCCTTAATGTAACTAAAACAAAAGTCTGAATAATCTCCTTAAGCCCCTTTCTTCTCAGTTAATGGCACCATCCTCCATCTAGTTGCTAAGACTAAACTCCTGGGACTCACGGTTGATTGCCTTCTCACACTCCATCCTTCACTAAGTTCAGTTAGCTCTACCTCTGAAATATAGCCTTGACCCATCTACTTCTTGCCATTTCCACTGCTGCAATCCCTGTCCAAGGCACTACTGTCACGTGCCTGTCGACTACAACTGGTTTCCCTACCTCCACACTTGTGCCGCTGCAGTCCCGTTTTCCTTTCCACCTAACAGCCAAAGTGATCATAATGCATTAACCATGTTCTACCTGGCTTAAAGGTAAACATTGAATTGTTTACCGTTACAATTATATTTCTATCCAAACTCTTCACAAGGCTCCATGATCTCCCCAAGACCTCCTTGTCTACCTGACAGGTCTCATCCCCCTGCTCTTACTGATTCTATTCTAGCACACTGGTCTTTGTTCTGACTTTCAAACATTTCACATTTGTTCCTATCTAGAAGCTTTTACCACGTGCTTGGAATCTTGTCCCCAGGTTTGTTTTGGTTGCCTTCCTCTCATTCCATCAGGCGTTAATGCAAATGTTGCCTTCTCCGAGAAGTCATCCCAAAGTTTCCTAACGAAAACAAACCTCTAATTACTCTATAGCATGTGAATTAATTTATTTATTTTGAAAAAAGCACTTATCAATACCTAAAATTATTTAGTTTTATTTTCATTTATTGCCTGTATCTCCTACTCTTGCCGCTAGATTTTAAATTTCTTGTGCCAAAAACAATTTCGTTTCCTATAGATTGATGGCACTGGGCCTGTCATGTTCTAAGGGTGGACTAAATGGTTACTGGAGCTGTTGTATTGCTACTTCAGCTAAAGTTAAAAAACTCACTAACGTATGCCTAGTCATAATTTCTACCTTTGTTAGTCATTTTATTCTCAAAAAAGGTGTTACATCTTGACTAGAGTCGTTAATATGTGGAATATTGGTTAACCATGACTTCATTAGGAAATGAAAGACTTGTAACTAGGATTGTGTGTTACTTACACCCTTGCATTGATTATGGTGTGATTAAAATAACCTAAAAACTTCTGTTTTCATATATCTTAAGCCATGGAATATACATATAATCTTAAGCCATGGAAATTCAAGTTATTATTATTATTTTAATGTTTATTTTTGAGTGAGAGAGAGAGACAGGACGTGAGTGGAGGAGGGCCGAGAGAGAGGGAGACACAGAATTCAAAGCAGGCTCCAGGCTCTGAGCTGTCTGCACAAAGCCCAACATGGGACTTGAACCCACAAACCGTGAGATTGTGACCTGAACCAAAGTTGGACGCTTAACCAACTGAGCCATACAGGTGCCACCGCAAAAATTCAAGTTAAGATCAACTAGTTGAACCACCTCCTATTAAATGAAATAAACTAGGTAGAACTTTCCCCCTAAATAAAATTTGATTAGTTACTTAGAAGTACAATTAATTATGTCACCGATTATTTCCCCCTACTTATAAGCATTAACCAGTTTTTGTTCTTCTGTTGACTCCTTTTTCCTGCCCCTTCCTCCCCAGTTCCTCAGTTTACCTTTTTTAAATGTTTGATTATTTTTAGTCATTTGAATTTTGGTTCCTCTGGTTAGTTTACTGAAAAATGTGTAGAATGATTCTATTGATTATATAATTTTTTATACAGTGTCCTTCACTCACTGTCCTTCAGACTGCTGTAGTCCGAATATGGGTTTTACATATGTTTACAATACCAAAATTTATTTAAATACACTTAAAAAAATTTTTTTTTCAACATTTTTATTTATTTTTGGGACAGAGAGAGACAGAGCATGAACGGGGGAGGGGCAGAGAGAGAGGGAGACACAGAATCAGAAACAGGCTCCAGGCTCTGAGCCATCAGCCCAGAGCCTGACGCGGGGCTCGAACTCACGGACCGCGAGATCGTGACCTGGCTGAAGTCGGACGCTTAACCGACTGCGCCACCCAGGCGCCCTAAATACACTTTTAATGGCTTGAAAGTTTTGAGTAAAAGTAAAACTTTTATTTTAGAATTTAGTTTCAGAGTTTAAGGCACTTTGCCGATCTGAATTCAGATATATTATCTGAAATTTGATTGTTCTTTCCTGGTCTTTAATTCCATGCACTAGATACTCTGGATCTATAAGCCCCTTACAAATACTATAGTTGGTTGAAAATCTGACTGTTCATGCAGCACTGTTCTTACTCTATCTTGCCTTTATGTTTATATCAGTCTAAATTAGTAAGTGGATCCATATATACATAAAGCTAATGAACCAAAGAATTCATATTTTATATTTTATTTTTCCCGTAAAATTTATTGCATATGTATCATCTTGTCAGAATTCCTTTATCTTTTTTTTATATAAAATATATTCAAAGGCAGATGAAAAGAAATTCTGACTGTAGAAAAAACAAACAAACAAACAAACGAGCCCACACGAGGTATCAATCCAAGGAGAGAAAAAAGGAAAAGCTATTGTTCTGGGGTCCCACTTGGATTAACTGTATGCAAATGGAGAATAAGCTCTAATGAGCACCTGCCACTGGCTCCTGAGATGGTAGGAAAGCAAGAACAAAATAAGAATTGTTGGATCAACTGCGCAGGAATTTGAAACCACAGGATATTGTAGTCCTTTGGGATTCTAAATATTCAGGCATCTGTTAGGTAGCAAATTCAGCTAAATACAGATCATCAAAGGAATACCAAAATTATATTGAGGACAGGTTTATAATCTATAAAGTAGGACATCAATCACTGAGGAAGTTATCCTAGGAGAACAGAACTATAATAATTGTGCTACTAAGTAGAAGTTCTCGGGAAAAAGTTTTTCCAAATATTTAAACCCTTCACTTCTACTTCCCATTCCCACCTTGCCAAAAAAGAATGCTGGCAAGGGCTTCGAGAAAACCAAGTTGGGCTATGTAGCCAAAAATATAACATTCATCGTTAGATGCTATCCCGAAAGACTATCCCAAATGAAGTGTAATTTAGGATGGCCACCTCAATTATTTTCTGGCTTCATTTTATAGTCACAAAGGGAAAGTGGTTTCCTTGTTCTTTATAAGTATTTTATTTCCTTAAATTACCCTTTGAGTAGTAGATTTCTAGAAGAAGAAATTGAAATGGAAAGCCTAACCTTTAAAGAAAGATGTAATACAGATTGAAATTCCAAATTATGGAAACTTAAAATGAGGTGGAATCTATTATCACTCTATCATCTCAGTAATATTAAGAACATTCATTCTTTCATTCAATAAGTCCTTGTCAAGCACCTACTCTGTGCAGGTTTGAAGAATGCAATACTGAAGAAAAACAGGCACAAATTCCTGTTTCCATGGAACTTTCCTTCTTTCTCATAGGAAGGAGAGTATTTGGAATTACAAAATTGCAGAGGAAGAAGACTCTCAGAGAAGGCTAATGTTAAGGGTGTATCCCATCAACCTATCTACCACTCTTCTGTTCTCATTAATGCTAGGATTTCTGTCCACAAAATGTCCTTTTGGGTGATATTATTTTAAATTTGTTTTTGTACTTACCAGTTTTTATTAAATAATGAAAAAACAACAATACATTTGTGAGCTTTCACACATTTGATAAAATAGGAAACAATTGGGAAATGTATACACCTATCTTTCTGTGTGCTTGCTTGTGCACTTATATAATCACTGATCCTTTGTTTCTTAAACGGCGGGTGGATCCATGAAACCAAGAGAGTAAAGAGAAGCCAAACACATTTTGAAGATGCTTTGGTGAAGGATCAGGAGGAGGGGAAAAAATCACTTACAAGTTAGCTCCTTTACAAAACACATCGTAGGTCAGGATTTAAACCCATTGTACCGTTAGGATTTTTCTCATTAACACATAGCCCTTCTCCTTTCTCTTTTAGATATCCCTTTTATCTGCATTGAACAATTTGAGCTCCCCATCTATAGAGCCACTTGAAAATCTTACTAGAATATCAGAGGAATGACTTGTGTGTTGGAAACCAAAATATGGCTCTAATGCACAGTTGACATGCATTTAAATTAAATTATAATCTTAGTGTTAATTGGCATTAAAAATTTTTCTCTTGGCTACACTCATTTTTTATCACTAATTGCTACTGTATACAGGTTGAGAATTATTTAGGCTCTTTGGTTCTTCTTTTTCCAGTTAGTACTTTTACCTCTTGGTCGTCTTATTGTCCACTAACAGCTCTAATAGCTGCTCCTCAAATTCGTCAATTCTGATAGTTGTTTGATATAGTCTGGTGTGGAGAAGAAGTTAAAAACATTTGCTGACACAGGTTGGAGGGCCTATCTATAATTTTGACATTGGGGACTTAGAACAAATTTGGCACAGGTAAAAGGCATTAAAGCTCTAACCTTTCTGAAAATTCCCAGGGCTTATTTTAATGGATTAGGCATCGTCCCACTGCACAGCTCAGATGGAGCCTTTGTATTTACTTTTACAGCTCGCCTCTTTAAGAAAGAACCTTCACAATGGAAAACAGCAGCCAGAGGTAGACTTCAAAAAGGAAGCTGTTAGTGTAACAGTAAAATTGGTCAGGTGAATTTTTTTTTTTCTCTCTCATTAGGTTTCAATATTCTTTAGTATGATGAGTTATCCAAAACAGACTAGCACGGAATCAGAGCTTTCCGTTTTTCAAAAATTAGACATGTTTGTCTAAGCTTTATTTTAACTTGAATTAAGTGTTTGCTGGGCTTGAACTTCAATAATTCTTTTATTAAAATTTTCAGAATAAGAACTTCAGAAGTAAAGGCTTGAGCTCTGTCATTCATTAGGTCTCCTAAAGATTTATTTAACTTAAAATTAATTGAATCTCTTTCATAGTTCCATCAGTATAGAAACATGATCTCTTATGTTTATGTATTTTTCTTAAAAACAAACAAACAAACAAACAAACAAACAAACAAGACAACTTACTATGAGGGGGTGCCTGGGTGGCTCAGCTGATTAAACATCTGACTCTTGATTTCGTCTCGGGTCATGATATCATGGTTTGTGAGATCAAGCCTCACATTGGGCTCTGCACTAATAGCACGGAGACTGCCTGGTATTCTCTCTCCCCCCACCCCTGTCTCTCAAAATAAATAAATAAAGCTTTAAAAAAAACTTATTATGAAACTTCCCAAACATGATGAAAAGTAGAAAGTACAATAAGCCTCCATTTATCAATCACCTGGCTTAAACAACCATCAATATTTTATCATTTGTATTTATGTTTTAATAATCATGATTGGTAGGTACTAACAGAAAGAATCATTATTTTGTTTTAAAAATGTTGGTAAAATTCCTTAGTTTGTAAAACTATGATTTTGGGTAAATTTCATTTTAAAAAGTAGAACATTAATTGTAGAACAGTGACCAGATGTGCTACATTAAATTTAAAAATATAGTTCTTATTTCTGCTTTTTGTAGCCATTATTTAAAATATTGATGGCGTATGAAGTTTTGTTTTCCAAATGTCAGCTGTTCCTTTCTCTATTCCTGGTTCAAAGCCAGCATTGTCAGAAAGGAGACAAATTGGCAACTAGCCTAAATACCAGTAGGAATACATCGTCTCTTTTGGACTTATATTCTTAAATACCGCCTTAAAAATCTGTAGATAATTAGTGTAGCAATGTTGAAAATATTAATTAAGAAAAGAGCTAATAATTACTATGCTTCAAATTGAAAGTGATATAATTAGACTTAAACTGTGAGGTTTTTATTTGAAATTGATTAAGACCTTCAATGAATTACTTGGCAAAGAGAAATTTCCCATTTATATTCTTAACTAGTTAATAGAAATATAAACAGTCTCAAATATTTGTTTACTTATAGGTTCCGTTGCCTAATTCCATTTCATTTTAATTATTTACGGGCAAAATGATTTACTTACAATAACAAAATTCAGCAGAACTGGTCAAATAATCCTGACAAAAAATGAAGAGATTTGATTTTGCTTTTAAAAAGCTATATACTTTGGGCATACATTTTCGTTACTGAAATTTTAGAACATTTTCTAGAAATCTACTTTAAATTATTCTCAAATCATTGCTTTCGCATGTGAAATAATGCACTGAGTTTCTTCCCCCCTCTCCCCCACGCCTTAAAGAAACCTGAAATGGTGCATTAGAAAAAAAGTCTCAAGCTGAATGACGCCATTTTGAATAGCTTGGTGTTGACAGGCTGGGCGATAGTTTAGGAGCTTTGACTGCTGACACTACTCTTGCTCTTGTGGACGATGATATCCCTGTGAAATACACTGCCCTGATCTGCCTACAGAAATCTTAACCGCATCAGTCAACCCCTGTTGCCTGAACCTATGAGGTCATCATTATTACTTCATTTTTTATTCCTGCATAATCCAGGCTGAACTTCAGAAGCCTTTCTGCTTTTCCCATCACAAGTTATTACTCTGAAATATGGAAATAATCTGAGAGATCTTTTATGAAATGTATACTCTATTCGTCTGTAGTATGCCATTGAAGCAACAAGCTGATTTTTTGAGCAATAGATTCACCAAATCTAAATAAACTTCAGGTGAATCAAATAGCTTCTCTCCACACAATCCCCTGGATAAAAACAAAACAAAACAAAACAAAACAAACAAACAAAAACAGAAATGTAATACTAGTGGAAAAAGGATAGCAGTACTGTGGATAAGCAAAATAGAGTTTGATGAGAACAAAAATAAATTTAAACAAAAACAATTAATGAGCTAGTGAAAAAGTGCAGAGATTGTTCACGTCACTGATTCAAGCAATCTATTAAGAAAATAGTGAATTTCCTCTAACTGGAAAGAGGAATCCATGACTAGAAATAAAAAATTAGGAAACAATTTCACACGTAAAAACTAATGTATATTAAATAGAATGGATTAATAACTTATGAAGCAAACACTAAAGCAGTAAAATCAATTATATCTACAAAAATTATTCAAGGGATACAAAGAATAAAAAGATGTGAAATATGACATTATAAACATAAAATGTGGAGGAGGGAGTAAAAATGTAGTGCTTTAAAGATGTGTTCAAATTTAAGCAACCATCAATATAGATTGTTATACAAATAGGATGTTATATATGAACCCAATGGTAACTACAAATCAAAAACCTATACTAGATACACAAAAAAATAAAGAGAAAATAATGCAAGCACAACAGTAAAGAAAGCCATTAAACCACAATGGAAGATAGGAAGACAAGAATAAAGGAATAGAGAACTAAAAGTACTAGAAAACAATTAACAAAATGTCAGTAAGTACATATCTATCTCTATTTACCTTAAATGTAAGTGGACGGAATGCTCTAATCAAAAGATATAGGGGGACTGAGTGGATAAAAAAAAACAAGATCTATCTATCTGCTGCCTTTTAAAGTCTCACTTCAAACCCACACTGAAAGTGAAGGGATAAAAAAAGATATTCTGTGCAAATGGAAGCAAAGAAGAAAAAGCCAGGGTAGTAATACTTATATCAGACAAAATAGATTTTAAAACAAAGACTGTAGCAAGAGACGAAGAAGGACATTATGTAATGATAAAGGAATCAATCCAACAAAAGAATATAAAATTTGTAAATATCTATGCGCACAACACAGGGCACCTAAATACATAAAGCAAATATTAACAGACACAAAGGGAGAAACTGACAGTACTACAATAATAGAAGGAAACTGTAACACCCCACGTGCATCAATGGATTAGATCATCAGACAGAAAATCAACAAAGAAACAATGCCTTTGCACAACACATTAGAGCATATAGACTTAACAGATATATACAGAACATTCTATCCCAAAACAAGAGAATGCACATTCTTTTCAAATGCACATGTGACAATTCTCTCTAGTAGAACACGTTAGGCCCCAAAACATGTCAATAAATTTAAAAAGATTGATATTGTATCAAACATCTTTTCTGACTATGATGGGATGAAACTAGAAGTCAGTTACAAGAAAAAAAAAACTGAAATAAACATACACATATGGAGGCTAACTAACATGCTACTAAACAACAAATTAGTCAATGAAGAAATCAAGAAGAAAATTAAAATACGTAGAGATAGATGAAAACGCATAAAGATAAATTAAAATGAAACACATTTCTTTGAAATATCCAAAATCTTTGAAATGGAGCAAAAGCAGTTCTAAGAGGGAAGTTTATAGTGACACAGGCCTACCCAACCTCAAGCAGCAAGAAAAATCTCAAATAAACAACCTGACCTTACATTTAAAGGAATACTAAAAGAAGGACAAACAAAGCCCAAAGCTAGTAGAAGGAAATAAATAATAAATATTACAACAGAAATAAATGAAATAGAGATTAAAAAAAATAGAAAAGATCAACCAAGAACGAATAGAATAGAATGGAATGGAATAGAATAGAATAGAATAGAATAGAATAGAATAGAATAGAACCAAGAACTGATTCTTTGAAAAGATATACAGAGTTGATAAGCCTTTAGCCAGACTCATTAAGTAAAAAAGAGAGAGAACTAAAATAAATAAAATCAGAAATGAAGGAGTAGAAATAACAGTAGGCACCATAGAAATACAAAAACGTATAAGAAAACACTATGAAAAATCATACACCAGCAAATTAGATAGTTTATAAGAAATGGGTAAGTTCCTAGAAACATACAATCTTTCAAAGCTGTCTCAGAAAGAAATAGAAACTTTGAACAGACCAATTAGTACTAACAAAATTGAATCAGTAATCAAAAACAAACAAACAAACAAACAAACAAACAAAGGTCCAGGACTAGATAGCTTCACAGATGAATTCTACCAAACATTTAAAGAAGAGTTAATTTCTGTTTTTCTCAAACTATTCCAAAAAATTGAAGAAGAAGGAAAATTTCCAAATTTATCCTACAAGGCCAGCATTACCCTGATTCTAAAAGACAAAGACACTGCAAAAAAAAAAAAAAAAAAAAAAGAGAGAGAGAGAGAGAGAGAGGACTATAGGACAATATCCCTGATATATCCAAATGTAAAAATTTCCAGCAAAATATTAGCAAACTGAATTCAGTTTGTATTTGTAAAACAATACATTAAAAGGAATCATTAATCATGATCAAGTGGAATTTATTCCAGGGATGCAAGTGTGGCTCAATATTTGAAAATCAAAGTGATACATCATATTAACAAAAAGGATACAAAGCATATGATTGTCTCAATAGATGCAAAAAATGTTTGACAGAATATGATATCTATTCATGATAAAAACTCTCAACAAAGTGGGTGAGAGGGAAGATATCTCAACATAATAAAAACCCACAGCTAACATCATACTTGATGGAGAAAACTGAAAGTTTTTCCTGTACAGTCAGAAACAAGACAGGGATGTCCACTCTCACCACTTATATTCAACATGGTTCCTGGAAATCCTAAACGCAGTGATCAGACAAGAAAAAGAAATGAAAGGCATCCAAATAGGTAAGGAAGAAGCACAAGTGCCACTATTTGTAGATATGATACCAAATAGAAAAATCCCTTATATATGCCACCAAAAAACTATTAGAATTAATAAATGAGTTCAGTAAAATTTCAGGATACAAAATTAATATACAGAAATATGATGCATTTCTGGGCACTAATAACAAAGGAACAGAAACAAAAATTAGGAAAATAATCCCATTTTAAAATGCACCAAAAAGAATAAAATACCTAGGAATAAATTTAACCAAGGAGGTTAAATTCAGACCTATAGTCTGAAAAGTATAAGATATTAATGAAAGAAATCGAAAACAACATAAACAAATAGAAAGATACTCCATGTTCATGGATTGAATTAAACAATATTGTTAAAATGTCCACACTACACAAAGCAATGTACAGATTCAATGCAATTCTCAACAAAATACCAATAACCTGTTTTCACAGAACAAGAGTAGTTGTAAAATTCGTATCAACTATGAAAGATCTTGAATAGCCAGGGCAATCTTGAGAAAGAAGAGCAAAGTTGGAGGGATCATAATCCTAGATTTCTACTACAAAGCTGCAGTAATCAAAATAGTATGGTACTGGCACAAAAATAGACACATAGATCAATAGTACAGGACAGAGAGCCCAGAAATAAACCCACACTTATATGGTCCATTAATCTGTGATGAAGAAGGCAAGAATTTACAATGGGGAAAATAGTCTTTTGCATAAATAGGTGTTGGGAAAACTGGACCGCAACATGAAAAAGAATGAAACTGCACCACTTTTTTACACCACACAAAAAATAAACTCAAAATAGATTAAAAACCTAAATGTGAGACTTGAAATCTTAAAACTTCTAAAAGAAAACATAAGCAGTAATCTGCTGGACATCAGCCGTAACAACATATTTATAGATATATCTCCTTAGGCAAGGACAACAAAAGCAAAAAAGAAAAAAAGAAAAAATATAAGTAAGTAAGTGAATGAGTAAATATGTAAATAAATAAATAAATAAATAAAGTAATTGGGACTATACCAAAATAAGCCTTTGTCCAGGAAAGGAAACTATGAAGAGAAAACAAAATGCAAACTTGTGAATGGAAGAAGATATTTGCAAATGGTGTATCCAATAAGGGGTTAATATCCAAAACACATCAAGAACTTACATAATTAAATACCAAGAAAAAAACCCCAGTCAGGGTCAAAAATGGACAGAGGACCAGAATAGACATTTTTCCAAAGAAGACATATAGATGGCTAGCAGACACATGAAGAGATGCTCAATGTCACTAATCATCAGGGAAACACAATTCAAAATGAGATATTATCTCATACCAGTTAAAATGGCTAGTATCAAAAAGACAAAAAATAACAAACAAACGTTGGCCAGGATATGGAGAAAAGGGAACCCTTGTGCACTGTTGGTGGGAATGTAAATTGGTACAAGCACCGCAGAAAAGAGTATGGAGTTTTCTCAAAGAAGTTAAAAATAGAAATACCATATGATCCAGTAATTCCACTGCTGGATATTTACCCAAAGAAAATGAAAACACTAATTTGAAAAGTTATATGCACCTTTGTGTTTATTCCAGTATTATTTACAATAGTCAAATAATGGAAGCAATCAAAGTATCCATCCACAGATGAATGGATAAGGAAGATATGGTGTGTATATATATATATATATATATATATATATATATTTGTATGTATATAACAAAATATTACTCAGCCATAAAAAAGAATGAGATGTTGCCATTTGCAACAACATGGATGAAACTGGAGAACATTATACTAAGTGAAATCAGAGAAAGACAGTTGCCAGATGATTTCACTTATTGTAGAATCTGAAAAACAAAATAAATGAACAAAAAAGCAAACAGACTCTTAAAGATGTGAAACAAATTGGTGGTTGCCAGAGGGGAGGGGTGAGATAGGGGGAAGGGATTAAGAGGTACAAACTTCCAGTTATAAAATAAGTAAGTCACGGAGATGTAAAGTACTTTATAGGAAATATAGTCAGTTGCACCATAATAATGTGGTATGGTTACAGGTGGTAACCACACTTATCATGATGAGCATTGAATAATGTGTAAAATTGTCAAATCACCATGTGATACACCAGAAGCTAATATAGCATTGAATGTCAACTACTCTTCAATTATTAAAAAAAGTGAATTTCTGCATCTTTTTAAAATGGCTAAGAATGTGGGCTCTTACCTGGTAAAGTCTGACCTGGATATGGATCCCAGCACTACCACCTGTTAGCTAAGTATCTCTGATCTTGCTTCCATCCATGACAGGGATTAGCAATTTTTTATTGAGACACAGTGGACGTAAAACATTATGTATGTTTCAGGTGTATAACACAATGATTTGATATATGTGCATGCTGTGAAATGATCACTACAGTCTAGTTAATATCCATCATCACCTGGTTACAATTCGTGTGTGTGTGTGTGTGTGTGTGTGTGTGTGTGTGTGATGGTTACTTTTAAGATCTACTCTCTCAGCATCGTTCAAATATATTGTACAATATTATTAACTATAGTCACCATGTTATGTGAGATTGGCAGACTTTTCCTGTGAAAGGCCGGGTAGGCTTTGCAGGCCATGTTGTGTCTTTTACAACCACTCAACTCTGCTGCTGTGGTGTGGAAGCAGCTGTAGGCAATACATAAATTAACAAGCATGCTGCATTCCAGTAAAACATTGTTTATGGATACTGAATTTGACTTTCATATGATTTTTTTGTGTCACAAAATATTCTTTTGAATTTTTTTTCACTATTCAAAACTAAAACCAATCTTATCTTGTGGACTCAACAAGAAAAAGCCCAGTTGCCTGGGTTTGGCCTGTGGGCCATTGTACTCTGAAACCCGATCCCTAGAAGCGGGTTTTAAAGTGTGGTCCACATACCAGCAGCACCAGCACTGCCCGGGAACCTCCTCGAGATGGAAATTCCCAGGCCTTCACCTAGACTGACGGAATCAGAAACTCTGGGGATGGAATGCAGCGAGTGTTTTAACGAGTGTTTTACCTCCACGTGATCTTGATACACGCTCAAGTTTGAGAACCATTGATCTATAGATACTGCTACCTAACAGCCTTGAGTTCTTGTGAGAATGAATGAGATATTGAATTAACAGTCAGTGCTTAGCACAATGTTGAACCACCCCGATAGTGCTTCACACCTATTCACTATTATAAGCAAGGTAGAAAGAAGGAAGTGTGCTTTAATTTTGAGCATATTTTTTCCTCTTAAAAAGGTGACTGTGTACCACAGACTTTTGCAATAATTCCACAACCAAACTAATGGGAAGGATATTAAGAGTTGATCATTTGAATTGTATTTAATTAAATTGATAAAATATGAGGATTAAGAAAATCAATTCTGGACAATGTGACAGATTATGGTTTTCTTGGAAAACAGATTGCCTTTAATGCTAATACTTCCCCTGGCCTGTTAGTAGTTACAAAATGATAGAAACAGAATTTGTGGTACAAATCTCATAGAATACATTCTTGAAAAAAAAAGAAAAGCAAGATATGAATTTATACTTATGGAATAAATGCATCCACACAGCATTTCTTGTCTTTTATTTCTCCGTGAACGTTGTGGGCACAAGGGGTGTTGCTGGCCATTTCCACATGGTTCATGAGAATCACATACTGATTGTCTGACCTATCATAGGTTCTAGTTCAAATAGGATTGAGTAGGTGAATGGCAAAGGCAAAACTAATATTACCTCGCAAAATAATTTATTTGTGCCTTTTGTAGAACTGATGTCATGGAAACCTGCTTTCATTTGGAAACCTCTGTCATTATTGAGCTGAACATTTTGGAATATAAATAAAGGAAAATGAAAGAAGACTTACAGAAAAAGACCATTTACATTTCTTTGACTTGAAACTTAATACTGACTGTAGAAGTTTCTAAATAATCACAGGTGAACAGAAAACATAATGAAGTTAAGAGCTGACATTTTTCACGAATACGGACTTCAAGCCGTATTTAACACAATGTAGAGAAGTAAGGGGGATTCTGCCTTTCTCACAACTATCTGGATAGCTTTTTTTTTAATTACAATTTTTGCCATGATTCATCTGGATAGCTATGACTACGTAGGCTTATAAAAATGTCCCACACAATTCATCCTGAATTTTTATTTTGCTTTATATGTGCATATTTTACTACAGATACTCACAAAATGTCTTGGGTAACAGCTGGCCTCTTAATGTTCTCATTATGACCAGTGAATCTGCAAAAGCAGATGAAATCCTTCTGTAAACTCAAGTAAGCTAAAAATTACAAGAAAAGAATGCTTGGGCAAGTCCCTGGAATAAAAATGTTTTATTAAAAGTTTTCCTGTGTTTTGGTATTTTAATAGAGACCACATGATATAAAGCTTATTTTTTGATTAGCTTTGGTTGTGATAGTCAGTATATAAAGATCAGACTTTTTTGTCATTGTGGCCAGAACTTGCTAGAAAAGCAGCAGGAATGACATCACAACATGCATCTTTGCAGCATATTGATGCATTCTGACAGTTGAAAAATTATGATCAAGAGAATATTCTATTTCATTTTGCATAGTATGTAACATTTGACACTTAGGACATTTCTTTATTCAGTAAGCTATTAGTTACATCTACAAAAATAGCCTCAGTGGAAAATTTCTAAAAAATATTGTCAAGACTTTCTCAGCTGGGAACGAACATTAAATAGTCATAGCTATCAAGCAAGTATCATGTTTGGTTTAACCCCAAATATAAACGACTACAATCCAGATGTTTCCTATTTTCGTATCTGCAAGTTTCCTATGGTGATCCTTAACTTTAATATCTAAATCAAATGCCTTGAACTCTACTGTGGGAAGCCCAGAATCCTCCCGAATCTCCCTGGAGTGTTGCTGGAGTGCATGTGCTCCTATGTGAGTGCACATCTGTGACTTCCCCGCGCTGTTTCTTGCTCTGGACCACGGCCGGCTGTTTGTTCCTGTGGGTGTTCATGCCTGCGCTGGCCTCGGGGTGCTGCTCCTGTTCCTGTACCCTAGCAAAGCACCGCAAACTGGGGGTCCTATGAGTGGCAACATTTTACCGCAGGCTTGACAGTTACAGAAAGTAATTACAGGTCTGAAAATACTTCAACTTTAATGTCAGGTACAGATATGAATGTTTCAAGTAATTTGTCAGCCATCCCCTCCATCGGAAGTTTTTCATGGCTATGTGCCCTTAGGCGCTTCAGCTTCCATCTATATTCCAGGAGCCCTCTTAATTTTTTTTTTTTTTCCTGGATCTTTCTGGCAACTCCCTGTTCTCCTCATTCCCAGGCCCCTATCCTGGGCTGCCTGCATCACAACCAAATTCTTCTCACTTTAAACTGCAGAGTAACGGGCAGCTTTGATTTTTAGCTCCTCCATCCAGCCCCAAACATCTAGGGACGAAAAGGTCAGAGACTTGACCTTTCTCGATGAAAGGAAACAGCTTACACCATGAAGATGTTTTTCTCAAAAAAAAAAAAAAAAAAAAAAAAACCAGAGCCATCTCCCCAGAGATGAATTATGCCAATTCTCTGGAAGGCAGAATCAACGGTAGTCATTTTTCCTCCCAGCAGTGATTGCTTCTCTTTCTGCTGTATACAACATTTCTGTCCAAGCAAACGACAGAGCTCTTTCGCAGGTGGATTGTTTTTACCTCCTTGGATCCTTTCGCCATACTGCAGCCAGATGATCTTTATAAAGGATAGTTCAGTCAGGCCATTCTTTTTTATTTATTTATTTATTTTTAATTTAATTTTATTTAAAAAAAAATTTTTTTTTTCAACGTTTATTTATTTTTGGGACAGAGAGAGACAGAGCATGAACGGGGGAGGGGCAGAGAGAGAGGGAGACACAGAATCGGAAGCAGGCTCCAGGCTCTGAGCCATCCGCCCAGAGCCTGACCCGGGGCTCGAACTCCCGGACCACGAGATCGTGACCTGGCTGAAGTCGGCCGCTTAACCGACTGCGCCACCCAGGCGCCCCTGGTCAGGCCATTCTTTTGGGCAGCATCTCACTGCTCTCAGGACCATGTTTCCAATCCTTAACAGTCCCTACAGAACTCGACGATCGCACACCCACTACCATCCTTGTACCCCACCAGCCCTGATTTGTCCAACTCTCCTTTTTCCCCGTCTTCTCTCTCTCTCTCTGTAGGTACTAGTCTTTTGGCTTCTGGAACAGATCATGCTCCTTCCTACCGTAAGCTCTGTGTGTTTGCTGTTCTCTCTTGCTGGAAGTCCCTCCCCCTTCATCTAGTGATCTCCTAATTATTATTCAGATTTCAGCTTAAATATTTCTTCTTAATTTTTCTCTGACCCTCAGCTAAGTCTAGGGCTTCTGATGTGTATGGTGCTCACACTTCTCTTTCATGGCACTAATCACAATTGCAATTCATTCATTTTGAATTTAATCAATTTTGCTATGACTTCTTCCATGCAGAGTTACCCAGGATCGTCTGTGACCTTCCACCTAAGTTAGCTACAGCTAACTTTTTTTTTTCTATCCTGCTAACTGTCCCACCCTCCTTCAGTGCTCCCCCAAACATGGGGTTTGCCGACCCAGGGTGACACATTGCTCAAATGTGTCAATCATGTTGTTCTCCGAATTTCCTGTCTGCATGCTAGTTAACATGCTCCTGAACTCTTATCATCTTTTCCAATGTCTTGCATAACTGCTTACCATCGGGCTTAGTCTCTTGCAGGACATCCTCTTACCCTCACAGTCTCTGCTTAAGTTACAGTTAATTTTTTCTTTTGTCTTCCCATGTGCCATGTTCTGTTCACCCCCTGGGCCCTTAAACATGCTGTTGCTATAACCAAAACAAAGAAGCCCACTCCCACCCCTGCCAAGTCTTCTGTTTATCTACCTAAATTCTCCTTATCCTTTAAGACTTATCTTACATTTCAACCCTCTTAGAAGCCTTTCTTCACTCCGTATCCTTCTCACTCCATTCTGCTTATGATAGGCAGAATAACAGCCCTCAAAGATGTCCACATTCTAGTCCTAATCCTAGACCTGTGTATATGTTTTGTTACCTGGAAAGGGTAGATTAAGCTTATAGATGGAATATAGGTTGCTAATCAGGTGGCCTTGAAATAGAGAGATTATCCTGGATTATCTAACCGGGCCCAATGCAATTGTAAAAGTCCCTATAAGTAGAATAGGGAGGCAGAAGATTCGGTGTCAAAGATTTGTAACATGAAAACAACAACAACAACAACAACAACAACAACAACAACTCCATTGGTCATTGATAACTTTAAAGGTGGAAAAAGGAGACAAGCTAGGGAAGGCAGACAGCCTCTAGAAGCTGGAAAAGGCAAAAGAAAACAAATGATTCTTTCCTAGAACTTCTAGAAGGAACATAGCTGTGCTGGCCCTTTGATATTAGCCCAATGAGTTGCATTTCAGATTTCCGACCCCCAGAATTGTAATATAAATACATTTATATTATCCTAGGTCACCAAGTTTTGACAGATTGGTACAGCAGTCATAAGAAACTAATACAGTGCTCTTCCCAGGGGCTTCCGAATGCTGTACTTCTTTGTCATAGCTTTTATTATCCTGTGTCACAGTTGCCAATTTGCTTGATGATGACTTTCTTACTTACTATCGTATATCCAGTGATAGATAACTATAATGCCTGGAAGACACTAGGCTTTCAATAAGTATTTGCTGAGTAAATTAATGGCAGAGCTAGAATTCAAACACAAATCTTTGACATGATGCCATAGCCCTTTGTTCCAGAAAAGACACTTCTTGAGATTTTCTTCCTCCTGGAAATCTGACTAGAGGTCATCTGAAATCAGATGTAGGTTGGTCAAATTTAGTTGAGAAAAATTTCCCAAATATATATTGATCCACGGTGCTATGACCTCTCAGTTACCATCGAGAAGGAAAATATTTGTAAAATAATTTATTGAATCCTGTTAACTTCTTTAAGCAGGCGGATGAAGCATTTCTCATTTGCCCTTAAAATATATTACATACATGTTTTTCCATGATATATTGTTTGGAAATGACCAGAAGCAGCTTGGTGCAGAAAGACACGGCTGCAGATGAGCCATGTTTCAGATTGTTTGGTCCCATCTCAACCCAGGACAGACTTAGTTTCTTCGACAAGGTTATTTCCTCAGGTGACATAAACACACGTTTCAACCATTTGCACAACAAAACTGGACCCTGTTGGCATTCCCCAGCAAATGCTACGGCGAAGGGTCTCTGCACGCTGAAAGTCCCTGGTTACCACCTACGGGACAAAAGAGAAAAAAACTTGGAGTTTTCATATGATAAAAACCAGACTTTTTATTCTTTCCTGTTTGGTCTTTCTCTCTCCTGAACAGTTTGGTGGGTGAATATCAAAAGCTATTGGAACTCAGTGCATTATCACTCTCTATGCCTTAGATTATTAAGATGGAATGAAAGAAAAGAGGAAAAAAAAATCTCCTGAATGATTCTTTTTATCATTTTCAAATACAATAATACTGCCAACTACAAGAACTAAGAAATTAAAGCTGATTAAGGAACATTAGAAAGGCTGTCAATGCATTTTAAACATCAGGGTAAAATTTGCAGCGTTCATTAAGCCCCCAGGGGAAGAAGATGTGTTCTTCCAAATCACAACAACTGAAATGTATTTCTATTATTTTTTGCTCTAGACTCTTCAAGCACTTACCCTAAATTTTAGAATGCTTCAACAGCTTCGAACTGATAAGAGAGTTACATGCCATGAGGAATGCTAGTGTGTGAGCCAGAGAAGAAGAAACATTCTGGGTTTCTAGCTCAGCGGCAGGTTATTTTGCTGAGTGTAAGTTTGGTCACATTTAGATGACCTCAAAAACTTACACATATTTTCTTTTGGACTAAAAAGAAACATTTTGTTATAATTGTGTGGGTTGAGCTTTAAAAAAGGGGGATCTTTATTTCCTATAGAAAGGGTCTAAATTGCACAGAATTAGGACACTTAAAAAGTAGTCAATTCAACTATTGTGGGTCATGGGGAAACTTCATCAGAAAGTTCTCCACTTCTGCGAAGACTATTTTGTGAGAGGAGACTGAGAGTGGGCTGCTGGTGAAAGTTTAAGAGCCAAAGCATCCAACAGGCCGCTTGACTCCACTCATCTCGTCGCGGCCCTCCTGGATTCATCTGGAGCGTGAGCAGAAACGTAAGATCTGGCTCAAGAACAGAATGCATGTTGCTGGGCCTATCACAGAGAAAATGTCTTTGCAACGCAGATCAGCAACTTCAGACCAGTCGAAAGGTTTTGAAAATCTTTGAAATTTGGAAAATGAAAGATTTTGTAAAGTGGTTGGGGAAGCAATTCAGGGTAAAACGGGGAAAAAAACGAAGCAGCACAAGATTGGTTTCCATGTAAGAACTGACAAAGCAAATATCCCCCGATAAATCTATCTTGTGTCTCTTATCATTTTTGTACCTCCCATCAGGCTGTTCCTGGGATTGGCAAGCATATGTCACGATACATGCAATATTCCCAAACCCCTCATTTCACTTCCGTCCAACTAAAAAGAATCTGAGTTGATTATGCCCCGATTAAAATCATGCAGTGAAGCAGTTGTAACTTTGTAGTGTTCGGGGTCATCCATGCCGATACACTGAAAATGAGCAGAAGCGTAAAGAACTTCCGATAAAGCAGCATGTTTGTAGAAAAGACAAGCAACTCACAGCTTATATTTTCAACCCACCAGAACTTAAACTTATCATTAAGTATTTGGAAGCTGGTTTCCTTGGAAAATAGAGGTTCATTTTTAAAAATGAGAAAAAATATAAAATAAATTTTTATTAGAGATATATAACCAGAAAATCTATTACAGTAAGAGAAATCTTACAATAAATTAAATATCAGATCTATAAATCAGCACTTGTGAAACTCCTAGCCTGACATATTTGCTATGTCACTAATATTGAACTGTGTCTGGGGACATTTTGTCTGGCATTTCTGGTACTATTTTTCACAGTAGGAACTTTCCTAATTAACAAAAACTAATGTTAATGAAGAATGTAAGACTGTTTCTCTCTCTCTACCTAAAGACACCGCCTGTCAAGTTTTGAGTTCTTGCTTTTTCTTTCTCATCCCCAGATACCAGAATGACAACTTGTTTTTGTCTGACAACTTCCTGTAAAATGGTGTGGGTATTTGCTGTTTTGGATTTGCTGGGGGATGCTGGAATTGCAACCTACCTGTGAAGAGTATGCCTGAGCACTCCATTCTTTAATTTGGAATTTTGTTATTTTTGTATCTCCTTAGAATACACAGCTCCAGTTTATGAGTAGGGTTTGTTGGAAAGAAACAAAACAAAACAAAACAAAACTGGTGGGAACTCAGACTATAGTTTTCTATGGGGGTAGGGGTCTTCTATGGGGGTTTTCTGTCCTTCAAAGGCTATTCAACCACTTTGTCAAATTGTAACAAATAATATTCATTAAGCCACAAGGCGGAACTGGTAGAATCCCTGGGCCTTGAGTCCCGCCCCACCCCCTCAATTTTACTTCCTTTCTGTTGAGCTTCTTCAATTTGAGGGAGGCAAGGGTGAAGGAGATGGTGGAGAAGGAACCTGCGGCTGGACATGAGAGGCTCCTATGCCCCTACAAAGGTCTCCCCTGGCTCGGAATTAAAGGGACAGGGGCTGGGTTAGGGTCGTGGTGGATGAGAGTCAGCATAGAAAAATCTGCAACTGGGTAATGCACTTGGAGCTTGTGATGAGAACACTTTGTCATTGACTATTACTGAATAAAATCTTTAATAAAAGCCCGAGCTTTCCCCTAATCCAATCAAAACATCTTATGAAGTCACCTATAATTTTGAATATCCTTTGAGCATATGTGATTTTCACTATAGTTGATGTGGAAGTTGTGTTGTATACAGGACGGATGTGCTCAAAATATCACGGTTTAAGGCACTTGTTCACAGCATAGAGACTGCATTGCAGAAGTCAGTAAAAATACGGCCCCCTATTCTAGGAGATGAATGTTTAATGAGCATCAGTACATAGGAAGGCAACCAAATTAGTCACTATTTCAAGCAAATAATTTGACTAATTGTGAAGAGAAAGAGGCTTTTTTTCTCCCCATTGGAAGTTTATTTTCCAAAATTGCAAGAGAGTCAAATAATTAGCATATCTCCTAAAACATAAGTTTTAATTTAGCATTCAGGGTGATATCGCTGATGGGCTATAGCTCGTGGTAAAATCAATTCATCTTCTTATGTGTCAGTTTTCTTGTTTTCAAAATCAAGGATGTCCAGATTTAACCATCTCTAAATGATGTATTGCATAAGTACACATAGTTGAAAATATCTGAATTGATCTCCCCTGATTTTCTTTGGTTGTAATAAATCCTCAGCACCCTCGAACTCTCCACTGAATCTTTATATTCAACTGAGGAATAAAGGAGACATCTTAGGAACAAAAGAACAAGATGTTTCAAATTTGTATGTGAGGAGAATTAACAACAGCCAGAAGAGCTGAACCCCCCCCCCCTCTTATTTTTAGGAACCCTTTCTACTCTTCCTCTCCCAGTTCTTTCTTCCACCTCAAGCCCCAGCTTTTACTTAACACTCAGTGTGAGATCAGTTTGGGAAAAGGGAAAGTGAAATCTAATTTATTTAATAAAAATTGCAGAAATTATTTAAGGAAAGTCAAAGTAAGTGCGCAATCTAGAATCCAGTTAGTCAGTAAAAACTAAGACCCAATCCCTTTTCCATTTCTAAAAAAACGTTTAAAGTAAGGAAGTCTTTATTCAGTATGACTAACAGTGAGAATCATGATTTTATATCTCCTGTGAATGGCAACAGTATTGAGATATGTAAGAATTTTTAGTAGCAGAAGCAAAAGACATCTAGAATAAAGGTCAAGCAAGAAAAGGACATTTTAAGGGGTCACGACATAATTTTAAAACCCCATTTTGAAATGTGTTAATTGAACATTTCATTAATTTGGCTGTTGCAAATGTGACATATATACTGTCTCTTGATTTCTATAACCAAATTATAAAACACAATAAAACATTAACAGCAATAGGTGAGTTTTGAATGTGATCAGTTATGTGAAGAATCTTTCTCCCCGAACAATTAAAGTGAATGCAAATGCACAAAGGCAGTTTATACAAGATTTTATGCTAAAGAACGATCCATTTAAATAGATGACACTTTACTATTTTTAATAGATGACTTGAAATGCAACCAAATGACAAAATGTATATAGAACATCTGTGTTTGATTTAAAGAAAACTATCATAAAAACCATGATTATAATTCATTTTAGCAACTTTGCACAATGATTATAGCAGCTATTAATCAAATGGTTCCATGATGATCAAGACAACAAATGGATATAAGAACAAAAGGTGATAGTTAAAGTACTTACAGTATAACTTTAAAATGCTTTGACTTGTATACACTTGATTTTAATGTATCAAAAATAATGTGAACGTTAATTTTAGTCATATGTTACTTACAGCAATCTACCAAAGTACAAAATGCACCTTTGCAATTTGTAAATTTCTTAAACTGTAGTTTTTATGTTTGCATCCTCTCTGCACACTATTTTGAAAAGTGTCAAAATAGTTGTCTATTTAAGAGTATAACACAGAGAAAGAGTGTATCACTAAAATGTATCTAATCAGAATTTATATCTACACTCCTCTATAACACACAGTTTGAGGTACTTTCTTACCCATAATATTAAAGCTAAATATTATAATTAGTATACACTGTAGGTAATAAAGATGAGAATCATAGACAATAAAGTTACCGTGGGACTGTTATTGATCGGGAAGTTCAATCACTTTGGTTTTTAATCTTCTGAAAACACACCCTGAAAAATATTTTTGGAGCTTCAGAAAATATGTTAAATGTATTTTAATGTAATTTATTTATTATAAATGATAAACATCCAAAGCAGTCATTCTGGGTAGAAACTTTATTTTCCAGAGCATGCATGTCTGTGAGTAACTAAGGTTACTTTACCGGGTTTTAAAACCAAACATGTTAGAACAAGCTACTTTTCATCTTAATTTTCAAGTTACGGTAATGGAATGTCTTGTAAATCTTAATGCCAACGATTTCTGTCTGAATTAACTTGCAATCTTTATTGATACATGGAACACTGGTTTTTGTTTTGTTTTTTGTTTTTTTTGTTTTTGTTTCCTTGCTCATAATTACATTGTTCTGGTTGCTGGAATTATAATGTCTCTGTTTTGTTCTAAGCTGGTCAGAGCAAGGTTTTTGAACTTGGATTTATTACTACATAGTTGTCTTCAGTCTGCCACGACCTCAAGCATTGTGACCAAAGCCTCTTCCACTTATATTTTAGCATATCAAAAGGCCAGGGACATCAGTGGGGGACCCTTGGTACAAACAAGTTTTAGGAATATTTCCTTGTGCAAGAGAAACAATGCTTCGTAGCTATGTGCCATTAAAAAAAAAAAAAAAGGAGTTTACCTTTCAATTTACTCAATTAGAAGAGTTGGACAAAGTAGTTTCCCTGAATTTGATGATTGTATTCTGCCAAAGAAAATGAGCCCATCCATTTCAGAGGATAAGAATTAAAGTATTTTTGAGCAAACTTTTTCCTGTAATAGTTTTCCCCCTAATCTTTAAGTCACTGCTTCTTTCCTTACTGCACGGATACTTTTCTATTGTGACTTTACCTGTCTGTCTTCCCTCCCCCACCCTTCTCTCGTTCTCTTTCAAAGCATTTTTTCAATCAGCACATGAGGTTCTGAAAGAAAATTATTTAGTCTTGGCTTTTCCCTCAACTTTATTCAGCAAAGCTACTGACTTGAACAAAAGCAGTACTGTACCTGCTCCCGGCCGCCAGAAACAATGAGGAGCGCCTTGATAAGATTAGATGTAATTTTAAATGCAGCAGGGACAAAGCCTCCTTCCCACTAACCCCACTCGCAATCCCCTACTGTAATATTCCACCACAGTGAGCAGTTGAAAAATCCCTGACCAGAGCCAGACTGCTTGGTAAGCGCCACCTAACAGACATAGAAACATGATCTGCATCATTTTCAGGCTTGGCAGACATTTTGTGCATAAAAAAGAAAAGAAAAGAAAAGTGGGGGGGGGGGGGGAAGGCCATCTTTGAAACCAGACACAAGTAAACTTTATATATTCCCAGTTTTATAGTTTCAAGAAGAACTTAAATCTGAAATGTCAAACAAACAAAAAAAAAAAAAAAGAGAGAGAGAGAAATATATGTTGAAAACATGTATCGAATCAGTTTTAAAAATGAGTTTTCTTTTTGAACAGCAACTATCCCTTCAGGTCTAAGTTAAATTGTTCTTTGGATTGTGTAGCATGTTGAGTGATTGAGGTAAGCATAAATGTTGTGCAGGAATCTAAGAAGCTAGGTTCCCAATGTGCATTTTTTTTTCCACTCATAAAAACTCTAAGAAAGTATCTATATGGAGTATTAGAATTCTTTCCTTTTTCTTCTCTCCTTTGGGTAAGAAACTTGACCTAGTATGTCTTTATGCGTATGTGTTATATTTGTTCTGGACACAAAACCCTATTGATTCTTTTTTGTCTTGTGCTAATATGCAAATAATAATGTTAATCTTTGTTGTTAATCTGTGTGGTTTTACACTTTACCTATTTATCATCCATCTGTACCCATCTACTGTTTTCATAAATACAAAATGCTGATTTTTATATTTTAAGAGGAAAATTATATTGACAGCCGTAAGATGTCTTTGTTTCATTAATCATACAGAAGCAACTCAGTTTGTCCACACAAATGCTTTCATAATAATATATATCGTTTCCATTTTTGTGGAACAAGACATTTAAATGGCATTATGGAAACTGTTTTTAATCACAGCTAACCCTTTTGTAATGTGGCTAAGATCGCCTTAATTTGTCAGTTCTAAAGCATTTTTTTGTGTGTCAAATGTTCTTTATAGGGGGCATGACTGCATGCTGAAAAAAAGTCAGATGTTGAAACTGGATAAAGAGTCTTAACCGACTAAATTTGAGAGGCTTACTAATCTCTGAACTTCTGATCCCATAGTAGTAGGTATTTTTGAGTTAATACAAGAGGACAAATCTCTACACTTGCCTAGTTCTGGAAATTAGTGGAGTTTTGGGCATGGAGCCTCCCATTAACCTGACAAATACACTGCCTGTGTGTGCCCTTGTTTTTTTGTCATAAAACTTTAGAAAGCTGAGAAAATACTGTTAGAATCTGAGTTTCTATTCCAATCCGCCCTAACTCCATATGTTATTTTCCTATGAGAGAAAAAAGGAACCTAAACAATAAGAATTTTCACAAGATTTCAGTGAATTTGATTCCACTAAACGTTACTGAAATGTGTTCCTATCTTGAAAGTAGTGGGCTGTACTGACTTTTTAAATTGTTTTGGAGGGAAAGAAAAATTTTCTTCTTTTTGTTTTCTTTTCCTTTTCTTTTTCCCTTTTTCTTTTTCCTTTCCTTTCTTTCCCTTTCCTTTCCTTTTTTTTTTTTTTCTTTCTTCTTTGTTCCCTGTCTTTGTTTGGGGTTTTTTTTTTTTTTTTGTATTTTTTGATCTGCCAATGGAGTATCCAAGTATCTTCCTTGCTCTTCTGTCTTTCTTTTGTGTCCTCCTCCATCTGTTCCCAGAAAGATGTGGATAGAAGCAGGCAAGCAACCACTTTCGGACTGGGGGAAATGGTAAAGATTATTTTCCTTCTGACAACCTCTTCCCAGGTGCTCAGCAGCCTCTGTGTATATTCAGACCCTCGGTTTTCCTGAGCAGTGCCTTTTTTGTTCTTCGCCTCCTCCCCTCGCCTCCTCATCCTACTTCCTACAAGGAACCCGACACTGTTGTAGGGACTGGGGATTAACAAGACAGGAGTAGTTCCTGCTCTCAAGGAGCTCAGAGCCTTGTGACAAGAGACTCAAGAAAAGAAGCAGTGTCTGCTTCCAGACTCACCCTCTCACCTGCCCCTGCTCAGGGAAGCTTCCCATTTTCCCATTCCTTCTACCCCTTGGGAAGCTGAGAAACAAATGCAAGCTGACTTAACTGATGACCTTCAAAAGCGTTCTCATCTCAGACAGCCTTTGCGTTTTACCTCTTGCCTGCAAAAGTCTGGGAACTACTAAGGATCTCTATCAGCAAAGAGCACAGTTAAAGGGAGCAATATTTCATGTTCGAGAGCCTTCTTCTGGATCTCTCACTCATGACCAAAATGTGTTTATACTAAGGTTGACCTCCTCTTCTTGGTTGTGAATTTATACAGATCTATCAGGATTTGGATTCAGAGAAATTCTTTACGATCGTATGAATTTACTATTTTTTTTCATATTTATCATGGTCAGTATATATACTTTATATAAAAGAAAAAGAAGTCACATTACTGTTTGCATGTCAATAAATACTTATCATAAAACACATTTAGACATATATTGAAGTATTGTTTTCTTATTGCTAATATAGCTTTGTAAAAGTTAGAGATGATCTTCAGTTTCAGAAAGTTAATACCTGGCCACCGTCCCACTCTTTTTAGTGTATTCCTGCCAGCATGATTTTAAATCCATAATTAATACATGTTTGTTGACATAATATCACAAGAGCCACATGTACAAAAATAACAAGAAATAAAAATATACATATTTTTATTGTATTTGCAGTACTCAGAGATAGCAATTCCAGACGTCTGCTTTCAACTTTTTTCTATCCAAGTATTTTCATATTTTTCCACAAGGGAGATCATAGCGTACACAGCAGTTTTCAATCACTTTCACTTAACAGTATATCGCAAAGGTTTAAAATTCACTAGAAGGTTATGCTTATGTTTCTAAATATATTCTATTTTTTAAATATCTGCATTGTGTGGATATAGAATTTATGCAAAAGTTTCCCTTTTGTTTCTTATCTTCTTTCTCCTTGTTTTATACCAATGTGTTCTTTTTTGGCTCTTTACCCCCCAGCCTCCAAGCTTTTTTTTCTTTCCCCTATCCCGTACCTTCTAAATGGAAAGTGCTTCCTTCCTTTATCTACTTGTCTGGAAATTGTGTTCACCCTACATGACTCAACTGGTACACTTCTTTCACACACACACAAAAAAACAAAAACCCAAAACTCAAATTCAGCTTTATCTTCTGCGTTCCTATCGCAATTTTAGTATATACTTGCATTGTGGAATTCATCACACACTATATGGAGTGGCATCATCAGAGATCAGACTCTGTAAGGTTAGTTAGCAAGTGGCATTAGCAATGCATTCTCCTATGGGGCTATGTCGAACGCTCTGGTCAGAACAGCCTCCAGATGGCACAGACTGTTTTGGGAGCTCGTTACTTGTCATGGAAAATAGAGGACCCTTAAACAGCCCTTTGGCTAAATTCTCTAATTTGCTTGGGCCCACTGAGCAACATGTGAAAGAATATGACCCCGGATCATAACTGGGGTTCAGGCAAATGCACATCGGATTGAAGGATTGTGGGTTTCTCCAAAGAGACTCAGTTAGAGGAAGAGGTTGCAGCTCCCCAAGAGACAATTACCTGTTTGTTGAGGGACCCTGACTGCCAGGGTTGAAATGTTAGGGGGAGCCGTGGCTGCTGGTGCAGCAAGAGGCTGTACCTGACTTGGCTGTGCCCGGCCATCTCTTCTATGTTCTGGGAAGCAGACTGCTGTGTAAATAAAATGACTTCCACCATTAAGGACCTAAAGGCTTTGCTATTGAAACCACCCCTGGAAGGATGAGTCAGACCCAGAGATAAAAGCACACAACCTGAATACAGTCTGTGTTGAGGTCCCTGGGCAGTTCACTCTGGCCAGCAGAGTGGCAGGAGTGGAGACAAGAGGCAGCTGGAGTCAATGGAACAGAAGGACAGAGCAGATGCAAAGCCTGAACAGAGAGAAGCTTCAGAAGGACCTTCCTGGTCTCCCATTCAGCCCACTAACTCCTGGAGGGATCCCAAGTGAAGATTGTACCTCCCCTAGGCAGAGCAGTAAGGTTAGGGTATGGCACCTAGTATGACATACAGATAGACATAGAAAGTACTTTTGTACCCTTGTATATTTCTAGTGCTTAGTGCAGGGTCTCATAGACACCTAATTTATTCACTTGTTTATAAACTCACAAATATTATTTTTTTAATGTTTATTTTGAGAGGGAGAGAGAAAAAGAGAGAGAGACAGTGCATGAGCAGGGGAGGGGCAGAAAGAGAGGGAGAGAGAGAATCCCAAGTAGGCTCTACCGTGTCAGTGCAGAGCCCCCCCTGGGGGCTGATCTCACGAACCGTGAGATTATGACCTGAACTGAAATCAAGAGTTGGATGCTTAACTGACTGAGCCACCCAGGGGCCCTGCAAGTATTATTATTGAGGCATAATATATACCTGGCATTATTTTAGGTACTTGGACAAAAGTGGTCAGCAAATAACAGACATGGTTATTGTCATGGTACCAAATGTTCACTGAACTAGAATTTAAGCAAACAGATTTCATTTCATTACTTTCCTATCTCTTCATGCAGTTTATTTTGAAATTTAATAAGCCAAGTTTTATGTTATTTTCATAATATGCTCTTAAAAATGTGGAGGAGTAAGCAGTTCTGAAATATAAATAACCTAACAGGTTACAAATGGTCCTTTATAGGTGTTGTTATGTAAATGAATACTTTGGAATGTACATTAGTTTTTCCAAGTCACTAAGCCAAAGTGACTTGCTTTGGAACCCTAAACTGTAGGGAAAATGTACATCTTATATATATGCAGCGCAACTTACTTATTTGGAACCATAATCCTAAACCTATTTTGACCTGACAATGAAGCATAAAGTGAAGATTGATGATTATTTTGAACTGGATTCTTTAATAATTGTTACTAATTTCTTAATTACTCAAGATACTGTTCCCTCAGATACTGTGCATGGGCCGAAATCTTAATCCACAGTGTGTAACCTACATAGGAAATGGGACATGCATGCTTACTGACCACAGGCAGGAAATGGGATTGTCCAGAGAGCATGAAGCAGACTCAATATTTTCAGGCACTCATTTGTGCGTACTAAACGTACCCAAAGTGTCTCTATCCATTTCTTACTTGAGTTCCTTTATTTTTAAAATCCTAAAGTAGATGGATTTTCTATAATAATAATTATAAAATGGACAATAATTAGTAAATGAACAAAAGTCACCTCTTTTCAAAATTCTTACTCATTCCCGAAGGTTGCTCAATGACAAAAGTAACATGGATAACATTTCGTATTTTAAGGAACAGTCACACATTTCATTTTTATAGCAACCCAATGAGCCCACTTGTATTATCTTCAGTTTATAAGTGGCAAAACTGGACCAAAGATATTAGGTAATTTGTCTAATTTGACTAAGTCATGACAAGAATTTGGTCAGTAAACAGAAAACACATAAAAACCACACACCTTTCTCCCACTTTGGGCAAAACATGATATACTTCTAGGTGGTTTGAGGATATGACCTCTGTCCACAAAGACTTTCTATTTGAATGGAGGTAAGCAGACTATTTATGTCAAAGATATAGATCATCATTAAAAGTACAAAAGAATATAGTGCAAGTTATAAGCATAAATTCTGAGGTCTCATCGAGTTATGCCATAGCTCAGTAATGTTAATGCTATTAATACTAGAGATATTGCTTTCTCAATGTGAAGGAGAGGTGTTGGGTGACTACCCTTGAGTCATTAGAATTTTATCATAAAATAATAGCAGAGAAACCAAGAAAGGAAAAATGGCTCTTTCTGAGAAGTAGAAGAGGTATTTTCCTTTGTAATTTCTTTTTTAAAAATTTTTTAATGTTTATTTATTTTTGAGACAGAGAGAGACAGCGTGAACAGGGGAGGCGCAGAGAAAGAGGGAGACACAGAATCTGACACAGGTTCCTGACTCTGAGCTGTCAGCACAGAGCCCGATTTGGGGCTCAAACCCATGACCATGAGATCATGACCTGAGCCGAAGCCATACCCTTAACCAACTAAGCCACCCAAGTGCCCCACATCTATAATTTCTAATTTCATCATTATGAAATGAAAAAGACAGGAAATAAAACACCACTAAAAGAGAGAGGGAGAGAGTAAGAGAAAGAGAGAGAGAGAGGACTCTTAGCTGTAGAGAACAAACTGAAGGTTACTAGAGGGGAGGTGGATGGGGGAATGGGTAATAGATGGAGATTAAGGAGTGCATTTGTTGTGAGGAGCGCTGGGTGATGTATGGAGTTGTTTAATCACTATATTGTACACCTGAAACTAATATAACACTGTTTAACTCTACTGGAATTAAAAAAAATTTTAAACCACTAAATTTTTACTATAATGTTTTGTAGATGATGTTTTCCATATGAAAAATCCGTGTGTGTGTGTGTGTGTGTGTGTGTATACATATATATATATTTCTTTTTTACAAATAAGTAGGAAAGATTATTTTAATACATCAGCTATTAAGACAGAATCCTTCTCAGTCTGAAGTTTTTAAACCAGGGTAGAGAGATGGACTCCCTTCACTGTGCCTTTTCTCTTCTCTCAGAAGTGCTTGGAATCAATTGTACAGGGGGCATATTCCCTTTGAAGAAAACCTTGAAAAAAGAGAGAATGTAATACCTCACCTCCATGTAATGCAAAGTGATACTTCTTAAAGTAGAGGTTTTATTTTACAGCGGACCTACAGCATATATTCCCACAGATATAACGCTGACTTACGCCGAGAGGTTCTGAACTATCTACTAATTAGGTACAAAAGCTTTTGAAGAGAAAAAGATTTGAAAAGAAAAAAGTTGCCTACGTCTTTCAAGCTACCATTTACATGGACAGTGATGAGTTATGCAGGCCAAAGCGTCTTAGTTTGCTGTTCTCAGAGAAATAATGGAGGCGAGTTTTGCTGAAATAATTTTTTTTTTCCATTTAGACTTTCTTTCTTATGGCTTCAATAGAAAGAAATCCTTAAGAAGGTTTTAAACAAGGAAGCATGTTTAAATTTAGACAGTTGATGTGTGACATTTTTTCTTTTATTTATTTTTGTAGAGAACAATTGTACAGACTGATATTGCTGACAAGGTCTATTAATTGATTCATACTTCATATATTTTGTCTGGATTCTAGCTGGTAAGCTCCAAGGTAAAAATTTGTTCAAGTAAAACAGGAATTTCTCTAAGCCAATATTTGTGTGAATCCTACCAGTATTCTGAATTATAACCATAGAAATAAAATATTTTGAATGATATCATGGGGCCAGTATTTTTTAAGTTTTTGAAATGTTAATGCTTTTAATGAACATTACCTTTTTGAATTAACTTAACACTCTGTGATATTTAACATTATTTACAATCACTATTTTATCTTTAAAACTTGCTGACATTATGTAAAGTGGAAGTTAACAGGGAGCCTTGATTGGACCTTCCCATTGAGTCAGTCTGTGTGTGACTTCTCTTAGGCCACTTAACTTCTTTGTGTCTCACTTTTCTTCATGTGCCCAGTGATGTTAATAAAACCCCTTTCCTAAGCCACAAGACTGGTAAGGACATATGAAATACTATTTGTAAAAGAATTCTGAAAAAATGAAGCCTTCATATATAAGTGATATAATTGTCAAGTATTCAATTTAGCTCTTTGTATTACCCAGAATATAATATTTGATACGATTGATGCTATCAATTTTAGCTATTTATTTAAAACTCAGAATATATTTAGGTCTTGTGGAGGTCCCAAGAAGCAAGGTGGTGTAGTGCAAAAAGCATAGACTTGATGCCAGGGAGAATCTAGTTGAAATCCTGGTGCTGCTACTTACTGGTGAAGGGATTTCAAACAAACTATCTCCTCCAATCCCCAGTTTCCCCACCTGTAAAGCGGTGATAGTAAGTGTTTATCTAACTGGCTTTTTACACAGATTTAATGGGGTTCGGTGTTGGTCATAAGTTTTGACTACGTCCAGATATAGAAACATTCAGGAAGTTGATTAATATATAAGCACAGCAGTTAGTTATTTAACTAATGTCTGGTAATGTTGTTTCATTATTAAAAAAAAAAAAAAACCCTACATGACTATTATAGTAATCTGGAGGAATTTATGCTTCTTGAAGTACCTGAAATAACTAGGAAAGCAGCAATTACATAGGTTTCATCCCCTAAGAAAAAAATTTAAGGTTGTTAATTCCCTAAGAAAGATTTTAAGGTTGACATATCCAGATATTAACCAAATTGAAAAGTTTTAAATAATAAGATATTTACCCAAAGAGTGTATGATCACAATAAAGAAATAGCTGCAATAATTTCCTGGAGGCTGAACTAAATAATTTCTTTTATTCCATACTAATTTCTATGCAGAATACATTTTTAGCCCCTAAACTTTTTAAGATAAGGGTTTTTATGTATTTACCTTTTATACAAATGAACAAAATTATATGCAGTATTAAATTATTATTAGCTGTCATTATTTTATGGTGAGTAGCTGTTTTTACTCATCACTTGGTAACTTTAGTAAGTTTCTTTTTAGTTTTTTTAATAATATAACTTTATTTTTTATTTTTAAAAATTTACATCCAAATTAGTTAGTATATAGTGAAGCAATGATTTCAGTAGATTCCTTAACGCCCCTTACGCATTTAGCCTATACCCCCTCCCACAACCCCTCCAGTAACCCTCAGTTTGTTCTCCATATTTATGAGTCTCTTTTGTTTTGTCCCACTCCCTGTTTTTATATTATTTTTGTTTCCCTTCTCTTATGTTCATCTGTTTTGTATCTTAAAGTCCTCATATGAGTGAAGTCATATGATTTTTGTCTTTCTCTGACTAATTTCACTTAGCATAATACCCTCCAGTTCCATCCGCGTAGTTGCAAATGGAAAGATTTCATTCTTTTTGACTGATGAGTAATACTCCATTGTATATATATACCACATCTTCTTTATCCATTCATCAGTCGATGGACACTTGGGCTCTTTCCATACTTTGGCTATTGTTGATAGTGCTGCTATAAACATGGGGGTACATGTGTTCCTTCGAAACAGTACACCTGTATCCCTTGGATAAATGCCTAGTAGTGCAATTGTTGGGTCGTAGGGTAGTTCTATTTTTATACTGTTTTCAGAGTGGCTGTACCAGCTTGCATTGCCACCAACAATGCAAAAGAGATCCTCTTTCTCTGCATCCTCGCCAACATCTGTTGTTGCCTGAGTTGTTAATGTTAGCCATTCTGACAGGTGTAAGGTGGTATCTCATTGTGGTTTTGATTTGTATTTCCCTGATGATGAGTGATGTTGAGCATTTTTTCATGTGTTGGTTGGCCATCTGGATGTCTTCTTTGCAGAAGTGTCTATTCATGTCTTTTGCCCATTTCTTCACTGGATTATTTGTTTTGTGGGTGTTGAGTTTGATAAGTTCTTTGTAGATTTTGGATACTAACCCATTATCTGATATGTCATTTGCAAATATCTTCTCCCATTCCGTCTGTTGCCTTTTAGTTTTGTTGATTGTTTCCTTGGCTGTGCAGAAGGTTTCTATTTTGATGAGGTCCCGGTAGTTCATTTTTGCTTTGTTTCCCTTGCCTCTGGAGATGTGTTGAGTAAGAAATTGCTGCGGGCAAGATCAAAGAGGTTTTTGCCTGCTTTCTCCTCGAGGGTTTTTATGGCTTCCTGTCTTACATTGAGGTCTTTCATCCACTTTGAGTTTATTTTTGTGTATGGTGTAAGAAAGTGGTCCAGGTTCATTCTTCTGCATGTCACTGTCCAGTTTTCCCAGCACCACTTGCTGAAGAGACTGTCTTTATTCCATTGGATATTCTTTCCTGCTTGGTCAAAGATTAGTTGCCCATACATTTGTGGGTCCATTTCTGGGTTCTCTATTCTATTCCATTGACCTGAGTGTCTGTTCTTGTGCCAGTACCATACTGTCTTGATGATTACAGCTTTGTAGTATAGCTTGAAGTCTGGGATTGTGATGCCTCCTGCTTTGGTTTTCTTTTTCAAGATTGCTTTGGCTATTTGGGTTTTTTTCTGGTTTCATACAAATTTTAGGATTATTCTAGCTCTGTGAAGAATGCTGGTGTTACTTTGATAGGGATTGCGTTGAATATGTAGATTGCTTTGGGTAGTATCGACATTTTTTTTTAAATTTTTTTTTCAACGTTTATTTATTTTTGGGACAGAGAGAGACAGAGCATGAACGGGGGGGGGGGGCAGAGAGAGAGGGAGACACAGAATTGGAAACAGGCTCCAGGCTCTGAGCCATCAGCCCAGAGCCTGACGCGGGGCTCGAACTCACGGACTGCGAGATCGTGACCTGTCTGAAGTCGGACGCTTAACCGACTGTGCCACCCAGGCGCCCCAGTATCGACATTTTAACAATACTCGTTCTTCCTATCCAGAAGCATGGAATCTTTTTCCATTTCTTTGTGTCTTCTTCAATTTCTTTCATAAGCTTTCTATAGTTTTCAGTGTATAGATTTTTCACCTCTTTGGTTAGATTTATTCCTAGGTATTTTATGGTTTTTGGTGCAACTGTAAATGGGATCGATTCCTTGATTTCTCTTTCTGTCGCTTCATTGTTGGTGTATAGGAATGCAACTGATTTCTGTGCATTGATTTTATATCCTGCAACTTTGATGAATTCATGAATCAATTCTAGCAGTTTTTTGGTGGAATCTTTTGGGATTTCCATATAGAGTGTCATGTCATCTGTGAAGAGTGAAAGTTTGAACTCCTCCTGGCTGATTTCGATGCCTTTTATTTCTTTGGGTTGTCTGATTGCAGAGGCTAAGACTTCCAATACTATGTTGAATAACAGTGGTGAGAGTGGACATCCCTGTCTTGTTCCTGACCTTAGGGGAAAGCTGTCAGTTTTTCCCCATTGAGGATGATATTAGCATTGGGTTGTTCATATATGGCTTTTATGATCTCAAGGTATGATCCGTCTATTCCTACTTTCTTGAGGGTTTTTATCAAGAAAGGAATATATATTTTGTCAAATGCTTTCTCTGCATCTATTGAGAGGATCATATGGTTCTTGTCCTTTCTTTTATTGATGTGATGAATCACGTTAATTGTTTTGCGGATATTGAGCCAGCCCTGCATCCCAGGTATAAATCCCACTTGGTCGTGGTGAATAATTTTTTTAATGTGTTGTTGGATCCGGTTGGCTAATGTCTTGTTGAGGATTTTTGCATCCATGTTCCTCAGGGAAATTGGTCTATAGTTCTCTTTTTTAGTGGGGTCTCTGTCTGGTTTTGGAATCAAGGTAATGCTGGCTTCATAGAAAGAGTTTGGAAGTTTTCCTTCCATTTCTATTTTTTGGAACAGTTTCAAGAGAATAGGTGTTAACTCTTCCTTAAATGTTTGGTAGAATTCCCCTGGAGAGCCATCTAGCCCTGGACTCTTGTTTTGTGGCAGATTTTTGATTACTAATTTGATTTCCTTACTGGTTATGGGTCTGTTCAAATTTTCTATTTCTTCCTGTTTCAGTTTTGGTAGTGTATATGTTTCTAGGAATTTGTCCATTTCTTCCAGGTTGCATATTTTATTGGCATATAATTGCTCATAATATTCTCTTATTATTGTTTTTATTTGTGTTGTGTTGGTTGTGATCTCTCCTCTTTTATTCTTGATTTTACTTATTTGGGTCCTTTCCTTTTTCTTCTTGATCAAACTGGCTACTGGTTTACTAATTTTGTTAATTCTTTCAAAGAACCACCTTCTGGTTTCATTGATCTGTTCTACTGGTTTTTTTTGGTTTCGATAGCATTAATTTCTGCTCTAATCTTTATTATTTCCTGTCTTCTGCTGGTTTTGGGTTTTATTTGCTGTTCTTTTTCCAGCTCCTTAAGGCATAAGGTTAGGTTGTGTATCTGAGATCTTTCTTCCTTCTTTAGGGAGGCCTGGATTGCTATATACTTTCCTCTTATGACTGCCTTTGCTGCATCCCAGAGGTTTTGGGTTTGGTGTTATCATTTTCATTGACTTCCATATACTTTTTAATTTCTTCTTTAACTGCTTGGTTAGTCCATTCATTCTTTAGTAGGATGTTCTTCAGAATCCAAGTATTTGTTACCTTTCCAAATTTTTTCTTGTGGTTGATTTCGAGTTTCATAGCATTGTGGTCTGAAAATATGCATGGTATGATCCCGATCTTATTGTACTTACTTTGGGCTGATTTATGTCCCAGTATATGGTCTATTCTAGAGAATGTTCCATGTGCACTGGAGAATATGCATATTCTGCTGCTTTAGGATTAAATGTTCTGCAATATATCTGTTAAGTCCATCTGGTACAATGTGTCATTGAAAGCCATTGTTTCCTTGTTGATTTTTTGATTAGATGATCCGTGCATTGCTGTGAGTGGGTTGCTGAAATCTCCTACTATTATGGAATTACTATAGATGAGTTTCTTTTTGTTTGTGATTAATTGATTTATATATTTGGGTGCTGCCACATTTGGCACATAAATGTTTATAATTGTTAGGTCTTCTTGGTCTATAGACCCCTTGATTATGATATAATGCCCTTCTGCATCTCTTGATACAGTCTTTATTTTAAAGTCTAGATTGTCTGATACAAGTATGGCTACTCCGGCTTTCTTTTGTTGACCATTAGCATGATAGCTGGTTCTCCACCCCCTTATTTTCAATCTGAAGGTGACTTTAGGTCTAAAGTGCGTCTCTTGTAAACAGCATATAGATGGGTCTTGTTTTCTTACCCATTCTGTTACCCTATGTCTTTTGATTGGAGCATTGAGTCCATTGATGTTTAGAGTGAGTACTGAAACATATGAATTTATTGCCATTATGTTGTTCGTACAGTTGGAGATTCTGGTAGTGTTCTCTGGTCCTTTCTAATCTTTTGTTGATTTTGGTATTTATATATATATATATTTTTTCATCTTTTTCTCCTCTCAGCGAGTCCCCCTTAAAATTTCTTGCATGGCTGGTTTAGTGGTCACAAATTCCTTTAATTTTTGTTTGTCTGGGAAACCTTTAATCTCTCCTTCTATTTTGAATGACAGCCTTCTTGGATAAAGAATTCTTGGCTGCATATTTTTCTGATTCAGCACACTGAATATATCCAGCCACTCCTTTCTGGCCTGCCAAGTTTCTGTGGATATTCTGCTGCACACCTGATCTGTCTTCCCTTGTAGATTAGGGGCTTTTTTTCCCTTGCTGCTTTCATGATTCTCTCCTTGCCTGAGTACTTTGTGAATTTGACTATGATATGCCTTGTTGATGGCCAGTTTTTGTTGAATCTAATGGGAGTCCTCTGTGCTTCCTGGATTTTGATGTCTGTGTCTTTCCCCAGGTTAGAAAAGTTTTCTGCTATGATTTGCTCACATAACCCTTCTACCCCTATTTCTCTCTCTTCTTCCTCTGGGAAGAAGTCCCAGAGGACTGGGACTCCCATGAGTCACTGATTTCTTTAATTCTCACATCATGCTCTTTTGCCTTAATCTCCCTCTTTTTTTCTGCTTCATTATTCTCTACAAGTTTGTCCTCTATATTGCTTATTCTCTGTTCTGCCTTGTCCATCCTTGCCACCGTTGCATCCATCCGTGATTGCAGCTCAGTTATAGCATTTTTAATTTCATTCTGGCTATTTTTTACTTCTTTTATCTCTGCAGAAAGGGATTCTAATCTATTTTCGACTCTAGCTAGTATTCTTATTATCGTGTTTCCAAATTCTGGTTCAGACATCTTGCTTGTGTCTGCATTGGTTAAATCCCTGGCTGTCATTTCTTCATGCTCTTTCTTTCGGGGTGCATTCCTTCGTTTTGTCATTTTGAAGGGAGAAAAGGAATTAATGAGGTAGAAAAATTGAAATTAAAAGAATTAAAATTAAAAAAATATTAAAATTAAAAATTAAAAACACAACCACACAAAAATTGAATAGATGATGCTAGATCCTAGGTGTGTTTTGTTTGGGTGTAGAAAGTGGTTTGACAGATTAGAGAAACAAACAAACAAAGAAACAAAAAAAAAGGGAGGTGAAGAGAAAAAAAAGAAATCGTTTGAGAATTTGAAAAAATGAAAGTAGACTTTCACTAACGTAGACTAAAATACACAAAAGTAGAGAATATAGTAGAAAAAAATTATAGAAAAATATTTTTAATAAAAATTGAAAAGTAATATGAATTTTTTCATTTTATGTATTTAAGAAAAAAGAAAAGAAACGAAAAAGAGAAAAAAGATTAAAAAATTTGAAAATTTGAAAAATTGGATACACTGTAGTAGACTGAAATAAAATGATGGGTGTAAGATAGAATTTGGAAAAGTTTACATAAAAGCAAAAAATAGAGTAATATAAATGAAATAAAAATATTTTTAAAATAAATTGAAAGTAAAAACGAAATTTTTCTCTTTCTGCATTCAAGAAAAAGAAATGAAAAAAAGAAAAAGAAAAAAAGGAAATTGTTTGAAAATTTGAAAAAGTAAGTACACTGAAGTAGACTAAAATAAAATGATGGAAATAAAGTAGAATTTTAAAAAACTTACAAAAGTAAAAAATATAGTAATAAAAATTAAAGACAGATATTTTTAATAAAAATTGAAAATAAAAATGAGTTTTTTCTCTTTCTGTATTCAAGAAAAAGAAAGGAATTGTAAAAGAGAAAAAGGAAAAAGAGAGAGAGAAAAAATTGAATAGATGAACCTGCTAACAGATTGAAGTAGGACTGAAATTGCTTCGTTTTCCCCTAGAGGTCAGTCCATGTAGCTGTTTATAGTCCATCGATTAAGCCTGCAGTGAGGTTTGCGTTCTTGAAGAGCGAAGTTGACCCAGTTGGGCGGGGCTCGGTGTAACAGCTCTGCTCTCCACTAGATGGCGCTGTTAGCCTACTGGGGTGGATTGTTGAGGTGCTCGTGGGTGCGCATGCGCATGCGCGGGAGCGGTGAAAAATGGCACCCCACCACCCAGTCTGTTCTCCCGAATCAGCAATTGCGCACCGGTCCTCCGTCTTCAGCTCTCGTCCACTCCCCACTTTACCACCCTCCGTGACCAGGCCCCAGCAGTACCTGTCTCCCAAGTTTTGTCTCAGATGCGGCTGTTTTCCCCGGCCCCTTACTTCCGAAGGACTGCGGCTTTGACCCGCTCCGCCCCTCTGCGGGAGGGTCTCACTGAGCAATGGCCGAATGAGGAGTGGCCGAATGTCGGCTGCACCCAGGAATGCCTGCTGGACCCTGCTGTTGCCGGTGCCCCGAGACTGTGGCCAGGTGCCAGCCCGCCCCCTCCAAAAATCACGAGACAGTGTAGCCTCAGCGTTTCAGGGACCATGGAAAATCGCAACACACATCTGGCACCAGGCTTCACCCTCAACAACCTTGCCCCAGCACCAGCGATTGTGGCTGCCTTCCGGGGTCTGCTGGGACCAGGTGGCTTCAACAGTCTCTACCAAATGTCCTTCCAGCAGTGGAACCGCTTTTCCCCGTGTGGCCTGAGAACCTCCCGAACCCCACTCCGTTCCTGGGGATTCAGCTTTCCCACCAGAGCATCGCCAGGTATGTAGCTGCGGAGTTGCAGCCTCTGCGCTCCCCTTGTTTACAGTCTTAATGGAGTTTAAACCCTCTCCTTTCTCCTTTCTCCCTTTTTAGTTTAGTCCCTGCGGCTGTTTCCAATTTTCCACTTTCTCTTCAGCTGCTGTTGGGGAGAGGTACTTTTCCTGTATGCTCCCCCCCCCCCCCCCCCAGTCTCCATCCTCTGTCTGCCTGCAAAAGGGTTTCCCTACTTTTCAGGGCTTCTTGCTCCCCAAGTTCAGCGCTTCGTGTCATGTACCTGCTGAATTCTGTGGTTCACGTTGTGCAGATTGTTGTGTTAATCTTCCAATCGGTTTTCTAGGTGTGTAGGATGGTTTAGTGTTGGTCTGGCTATATTTCATGGACGCGAGACACACAAAAAGCTTCCATGCTGTTCCACCATCTTGGCTCCTCTAACAAGTTTTTAATTCAAATTTCAGCAAAAATTTTTGAGTTTGATATATTTTCTCATTGTTAGGTTTCTGAAGAAATGGGGCAAGAATCTCTTTATGATAATAATAATGATCTGGTGTGATATGTACCGTTGTCATAATGGTGGCTTAATGGTGGTAGAATCCTTAATTATCTTTATTATTTTTGATTATTTTAGGCCTTTAAAAATTTTTATTTCTATATTCCCATTTAGAAACTAAGAGCCACAAATAATGTCCTGTATTAGTGAGAATAATTCCATTCTTAGAAATGGGACAAAAGTCATGCTTCTTCATGACATTAGAATATGACATTTGGGGGTTCTTAGTTGCCCTTGACTGTTTGGAAAATATTTATTTTTGAAGCAACTCAATGAAGGGCTATGGTACATTTTATGAAATATATACTAAGCATTCAATGCAGCTTTAAAAATTATTTTTTAGAAAAAGTGATTCAGCTGTGAAAGCTAGTTCTAATGCATAAATATTCCCATAGTAATTTTGGTTATTATAGACCAGGTTTTTAAAAAGAATGTGAAAAACTAATTTTGGGGAAAATCATTTTATACATTTATTCCTTATTCCCACACTAGATAATAAAGTGATATAAGAAGTAATGGAAATATCAAATGTAAACTTAGTTAGGGGGGTTCATTGGAAACTGAGAAAAATGTTAGCATTTATTTAGGAATTATAACAACAATGGACTTAAAATTAAAAATGAAAGGACTTCCCTTGAATTGGTAATAAAGAATATGATGCCATGTCTAGTGTCAGTGTCAATGATTCAAGTTAACAGTGGAGTAATGGCATTTTTGGTACATGGCTCTTTCCAAGAAAATGCAGTAAGATACTATTTTACTAATGTTTTCCTATGACATGGTATCATTCCATATGCATGGTTTTTGAAGGGAGTAATTATTTCTTACTGGAGATTAGCAGGCCCAAAAAGAAGATCCTTCTGCTCCAAAAGAATTCTGCAACTAGACAGTATGCCATATCGTTAATGAAAAAGGACTCATCATCTTGCTCATCTGATTCAGGATAGAGATGTGACTATCCTAAATTCACAGGGGAAGCTGAGTTAAAGCAAGTGTGTTTGTGGGAGTTGGTGTTGGGGGATTATTCTCTTTACTCTTGGGCAAACAGAGAGAGGGTTTACCTCCAATTATGACCCTGGAAGGCATATTCCTACAAAAAAGAAATAAAAAAGTACCTGGAAAGCTAAAAGAGAATTAGACTCCTTGCCTTTTTCTTTTTTCCATGTTTTTTTGATCAGTGTTAATATTTTGGGCATATTCTATAAGGCAAAAAAGGGATTCTCACGTACTAGACACTTAAAAATATCTCTTGAGGGGATGCCTGGGTGGTTCAGTCAGTTCAGCGTCCAACTCTTGATTTTGGCTCAGGTCATGGTCTTACAGTTCATGCAATCGAACTCTGTGTTGGGCTCCATGGTGACAGTAAGTACACTGCTTGGGATTCTCTCTCCCTCACTCTCTGTGTCCTTCCCCTGCCCCCAAAATACATAAATAAACTTAAAAAAATCTCTTGAATAGATGTTGAATGAGAGTAGATAATATGGAACAGTTAGGACTCAGGATTATTTTTACTCTGGTAGAACGCTAATGTTAAAAACCTCCCTCATCCTTTCAAAGTGAATTGTTGATGCACTCTTAAATTTGGCTACAGAATATTAATACCTGCTGTTACAGTTAACTTCAAATAACAAAGAGTTACCTATGTTAAATTTAGAGATATCTAAGTTCAAGTTGAGAACCATTAAGATTAGAGTCAAGTCAATCCAGAAATAAAACCACAACTATATGATCAATTAATTAATATTTGACAAAACAGGAAAGAATATTCAATGGGAAAAAGACAGTCTATTCAACAAATGGTGTTGTGAAAGCTGGACAGCAATATGCAAAAGAATGAAACTGGACCACTTTTTTATACACAAAAATAAATTTAAAATGGTTAAAGACCTAGATGTGAGACAGGAAACCATAAAACCCCTAGAAGAGAACACAGACAGTAACTTCTTTGACATTGGTTATAGAAACTTCTTTCTAGATATGTCTCCTGACACAAGGGAAGTAAAAGCAAAAATAAACTATTGGGACTAAAAATAAAAAGCTTTTGCACAGTGAAGGACATGATCAGCAAAACTAAAAGGCAACCTATGGAATAAGAGAAGATACTTGCAAATGACATATCTAATAAAAGTTAAAATGGGCAGATGAAATGAACAGACAGTTCTTTGAAGAAGACATCCAGATGGCCAACAGACATGTGAAAAGATGCTCATCATCACTTAGCATCAGGAAAATGCAAATCAAAGCTACAATAAGATATCATCTCACACCTGTCAGAATTACTAAAATCAACAACAGGAAACAACAGGTGTTGGCAAGGATGTGGAGAAAAAAGAACACTCGTGCACTGTTGGTGGGAATGCAAACTGGTGAAGCCACTGTGGAAAACAGTATGAAGGTTCCACAAAAAGTTAAAAATTGAAGTGCTCTATGATCCATCAACTGAACTACTGGGTATTTACCCAAATGCAAGAACACTGATTCAAAGGGAAACATGCACCTTTATAGCAGCATCATTTACAATAGCCAAGATAAGGAAGCAGCCTAAGTGCCCACTGATTGATGAATGGATAAAGAAAATGTGATATATATGTATATATGTATGGATATATACACAGTAGAAGAGTGGTCAGCCATATAAAACAATGAAATCTTGCCATTGGCAATGACATGGATGGAGCTAGAGAATATAATGCTAAGTGAGTAAGTCAGTCAGAGAAAGATAGCTACTGTATGATTTCACTCATACATAGAATTTAAGAAACAAAACAAACAAGCAAAGGGAAAAAATAAGAGAGAGAGAGAGAGACAAATCAAGGAACAGTCTCTTAACTACAGAGAACAAATTGATAATTATCAGAGGGAAGGTGGGTGAAGGGGTGGGTTAAATAGGAGATGGGGATTAGAGGGAGCACTTGTGATGAGCACCAGGTAATGTACAGAAGTGATGAATTACCATATTGTACACCTAAAACTAATACAACAGTGTATGTTAACTAGCTGGAATTGAGTCAAATCACCTTTTTTAAAATAAATGAATCTTGTTTTAATGAATATGCCTATTTTATGAAAGTAATTGATGCAGAAAAAGTGAATGATGCTTATGAGTTTTTCTAATAAGTTTAATTGAGTTTTAAAGTCTTAATTCACTAATGAAAGAAGAGAAGGTAGAATACTGGCATGTTTTTTCTCTCTTGTTATTAACAGAGCAATTTTCAATAAAATTATTAAAGCAAACTTTATTAAAAAATATATTCTTATACCAATATCTTAGTCTTCATATATTGAACTTAAAATTGAAGTTTTTTAAATAATAATTCCAGACATTTACATTTCAAAATTACAAGAGGTGAACAGACGAGGTAAATGACTAGATGACTTGGGAATATAAATCTTTAAACCTAAGTCAGGCATGAAAAGTATTTTGATATATAACCTGGTTCATTTTTTCAGCTCAACTTTCAGAAATTAAAAAAAATCACATCAAAGATCAAAAGCATTTTTAGTATACAAATAAAAATAGAAAAAGACAAGCTAACAACTGGTTGTGTAAAAATCTACTTACACACACACACACACATACACATACACACGCACATACACACACACACACACACCTTTGACTATCTAGTTAAGGGATTAATAGTTCATTTTTTACCTGATCATTAACATTAGCTTCACGGACTATTTGAACCTTCCACTAAAGCTACTAGTTGTGACACAGTTATTAAACTAAACCCACTGTTCTTTTTAGAACCACTACTAAATATGTTGTGAGTGATAGGAAGTACTTTTCCAGGTATAAACTGGTCCCCCAAATGAAAATGGTAGAACTAAGAGGGGGAAAGATTAATATCTAACTTAAGACAACTAAGCTAGTACATATTTTTAGTTTAATAAGTACAATTACCTTAACTGTACAATATATTATGTATTCTGCATACATATATTCTTGTACCCTCTTGACCAACTTGTCTTGTATATAAGTGATACCCCCATTGCGGCAGTTTTAAGAGTTAAAATGGCCAGAGAAATGAACAGTGCTGATAGTACTAAGTTACACATTTAAAAGTGACACCTTTGTCCTTTGATATCATTTCCCAACAAGGTTATCATTGAAACTTCTTCCATTTGAAAGAATTGTATTTCTGTCAGCTGAAGTAGCTGACAACACAGTGTGAATTAACGTGCTTCTTTCTTTCTTTCTTTCTTTCTTTCTTTCTTTCTTTCTTTCTTTCTTTCTTTCTTTCTCTTTCCTTCTCTCTCTCTCTCTCTCTCTCTCTCTCTCTCTCTCTCTCTCCTCTTTCGTTCTTTCTTCCTGGAGTTCTCTTAAAAGATTTCAGTTATCTGTCATCAGGCATAAGTTTAGATTCTCCCGAGCCAAAGCAGCTTGGAATGTGTTGGTGAAGAGGGCACTCCAGACAGGACAACATGCTTGTCTACAGGGTGAGCTGAGGAAGAATGCTAAGAGGCTGTAGCAGTATTGCTTTGGCTGGTGCAAGCCTTGGAGGGGAGAGTGGAGCCACTGGGCACGAATCCTGGTGCTGAAAGGGTGCACTTCAATCTTTCAGTTTGTACACAAGCTTCAGAGCAACAGCATTATCTGGCAATTGGCCTTCTTATGCCTAATTTCCAACCCACAAGTAGGAGTGAGGTTGTTGAGGATATCCTCACCCTTAGAGTTATTCACTTTGCATAATGACTCTACTTAGCACGTTAGGAGGGAGTGCTGATGTCTAAGTGCCCATCTGCTCCATAGTCATTACTGTGCACCCTTCAATTAAGCAGTCCAGATATGACTTCATTCAAGATAAACAAAGTGATTTTGGTGGTGGTTACGTGGGGATGTACATTTGTCAAAACTCCGCTAACCCTTAAAATAGGGGAATTCTATTGTATGTAAATTATACCTCAATAGAGTTGATTAAAAAAAAGTTTAGGAATCTTGAAATGTGAAGAACTGTTAGATAGAATAAAAAAGCTGCTGTCAACAGGGACATGCTAATTTCTGTTTTGTTACAGAAATAAACTTTTCTGAGTACAGAATGCATTAAGCACGTGTGAGAAATGGCAAAACCAGCCCGTGATTGATGTCTTTTACAATGATTTCATAAAACAGCATGGCTTCCCTTTTCCCCATTGTATTCCCATGGATTTGTCCAATGCACACCACATAGCAGATACTCAATAAACACTAGTGGAATCATTGATGTGTGAATTGATGTCTGAACAATTGATGCTCTGCACCATGTAAGTCTCCCATGTTTTGAACAATTCAGAGAAGCATACTGAAGGACAGATTATGTCTTGATTTATGAAAAACCCTTTGCCAATTTGGTTGCTTTTACAAAACATTTATTTTAAGTCATTTAAATTATGAAATCAGAAGAGGGAGAAAGAAGGTAGTTGAAAGGATAGGTGAATCTCCCTTTTGAAGTAAGATGGTGGATGGTGCTCACAATGTTTGGAAAAAAACTATTTGGGGGAGGGTGTATTGGAGGCTTTTCTACCAACGTTGCAGCCTGAAGCAATAGTTAGGGTTGATACTCAGGTGCGTATCTGACAATTCAGAACACAGGCCTAGAGACTATGCGTACAGAGGAGGCAATGCCTTTTGCCTTCTGCATTGTGTTTAGCTCTTACCTAAACACAGTGAAGGGGAATGGACGGCAGCCATCAGTTTGCCATGGTGTATTTGAAACTCTGCACCAATGGGGCTAAATAGCTAAAATAATTAACTGAAAGAGTTTCTCAAAATATTTTTAAATTAAGATTTTTGCCTAGAATGTTTCCAACCTGATGTCAGTTACAATTATATTTACCTTGTTTTCTTGTAATGAACTCTTACATGAGTAATTGAAATCACTTTACTTAATTTTTATATGAAAGCCATGTAGACAGAAAGGAGGAGAACGAAAATAGATAAGCATTGCAGTTATCACTAACCCTGTGTGGCTTAAAGTTTGGACCTAATGTTCTATCTTCCTATTTATGTTACCTTTTGCTATAGACTCATTTCATTTTCAGTTTTCTCCCTTACACTGTAAGCTGCTTCATGGCTGGGACAAGTTTAATGGTCTCTGCACCACCCACAATGTCCAGCACATAATATGATGCTCATTAAATATTTCTTGAATGACTGAATGATTATATTAACAAATAAGTATCTGCATGTGCACAAATGCTTCCATTTTCTTTTTCTTTTTGTTACTAGAACCCTCCAAGTTTACACTGAGCACATGACTTCTCAGGTAGTTTCCATTTTTCAAATTTTCTTGCAGCTAATTTTGACTCTAATAATAAATTCAGGCCATTCTGATGTTATCAGAAAAGATGTCTGCAAAGTTTGATATTTCCAACTGAACACAAACTACTGCCCTGGTTTCCACTCTTTTCTTATTATTAATTTTAAATTTTTTTTAATTTTTGAGAGAGAGAGAGAGACAGAGCACGAGTGGGGAGGGGGGCAGGGAGCAGAGAGAGGAGGAGACACAGAATCTAAAGCAGGCTCCAGTCTCTGCACTGTCAGCACAGAGCCCAACGCAGGGCTCAAACTCACGAACCCTGAGGTCATGACCTGAGCTGAAGTTGGATGCTTAACCAACAGAGCCACCCAGGTGCCCCAGCACCCCTTTCTTATGAACAGGAACACGGACTGGATTGGGAGTAAGCTCCAAACATGCAGAGGAGGATAATGTTCTACAAAATGACAAAGCCTGAAGATGGAAGGAATCTGGATCTCCGAATGATAACTTGCAGCACAAAGATCTTTCATCCTGGACCAACCAAGCTGGGACAAGAAGGAGAAGTAAACATCTGTTTTCAGTCAAAGTATTTTATTTGGGAGTCATTGTTATAGCAGCTTAACTTACATACTAACCAATATATATCCTTTACTAGTATGTACAGGTGAATATGTAATATATACATGCGATCACGTATCTATGAATGGAGTTAAAAGGGAAAGGAAAAAACTATCTAAATGGCCTTCCTTAACAAAAAACCCTCCTTTGTTATTATTTACTTCACATATGAACACATAATGCTTACATAATAATTTGTCATTTTCCAGACTTAAAATAGACTACTATACAACAAAGAGTTGAAAGTCAATGCCTTGAGTTTGAATTTGTGGCTTAATCTTTCTGGGCCTCATTTTCAAAATATATGCTTTGAGCGCTAAAATTTTATTTATCTTTGATTTTCTATGAATTTTTCTTAATGTAACAGTAATATACACCTAAGGAATTCCAATGAGATAATTTCCCAGTGATCTTACACATAACTCAAGTATTTCCAAATGTAACCACAGGACTCATTAGAAAGAACTACTTGATTGTTTAGAGTACTGTCTGTATGGCCAGTCATGAACATGTAACCTTATATTCCATTATTCAGAAGCATGAATAACAAAATGCCCAGCAGTTATCTTAACAAGTCTTTGGCCTTTGTGACTTTGTTTTTGGATTCTTGTCTGTCTTATCTGTAAGACCAATCCAAGAGACCTTATGCTAGTATAGATGTAAGAAAGATGGGAACTAAGCTTTTCACTGTTCTCTTCTAAATGCTGCTATTTAAAACATTTCACATCTGATTTGGGAATATTTAGTATACTAATAAGCATATTGAAGATTTACATTCTTTGCTTTTGGTTCTCTCAATATTTGCCAGCCCAAAACTATTACAAAAATTTATAAACATTATAATGATCTTATGCAAGGCAACTCTGTCAGTTTAGGGGATAATCCAAATAGATTTCAGATTTGCTTTCAATCGTTAAGATGCCTGCAGACTCATGAGAAGATAGAATACACATGAACACGCACACAAATAAAAATGGAAGGTCATATTACAGATATATTTTGTTAAGAAGCTCAGATATGAGAGAGATACAAGTGAAATGGAGAAGCTAATGGTTTAATAGTCAACATGGATTTAAAGTTGACCTTGGTATGAATAGGCCATAACTATGATCTCTGAAGTGTGGAGCTAGACAAGGTGGAGACGTGTACATCATATTCGCAAAGCCAGAAGTAGCCTGGTTTAACTGAAGCAATTGGCTTGAGTAGGGCATATATGGAGGATAGGCTTTGGCGATCATTTTGGGCCAAATCAATTCAGTTCTGAAGATGACCTTAACACATATGAATTTTACTTATTTTTTTCAAGGAAGGAAAGGTACATGAAAATCAGCTTTTAAGAAAGATTAATTTCAAAGTGTTATGTTAAAGGCATCAGAGAGGTCAAACTGAAGCCCAAGAATTAAATTGGGCAAAAACTGCAGTTATCCAGGCAGGAAGGAAAGCAGTTTTAAACTAGAGGAAATGGTAGAATGCATGACTTTTAGAACCCTATTCTTTTGATAAACAATTTGTATGTATGTATGTATGTATGTATGTATGTATGCATATGTATTAATGTTTCTTTCAGTGATCTTTCTTCTGTCTTCTCAATGTTAACCCTGAAGCTATCATGAGTTTTTCACATTGAGATTTCTTATTTTATTAGTCATGTCAGCAAAAGTAGTAGTAGTTGCTATCAATTGGTAATAACTTTTGTTGATCACTTACTATGTGCCACATTCCATTTTAGGCAACTTACGTGTACTACCAAATGTAAACTACATGTTAAACCATATGAAATTACCATTTTCACAGGTTAAAAATTATCAATGAGCAGCAATTCCATATGCTTCACTTAATCCTCACACAACCATATGAATTAATTACTGTTATTATTTTTTTTTAACGTTTATTTATTTTTGAGACAGAGAGAGACAGAGCATGAACAGGGGAGGGGCAGAGAGAGAGGGAGACACAGAATCTGAAACAAACTCCAGGCTCTGAGCTGTCAGCACAGAGCCTGATGCGGGGCTTGAACTCACGGACCATGAGATCATGACCTGAGCCAAAGTCGGACCAAGCTTAGGCTTAACCGACCAAGCCATCAGGCGCCCCTAATTACTGTTATTATTTAAATTTCCATTGAAGGAAACTGAGGCATAGGGAAAGTTTAATTTGCATAAGGTTGTAAAACCAGTATGTGGCAGAGCTAGGATTCAAACACAAGCAAGTGTCACTCCAGAGTTTGTGGTATAAACCACTTGTTATCTGCTTACACTGTACACTTACCTCTTATATAATCTTTCCAATAATTTTAGGAAATATATACATTCTCATTTTATGGATAAGAAGAGCAAAACACAGAAGAGTAACTTGCCCATAGTTACCACATCAGAGGAAAAAACCAGGATTTGAACCTAGTTCTGTCTGATTCTAGAACGTTAATACTCCATCCACCTCGTTACATGGAGAGTGGAGGCAAGATTGGGGTCCTCCTGACGCCCTTTTGATATTTTTAAGAGATTGTGCTAAAATCCTTCATATTATTCCACTTTCCTGCTTAATTTATCAATTCGGTCGACAACTCAAAATCTTCTACATTAGTAATCTTCTTTCCCGACGTTGTAGCTTGCCATCATTCTGTCTCTCCCGTGTCTACAAGACATTGCTTCTGACTTTAAACTACCATCAACTCCTTAATTACATTTTATTCCACGTGTCTTTTAGTTCCTTTATTGTTTCACTTCATATCCAAATCATAACGGGTGCTACAGTCAGTTATTTCATCTCTACCTTCCTTATCATTTTCAATTTCCTAACCCATTGACACATTGGTTTCAGTTTGCCAGTTAATCCTCACCCTGGTTCCACCAAACTATCAATTTTCTCTAATTCAGTTCTCAGGCAATTTGGATATAGCTGGAGAAAATTACAGAACCATGTGGATTGACTTCACTATAAATGCATGATTTCCAACCTAAGATGGGCCCTTGATACTACACAGTAATCTTTTTTCTAAGTCATCTAAGTCATTTATCTTGTTTTTGTTCAAATTTCCCAATGCACATAGAAGTTGTTTTAAATTATTTCTTCTGTTCTCAGACTGCCGATTCCTTTATCATTCTTTTTAATCGCAATCTCTAATTCAGTGAAAAATGAAAACTTTGTATTCCTTCAGGCTTATGATCATGCTTGTTTACCTCTTTTCCCCACCTAATAATATTTCATTTTACTCAGAACAAAACAAAAACAAAAACAAAACTACTCCCATCTCCCCCTCCCTCCAAAGATAACTCTTCTCCCAAAGTTTCATCCTCTCCTAGGACTTTGAGCATTAGATTATCCTTTCTCTTTTGAATCATCAATCTCCCACTCATTTTTTTAATTAATTTTTTTAATGTTTATTTATTTTGAGAGAGAGAGACAGAACGTGAGCAAGGGAGGGGCAGAGAGAGAGAGAGAGGAAGACACAGAATCTTAAGCAGGCTCCAGGCTCTGAACTGTCAACACGAAGCCTGACGCAGGGATCGAACTCATGGACTGTGAGATCATGACTGGAGCTGAAGTCAGACACATAACTGACTGAGCCACCCATGCACCCCTCTCCCACTCATTTAAAAAAAAAATAATGTTTTATTTATTTTTGAGAGAGAGAGAGACAGAGTGTGAGCATGGGAGGGGCAGAGACAGAGGGAAACAGAGAATCCAAAGCAGGTTCCAGGCTCTGAGCTGTCAGCACAGAAGCCAACATGGGGCTTGAACTCAGGAACCATGAGATCATGACCGGAGCCAAAGTCAAAATCGGATGCTTAATCAAGTGACCCACCCAGGTACCCCTCCCACTCATTTTTAATAAATCTTGTTACTGCTTAAAAACATACTCAAGGCTTCTAGCCACCCCTTCCTGAAAAGATAAGCAAATTTGCCCTTGACTGGATTCTGTGATGTCTTCTATGGTTAAAGTTGCTAGCTCTTATCCAGAGCCATAAAGTGTTCTCCAATTTAATCCTGAACCACCTTTCTTAGCTCTTCTCACAAAATGCTTCCTAAACTTCTTCTAATCTTTCCCATCTCTCATCTGATCTTTTATTTGCCATTTGCATCCTGCTCCTGCTCCTTATTCTATGAGCTCAGCTTTGCCTGTACTTAATCTATGTGTGGTTTTTTTTTGTTGTTGTTTGTTTGTTTGTTTGTTTGTTTAAGGATAGAATCCCTACGGGAGAATTTTACCAGCCATATGAGTGGAATGCACATAATTCTTCACTATCTGCCACTCTAACTCCTTTCTTAATGAAACTCTTAAATCCATCCCAAGTGTGGTCTACCTGTGTTGCCGACTCTTAATCTGTCTTTGTTGTTTTATTTTCTTGCCATCTAGTTTTATTCTCACCATTCCACTGAAACTACTCTTCTTACCATAATCAATTATCTTCAAGTTGAATTTCCAAATCAAATTCTCTCATTTCATTTTTTTATCTTCCTGCTTTGTAGTCAAATCATCCTTCTCCAAAATTTCTGTTTTCTGAACTTCTTGATAATGCTGTCATTTATTAATCACTACTGTAAAAAACTTTAAGCATATTTTATATTACTGGCAATAGACTCCAGGGATGTAGAGATGAACCAGATATACTTCTTGTCATCAAGAAATCCTTGTTTTAATGAGGTGGGGAGATTAGAAAGTGAACATTTACAATTAATGTATTAAGTATCATAATAGAGCATGAAGAAAATGAAAGGGAATATGGTGGCACAAAAAGGATAAAAGGACAATTTCTTGGGTTGGGATGGCCTCTTATAGTTCTTCTTTTATCCACATCCATTAATTCATCTTCTTTTTCTGCTAGTCAAATATCAGCACTCTCCAAAGTTATGTTTTCACTTTTATGCTCCTCCTCTTTTCTTCTAAGTTTATTTATTTAATTTGAGAGACAGAGAGAGGGGAGAGAGGGAGGGGCAGAGAGAGAAGGAGAGAAAGAATCCCACACAGGTTCTGTGCTCTCAGAACAGAACCCAACGCAGGGCTCAATCTCATGAACCATGAGATCAAGACCTGAGCCGAAATTGAGAGTCAGCCACTTAACCAACTGAGCCACCCAGGTGCCCCAACTCCTCTTCTTTTCTCATACTTCTTTATCTTTCCTGTTGAAATGTCATCCATGTCCCTACATCACCTTACCTTAATGTCCAACTCAATATTAGTAGCTTACTTCTAACAAGTCCAAGATCAGCTGTTGCCTCCTGCAATCTTTTCAATATATTAAAAATATACTTATTTGATTTCCTACAAAGTCTGCTCTTCTTCCTGAGTTGCTTTTCTTGGTTAATAGTCTTGTCTATTCAGTCCCCAAGTTATCGAACTCACATTAATTTGGAATACCACACATTGTTTATATATTTGGATCCCCAACTAGGTAATGTGTTACTTAAATACAGACTTCTTTCATGGTTGATTGAGCTCTGACTGGAGTATTCAGGGATTATTGATGTTTATAAATGAATGCATGAAGATGGGGAAATAGATTAAGAATTATTAACAACATATTAGAAATCATAGGTGATGTTTAGGTTTGAGTCTTGGTAATGGGGAGAAAGGTCATGTCATCAATACTGAGTGAGGGAAAGGAGAGATATTTTTAGGTTTGATATGTTGGTGAGGCTTGCAGGTAGAGAGACTCAGGCTGTATTTGGAAATACTGTTTTGGACTTGCGGAGAAATTTGAGAGCAATTACTGAAGAAAGGGATGGAAATGGCACCTTAACAACTTGGATGCAGGGAAACAGAAAGGGGTGAATGGCTCAAAACTTTTAACAGTGATTAATAGCAATGTTTCGGTACAATTAAAGACATAGAGACTTTTGGAAGGATTTTATATATACAGTGTTTGGGATCAAAGTTGAATATTCAAGTGGAAAAGCCCCTGCATATTTGTTTAGACAACTCAGGAGAAACAAAGAGACAACTGTTGAACTGGAATAGTGTCTGGTCACCACAATCAGAGTTGATAGGAGAATGGTGTTTGGTTTGACTCACCTGGCAAATAATTGTGATGTCCCCTCCTGACTGCTGTATGCAATAGCCAAGAAAATGACTTTTGTAAGAAAGTAATCAACCACATTGAAATTGAAGCTCAACCTGAATGAGGTGGAGAAGAAACACCAAATGAATGTCCATTTGATTGAGGGACCTAGTAGAATAAAATTACAGTAGAATGGTAGGGGTGAGAGTTAGGTAGCAGGTGGCTAAGTAGAGACCAGTGGTAGAGGTAGTGAACATAAAGCATACTTCCAAGAATTTGGCAGAAAATGGTGGGGAGAATACAAGATACTAACTCGAGTAGTAACAAAGTCAAGAATATGTATGTATGTATGTATGCATGTATGTATGTATTTTTAAGTAGGCTTCACACCCAATATGGAGCCCAACACTGAAATTAAGAGTTAGATGTTTGGGATGCCTATGTGGCTCAGTTGGTTAAACATCTGACTTTGGATCAGGCCATGATCTTGCAGTTCACAAGTTCGAGCCCCGCGTAGGGCTCTGTGCTGACAGCTCGGAGCCTGGAGCCTGCCTCAGATTCTGTGTCTCCCTCTCGCCCCTCCCCAGCTTGCACTCTGACTCTCTCTCTCTCTCTCTCTCTCTCTCTCTCTCAAAAATAAATAAACATTAAAAAATTAAAAAAAAAAGAGTTTGATGCTTAACCAAATGAGCCACCTAGGTGCCTCTTAATTTTATTTTAATTTCCTTTGTTTTTCTTTTTTCTCTTTTCTTTCTTTACTTTTTTTAAAAAATGTTCATTTATTTTTGACACAGAGCACAATCAGGGGAAGGGAAGAGAGAGAGGGAGACGCAGAATCCGAAGCAGGCTCCAGGCTCTGAGCTGTCAGCACAGAGCCCGACGCAGGGGTCAAACCCACGAACCACGAGATCATGAGCTGAAGTCGGACGCCCAACTGACTGAGGCACCCAGGTGCCCCTTTCTTTACTTTTTTTTTAAGTCTAATTATTTCTGAGTGAAAGAGAGAGAGAGTGAAAGAGAGAGAGAGTGAGGCAGAGAGACGGAGACAGAGAATCCCAAGCAGACTCTGTACTGCCAGCACAGAGCCCAACTTAGGGTTCAAACTCATGAAGCCTGAAATCATGACCTGAGACGAAAGCAAGAATGGAATGCTTAACTGAACCACCCAGGTGCCCCATCTTTTTTTTTACTTTTACTTAGTGGGTAAGAAAGGGAGTTGTACTCTGTTCATAGGTAGATAGATAGAAAGTAGGTAGAGTGGAAGAGAAAGGTGAAAAGAGATAATCGAGCGTGAACCAAATTTAATGAGTAGCTATCTTGGAAGATACTGTTGGGTTTAACGGAGCCCAGTTGGTGTTGGGTAAGTCTATTCATACTGCCAACCTGCAAATAATTCTTTCTTGAGGGCATAATTCTACTTGGTGACCTGAGTTTAGGATTCTTAGGTGATTATTTTTCTTAAGTTGGAGGTGTTCAAGCATGTAGACATCTAATCCTACCCCTGAACTTTACATATCTCACTTCGTGGTTTTAAGGAAAATGGGCCAAGGCAGTGAATAGAAACATAGGTTTCACATTTCGAATGCTGGCTATGCACAGCAAACGTGATTGCAATCTTGATAATTTTAGCATTTCTTTGCTAACAATTTATTTGGGAAACACAAAGTTAGTATTTGCTCAGGTGCAAACCATAAGGATTTTATCAAGTGTGATAAAATTATTAACATCTGCAGAAATTGGAGAAATTACATTTATATTTTATTGTAAATTGCCTTTGTAAATACTAATTCACTGATGCTAATATTATCTATCAACTTTTCTATGTGAAGATCCTCATATAAAACAGAGAATTGACTGGCATTATGTCTTATTATATCAGGAGCTCTCCTGAATTTATGCTTTTTGTAGTTTAGGAGAAAGTTTTTAAAAATTACATTCATTAGTAAACAATATATATTAGTATGTCTTTTTCTGGCAATTTCACAAATTCATTCTAGGATTTACATTTATTTAAAATACCCTTTTAAAGTTATAATTTCATTGAATTCTTAACTGATTCCCACAATTACGACATATTTGAGTTTTGGCATCTTCAAGTCTATAAAATGCTTATGATTGATTTAAGCAGTTTCCCATGAAAAGTTAACATAATGATACCACATAATGAAACAATCTTTTGTCTAATACTTGACACTTTCACATCCTCAAGTTAGGTTGCAAATAAATCGCAAGTTTTTCAGAAATCTGCTCATTTTTGACCCAGAAAAATGCCTAGAACTTCATAAAAACATTCAATTCTTCAGTAAAAGTAGTTGTTTCTTGGTGCTGTCATCATTTATAAAGAGAGTAATAGAAGTTGACAAAATGTGCCATTTACATGTCAGGCTGGTTAGTAGAATCTTTTGATATGCAGCATTATTTGTCAGGTAACACATTTCTGGTTCTCTCTTCACTTTTAAGTGGCTCCATTTAGTATGGGTCATTCCTATCTGTATTGGAGAGCAGAGAGCATGGCTTTAGCACAGTTCAGCCCCATGAATTTTGCATTCCACTCTCATTTTCTTCTCTACACACACTGAACAAATCCTAATTTTAAAATACCTGTTAAACTTTTCTCTCCAGCAGCACAGCAAACATGAGGTAAGAGATTGCACAAGGGGTCAGTTCCCGTCTCCACCTTGAACATAAGGGTAGTTAACCTCCATTACTTGTATAATTCTTTTAGTTTTGCACCTACCCCTTATTTCAGTTTAAATATAATATCTATCTAATATGAAATATGTAATAGTGCATAGTATATAATGTAATATCGAAAATTTAAAAGTTGACTCACCAAAGACATTTTACCAATTTTACCTTTCAATTTTATATGTCCTACCCCAAGATAGTTTAGAACCTTTACGTTTGACAAAGAAGACTAACAAATCAGGAAAAAAAAATACAATTTTTTTCACTAGTTCCAATATTCTCATTTGCTATATGTTTATTGTCTTGAAGGTCTTTAAGTTTTTGCAGTTTGGGGGCACCTGGGTGGCTCAGTCGGTTGAGCATCTGCCTTCGGCTCAGGTCATGGTCTCATGACTCATGAGCCCGAGCCCCACGACGAGCTCTGTGTTGACAGCTCAGAGCCTGGAGCCTGCTTTGGATTCTGTGTCTCCTTATCTCTCTGCCCCTAACCCACTCAGATTCTGTCTCTGTCTCTCTCAAAAATAAACATTAAAAAAAAAAAAAAAGATTTGGCAGTTTGTTAGTAGAAGATGAATCCGTGAACCCAGCTAAGAGTAATTCTATCAGATATGTTCCTTTTTTCTTTCTTTCTTTTTTTGGGGGGCAGGGGATATTCTCAGTGAATTCAGTCCTATGTTTTGTTTTGTTTTGTTTTTTGAATTTGTAATAGTTAATGCAATTCCTGTTCGTTATCAAAGTTGCTATGCTTATATTTTGATTAGGTGTAAAATTACTATTTTACCAGTTTCAGATGTCTATACTGAGTGATACAAGAAGTCAGAGGGGAAAGCATATTTTTAAACTATATTTCTTTGGCATAACTGTTTATTTAGAAAAAACTGTGTTCCTAATATTATAATTTGATATATAAATCATTAGTTCCTTTGTTACTTTTTTTTTTTTTTGGTAAAATGGACAGCCTATTATCTATTTAGGGATTATTGCCTTTCTTAATATTTTTGCAACAATTGGTCTTGCAATGTTTTTTTCTTGATCAGGTAAAATTAAATTGTACCTAATTCAATCCCATGAATTTCTAAAGTAGTTAGGGTACAAACTTTTACGTGAAAAGGAAAGTAACTTTCCTGTGTGTTATAATACTGCAATTTTTAGAGCAGTTCAAATATTCGGGGGGGGGGGGGCGGGGGGGAACTATCCCTATACCAGTGATGAGATATATTCACCAACTTCTCAGACTCAACTCTCAATTCTTTTTAGAACTTTATCTAATTTTGTATTAAATTTGATTTTGATATACTTTATAAGATACAAAAAAGTCAGCTTTTAAAAAGAATTATTTTATGTTTATAGCGTATGAAAAATGCTTTCAAGTCACATTGATTAAAAGATTTCTTTTTGCCTTGCCAAATTCGTCATCTTGAACTGGCAATTAAAGGGTTATTTAATTGGAGAAGTTCAGAGTCAGATCAGCATTTCCCAGTGGCACATATCTTTAGCAGTAAGTGTGGAAGCCAACTCGGAAGAAACACGTTTGAAGTGCAGAACTAATCATGCAGAAGCAATTTGCGATTTTCTCTCTCAGCCTAGATAAAGCAGAGCATTATGACATTGGCTGCGCCGAGCAAGGTCAATTTACTGTGAAAAGCCAGCTATAGACTCCAACTTCAAATAGACTTTTATCCCGCATAGCTAAAAACAGGATTTACTCTATTGCTTACACTACAGAATGGGCAAAATGAAGCGGACAATTCAATTAGGATGCATCCGTATTTGTCCCTACTTTTTTTTTTTTTTAAACTGTTTCAGATAATCAGCTTGTAACTAGGTCTCAAGATTTCTCCCACCCATGGGAATGAAGTATTCATTCAAATGCTTGCAATAAAGTTTATTTGTTAGTGTTTACTTTTAATTTAATCATTGAGATTCTACCAATTATCTTTAAAAAGTACAATGCTGCCTCTTTTATTCCATTTTATTGCCTTTTGGCTTTAAAAAGAAAGACTTCTCTCAGAAATATACACAAAACTGTGGTTGCAAAAATATAGCATAATAAAAGTGTGAAAGAACTTTTTGGCTTAGCATTTATGTAATATGCCTACAAGAATGTGTAGCTTATTTCTAATACAGGAGACACTACGTAAAGATGATCCCACTTCTTCTGTTGGACTAGATATAAAATTTGTGTGAATTTTTTGGAAATGATTATATTTATGGGAGCAACCATATAAATTGTTTGGCTAATCATAGTGAATAACAAAATTTATTCTCTTAGCCATGGGGAAAAATGTTCCCCTACCTTCTTTTTTGGCTGATGTCCAGAGTAGATTATTCTTACGAAAAATGAAACAAGAGTGTACCATAATTAGCTGTTCAAGGATTCAGTCATCTGGGATATCCATGTTTTAGTGCATTTAACTTTATTAGGTGCATCTGATAGACTCCTTTGGTCACAATCTATATTGATAATGGTGCTAATAATCAATTATATTCAAAATATCATGAAAGTGGGGTGGAATTTGTTCCCAGAAGCTGAGCCAGAATGTAAATGAAGATATGATTAAATGTCATTAATATTATAGTTCATAATAAAAAATATATATCCATGCCTAGGGCACAATAGCTCCACAAATTAATGTACTAGTCAACAGTTTTCTGGACTATATCCTGGTGCTCCTGGTGCTCCTGTTAGAAGTTTGGCAGGTGATGGAACTGCACAGTGCTGACATCCATTCCTGGAACATTGTAGAAACCAGTCTTTTAATATTTTCATTGGCTTACTGAGATGCTGAGGTCATGAAGAGCTCATTGGTCTCCTGCTTTTGCTGACCCAGTGATTGACAGTAATGCAATGCTCTTCTAGAATTTATGACTCTGGGTGAAGGGCAGACTGAACTATGTGACTCAGGTCAAAAATGAGGGTGAAGAATATCAGAGATGAGGTGCTCCTTTTCAATAGAAGTACAGAATCTTTGATTTTTAATTGTGTTTTAAAACCCTGCCTCGAGAGAATTGAAAACAGATACGAAGTTTTTCCCCACAGAGACTAATGTTTCTGCTTAAGAACAGTCAAAACTACATTACAAAATGTAAAGCACATCTGTGTGAAAGAATTTTGCTTTTTATTTTTCAAATGTAGGTGTTTTAGATCATTTGTAGAGTCACCTATTTCCTTTTTGTTTCATAGGACATTTGTTCTTGTAGATAGTCCTCTGTAAGTCAGGACTGCTAATTCATCATGGTTAGGGCTGGTGGGTTGCACACTTTGCTTCCATTGTATTATAGCATAATCAAATTCTATTCCATATGACAAAATATAATCCAGGCAGTGATCTGCATATGCTAGATTTTCACACAAGTAAAATTTTAGATTTTTAAATGAGGAATTTTAAAATATAGAGGGTGTCTATTGAATGTAACTTTAATATATACATATTATTCTCTAACTGTAATAGTTGCACACCAAAATAATATTGTAATGTTATATATCACATCATACTGTTCAGACTCCATTGGAATCACCTGACTAGTTTTAAATTATATTGTGGTTGCTCTCAGCCCATGAAATTGTGATTTAATTGGTCTGGGATATTGCCTGACCACAATATTTAGAAAGTAAAACATGCCAACCAGCTTTTTGGTCTACGTAGCTCCAATTTACTGGTTAGTTCATTGCGAATCTGGAGGTAAATGTTATAGGTTTTAAATAATTTTTTCTATTCTTTACTCTGAAATTTTCTTCAGCTCTTCCTCTTGCCTAAGTAGAACTAAATTATAATATTTTCCTTTTGTGTGTGTATGTGTTTGTGTACAACAGGCTAATTTGTCAAAACTCAGTTTTAATACAAACTTTTTCAGTGTCGGAAAAGTTCAGTGTTCAGTACAGGAAATAATTTTAAATGTGTTATTTGCAATACACCTATACAAATTGTTTCTTTAAATTATTTTCAGTTTAACTATCACTGTAATGGCAATTTTATGTTGAATAAAATTATATATAAAGGGATGTAATAAATGTGAAAGTGCTTTTAAAAGTTAAAAATTTGAACAAATATCAAGTATTGGTGTCAAGGTATTATTCTGTATCAACAAGTTTCCCTCACTGAGAATTCTATGTTTATATTCAATAATCCAAGAAGTCTCATCATGAAGAATATTTTAAGTAACTTCTTATGTAGTCTGTTTGACATTTGACATTTTATCCAACTTCAGCCAAACTTCTTAAGGATAGAGTTCACGATATATGTGTGTGTGCATGTGTGTGTGTGTATGTGTGTATTTATCTTCAAAAAGCAATCTTAACTATAGCACATATTTTGCATTTGGATAATCTAATCATGACAGGTTAATACTCTTGATTTAGTGCCCAAATAAGATACATCTTCAGGCTTAGTAATTATCAAACAAGTTCTAAAATTATTTCACTTTCTAACCTGCCATGGCCAAGATAGTTGACTTACATAATAGTGTAATTATGCTTAGCATTGCACACACCCTTTCAAAAAAACCAACCTATCCACAAAAGAAGGCAGCACTCTGTGACAAAGCCAATCTTCTGCCTGTCATTGGCAAGCTAACAAAACAACAAACAAACATGAATCGTATTATCTTATTTACATTTTGAGGAACAGCTTTGTCCCTAATTTCTTCTAATTTCTTACAATTCAATTGACAATATACTGTTTGTCAAGAATACAAAATAGCAAAAGAACAAAAATGAAGGAAACAAAGTCAGGCCATCATCACCTCCCCTTTGCTCTCACCGCAGAAAATAGTGTTTTCTCTTTGGAAAACATACAAACAAGTGGGATAAGTCAGACGCAGAGTGTTCTCGAACATATCAGGCATACAATCATTTTGTTTAATTGAACAACAAAATATCCTTATTAAATGCTTCATGGAAAGTTTTCAATATTAGGTATAAAAGTAACACTCCTAAATAATCAAATATAAATATGAGAATACCTATTTTGAGTGACATCACATCTGCCTAACACCCCCTCCCCCAATATTTGAACACAGAATCTTCCAGTAAAAAATTGGAAAATGAAGGGTTAGTTTTGCATAGAAAAGTAGAAAAGAAATGACAGAGACATATTAATGTATGGGAGGCTATAGAAAAATGAGCAGAGAAGAGGTACTGTTTCTGTAGCACAACCTATTTGTTGAAACTTTGTAGGAAAATTTCTCCCCTTGAACTGAGATATTCAGCTAAGAGGGTGTGTGTGTGTGTGTGTGTGTGTGTGTGTGTGTGTGTGTGAGAGAGAGAGAGAGAGAGAGAGAGAGACAGAGAGACAGAGAGAGAGAGAGAGAGAGAGAGAGAACGGTGAGTGCTGGGGACATGGATGGTTCAAAATAGCAAGCAACTTTTTTTTAAGTAAGTGTTATAACCAGAAGGAGAGGAAAGTAAAATGACTGATTGGTTATACCTATAGAAACTTAGACTAGAAAAAAAAATATTTGTCCAAGATACTTAGAACAACAGGACACCAGCCCATTAAAATACAAACATTATCCCTTATTTCTAAATTTCAATTTTGAACTGGTATAAATAGAAGTTGCTTATTGAGGAATCGTGATTTTAAATATTCAGTTGCCTTTGAAATTGAGATTATTCAGAATGACAAGCAAAGAGAAACAAATCAGAATATGAATAAGCAAACATACGGACCTCCTTTAGCTCATCTTCAGGGATTCATATTTCTTTTTGGTTCTGTTCAAAAGTAACCCTAGAATTATCCCCCTTCATGGGGGTATTTAAATCTGGATGTCCTATGATCAGAAGGAAATCTGTCTGCTTCCAGTGTATCGAAAATTGGGCTGGCTAGTATATTTTAATTCATTATTAAACAGCAGTAGAGGGGCGCCTGGGTGGCGCAGTCGGTTAAGCGTCCGACTTCAGCCAGGTCACGATCTCGCAGTCGGGGAGTTCGAGCCCCGCGTCAGGCTCTGGGCTGATGGCTCAGAGCCTGGAGCCTGTTTCCGATTCTGTGTCTCCCTCTCTCTCTGCCCCTCCCCCGTTCATGCTCTGTCTCTCTTTGTCCCAATAATAAATAAACGTTGAAAAAAAAAATTAAAAAAAAATAAACAGCAGGAGATACTATTGATGTTTTCTTTTTTTGTACTCATTTCTACTGCTGTTTTGCTACTGTTCTGGAAAGCCAATGGTTCACTTCTGAGAACCGTTTGTGTTTAATTCTTTACCTAAGAATGTGTGAAAGCATTTTTTTTTTTTCTTCTTCTTCTTCCCCTCGAAGGAGACGAGAGGCACCAGTACAGCAGCGAAAGGAGACTGCAGGCACAGGTGCTCTGGCACGTGGGAGAGCAGGGATTCAGTGATGCCTCGAGTCCTGAGGACCGAGGAGAAGTTGGAAGAGTACTGATGTTGATGAAGTAAAAGAATGCTAAGTATTTCTGATTTTCATACTATGAAATGACAGTCTTAGGGTTTAGAATTGTCTGTCTTGGGATTACTGGCGTTTATATTTGAAAAGCATTAATTTTGAGACTATAAAGGAATGAGAAAGTTAGAAAACAGCACAATCAAGTGGGAAGGTAGTCAATGGAGTGTCAGAATACTGGGATCCTGGTTTGACCTCGGAGTATTACACAAAGAAGTGCTATAAATATATGTTGTTCTTAAGAACTGTTTGAAGATGTTTTGCCTAAGATGGTCAAACTTTAGGCAGCTCTGTATCTTCAGTGAAGTGTTCCTTGACCTATCAAATAGATTCTCCTTCTTACCCATCTGTCCTTCCTTCCTTCTTCTCCTAGGATCCTCTTGTTCCAAAATTTAACCAGGACTGCTTTGTACGGTTGTGCAGGATTGGTGTAACACAGGGGGCACTGGCATTCATTTAGACAAATGTATTTGTGTATTATTTAGACAAACTTCAGGCAGATGGCAGTAAAATGTTTTGTTTCAAAAACAACCACATATTACAATAATTTCTGGAAGATGAAAATAAGGTATCTTCATAAGGCTTTTTTGTTTTTCTAATTAGCACAAAAGCATTGTTTGGGTCAGCAGTAGCCCATGCAAACTGTATTCTAATAGGTCTGCCTGCCTCAGAAGACAGTGGCTTCATGAGGGAAGGGCCTGTTTCTTATGTAATGGTCTCTCTCCCACCCTTCTGAAGCATAAGAGGTATACTAGAACTTAATAGAACATTGTAGAGGGGACTTCGGCATCTACATGGGAGAGGCCTGGGTAAAGTAGGAAATGATGACTAAGTTTAAGATTCTAGGTCTTTATGGAAGTTTTTATGTAAATTTAAGATGATATTATTAGCAATGCTAATAGCTCCAAGGTCTCCAATAGCTCTTAGGATGTTATAATTTAACTGTTATTGATTGTATTGTGTGGTGAAGCTATGTGAAAAGAACCTGGAAAGGTCTTTTTCTTCTTGTGGGTTGTTTTGTTTTTCTCTCAGTATTTCTAGCTATGTCCATAAATATTTTAAAATAATTACTCTGAAAAATTTGTAGCAAATTTATTCGTATTTGGAGCTTATAGTAGAGGCAGTACATGGGGAGGCTGTAACAGAGGTGCCTTCTGACAATTAGAAAATAAATTTGCTCTCTGAAAGTTAAACTATAAATCAAGATATGATGGATCAAAGCAGATATTTTCAAAAGCATCTCAAAAAGAACCTAGCAAGACCTGACTTTAACCTGACAAAACATAATATATCTAAAGAAGGAATGTGTCAATCAGGAGGGGGCTTGGTCACCTAGGGAAGGTTAGGAAAAGGAGGATCCCAGGGGCAAACTTCTGCTTCTCTAGGAAGACTCCACACCTTGTTTCTCCTGGATCAGTGCAGCATCTTCTAAACTTGACTTCTAGGCTCCTGTGTCCTATACTCTAAAATCCAGAGTAAGCCTTTCAAAAGAGAAATAAGATTATGTCATGACCATGCTAAACCTGCAGTGACTTTCTATTGCATTTAGAACTCCAGACTCTGGTCTACAGAGTCCCACATCATATGCGCCTGTTCATGCCTCCACCTACATTTCTTAACACTCTATCCTTTTCTAATACCCTCCAGATTCTCTGATCTTCTTGTATTGTTTCCACAAGCCACCTATTTTCACTAGAGGCCTTTGTATTAGCTGTCCCTTCTGCCTGGACCGCTCCTTTCAAGCAGACCCTTTGTTAAGCAATTCCTGTGAATTTCAAAAGCATTTCCTCAAAGACATCTTCTCCACACCATCTAAATAGAAACTCATTATTCTCTATTACATTAATGTACTGTAGTTATCTCCATATTTTTCAGGAAGTTATCACTTTCTGATCTTTTGTCTGTTTGTTTGAGTTGGACACTGCCTAGACAGTTACCAAAATTTATGCCACACAGCCAATGGAAGGAACACAACAAGGAGTTACCACCTAGCTGTGGAGACAGAGAAATAAATAAACTTGCCTCAGGTTCAGAATCATGGACAAAAGTCAGGGTTGGGGGACCCAATGAATACTTGAGAATCATGCAGAGGCCACAGAGGGTATGACTTCATGGGTTCCAGGAGTCTAAATTTCAAGGCAGAATTGGGTAAGCTGTTCTGAGATGGATCGGGGCTGTAGGGTTGGGCCTAGGCTCTAACTAGGCACTGGGTAACCCACAGGACTTGGAAGAGGAGGTCAAATCATTGTGCTTAGCAGAGGGCCTGAGCAGGAGACACAGAATCTCAGCCCCAAAGAATCTCCCCAACTAGTGCAAGTCAGCTCTCAAAAGACTTCCTGAGAAGAAAGCATAAATCCCAGGCTGTAGACTGACTTTGGCAGGTAAATAAACATTGACCTAAGAGCTCAACTTCACGTTCTCACACTCTAACATTTTCATTTGGTTATGAGATGGGTCCCCAGGTACTCAGACAAGAGTTTCAACCATATTTGAGCCCGATCCAAACGTCTTCCCTTTTACTCCACTCCCTTGGATCAAGTCTTCCAATGCCTGCCTAGGATTTCCTCTATTAGTTGCAACACTAGTTATGGAAAGACAAAACACAACAGAAGAAACTTTGTGTGTATGTCTGTTTGTTTATTCCTCCTCACAATCTCCTTAATACTGGTGTCTCACAACAGCTGAGGCATTTTTCAAATTTAGCTCAAAACCTGTCTTGTTTTGTTTTTAATTTCGACTACTGTGAATTCCAACTTAACTGAGATTAAAGATAGCAATAGGAAAAAGTTAAAATTACAAGTCAGCCGACTTAAAAATCAGGAACCTACACAGAAGAAAGTTTGTAATTGCTGGCTGATAATCCCCATGGCATGTATAACTGGAGCATGCCAGAATGCTGCAGGGGAATCGGCAGAGTGAGAATCAAGGACTTCAGCTTCAGGCTAAAAAGTCAGGATAAGCTTGTGACTTACGTTGCCACCCATGACTCAAAGAACATCCATTCTTTCAAATGACAGGTTTTCTAGTTTAAAGCATACGCATGAAAAGGAACATGCCTTTCACTGATGCATCATTGTTACTGCGGTTTAACTTCTTAACCCCTCTTCCTGTTGAAGATTCCTCCATAACTGAAGACTGTCTATAGCTTCAGAAGCTAATTATATGGCCACCTACTAGAAGTGGAAAAATAAAATTTAGAAAAACAGTCTCATTTGAGGTGTGCATTGGAATTATTTTTAAACAAATTCATAATTTGGGTGATCTTGCAAAGGAAAAGCTCTTCCTGACAATACATGTAATTAGTAAAATAATTGTTGTTTGGCGAGCTCTATTTTGATTTAAAATCAACATACATTTATAAAAACACAACTATTAAAACTTATTCGTTTGAATAATTTCATATTGTATACCAGAAAAGCATAAAATTGCTCAGAAAATGTAAACTTCTGTTAGTATTTGCAATCTATTTTCATGTATTGTCTTTGAATCATGAAGTGTTATTGCTGTCTTCAAGTGGAATTTTTAGGAAAAATCTCATTTTGTGTGTTTTCACACAGATTAAAAAATCCCAACATCCTGATGTTATTTATTAACATATCTTATATACCCTTTGTCCATTTTTCCCTAATGTTAACATCCTATACACCATGGAACATTTATCAAAATTAAGAAATTATCATTGGTACATTCTGTGAATTAACTATAGATCTTATTTAGATTCCCCCCTTTACCAAATGCCATTATATATTTGTCCAAACTCATGCAATGTTCAACACCAAGTGAAAACTGTCATGTAAACTATAGACTTTGATATAAATTTGACATGTCCATACAGGTTCACCAGTTGTAACTAATGGACCACTCTAGTGTGAAATATGGACAGTAAAGGAATATTCTGCATGTGTGTGTGTGAGGGGGGGATGGGATGAATAATCTTAGTACCTTCCCCTCAGTTTTGCTGGGACACTTAAACTGCTCTGAAAAACTTTCGTTTTAATAATAAATTAGCTGACTATTTTTTCATATGTGTCAGTTTCCAAGTTTCCTATAATGTGTCATTTGATATATGCATCTATCTTTTTGCCAATAAGACCACACTATCTTGATTATTGTTTCTTAGCACACCTTAAAGTTGCCTAGTGCGAGTTCTTCAGTTTTGTTCATTGTTTTAAGAATTGTTTGACTTTAAGAATTTTAGTTACTTTGCATTTCGTGAGAAATCAAATCTATCTTTAGTTATATAGATCCAGGTGGCAGAATTTGACATCAAAATCGTTTGGTAAAGTATACCTATGTGTGCTGTCAATTAAATTCACGTAAGTGAATGTGAATAAAGGTTAACATTGGAGGTTAAATAAGAAACATCTGGCTTGTGGGATTGGGTTACAAATTAAGCATCTAATGGCACATTTTTAGAAGAGTCCTTTAAAAATATATTTAGATGCATGCTTTAAAAATAAAACAATCTAGATGTAGGGAAAAGTTTTGTTAAAAAAACTTAATATGGTAAAATGTATCTTATCATGTTTAAACTCATTCTATACTGTCATCTACTATTCCTTGTTCATTCTCTTGATATGTGAATTAATTAATAGTGAACTCAATTCTCGCCTCTATAGTCTTGGCTCAAAATGCGATGCTATAATTTTGATTACTTATTTGTATACACATATCTCCTCAAAATGGATTTCTCAGTAACATAGAAATATACCGTAAACACAGATATTTAAAAATATTGATGAAAATCTAGAATAATATTTTAACTACAATGTAATTCTTAAATTATCTGCAGAAGGATTCACTGCTATGGTTCTTGCAAGTAAATTTTACACAAAGCAGACATAGGATACGAAATGATACAAATATAGTTGCATTGCAGTAAGAACTGTACTTTTATTGCTACACGTTATGGTATCAATAGTTACATTAAATCCTATTTAAGAGGCTAGTTCTAGTGTATGTACCTATTTCAAATGTAACTTCCTAAAATTTTATAGGCAAAGTCCTTCAATGAGCAATGTAAAGATGATTAAAAAAAGACGGTTGAATAGAAAAACAGCCGGCGACAGTAATTCATTTTGGATACAGTTTTACTTTTTATGAATAAGTCTGCAAAATATCAACATAAAGAGTATACTTTTTTTTATGAATTCAGTCTTAATACTGAAAGCCAGTTCAAATAGTGAACATTTAAAAATTCTTATGACATGGGATTACACCCTTGTGGTTCACACACCACATGTTGCCTTGGTTTGATTTTACTACTCAAAGAAGGGGAGAGTACAAGGCAAATAATTTGGCTCCTTTAAAAAGAATCCATGTCGTTTTATTTTCCTATGCTATTTAAGAAATGCCGAGGGTAACGCCATACAAACTGGTATCTGTCTTTGTGGACATGTCAAATGTCATGTGTATTAAAATATCATTATCATTAATAAATGCTCACTTTATATGAGGTACTATACAGAACCACTAGAAAACATAATACTTGACCACAAAGAACTTTGTGCTTAAAGCAAGAACAGTATAAGGGATATTTACTAGCGTATATAAACATTTTACCAGCTCATTCTGCCCCATGGAACTAAAGTGAAAAGAATTAGCATTTGTAACTGCTGTCCAGTGTCAGTGGTTACAGACTAGTGAAGCAAGCATGTGACTTTTGTTTCCCCTAGCTTGAGAAAACAGGGCAAACAGACTATATCAGAATTTTGCCCTCTTTCAAACATTCTCAAGCCAAGGAGACACAAAGTAGTGGGGTCTTTGTCTTATTGATTAGCCAATCAAATAAGCATGCAATCTAAGAAAAACAGCAACAAAACAAACAAAAAAAGCAAAATGATTTCACAGTATATCCTGCAGTTCCTTTATAAAGAAATTCCATAGCCATTACTGTCCTCAGAAAAGAGTAAAAATTAGAATCAGAATGAGCTGTCCAGGGAAAATGAATTCCAAAGTATCTATATTTGGATAGATAAGTAAGATTTCACCAAATGAAAATCATTGTAATAAGTTTGTTGTAACGGAACCCAAAGAGTTGTAACTGTAAAAGTTATATAATTGGAATCGTGCCTAAATACTTACTAAATTCTTGATTTAGACTGTGAGGAAATTTAGGCAGGAGAGAAAATATGCTAATTGTTCATTAAAAAATAAAATTATATCAGTGAAGTTCTCCACTGAGAACAATCAAATCCTGATTATATTTTTAAGTATATTTAAATTTGGCAAATAACAGTTTGAAATTTACATATTCATAGCTCGTAACAGGTGATGCTTTCGTGGCGAATACCTGTTTTCATAAACGTACCCGAAATAAGACCAGGCATAATAAGCTTCAGACAGTATAAGTCACTAAAATAAAGATGGTCAGAGGTCACTTAAAATAATGACATTTTGTGGAATAACTTATCTCTTAGCTCTAACTTTACAAAAATAGTAATAGTGATTAATTGCAATAAGGAAATGAAATATAGAAAAATGTAAAGAATTTGAGATGATTGACAATTTCAAACCCTAGAAATAAGCTCTGTTGATAGTTTAGTGTATCCTTTCCAGTTATTCTAAAGAACATATTTATATATACATAAATGTTATTTGTTATTTATTTAATAAGACAGAGATCATGCTGTGTCTATAGTATCATTATGAACATTGTCTCATATAAATAAGTACTTGTTTAAACATAATTTTTTTGTGGCTCCATAATATTTTCACTTTGTGGATGAATTTTATCCATTCCTCTATTCATGAACATTAATGCTGGCTTCTTTCCATTATAAACAGCTCTACCTAAAAGCAAATATTCTTAAACATAAATTCCTCACTCCATCTTTGGAAATGTTCTTGAGAAAAGAAGTGACTTACTGGATAAAACAGTGTGACTATTTCAACTGTTTTGATCTATATCTCCCAATTATTTCCTAGAAAATTTGCTATGTTTAGCACATCTCCAAAGTGGAGGAAACTATTCATTTCATCTTGCTTTTGCCAGAATTAAGTATTATCAATTCAGTCCTTGTCTTTTCAAGACATTAATAAAACATTATTAGTTTAGTATTTTTTCATGTATTTAATATTTATGTGAATTTTTCAAATTCCTTCTGCCTTTGTTAAATTTTCTACAAAATTTATGGTAATTTAATGTTTTTTCTTTTAATCTCTATTGAGTTCTTCCCCTTTAGAAAATTGATATGATAAATAAATTTTCTTCATTCTTGTTGCAAATTCTATTCAGTTATTCTGAATTATTTTATGTGGTCAACTACTGTATTTACTTTAGGAATTTCTATTATATTTACTTTAGGCAATAAGCTGAAGTGTCTGTGTGTATTCTTTATTTGTTATCTACATCATATTTTAGATTTATGACTCCCATTAAATTAATTTGAAGGCTTAAAAATTTTTTTTAAATGTTTTTATTTATTTTTGAGACAGAGGGAGACAGAGTGCAAGCAGGGGAGGGGCAGAGAGAGAGGGAGACACAGAATCCGAAGCCGGCTCCAGGCTCTGAGCTGTCAGCACAGAGCCTGATGTAGGGCTCAAACTCACGAAGTGTGAGATCATGACCTGAGCTGAAGTCGGATGCTTAACTGACTGAGCCACCTAATTAGGCGCCCCTAATTTGAAGGCTTTTAATCATGTTTGTGTGTGTGTTCTAGAATTATTTTTATTAAAGCATGAAATATGTCCAGTTACTGAAATATGAAAATAATTTCTCTGTGAAGCCATCTTGTCAAAAGTTTCATTAGAAGGTAATTCTTCAACAATTTTTCTATTTCTTTTTCAGTTTTGTTTTACTTAGCTAATGCTTTTGAGTGAAATCAATGAGAATAGCTTCAGAAGGTAAGTGAAAGAACTGAAGGGCAGTTGGGTTAGGTAAGCTCTTCCAGAACTTTTTCATTAGGTCTTAGATAAATAAGCAGGGAAGAACACCAACAGTTAATTCTCAAGGCCAAGAACTAGAACAGGATTGGGTAGATTTTTTTTTTTTAAATTTTTTTTTTTTTGTTTCAACGTTTATTTATTTTTGGGACAGAGAGAGACAGAGCATGAACGGGGGAGGGGCAGAGAGAGAGGGAGACACAGAATCGGAAACAGGCTCCAGGTTCTGAGCCATCAGCCCAGAGCCCGACGCGGGGCTCGAACTCCCGGACCGCGAGATCGTGACCTGGCTGAAGTCGGACGCTTAACCGACTGCGCCACCCAGGCGCCCCAAATTTTGATAGAGGTTATAGGCAGTAAGACATGAAGCTGTGCTTACAAGTCTAGTTGGGTGTTTGCAGAGCTAACTTGTGGGGATGCTGGAATGGAATGAGGCCATTGAGTGAGAAAAATGGGAAGAAGCACCAAAACAAACAAACAAACAAACATAAAAACAAAACAACAACAACAACAACAACAACAACAACAAAACATGTCCAAGAACAACTTTTCAGTTATGTTGGTGTTATATTTATCAGTAAATTTATATTTATGTGCTTCCCCCTCCTCCTTTCCTTCATCATCACATGCATCATCATGTTGTCATGGCAATCTACTATAGTATCACTGATCATATATATTAATGTGTCATATATTTAAATGACTGCATATTATGCATATATTTCCATACAAGGTATTAAGGAGAATACCAAGGAAAATGATAATCACAATAACATACATAGTTTATAAAAGCATTTTTTTCACATATTACTAAATTACAATTTGTTTGGGGTTGGGTTGAACAATAAATCCCGAGAACATGTCACTGTGCGTGCTGGTGAGGACAAGGAAGGCATCACAAAGGAAGTGGGAGGTGAATAGGTTTTGGAATAGAGCATCCTACTAGCAAGGAAGTATTTCTTTGACATTGGTATCTTGAAAGACGTAAGGTAAGAGAGTGACCTGGTAAAACTAATGTTTAGGACTATTATTCTGGAAGCCAGGTGTAAAATGAAATATAGAAGGGAGAGATCAGGGAAAGGTAGCCCAGTTGAAAAGCTACTGTAATATTCTAGATAAATGGTTAAATGTCTAAAATACAGAAGCTTTGCAGTAGAGTAGAAAAATCACTGTTCTGTTCAATCAGAATATCTAAATGGCTCTGAAATGTCCACCTTTTCTTTGTTTACAAAATGTAGAGTTTGGATTATCTAGAAGCTACCTTCCATATCTAAAATATAGTCATAATATGATTCAGCTTTCAGTCTTCCCCCTCATCTTCTCCTAAAAAGCAATGGAGGAAAACTGTCATATTTAATTAAGATTTTAATTAAGTCCTTGGGGTTTGGGTGAGACCTTTGGTCATAGTCTCTGTCAACAAGATGTCAAAGCCTTCAGTTCTTGCTTTCAGTTCAGTCAAATCTTCAAATAATCATATGGACGAGTGGCGAGAAATACGTTTAGGATCCACCTGGCCATGGGGTTTAACATCACACAGAGAAAGTCTTAAACACTTCTGAGTATTGGTAAAAATACATTTATTCAAGGGATATTACCTTTGATATATCAAGGGTATATATCAAGGTAATATCAAGGGATATTACCTGGAATTACCTTTGAATTCCAAAAGAAGTTTTTATTCCTGTCTCAGAAACTAATAGATTTAAACAATAAGAATTTGGATTTCAGGAACCAAAGCTAGGTAACCATGATGAAATATTATTTAAAAAACAATTTGGGGGGCCTGGATAGCTCAGTGGGTTAAGCGTCCAACTTCAGCTCAGGTCATGATCTTGCAGTTTGTGAGTTCGAGCCCCATGTCTGTCTCTGTGCTGACAGCTTGGAGCCTTGAGCCTGCTTCAGATTCTGTGTCTCCCTCTCTCCCTTCCCCTCCCCTGCTCATGCTCTGTCTCTCTCTGTCTCAAAAATAAATAAAACATTAAAAAATTTTTAAACAATTTTCCATTTATTACTCCTCTTTCCACTTAGAGCTCTACCGCTCACCGCCCCCCCCCCCCCCCCCTCAGGTGGCCACAGCTATTAAGAAACATATAAAAGCAGTAAGGGACGATACCCTTGCTTTACAGGAAATGGATGCAAATACGGTACATTATAAAAGAAATGACTGTAGAGAAGAAAGATGTTACATTAAACTAATTTTTATTCCCCTTTCTTAGACTCCCCTATCCCTTTCTTCATATCATAGTTATTCTATTTTCTACTCAAACCACAAGAAATATTTCCATAATGAAAACATAAATCAATTTTTGAAGACCTTTTAAAAATTAAAATGCATCCAGCCTGTGAGAGACAGAATGAATGACATGGGTTTCCAGGAGCAACAAGGAAGTTCCAGGAAATACAGATTTTGAGCAGAAGTGTCAGGTCGTGCTCTTCAGAAAGAAAGGAAGGTTAGTGTACATGAACGTTAGAAAAAAGTAAATGTTTTCAACGGACAGACTGGCTGGCAAATATCAAAAATAACTTTCAGCTGAAATAAAATTCCAGATTAAATTTTACTCTTTTATTATTACTATTTTTTTTACTCTGACTTGTAACCATTTCTTACCTCAGCTCTTGGGACTTGACAGAAATGGAACCTATAGCTGTCCTTGATTTAGTCAGGTGAAGTTTGTAGTTTCACTGATACAGCACTATAATAAAGCTTTGGAGGTAGCAGGTGGTTCCTTGGGAAAAATAGACCTCTGGCAAAGAGATGCAGGGGAAGTGTTCTTAGGGCAAAAGAATGAAGGTACACTTACAAGTTTTAAAGAAATATTGTATAAGAAGCTTTTGTGTAAATAATTATACATGAGAAAGTGAACTTTAAAGAAAGACATACTTGCCAACAATGATAAAATACAATTATGACAGGTTTGTCACACTGTTTTTCGAAAGGTTACATGTAATCTGAAAGTGTCACACTTGAGGTTTTGAAATTTTTTTGTCATCAAAATCAGTGGTACAGTATGAGTCGATATATCTAAAATTAATACTTTAGACTATTATATGTGTTTCTTTGTATTGGGTTATCAATACAGTTGATTCAACTCTCCACTCAGTGAAACCTATACATACTTAGATGTTACTTGTTGTAAGACTTGGTAACATTTCAACAAACATTTGAGTTTATTTTAGAAAAGGACATTTTTTGCCGGCTTTTTCAGATGAATTTTTAAACATTAAAAAAATTTTTTTAAGTAATCTCAACACCCAATGTAGGGCTTGAACTCATGACCCCAAGATCAAGAGTCACAAGCTCTACTGACTGAGTGAGGCAGGCACCCCCATATGAAATTTTAATGGAGAATATTCTGGAAAGGTGTTAGTTCAAATGGTTTGGGGAAGCCAAAGTGTTCTTTGAAGTGCTTTGAAAGATTTTTAAAAACATCTTTCACGAACAAATTTGTTTTTTACGGACTGCTCTGCTCATTGACACACTAAGACACCATTTGAAACGTTATAGTAGAGCTGTGGATGGACAGGAAGTGTCCCAAGCTGCCAGGGCTGTCCCTAGACAGACAAGTTGCAATCCCCAGGAGAGAGACTTAAAAACCAACGAACCAACCAATCAACCAACCAACCAACCAACAAACAAAAAGAAATCTCAAGAATCTCTCAGACCGGAGATGGAAAGTCATTCACCAAGTACATCAATTTCTGTAACCAGAGCCTCTAGGTCCAAATGTGCTATGGATAGTGTGAAAACCGCTTCTGGACAGTATTGATCTCTACAGCTAATCGGATTCCCAAAGCAGAGCATGAGTTCCTGCAGCAGTGCCTTTGAACTTGGAGATCAGCAATAGTTTTGCTCACTCATCAGTAAAATACTGTTTTCAAGTACATTGTATCAACAATATGAATTTTATTTTTTTTTTAATTTTTTTTTTCAACGTTTATTTATTTTTGGGGACAGAGAGAGACAGAGCATGAACGGGGGAGGGGCAGAGAGAGAGGGAGACACAGAATCGGAAACTGGCTCCAGGCTCTGAGCCATCAGCCCAGAGCCTGATGCGGGGCTCGAACTCACGGACCGCGAGATCGTGACCTGGCTGAAGTCGGACGCTTAACCGACTGCGCCACCCAGGCGCCCCAACAATATGAATTTTAAATAAGTGGTTCCCACACTTTTTAAATAAAAAAAACTTAAAACAATAATTTAAAAAAATCCCACTTGATCCTAAGAAGTTCTCAGTGCATATTAATTGAGAAAATATATAAAAGCTAAAACTGTTAAGAATGTATAATATCTTCAATAAATTTCGACTTTGCCAATCATGAAAGCATTTATAGTCCTCTGAATTTGATATAGATATATTAAAATTACAATTTATTCAAACATTGCCTAGAGCTTTGGACCTCTGGTAATAGCTGCAAAGTTCATAACATGAGAACAACTACACAACTTTGTTCTCTACAATTTTCTTTATGGCTCCGCTACATTTAAGCTTACTTACTTGGGATTTCTAACTAGGAATATGGTTCAATTTACAAGTTTCTGAAAAGTGATTTTAAAAGTAAAGCCATTTATGTTTAAATGCAAGAGAAGAGTTTATGACTAAGAACTCTACTTGTAAAATCTTTGGCGAATGAAGACTTATTTTTTAAAATTAACAATGAATATTTGCAACCTTTGGCATGTTGTGTATTGCAAAACAGACAACTTAGGACTCGGTCTATATATGGAGCTATCAAACACATCGTGAAAGAAAGGGCTTTAAACCAGTAATAATTTACTGTCTGGTTGGTAGTAGAGTAAATGTATCGAGTTAGGATAAAGTAATCATAGGATAAATGCCAACTTAGGTATTTTTACCACACCTATAGTACTACATTTGAAAAAAAAAACAAAAACACATGGCATTTGAGATAAAAGCGATTGAGGATCAGAAGAAAAGACCAGGGAAGCTACTAATCTGTTTATTGGAAACTCCCTTCATTAACTCATTGACATGATATGATATAATAATTTGTAGCTTAAATCAGAGAACTAATTCAATCAGAGGGGAGGAAATTATGAAATGCATTAACAACTAAAAGAGGTGGATGGGAATGGATAGGCAAATATTACACTTGTGTGTCTGAGTCACATAAGAGGTAGGTAAGGTCCAGTATTAAAATTAGTCAGTGAAAAGATATTTATTTTTAGGGCCATAAAGACAGTTACAGTAAAAAACGATTATTATTGAATGCATGAATGAGAATGACAAATCATATCATAATAATAATCATAAGTCTGCCCCTCCTAAAAAACAGGGAAGCTGCTAATCTATTTATTAGAAACTCCCTTCATTAACTCATTGACATTATATAATATTATAATTTGTAGCTTAAAATATTCAATAACATGAAATATAAAAACTTAACCATGAAAAAATCAGAAATAAGACCTTGATTTGTTTCATCAATAGAAATATGAATAGCTCTCAAAGGTAGCTATCAAAACTCAGCCACAAAAACTAACAAAGAACAGATACTGATTTTAAAACTTAGGAAAAAGGAAACAAAGAAATGTTGAAGGCAACATGCTATAAAAGTAAATCCTTTGTTATATTTTGCACAGAATATGAATATTTTCTTTCTTGGTTTCATTTTTAAAGACCTAGCAGTTCTTGGATGTTCAAGAGTTGAAGTAGAAATATCTTTAAGTGTTTTATTGCTATTGTTATCATATGTAATTAAATAAGACATTTTCATGTTAGCCTTTTATCTCAGCCTTCACCCACCACTTCAAAAACAACAACTTCAAAAACACACATTTTGTATTGTTGTCACAGATGATAATTCCACAGAACTGTGCTATCTTTAATGCAGGCTTATTTTTGGTAGTTTAAGCAGTGTCACTGGAAGAAATCACCTCTAACTTCTGCTTATTATATTCCTAAAAAGCTCTGTTCCCCATGTTTTTTGAGAAAAGGGTATCAATATGTTATTGACATTAAATAAGTGACATAGGTAGAATAAGTCTATGTCTTCAGATTCTATGTTGGATTGCTTATTTGTGTTCTTTCTTTTACTAATGTCTAATTTAAAAAACATTTTTAATGTTTATTTATTTCTGAGAAAGAGAGACAGAGGGTGAGCAGGGGAGGGGCAGAGAGAGAGGGAGACACAGAATCTGAAGCAGCCTCCCAGCTCTGAGCTGGCAGCGCAGAGCCCTAGGTGGTGGTTGAACCCACAAACCGTGAGATCATGACCTGAGCCAAAGTCAGATGCTTAACCAACTGAGCCACCCAGGTGCCCCTTCTTTTACTAATGTATAAAGAAAGATTCATACAGTCTCTGCTTTCTTAGCAATTATCCCATGGTGATAAAAATTAAGACCAGTAGAGGAGACAGATAAAGTGTTTTTGGAATGATAGTTAAGGAACCTATTAGGGATTAAGAGTAAGCCAGGTACTTATTTTTAAAAGAAATGCCAAAGATTTAAGATGTCAAAGGCATAGGTAAACAAAATATGATTTTATTCCTTATATTGTATGTTATGAATTATTTGGTTTTTATATATCCCGGTGGAGAATGGAATAAATTCCTCTAATATAGAAGCCATTGCTCACAAGCTCTTGTCTCCCTACGAGTTGATTGATTGTTTTTTCCACTTCCATTACCAACAATGGCTATCAGAAAAGACTCAGTCTTTGTGACTCTGAAAAAGGATTTTTGTTTATTTTTGTTACTACAGAGTGGGGAAAAAGCACACGTGCATATAAACGCAAATACTCAAACTGAACTTGAGATCTTGGTGAAATCTACACAAAGCATCACAATAAAGGGACAAATAAGAGAAAAAAGTTGTGAAGAAAAACCAGGAAACTTTTACATTGCTGAAAATATACATAGAGTTTTCTATGAGAAGACTTGGCTTATAAGGAAAAGTCTGGGTAAAATTTCAGGATTTAAGAGAATACCAATAAAGTGAAGATTGACATTAACCAGACCAGGCTATAAATACCACACAAAGAGACCAAACAAGGCCCTCCCCTGACAGGTCTGGCCACCTCTCCCCTTCAGAACAAACCTGTAATGAACAACGCTGAAATAAAACCTGTTGTTCTTTTAGGATCAACGAAACTTAGTATGTTAGTTTGAACACTTTTGTTTTTGGATGAGTCCACATTTGTGTATTTACCTGAGCATTGTGTTAAGTACAGGTTAAATTATTCAGCATAATGGTGCAGTCAGGTCTCTGAAAACATCATTTCATCCTAGTATCTTTCTTGTCCTACCACTCAAACTAATATGACTTCCTTTCTCTCAACAGCATGTTGATGTGGAGGAGGAAACTACTCTTATGTTTCAGAAAAATCTCTAATTACCTGAACTGAGAAAAAGGAAAATATTAACATGGAAGTCAATATACTTCTTTTTTCTGCTCTATCCTGTACCCTTGAAAATACTAGTGTGCAGAGCTTGCTTTATATTAATAGCACTGACATATATATTTTTATTTCCTTTTAGTCTATGAAAATCTCTGTTCAATAATTTGTGGAGATAGTGCAGAGGTGACACAAAGTTTAAATTAAAGTCATCATGATGAGACTCTAGACTGTGTTGTTGTTGTTGTTGTTGTTGTGTGTGTATGCGTGTGTGTGTGTTTTAATTTCATTTTCTATCTCCAGTATGAAGCACAGTCCTCGCACATGATATAAGTGCTCAATAAATATTTATTTTTTCTGGTGACGATAATGACAAATTGACCTATATCTTGAGGATATACAATGATATTTAACCCCAATAAGCTCAGGTAATGATAGCACAAAATTTAGTTTTTGTTGTTTCTTGTCTGTTTTTCATGTTTATGATTGAGTTCAATTTGGTGTGCTTTTGTATTAACTTTTGAATTTCTAAATTTTACACGGGCTCAAGGTAAAGTGAAATCATATTCTTTAAAACTATGTAATTAAAAAGCGATAGTTTGAAAAATAAATTTAACAATAGATTTGATCAGCGTTTTCAGTTCAAAATGGGACTAGTGGGACCATATTTATATGTATGAACTAAATATGCAGCTATTATCAATACTGATAAGTACACATCTAATGAAGCAATGTTCTAAAAACTCACACAAAATAAGATGAAAACACAAGTCATTCATTATCTTGTCTTACTTTTTAAAGGGTAAATGAGTCTAAGCGTGCCTGGCTGGCTCCCTTGGTACAACATGTGACTCTTGATCTCGGGGTTATGAGTTTGAGCCCCACGTCAGGTGCAGCTACTCCTCAAAAAATAAATAAAAATCAAAAATAAAAAAAAATATTTAAAAGATAAATGAGTCTAGCATAATAACATTTTACAATATTGCCCTATGTTTCATTTTGAAGACAAATAAGCATAAAATGATATTATTAACAATCTTTCAGTATATGTTGAACAATATAGTTTCATAATAATGAATGCAACAAGGTTTCAGTGTGTTGACAGGCATTCATGAGTTTTGTCAAACGAATGTAATCTATCAGAGATGAGGAAGAGTCACATACTATTAGAAAAAATACTTATTAATCCTTCCACCATAGACATTGCAACAAGTATGTTAAGAGGACAAGCAGTGATGAAAATACAATTGATACTGTTGTCTTGTGATATAATCTAGAGATAATCCAAGAGTACACACCCAAAATGTTATTAAATCAAAGTCTAATATCACATGAAACCTTAATAATATAACTAGGAAAAGGGAGAGGTGTTACAGATTTTCCCATAATTTTTGTACAATACATCACACAGGCCAATACAAAGGTCGTTTACTTGAAAACATTAAAAAAGGCATAAGATAGAAAGACTAGTAAAGTTTTCATTACATCATTAAATAAGTTGGCAAAGATCTAGTGTTGGCTGTAATGACAGAGGAGACTGTCAAAGAATGTAGAAATAGGGGGTTTTCTAAAACTTACTGCAGAAAAATGTATTCAGGTTTTACCTTGTTTGGTATACAGACAAACAGAATTGTTCTTAAGATGCATCACTTTTCAATAAAGGAATAGATAAATTCCATACAAATTATATAGTTGATTAAATTTGAATCTTTCAATTACATATTTTTCAGAGGTATTTATAGCGATACACTTTTTAGAAAGTGGAAATGTATCGACTGCTCCATGGCAAAGTGTTAGCACACGTCTCCAATGAGACAAAGAAACACTATTTTCAAATAAACACACTTTGTTAATTATAATTGGCTCAGATATAACATGGCTTTCTCATCATGTATAAATTACTAATATTTGGAGTAAATCATAAAGCTCCATTTAGCAGTATATCAGTGTCATTATACATAATGAAAACTGAAGATACAGTTTTAGCAATCAAAACAGAACTTTCCAGTTTTGATTGGAAATGCAAGCAGAATATATTTGCTGATTTAAAACTTTGATAGAGTGATTTAGCTAATTTTGGAAACTGACATTGTTAAACATGGAATGGATAAAAGATACATTCGAAAATTATTTTTCAAAGAAAGATAATTTAAAATGGATGACGAACAGCTCACCAACCAATTTCAACTTGAGAAATTAACAATTAAGGATAGAGAGGAGATGTTAGATAATGTTAGTGATTTAACCTTGAAACAATTTTCTGCTACTTCTCCTTTAGTCTTCTAGATGAGTTAAATTGAAGAGCATCACAAAATTGCAGGATGAGCTATTAAAAAACTGCTATCGTTTGCAATTGTTCTATGTAATGCAAAATTGTGTTTACATGATGCAACCCAAAATAAAACACAGAAATAATTTTGATGTTATCATTGATAAAGATGCTAGCTGTCATTTGCAATCTCTGCTTATAATTTTATACATTGAAAATAACCTTTGTATCCTCATTGTCTTTAGAGAAAATATTGTTTATTAAAACTTTAAAAAATGCATACAAGTACATTTATCATATTTGTGGTTCCATGGTAACTCTCATTTGGAGAAGAAGGTTCACTTGCTAAAAATGTTTGAAAAGTAAGTTCTAGATGTCTTTTTCAAGTATTGCTGTCAGGGACACAACTCTGATTTCCTCATGTAAAATATGGAGATCATAATACTTAACTCTCGGGGTTGTTGTATTAAGATAATATGTAAAATAATTGAAAATAATTTATGAAGCAATATTTAATCACTTAGCACAGTGTCTGTCTGAAATAGCCATGCTATAAATTCTGTTATTATTATTACTCAAGGAGGTACCCTCTTTGTGGATGAGGGAGAAAAGATTCATTGGGAGCACACTGGACTGTGTGGGAATTTCTGGCCTCCATATTACACCTCTGCTACTAATATTTCTTAATTTGTCATAGTTCCTTTTGAAAACCTAACAAAGTATAGACTTGCTCCTGCCTATGTAAACTTTTGTATTTTTCCAGTCTTCACAGAGTTCCTAAAGGTATATCCAGAGAGTCCAGATTAAAATCTCTTCATCAAGTTTGGTCTTTAGAGATTGTGGTAATACAACTAGTTCTTCAATGAAATAAATCCAGGAATTTTTTTTTCTCAGATATATATTTAACAATCACAGCAACTATAAGATTACAGAATTCACCTCATTGATTTATTGCTTTGTTGTTTGTAAAGAACATTCTTATGGCCACTAAATTGGCTACTCACAGACCCAAGCTCAAATTTCTGCACAGTCCCTTGTCTTAAAATGGAGAAGATGGCTGGGAAAGAAGAACATAAGGACTGACTTCCCTTTCTTCTGGTAATAAGCCTATAATTTTCAGAAATTCTTTCCTCAAGCCATGATATGACACTAATAAAAATAGAAACATGAGTATCGTGGATAAGCAAAAACTAAAGGAGTTCATGTAAATGGGCTTTTACATTGAGTTAATGCTTTAAACTGAGATTACTAATTTGTATTTACCCAAATTATAAATTTGTTAAGTGGACCAGAGGGAGTGCATCTCATTTCTTTTATATTCTGAATTGTTTGAAAGTCATTTTCAGATAAAAACAAAGGGATTTTCTCTGGTCTTTCTTTTAAAGAATTAAAAGATGTGGATGATTAGCATTACAGTACATCAGTTGGTGTCTCTGTTCTCTTCATAATATATCATATGTCAAAACTTCTCTCTTTAGAATAACAAAAATGACCTTTTGGTGCCATAAGCTCTGGCTGACCTTTTAGTAGCCATAACAGTGGCAGAGAAACAATAAAGATACATCAAGCAAGAGTTACTTTTTGCCACTGCGATACTCAGGGCATGAACCAGAGTACTATATGGGACTTGCGTTCTTCAATTTTTAAGTAAAATTAACAAAAGGACTTTCTATTATGAGAATCAACCTTGTGACCTTGAAGTGGTATTTAAGTATTTCAGTTAACATAAAACTTACAGCAGTCTGCACTTTGGAGAAAACGCCATTTTCAGAATATGCTTTAGTGAGTGATATAAATAAATATCAACATTTCGAAAGCTACATGTACTGCGTAAAGTAAATTTATTAATGGAAAATATGGTTTAAACACAAGACTAATGTGGCTTAAGTTAAAAAAAAATTAATACAGAATAATAGTTTTTTTATTTGACGCCTTTCCATTAATTAAAATGTTAACATCAGCTCGTCACAGAGAAACAATTTCTTTTCAAAAGACTTGGAACCAAACACTGGCTGATGTTTGAAATCCTGTATCTATGTGATTAATCTGTAGGGCACCATTTGAACATTCATTATCTTTGCTGTCCAGAGTTTCTAATTTTGTTTATGTTTTTCATGAAGTGTGGAATCACAATTATGAATTTATATAAACTAGAGCTCAGTAGTTAAATAAGATAAAAGCCCTGAATTGCTCAGTACATTCCAGTGTGTGCAAATTGGGATTCTGGTTACAACGAAGCTCCCTCTTTCAGTTAAGTTATTTTGGGTGTGGGATGGGGAGGATGAATGGTTTCATCAAAGGGAGCTGGGTCTGTGAAAGAGAATTTGGCCTGCCAAAGAACAATGAGTTCAGCCCTTCAAATGAGGTTTCAGCAATTACTTATTTGCAAGATGTTATTTGTTCATTGATAGACACCTGTGATAATTTTTCTCTTGGTTATTTTTGCTGCCATCTGTTCACTTTTTTCTTAGTTATCAGTTTTTTTAAAAAACATTTAGCCGATCTTGAGGTCCATAGGAAAATAATTTGGAATCTCTCTTAAAATAATGAAACAGGGGGTACCTGAGTGGTTCAATCGATTAAGCATCAGACTTCAGCTTGGGCCATGATCTCGCGGTCCATGAGTTCTAGCCCCACTCTGTGGGCTCTGTGCTGACAGCTTGGAGGCCGGAGCTGCTTCTGATTCTGTGTCACTCTCTCTCTCTCTGCCCCTCACCCACTCATGCTCTGTCTCTCAAAAATGAACAAATGTTAAAAAAATTTAAAAATAATAAAATAATGAAACAGTTGTTCTATTTTCTTTTAGGCATTGGCATTTAAAGTATCTTTTAATACAACGTGTTCTTATTTGCAGATATTTTCCTCATATAATTAAAATTTGGATTTAAATTTATAGTAACTTTCAATTAGAAGGCTTCTTGTAAATAATTCTTGGCTTCATTCATTTATTCAATGGGTGTTCTATGAAGCATCTACTATGTGCTGGGCTCTCTTCTATGCCTTGGGAAACAAAAATGAATGAAACAAAGACAAAATTTATAAAAAAATGAATCTTGTTGAATGATGCATCTCTATCATCACTTGAGCTCATCTACATCATGTTAAAATGGTTGGTGAATTTCACAAAAACTGTTCTTTACAACCTGTCATGTGGGGACAGGGATGATGGGAATGTGAAAGAAAACAGCATATGCAATATAGCCAGAAGTTTTGAATAGAAATAATTTTAAAAGGACCAGTCTTCCCTTTCAGACTGTTTCTCCTTGCTGTCACCCCAAATAGAAACAAACCCCCTTCCTCTTTTCTTCACATGGTTTCCTTTGAAGGCTCAGCTGAAGACAGAATGTCTTCCAGTCAGTCACCCTCTTCTCTGGTCCTTAGTTGGCATATGGAACCCTCTAAGGCACTTACTCCTGGTACCAGCCATTTGATATTAGCATATCACCTGTTACTATGAATTATCTATCCTCGCTTGTCCTGAACTTGTGATCTTCTAGCGTTTTGTATCCCTAATGAGGTGCCCTAATTATATGAGACACTGAGAAAGTGATTATGATATTTTTCATTATTTGTAGCCAAATATAGCTGGTTATTTGTAGCCAAATGTAGCCATTATTTGTAGCCAAATATAGCCCGTTTATTGCTATAGCCCATTTATTGCCGTTTATTGCTGGTTAATAACAAATATTCTTTTATCCTAATGAGTAATACACATGATTATAAGCAAGAGAAAGAAAGTAATCAATACAATAATGAATTTCTGGATAGGAAGAAATTTTAAGTGGTATCTAAATTAGAAACTGTTTTCTTCCTACAAAAATTTAGGAAGACCTGGGCACCTGGGTGGCTCAGTCGGTTAAGTGTCCGAGTTCCGCTCAGGTCATGATCTCACTGCTCTTGATTTTGAGCCCCGCGTCAGGCTCTGTGCTGACAGCTCAGAGCTTGGAGCCTGCTTCAGATTCTGTGACTCCCTCTCTATGCCCCTTCCCTGCTCATGCTTTGTCTCTCTCTGTCTCTCAAAAAATAAATAGACATTAAAAAAAAGTAAAAAAAAAATTTTTAATTTAGGAAGACTTTAGAAATCAATCATGCTGTACAGTTGCAAAAGTCTCCAGGTTTATGTCTTGCTAATCTGTTTTCCAAATGGCAAGCCCTCTAAAGCAGAAATCTGAGACTCCCATATTTCTGCTTAAAAATCATTTGGTGATCCCTTTTGTAGTCCTTCAAATCGCACTTTGGGAAGCCACATACCTAGAATAAAGTGTGGATGTTATACAACTTCGAGGCCATGTCTTTCCTAAGACCAGTGTTTCTAGAAGTAGAGTCTTAGTTGGCCATGTGTCCCAGCCACATACGTGTACTTATAAAAACTGAAGATGAGCTAAATTGTCACAACATAGTCCAAGATGCTAGTCATGGGGTCTGGATATTTTTTTAAGTTTATTTATTTTGAGAGAGAGCGAGAGAGAGAGAATGAGAGAGGGGCAGAAAGCAAGGGAGAGAGAATCCCAAGCAGGCTCCCCACTGTCAGTGCAGAGCCCAATGCAGGGCTTCATCCCATGAACCATGAGATCATAACCTGAGCTGACACCAAGTGTTAGATGCTTAACTGACTGAGCCACCCAGGTGCCCCTGGCCATAGGTTTTTAAAGAAGCTGTTCAAGAGATTTGTTTGCCACCTATAGTTTAATAACTATTACAGTTTGATAACTTTGCACCAAAGAGTGTTCTAGCTACCTCTATATCTTCAACACATATTCTGAAATGTAGCAGCATTTAATTTTTAAGTGAATATATTTTCCTAAATATGGAAATAATCTTGTATCCTACAAACTTACTACTAACACTTATTAGTTACAGGAAGTTTTTGTCAATTCTTTGGGATTTTCTACATAGATGGCATATGCAACCAGTTTTATTTCTTCCCTCCAAGCCTGTTTACTTTCATTTCTTTTTCTTGCCATGTTACATTAACTAGAATTTCCACTACGATGTTGAGCAAAAGTAGTGAGAGGGGACGTCCTTGACTTGTTCTTAATCTGACGGGTATCTAGTTTCTCACCCTTAAGTATGATGTTAAATATAGGTTCCTATAGATGTTTTGTTTTGTTTTCTTTTCTTTTTATCAAATCGAAGAAGTTCCCCTCTATTTTTAGTTTTCTAAGTGTTTTTTTTTTTAATGAATGTTGGATTATATCACATGTTTCTGATACATCTATTGAAATGATCATATGATTTTTCTTCCTTAGAATCTTGATGTGTAGGATTACATTAATTTATTTCAAATGTTGTTTCAGTCTTGCATACTTAGAATATATCTCATTTGTTCATGGTGTATCATTACTTTTACACTCTGTTGAATTCAGTTTACTAGTGTTTTGTTGAAGATTTTTGCATTCATATTTGAAGATATATTGGTCTATAGTGTCCCTTTCTTTTAATGTCTTCAGTTGGATTGGTATTAGGGTAATGTAGGTCTCATAGAATGAGTTAGGATGTGATCCCTCCACTTCTGTTTTCTGTAACAGACTGTAGGAAATTGGAATCATTATTACATAAATATTTGGTAGAATTGACTCATCTGGGACTGATGCTGTTTGGGAGTTGACTAATTATTGATTATTGATTGAATTTCCTTAATAGATACAGCTTTACTCATATCTATTTCTTCTGTGAATTTGATAAAGTATGTTTTTCAAAGAATTGGTTCATTTCAACTAGGTTATCAAATTTCTAGACATAGAGTTGTTAATATTCCTTTATTATCTTTTTAATGGCCATGCATAGTATCAGTAGTAGTGACCATTCTTTCATTTCTGATATTTGTAATTTATGTCTGTTCTCTCTTTTTTTCTTTGTTAGCTTCACTAGACATTTATCAATATTCTTGGCATTTTCTTTTATTTAAAAAAATTTTTTTAATGTTTATTTATTTTTGAGAGACACAGAGAGGGGTAGAGCATAGCACGGGAGGGGTAGAGAGAGAGACGAAGACACAGAATCTGAAGTAGTCTCCAGGCTCTGAGCTGTCAGCATAGAGCCCGACGTGGGGTTTGAATTCAGGAACCATAAGATCATGACCTGAGCCGAAGTCAGACGCTTAACCGACTGAGCCACCCAGGTGCCCCTTTCTTGGTATTTTCAAAGAACTAATGTTTGGTTTCACTGATCTTCTATAATTGATTTCCTGTCTTCAGTTTCACTGATTCTTGTTCTAATTCTTATTATTTCTTTTCTTTTGGTTACTTTGTTTTTAATTTGCTCTTCTTTTTCTAGTTCACTAAAGTGGAAGCTAAGATTCTCATTTTTAGGTATTCTTTCTAATATATATATTCCATTTTATAAATTTCTCTCTACACACTGCTTTCACTCCATTCCACAAATTTTGAGAAACTGTATTTTCATTTTCATTTGAATATTCATTAATATTTAATTAAAATATTTAAAATATTTTGTCCATATTTCTCTTTTCCATGTATTATTTAGAGTGTGTTGTTTAATCTCGAAATATTTTGGGGTGTTCCAGCTATCTTTATGCTATTGACTTCTATTTTAATTCCATTGTGGTTTGAGAGTATACATGGTATGATTTCTATTCTCCTAAATTTGTTAAGGTGTGTTTTATGGTTCAGAATATAGTCTGTCTTGGAGAATGTTCTATCTGAGTTTGAGAAGATGGTATACTCTGCTGTTATTGGATGGAGTAGTTTATGGATGCCAATTACATTCAGTTGATTGATGGTCCTCTTAAGTTCAATTATGTCCTTAATGATTTTCTGTCTGCTGGATCTGCCAATTACTGATTGAGTGGTGCTGAAGTCTTCAACTACACTGGTGGATTTGTGTGTTTCTCGTTTTAGTTCTATCAGCTTTGCCTCATGTATTTTGATGTTCTCTTGTTAGGTGCATATACATTAAGGATTGTTATGTCTTCTTGGAGAATTGACCTCTTTATCCATGGTTATTTTTGTTTTTCTGAAGCCTACGTTGTCTAAAATATGATAGTTACTCAGCTTTCTTTTGATTAGTGTTGATACATCTTTCTTTACCACTTTACTTTTAATATTTCTGTGTGTTTGTGCTTAAAGTGGATTTCTTATAAACAACCTATAGTTGGGCCTTTTTTTTTAATCCAGCCTGGAAATGTTCATCTTTTAATTACTATATTTAGATAATTTATATATTAAATAATGATTCATATGGTTGGATTAATATTGACCATATGTAATTGTTTTCTATTCATTTTTCTTTTTTTTAATCTTTCACTTTTTTCCCATCTTCCGTGGCTTTAACTGAATGTTTTACATGATTCCACATTCTCTCTTCTCTTAGCATATAAATTATACTTCCTTTTCAGATTTTTTTTTAGTGGTTTCTCTAGAGTTTACCATATACATTTACATCTAATGTAAGTCTGTTTTCAAATAACACTGTAATGCTTCACAGGCAGGATGGGTACCTTATGACAGACTTTTCCTGATTTCTCCTTCCTCTCCTTTATTATACTGCTATCATTCATTTCATTTTTCCATATCTATAATAAACCAATCCATTGTTGCTATTATTATTTTAATCAAACTATTACTATTTACTAGATCAGTTAAGAATAATTATTGGTGCATCTGGGTGGCTCAGTTGGTTAAACGTCTGACTCTGTTTTGGCTCAGGTCATGATCTCACAGTTCATGATTTTGAGCCCTGCATCAGGTTCTACACTGACAGCATGGAGCCTGCTTGGTATTTCTCTATCCCTCTCTTTCTGTCCCTCCCTGGCTTGCTTTCTCTCTCTCTCTCTCTCTCTCTCTCAAAATAAACAAACAAACATAAAATAGTAAAAAAAATAATAAGCATTATCAAAGATTTTATTTTATATTCATTTATTTTTTCCATAATGCTCTTCCTTTCTTTATGTAGATCTGAATTTCTGACTTACATCATTTGTCTTTTCTCTGAAGAACTTTGACTTTTCTTGCAAGGCAGGTCTACTGGTGAGAAATTTCCTCAATTATTGCTTGTCTGAGGAAGTCTTTATTTCTCCTTCACTCCTGAAGGATAATTTATCTGAATGTAGAAATCTAGTTTGATGGTTTTCCACTTTCAAAGCTTTATTGCCATCCACTTTCTTCTTGCTTGCGTGGTTTGTGAAGAAAAGTCCAATGTAATCTTTCTTCTTATTCCTTTATAGGTGAGGATTTTCCTCCTTCTGGATTCCTTCAAGATTTTTTTTTAAAGTTTATGTATTTATTTTGAGAGAGAGAGAGAGCAAGAGAGAGTGGAGAAGGGGCAGAGAGTAAAGGAAAGTGAGAATCCCAAGCAGTTCTGCTCAGTCAGTGCAGAGCCCAATGCAGGGCTTGACCTCGTGAATACTAAGATGTTGATCTGAGCTGAAATCAAGAGTTGGTTGCTTAACTGACTGAACCTCTCATATGTCCTTGAGTTCCTTCAAGATTTTTGTGTTTGATCTTCTGTAGTTTCTGTCTGATATGATGATATGCCTAGGTGTGGAAGTTTTGCTGGTTTTCCTGCTTGGTGTTCTCGGAGATTCTAGAGTCTGTGCTTTCATGTATGTTATTATTTTAGAATATTTTCAGGTGCTTTTCTTCACATATTTCTGTTCCTTTCTCTCTTTGCCTTCTAATATTCCCATCATGCATCTGCTAGGCTCTGTATAGTTGTTGCACTGTCCTAGGATATTCCATTCTGTTCCATTTTATTTTTTCTTTTAGCCTTGTTTTCTCTTTTCAGTTTGGAAAGTATCCATGACATATCTTTGTAGTCACTGATTATTCCCTTGGACATTTCCAGGGAACTGATGAGCCCATCAAAGGCATTCTTAATTTCTGTGGCAGTGCTTTTGATTTGTATTATTTCTTTTCGATCCTTTTTTCTTTGATTGTTTCCGTCTCCACTTACATTATCCACCTATTTTTGCATGTGGCCCATCTTTTCCATTGGAGCCCTTGGCTTATTAATCATAATTACTTCTAAGTTCCAGGTCTGATCATTCTAGAAATCTCTGCAATACTTGAATCTGGTTCTGATACTTGTTTTGTATCTTCTGACTATATTTCTTACCTTTTTAGTATGCTTTGCAATTTTGTTGTTGCTCCTCGAAAGTAGATGTGATGTGTGGGGTTAAAGGAACTGAAGCGGATAAACCTTTAGTGTGAGATTTAATGTTTATCTGGCTGGGAGTTATACTGTATTTACTGTTTGCCATAAGCATGGTTTCAGAGGTTAAAATTGCCTCTGTGTCATTGTTTTGGTCTCTTCTCTTAACTTTGGTTTCTCTAGAGACTCTTTTTTAATAGGGTCTGAGGCTTGCAGTTCTTCTAGCTCTAATTCTCTGTTACTACACTAGAGCTTTATCGATTTGGTCAAATTCATAGAAACAGCAAATAGATTACCAGGTTCTGAAGTTGAGGAGTGATGGCTAACGGGTACTTAGTGTTTTGGGGAGGAGTGATTAAAATGTTCTGAAATACTAGTGGTGTTGATTGCACAAATCCATGAAGGCACCAATAATTATCAAATTGTACACTTTTTTTTTTAATTTTTTTTTCAACGTTTATTTATTTTTGGGACAGAGAGAGACAGAGCATGAACGGGGGAGGGGCAGAGAGAGAGGGAGACACAGAATCGGAAACAGGTTCCAGGCTCTGAGCCATCAGCCCAGAGCCTGACGCGGGGCTTGAACTCCTGGACCGCGAGATCGTGACCTGGCTGAAGTCGGACGCTTAACCGACTGCGCCACCCAGGCGCCCCACAAATTGTACACTTTAAAAAGGTATATTTTATGCAATGTGAATTTTATCTTAATAAAGGTGAATAAAAAAAGAAAACATGAGTGAGCATATTTGATTTGGTGACAAGGAAAATTCAGAAAGTTTTTTCTGCAAAATGTTGCTTGCATTTTGGAATATTTGAAAATTTGGAATATTCTAAATTATGCTATATTTAAAATACAAAGCTTTATGCAGTCACTAAAATTATGTTACCAAAAATGTCAAAAGCTAACTGAAAAATCAAGATGATATTGTATGTGCAGTGTAATTCAAGCTTTATAAAATAGATTTATGTGTCTGTATATATTTCTGGATATCCCTTTAAATTTACATATTTTAATAAGAAAATTGCATATGGGAATTATTTTTAAAATCAACAGTGTTTCTGAATGGTAGTGTTATGGATGATGATATTCTGCTATTTTTCTTTCCAAATTTAAGTATTTTCCAAATTCTTTATAATGACCATTGCATTATAAATGATTATAAAATAATCAATTAAAAATAATTATCTTTTTTACTTGTGATTCTTAAATCAATGGTATATGATGCAAGTTCAAGCCTCAGTAAAGGACTTATTTATTTGAGTAATTGTACTAAATAATAATAATGACTTATTAATCAATACTTATCATTGAGTTCTCACTCCCCTTGTCAATATATTTAGTGGTTTTGCCAATGCTGATGTAATATTCAAGCAAATGGACACAATGATACAAGACTTCTCAGTCTTCTCATGAAAATCCATTTTAGGATAGAGAGCTTAGCAATGTAGTACACTGTCAAGCAAGGCAATTTAGAGCACAACCTTGGAGCTAAACTTAATTATGGAATCACTTACGAGGTAATTTTTATAGAGTTCTGTAAACTCCATTACAATTTTTAAAAATGCATTTGTAATGCCCCTTCAGTGACCAACCACAAGAGGTAAGGCAAAACTCATTTTAGGGAAATAGAATAGAGCTGAAAATTTATGGGAAATTCTGAATCAAGTTCATAATTTCACCCATTACTCATAATGATTACACAAAAACCAGAACAGGAAGAAACTGGACTGATTAAAAGAAGCATTAAACAAAGCACTAAACAATCTAGGCTTGCAAACTACTGTATCTAGAAGCCATGTTCCCCTGTGGACCTGCCAGAAAAACACATAAAAGACTGAGAAATGTTGGTGAGATGAACTGAAGAAACAAAATATTCCACCTGGAGCAGTTTTCTCAAGTTATTTAGACTTTGTTGCTCTGCTTAAAAGCAATTCACATTAAACTAATAGGTCCAAGCAAGCATTTTAGGTAACACAGCACATGATATCCACATTGGACCAGAGCCTGAAATATTTTTAAGGACTTTGTTTTCCCAATTTCCTATTTTGTTTTCTTTTGGTGACCAAAGCCCTAACTGTGTACTTTTTTTTCCCAAAGTTAAAAAGCACTTGGAGTTTGTACCAAATATTTAGAATTTCATTGTATTTTGTTATATACCACTCTTTTTAATTAAAGCAAGATGTGTTTCTTATTTGAAATGAAGTTTCTCCAAGGAAAGAACTATGTTTAATTTACATGCATATATATTTTCACAAGGACCCAGATGTGCACTGGGCAATGCTTAACAGAAGATCTAATTTTGGGGTACCTGGGTGGCTCAGTCAGTTAAGTGTCTGACTTCGGCTCAGGTCATGATCTCATAGTTGTGAGTTTGAGGCCCATATGAGGCTCCATGCTGACAAAGTGGAGCCTGCTTGGGATTGTCTCTCTCACACTCTCTCTCTGCCCCTCCACCCCTGATGCTCACTCTCTCTCAAAATAAATCAATAAACTCTAAAAAAATTTTTAAAAAACCTAATTTTGAGGTGTTAGTTTCTTATCTATAAACTTCAATTTAATTGGACTCAGATTCATAATTTCCCTCAGAAACTCTTCCTTTATGCTCTATCATGTCATACATGTAATACCATACACTTAAATGCTCATTCATTAATCCATCTATCTATTCACCAATCTACATCCAAACTGGTTTTCTTCTCTTTCGTCCAGGGCTTGGAAAACTTTCTCTGTAGAGAAGAGTTAATATTTCAGGCTTTGGAGGCCATAGGGTCTCTCTCACAATTACTCAATTCCACCATTGTTAGTGCAAAAGCAGCTAGACAATGCCTAAACAAATGAGTGTGGCTGGGTTCCAAACTTGATCTGCAAAATTAGCTGCAGGTTGGATTGGGTCATGGGCCAGAGTTTGCAGATCCCTGCTCTAGTCCATCTTCCTCTTTCCTTTACAAATTCTCCATCCATGTATTCCAATCACCAGGAGACAAAAATCTTCTAGAGATCATACCTCTCCATTGCAGATAAATCTTCAGTAACATTAATGTCATTCACAGTCTAGTTTTTAAACACTCATTTCTGCTTCATTCCTAAACATCTACTACTACAACTAAACTTGTTGGTTTCACAGCATCCAGGAACCTTGAGTCTTCTCTGTGCATGATATTTATATATCCCATTCTGTTATTACTAAGTTGCCCTTTTCCTTGTCTTTCCAAGATTCACCTCCCCTATTAAGCATTCAAAAACTACTTTTTCTCTGACTTCCCTAGCAGGAAGCTGCCTAACTGTGATAGTCTTTTGTATAATTCATTTAACTGTCTATCATTTCCTTTCTAGTATACACCTCGGTCTTTCATTAAGCATAATTACTACTCAAATTGTCTTGCCTTTTTTTTAAGCTTAAAATTTTATGTTCCTAATTAGGATGCAATTCATTAAGGAAAAGAACTGTTTTATGCTTACAGATTTCTCCCCAGTTGGATCCACCATTGTAATCAATAGCACACAGCAACCTTCTCATCCAATATGTAGAACTGAACCTAGATTCGAGGTAGGACGTAACTTGGACTATCTGCCCCTTTTTTTTTTTTCACTTTCTTCAGTAAAGTGATTGCTCCACCATGAGAACAGGGATGACCTTCCTGCCTGGACACAGGAGGAGCTGGTCTACACACACACACATGTAATGGATACACCTCAAATCTAGGAAGAGGTGGTTTAAATTGAAATGGTTGCACTGAACCTGAAGGGTAAACTAGAGGGAGAAATTAGCACTACTAACAATCAATTTTTGGCTCTCTAATAGGTTCAATTACCAATATCAGGGGCTCTCAACAAATGAAAAAAATATGAGTCTAAAAAAATGTGAAGGTAGGGAGAGAAGAGAACAATAAGAGGTCTCCTACTAGAGACCATGGGTTGGCTTCATGGAAGAATTTTGTTCTTGATTTAAGGTGGTTACCAAATCACAAGAATAGAAACCGGTCATCATTTTTCCTTCCATGAATCATTTTCTAATGATCTAATGGTTATAGTCAGCATCTAAATGAAAATGTAACATTCTTGGCACTTGGATGTCACCAAGCAGTTGTATAATTTTCAGTTTAGTTTTCTGCAATGGTAATATATTGGTAAGAAACACCCAACTGACAAATATGTCGTCACAACTTATACATGTAACATTTTGATATTTTGTTTAAATGTTTATTTTTGAGAGAGAAAGAGAAAGAGAGAGAGAGAGAGAGAGAGAGAATCTGAAGCAGGCTCCAGGCTCTAAGCTGTCAGCACAGAGCCCAACACAGGGCTCGAACCCATGAACCAAGCCGTGAGATCCCAAGTTGGACACTTAACCTACTGAGCCACGCAGGGGCCCCAACATTTTGGCATTCTTAACAGTGAATAGAAATGTGTCTTAAAGGACAGATCATTTATTATAAGGGTTGAATTACTTAATATTTCTGAATTATTATTTGCTACACTATATCATCATGTTATTTCCTTATTGCTATTCCTTCTTCATTATTTAAAAAAAAATCTTTTTAACATTTATTTTTTTTGAAAGACAAAGTATGAGTGGGGGAGGGGCAGAGAGTGAGGGAGACACAGAATCTGAAGCAGGCTCCAGGCTCTGAGCTGTCAGACATGGGACTTGAACTCACGATCCATGAGGTCATGACCTGAGCCTGAAGTCAGAAGCTTAACCAATTGAGCCACCCAGGTGCCCCATATTTTTTCACTATTAATAAAAATAAAAATTTTCAAATTTTTCAAAATTTTTTTCAAAAAAAAAAATCACACCAATAGTGGGTGAACTTTCCTGTTTGACTTGGTGGCTGTTACTCTGTAGAACTCCTATTAATATCATATCCATGGAAGTGTCTCAAGATGACAGTATAGATTACAACTGATGGTAAAATATTTTTTCCCTCAGAGAAAATAAATTTTCTGTGGAACAAACACATGATTTTAGGCAAAATGAATAATTTTAATAGTATTTGCTATATATGTCTAATGATCTTAAATATTAAACTACTATATATATATACATATATATAATTGCAATATAATTAATTAATTATATCAAAGCCATACTCAAGTTTTTGTTTTTTAATTTTTTTTTAACGTTTATTTATTTTTGAGACAGAGAGAGACAGAGCATGAACGGGGGAGGGGCAGAGAGAAAGGGAGACACAGAATCGGAAGCAGGCTCCAGGCTCTGAGCCATCAGCAAATTTCTATATGAAAGTTATAGGTTTGGGAAATACTCATAAATGACTCACAATGTCACTTATAAGAAACAGCAAAACAATGGCTCAAATAGGTAGGCACAGAAATTACTTCAGAGCAGAAATGACGTCCTAAACAAAATTTATCCCAGAGAATGAAAAAAGGAATGAGGTATGAGAAACCAGTGCAGGTAAAAGATCCTAACTTTATGTCTAGACAAGTTGGGGAAAAATTTATGAGTATTTGGCATGGTTGGGTCCAATAGGGAAAGAAATCTTGTAGAATGTCTTCACAAAAGGTAGAATTGACTGACATTTTTAGCAAAAAACATATCAGAAAATTATTTCTGAGGTGGCACCTGGGTGGCCTAGTCATTTAAGTGTTCGATTTTTGGTTTCGGCTCAGGTCATGACCTCACAGTCATGAGTTCGAGCCCTGCATCGGCTCCACGCTGTCAGCTTGGGATTTCTTTCTTCTCTCTTTGCTCTCCTCCCTGGCTTGCTCTCTCCTTCTTGCTCTCTCAAAAAATAAATGAGCACAATAAAAAAAAATTTTAAAGAAAAAGAAAAATATTGAGGACATTGCCTACCTGTCCTGTGTTGAAAAAATTTGGATCTAAGAAATCCAGATCAAACTTAGTGGTTTTTAAAATAAAACTGCAATAATCTATATTCCTGTTTATAGAGCAGAGGTTAATTTTATTCTGAATCACAGGGGAGGAGCAAAGTGCCAGGCTGACAGAGGGAGCTGAATAAATAATTATTTGCTCAAGTTTTTAGTTTTCTAAAAAACTAAAAGGGAAAAGGACATTATTCATTGAAAATATTCAGCTCGTTTTCAAAGTCCAGAATAAGGATGATATTAACTAAATATAAACAAATGCTATAACTGTTCAAAAAAGATAATGATCACAATATGCTGGGTATAAAGTTTTGAAAGTTTTATGGAATAAAGTATATTGGTCTGTTCATGACTGAATATAGAGGATGTTAAGAGCTGAAGACAGAAATTGGCATTCAGGCCCTACCAGGAGTTGGGTCTTTGAAGGAACGCTGGGTCCAAGGAAAAATCAGATGTCAGTTGAGCCTTGCAAAAATTGCAATCCATCTCTTACACAGGTCAGTTCCTGGTTTGGACTGAAGATGGCTGTTACTCTCCTCCCACCCCAGGCCTTGCTTGCTCCCTCTGAAGGCTCTAAGGAAGGATTAACTCCGCCTTTTCTTAGCTTTTGGTGGTTACCAGCAGACCTTGCTATTCCTTGGTTTGTGGCTGTTATCACTCCAATCTCTGCCTCCATTGTCACATCGCCTTCTTTCCTGTGCGTGTTCCCACATCTTCAAATTCCTCTGTTTTTGTACAAGGACACAACTCATTGGAATTAGGGCCCACATTAATCCAGTATGACCTCATCTTAAAGTGATTACATCTGCAAATACTTTATTTCCAAATAAGGTCATGCTCACAGGTACTGGTGGTTAAGACTTGAACATATCTTTTGGTGGGGGGCACAATTTAATCCAAAATGGGGGGGGGGGAAGGTGGAAAACCAGTGGGCAGGTGTTATATATAAATGGATTAGTTGTGATTCACCTCAGCAGATTGTTGCCATCTGGGTTTGCTGGCCAGCATTACCACATGTGAACTGTGAGCTGCCAGTTTGCATATTTTGCTTTCAGGAAAGGATTTACCTTGAGGAGGGTGGTTTGTTACTGGGGATTAATAGAGGGGTCGATTGTGAACAGAGAGCATTTAGTTTTACATGGCTTTAGAAAATAGTAAATGTGTCCTACTGTGTAGTAGAAGAAATCTAGAATGTCAAGACTGGCAGAAATACTATAGTTTTGAAATGCCAAAGAGCCCTGTTATAAGCATTTGGGGACATCATTAAAAATTACATCTAAAATATATAGTGAGCATAGATAGACTTATGTATAATGTAGAACATTATGATCAAGTTTTTTAACAAGTTTGCATTTACATGTACCTTAATCCATACTTATTGGGCTTTTTTTTTCCCTCTATGACACATTTATGAACTTGACAGGGTCACTTTAATGCAATTAATCTTGTTTTAACAATCTCCAAAGGCATGGGATGGGAATACAGCCTGCTTAGATTTAGAATCACCAGGGTGGATTGCATTTTGGTAGTTCCAGTGTGGAAATTATCTACCCTGAGGAATACTTACTTGTAACTCAGAGATTACTCAATATGAGAATATACTCTCTATGGGTAGTGAGAGACAGGACTTGAAATCTAGAGAGATTGCAAGTGAAAGACATAGTTCATATCTGAGGTTCACAATGTCACCAGGAATTAAATAAGCAAGATCCAACTCAACTGTTTCATCTAGGAGTCAATTATAAATAACATCTTGTGTGGTAGACATTTCTTAAGACCTTATATTTCTGAACTCTGTTGAGACTTCCTCCTCCTGCTGGGAATACCAGAATTGGGTAGAACATTTCCTCCTGGCAAAGATAATTATACATGACATCTTTTTTTTTTTTTTTTTCATTTCTAGAAGCAGTAGGGCACTCAACCATGGGCTTTGCTGATGAAACAAAATTTAAAGATTGTTTTTTTTGTGTGTGGAATTTCACACTCTCATCACCTAACCAAGGTTATATCCTCTAACATCCACCACCAAGTTGTGGCTGTATTTTTTAGTTACACTGCAAAACAAATGTTAACACAAAAATGTAACACAGCTCTCAAGATGGCTAATTCCATCCACAGTTTTAGCAATTATCTTTTCCATTACCTTTGCTCATTCTGTTCCACTATTTCCTTGTCCATCCACCATTAGATTATAAATTCTTTTGAGGTCATCTTTTCTGTTCTTCTCCTCTCCCTTTATTAATGTGCTTTCACATATTAGTCATTTAGCAAATATTGTTATAATTGCTTCACTACACTAGTTAGCAAATTGAAATAATTCAGTTTTTTCATCATAAAACTATTGATGCAAAACAACAACAAAATGCAGTTTTGAGCTAGGACTACACAGTACAGTCAAGTCATTATTAATTACCTAACAAACTCCAAAGTCAGGCAAGTGAATTATTTGTGCCTAGGGCAAATTTTATATTATGACTTCTCCACTATGTCCCATGATGGAAACATTTAATTAAATAATTGACAACATTCCACTTGACTTTATGAAGCCCTAGACTGTGCTCACTTTGAAATTAAGGAAGGATTTTCTTCTACCCAGAGCAGTGAAATAAATTTGTTATACTTATGTCATAGAAGAAGAAAAATGCAGTCTCTGAAAAGATTTAGCTCTTTGGGGATTGCAGTATTTCAATTAATGACACTCTTTCAAATCTCTTAAATCCTGCTTTTGCTCAAAATTCTATTATCATAAATTTATTCTGTTGTCTTCGGACAAGTCTAAACCAGCAAAATGAAGAGGAAAATAGAGCCAATTATTCAGATAATTGAGGTAAAATACTTTTTTCTCATTACTATATGTTTCAGATAAAATCTTTTTAAAAATCTGATTATATGTAGAATTACCATAGTTTCCTTGCTAATAATGTATATAGTTAGGTTATATTATTTAAAGTTTCTAATTCTTATGAACTTTCTGACTTTGAGACTTGTTCTATGTAGGTAAACAACTCCATTAGCAGGGCTAAAATATGCTTGGGGAATTGAGCTAGAAGTAAAATGTTAAGCTTCAGTTAATGAGTTTAAGTATTAGAAAGTTTACCCAAATAGATATATAAAAATCTCTTCCCTGGAGTCTGGATCCACATAAGTAAAATAAAATAAAGAATCAGAGTAATTATTTCAGTAAAGTCCCAAACTCATCTCTTAAATGCAAAATATACAGATAATAGAAGTTTAAAAATAGAACAAAACTTTTGCTTGAATCATCCAAATTTGCACCTTACCTTACATTTTGCCATTTATATTTTTTGTCCTTGTTATCATTTAAAACTATTTTTTTTCTAAACTTATTTTTGTGATTTCAGGGTAAGATAAAATGATTTTTTTCTGTCATTGTATAAAGTAGGAAAGGGACAAGTATCTGCTTCTTAGAACAAAAACTACCTACTTAATAATCTAAACAAAACACAACAAAACAAAGCTACATTTCCTTCTGTATTTGCTGCAATAATTCTTATACATTATTTTTCTTTTTTGCTTCTAAAATATTCCAAAATTGCCTATTTTTGTATTTTATTGGGTCATTAAAATATTTATTTAAAGCAGCAAATATAATGGTTTGGAGATAGCTCGCTCATTATACAGGAAAAATAAATTTGTTGACATATAAAAAGGCATACTTACATAAAGTAAAAGCAAAAATGTGAAAAGTAAAACTACAAATAATTAGAAATTTGTAGTGAAAAATTCCTTAAATCAAAAGACATACCTTAAAGCAAAAATGAGAGATTGAAAACATCAATTAAGGACTTTCGTTCAAAAAAGGGCCACTTTGGGAATATGAGTACAGGCTGGAATTGGTACTGTTCTAAAACTGTAGCAGTCATTGTTTTAAAAATGATAAAGACTTAATATCTAAAATATGACTCATCCAAAGAAGAAAATAAATCAATAAATCAATAAATCAATAAATAAGACTCATGCAAATCAATAAGAAAAACAAGAAACTGAGTATTAAAATCGTTGAAGAAGAAGGAAAAGAAATTTAAATGGCTCACAAATATATGAAAAGACGATTAAGCTTATACCTAATCGGATAGAAGTAAATTAATATGACAATTAGATATTTATAAGCATCCAATTATTGAAATTTAGAAAGTAGCTAGATATTGGCCAGGATGTGAGAAAAGACAGTTCCTTACTCATTGCCTGTCACAATGTAAACTGGTATAATTCTTCATGAGATACATTTTACATGTTTTGATGAAGTAAAGTATGTATGTAATCTATTATTCAAAGATGCTATTACTGGGTATTTATAGAGAAAGTTTTGTGTAGCCAATTGCTGTCTTTTGTGTGTGTGTGGTAGCAAGCATACAGAAGCAAACTAGATGTTTATCATTATGGAAATGGATAAGTAAAAAGAAAGATAAAAACAATGTGGCATCATGATGGAGTTACAATCAATGAACTAGGCATATAGCAACATAAATAGATCCTAAAATGTTGGGTGGAAAAGCATAAGAAATAGAACATTTATAGCCTAACACCACATATGAAATTAAAATGCATACATATACAAAACAGCATTACATTATTCAATAATACATATATTACCAAGTGTATATAGTAAATAAAAATAGAATGTGTGTAGAATAGAAATGAGCTTTGTTGGGGTGTCTGGCTGGCTCAGTTGGTCAAGAGTCTGACTCTAGATTTCCACTCAGGTTATGATCCCATGGTTTGTGAGTTCGAGTCCCTCATCAGGCTCTATGCTGACAACGTGGAGCCTGCTTGGGATTCTCTCTCTGTCTCTCTGCTCCTCCCCTGCTCTCTCTCTTTCCTCTCTCTCTCTCTCTCTCTCTCTCTCTCTCTCTCTCTCAGCAAATGAATAAACTTTAAAAAAAAGAGTGAATGAAGAAGAAAAACTAATAAAACAGGAGAAGAATCTCATGTAGACCAAGAATGATTGTGTTTCTGTTGTGCAAACAAAACAACATAAACAAAACCTTCATATTTCATGCCTTGGGAAATCAGAGACACCTGTTCCTCTATGATACTTTCACTCTACCAGTTCACATAATGATATTTACATTTCTTAGCCCTGTGATTTCTTTGATTGACTTCTGCCTTATCCACCTTACCTTTGTCTGTTTTTTTTGTTATCATCTGCCTCTTATTGATTCAGTGTCTCTTGTTTTATTGTACTACTCTAAAGTCTACCTTTTTTTTTAAACATTTTTTAAATGTTTATTTATTTTTGAGAGAAAGAGACACAGAACATGAGCAGGGGAGGGGCAGAGACAGAGTGAGAGAGAGGGGGAGACACAAAATCTGAAACAGGCTCCAGGCTCTGAGCTGTCAGTACAGACTCCAATGCAAGTCTTGAACTCATGAACTGTGAGATCATGACCTAAACAGAAGTTGGATGCTTAACTGACTGAGCCACCCAGGTGCCCCTAAAATCTACGTATTTTTTAGTTAGATTATAAACTTTTAATGTAAACTCTTATAACTTACAACGTTGGAATATTCACATAAGGGTTTCCAGTATTGAAAAAAGCAAAAGATATTTTATTTCAATAATACATATGGAGTACACTATCAATCATGGGTTACATCCAAGCAAAATGTTTCCACTACTGGGATCTGACAAGGATTTACAAGTGACCATAATAAAAATGCTTCATCAACCATTTAGGAATATACTTGAAATAAATGAAAAAAAAAATAGAAAGTTTCAACAAAGCAATAGGAAGTATAAAAAAAACTAAATGGAAAATTTAGAACTGAAGAATACAATCACCAAAATAAAAAGCTCAATGTATGGGCTAATTTACAGAATAGAAAGAGCAGAAGAAAGGACAAATAAACCTAAAGATAGACCAATAGAATTACTCAATCTAAACAGAGAGAAAACATACTGGGCGGGGTGGGGGGAAAGAATCTTAGTAGTCTGTGAAATTATTGATCAGATCTAAGGTTCTTGTCTTTGGAGTCCTTGAGAGAGAGGAGAAAGAAGGTGAGGCTAAAAAGTTTGCAGATAAGTTTTATGTAAAGATTTCCCAAATATGTCAAATGACAAAAATCTATAGATCCCAGAAACTTAGCAAACATCAAACAGGATAAAAAATAATCCATTCCAAGATGGATTATAATTAAATTTCGGAAATGAATTAAAAAAGAAAATATTTTGAAAGTCGTGAGAGAAAAACAACCTCTTGCCTACAGGGGAAAATAATTTGAATGACAGAAGATTTCTCATCTGAAACTCTGAGGCCTTAAGGAGGTGGTATAATATTTTTGAAGTGCTAAAAGAAAAGAACTGTCCATGCTGACTTCCATATACAAGGAAAATATCCTTCAGGAATTAGGGGAAATCAAATAATTTCAGATGAAATAAAACTGAAAGTATTTGTAGCCAGAAAGTTAAATTTAGCCTAAGAAATAGATAAAGGAGTTTCACTTAGTAGAAAGAAAATGATCTAAGAAAGAATTTTGTAACTTTAAGAAGGAAGAAAAAATAAAGACAAAAGTAAAAATATGCATAAATACAGTTGACTTTCCTTTTCTTCTTGAATTTCTGAAATTATATTAGATAGCTGAAGTAAAATTATAACACTTTCAGACATGGTTCCCAATGTATGTAGGGCGTACTCATACTGAGTGTGTGTGTGTGTGTGTGTGTGTGTGTGATTAACAAAGCTATACAAAGACAAAAACCATGATACATAAGTCATGAAATTCGAATCAGTTTTTCAAGTATCTCATAGAAAAAAAAAACAGAAATTTTTAAAAGAGGGGAAAATAGGAAACAAAAAATAAAATAGCAGACTTAAGCCCTAACATATTAATAGTGGCATTAAATGTAAATTTAAAGACAGACTGGTGGAGTAGCTAAGAAAAGATCACCTAACTCCATGCTATCTACAAGAAACTCACTTCAAGAATAATGGCACAGGTAGATTGAAAGTAAAAGCATGGAAAAAAGGTAATACAATGTAAACATTAATCAAAGGAAGCAGGAGCAGCTATACTGATATCAGGTAAAGTAAACTTCAAAGCAAAGAAAATTACCAGAGCCAGAGACAAACATTACATAATGTTAAAGGGTAAATCCACCAAGAAAACACAGCCTTCCAAATGTATATGAACCAAGCGACAGAGCTGCAAAATACGTGAAGCAAAAACCGATAGGACTGAAGGGGGAATTATTGTTGGAGACCTTAACATTCCTCTTTCAAGAACTGATAGCACAACCAGAGAGAAAATCTGCAAGATATAGTGGAGCTCAGGAACATCATCAATCGACAGAACCTAACCAACATTTACAAGACACTCGACCCACCAACAACAGAATGCACACTCTTGTAGGACCCATGGAACATATGCTGATTCATGAAACAAACCTCAACAAATTTAAAAGGATTGAGATTACACAAAGCTTGTTCTCTAATCTCAGTGGAATAAAAATAGAAATAAAACGAGAGACCAAAAAACTCCAAATATTGAAAAGTAAATAATATACTTCTAAATAATCTGTGGGTCAAAGAGGAAATCTAAAGGGAAATAAAAAATACCTTGAACTTCATGACAATTAAAATGCGATATATATCAAAATTTTCTGGACACACTTAAAGCAGTTATAAGGGAAACTTATAGCAAGAAATGCTTAAATTAGAAAAGAGAAAAGTCACAAATCAAAAATCTACACTCCCATCTCAGGAAAGTAGAAAAATAAGCACAAAATATGCCCAAAGCAAGAAGGAATTAAATAGTAAATATACAAGCATAAATCAATGAAATTGAAAAGAAATGAAAGTCAAACAAATGAAAATCAAACTGATGCAACAAAATGGATTCTTTAAAAAGACCAATGATGAGGCACGTGGGTGACTCAGTTGGTTAAGCATCTGACTTAGGCTCAGGTCATGATCTCATGGTTTGTGAGTTGGAGCCCCACACCGGGCTCTGTGCTGACAGCCCAGAGCCTGGAGCTTGCTTTGGATTCTGTGTCTCCCTCTCTCTCTGCCCCTCCTCTGCTCACATTCTGCCCCTCTCTCTTTCTCAAAAATAAACATTAAAAAAAGATCAATGAAACTGACATTTAGTGTGACCAATAATTTTATATGCCAACTTGGCTAAGCCCTAGTATCTGTTTTTAGTAAAAAACTACTCTAGATGATGCTCTGAAGGTATTTTTCAGATAGGACTAAAATTCAAATCAGTAGACTTTGAACAAAGCAGTTACTCTCCATAATGTGGGTGGGCCTTGTTCAATCAATTGAAGGTCTTAAGAAAAAAGATTGAGATTCTCAAGCAAGTAGGAATTCTGCCTCCAGATTGCCTTCAGACTCAACACTGCAACATCACATGCCTCCAGGTAGCCTTCCCTAGAGATGTTGGTCTTAGCAGTTCTGTCAGTTGTGTGACTCAATTCCTTAAGCAAACAAAAAGACCTCTCTCTGTATTTACACATCCTGTTGGTTCTGTTTCCTGGGAGAATTCTGATGGACACATCTAGCACTACTGATAAAGGGAAACAGAAAAAACACCAATCACCAATATTAGGAAGCAAAAGCTATCACTACAGACTGTTCTGATATGAAAAGGATAGTAAGAGGGTACTATGAATACCCCCAAACACAAATTTTACAGGTTAGATGAAATGGGCCAATTCCTCAAAAGGCACAAACTATCACCACTGACACAATATGAATTGGATAATTCATATTTGAATAACCCTGTAACTGTTAATGTAATGAAATTAATCATTTAAGAATTCATGAAAAAGAAATCCCCAGGCCTACCTAGATGGTTTCACTGGAGAAATCTACCAAACACTTAAAGAATTAACATCAATTCTACCCGTTTTTTCTTCCAGAACATAAAAGTGGAGAGAACACTTCCAAATTCATTTTATGAAGCCAGCAGTACCCTGGCTATGTGACTGTAAAGGGGTAGCCTGAGGGAGATCTTCATGGTGATGACAATGTCCTGTATCTTGATCATGGTGGTAGTTACAGGAATGTATGCATGTACTGAAATGGCATAGAACTATACATACTAAATGTTCTGACATCAATTTCCTGGTTTGATGCTATATGATAGTCCTATAAGATTTAAACATCAAGGTTAAACCAGGGAAAACTGTGAAGTATGCACAGGATCTCTTATCCTATCCTTTGCTACTTCCTGTGAATGTATTATTTCAAAATAAAAAATTAGGAAAAATCTTGAGAATTTCATATGCTCTTTCAAGTGAAGTTTGGTGCATTGTAATAGGACAGGGAAACTAAAATTTCCCAGGATTGCATGCCTTTCGGTACTGTGAAACATATTGACAACTCCAGAAAGTAAATTCAAAGTAATTCATGCCAAAGCATTGAATACAGTGCCAGATCTGTGGTAGGTGAATACTAAGTAGTTTTAATAGTTTGGAACACAAAGGAATAACAAATGACTGTGGGGATTTGTAAAATACAAATTAATGGGCAAGTTTTCTCTGGGAAATATATGATGGACTTTGTTTTTCTTATTGATTGATTGATTGATTGATTGATTTAAATATGAAATTTATTGTAAAATTGGTTTCCATACAGTACCCAGTGCTCATCCCAACAGGTGCCCTCCTCAACGCCCATCACCGACTTTCCCCTCCTTCCCACCCCCATCAACCCTCAGTTTATTCTTAGTTTTTAAGAGTCTCTTATGGTTTGGCTCCCACCCTCTCTAACTTTTTTTTTTCCCCTTCACCTCCCCCATGGTGTTCTGTTAAGTTTCTCAGGATCCACATACTAGTGAAAACATATGCTATCTAATCTTTTAGATGACATTCTCTTATCATGGTATTATCTTGTTGAACTGTTGCTCTCCTTTGACTGTTGGATACTTCTCCAACTAATCTTCCCATTGCCCACAGCTGAAATGAAAGGCATAAAAATTGCTACCATTTGTTTATTGTAGATATCTATATTAATGTATATTATCTCATCTCATTTAAACTCAAATAACTCTGAGATATAAAAACTATAATTATACATATGTGGGAATCTTTGAGGAAGAAATGAAAGGAATTAATAAACTTATATGGCTGATAAGTGATTTTTTTACATGAAAAATGCAACTTTATGTCAACAATCTAGAGAAAGAATAATATGCATAATAATCCTTAAGCATGGATGGTTGCTTACTCTAAAGCCGGTTAATCTTCAGTATGTTTGGGCACCATCCATAAGTTCTTAGGGGATAGAAAACACATTTGATTGCTATAACATAATAATGATATAACCTCTTAATGTGTTTCTGACATAAAATATTAAGACATCATCGATCCTTTTATGCTTAGAAATATTGAGTGTTTTATGTGATTTTGATCTGTACATTTTAAACAGATGTTGGACTTGCAACCCATAAAAATATGAAGATGCTAAAAGGAATAAATACACCGACCATCTGAAGGAAAAAAACCAGCTAGATCTCTGTAGTTCATGGAGAGGAAAACAGAGTAGGTCCTCAAGTGTATACCTGGAGAAAACCAGTAACAGTGGCTTCAGCAGGGAGGCAGAGGGCATAGAACCTTTAGATACAACTTTTCAGAGTGACAGCTCTGGAGATCAGAGCAACTGTGGAGTTTGCATTTGGCTTTCCTTTAGGCCAAGCACCGCCATCAGATAATTTCTTGCATTGTCTTTCAGAATTATGCCTTTTTAAAAAATGGACTGTACTGAGGTTTCAGAACATGTGCACCATTACCTTAATTAAAATAGAAAACCCAGTGTGTTTCTAGTGATTGCCATGTTTGACTTCATCTCTTTCATAATCTTAATTGTCTTTTTAATTAAAGAGTTATCTTAATGATCAGTTTTAAGAGAGTTGGAGCCATGGTATTAGTCAGTGTACTTATCTCAAACTTGTAAGGAAAAGTCAGAGTCCAAGGTTAGGTAAGGCAATGTAGCACATTTTTCTTTAAGCTTCCAGGCACTATTTTGTTCTCTAATCTTAATACCTAGTGTATACATCATTCTTCCATCCCTTTCCAGAGCTTGTGATGGCTGCATAATTGACCAGAAAAAAGTTCCAAAAGTTCCAATAAAGAGTATTGTTCCAAGAGTGTGTGGAGGAAGATTCTTACTCACTTGCTGAAGTTTTGGGTTAATCTGGTGTTTAGAACCTTCGTTTTCTCAATTTATGGGAAATACATACTTAGTGTGTAAAAAAGTTCTGTTGTTGCTGTTGTTAAAAGCATGATTGAGTGTAGTTTACTAAAGAGATCTTAAAACTAGCTTCTTGACAGTCCTACTAATGCAAATAAAAACTGTATAGTGAGAAATGGATGCAAAGAAATATTTTACTAGGTATTATAGAGCCTAAAATTCCAAAGGAATTTGTCATTTTTCTAATGGGGTATTGTAAATATCATTTAGGAAACAAAGTGATTGGTATTAAAATACATGCAAAAGGACTGTGGGATATTGTAAAGAGCACAGATTGAAAGTCAAGAAAACTAGAATCAAATCTCAGATCTGCTTGTATTAATGGGCAAGTCATTTAATCTCTGTGTCTCATTTTTCCCATTTGTAGACTGGAAATAATACCCATTTAAGGATAAAATATATTGTTAACTGTGACTAAAGAATGAATCTTGCTTTTATTGAGTTAGAGGGAGGTTTTAAAGCTTGTATTTATACCTTTTTCTCCTCAAGAAAATGTGAATAGTTTTCTTAAAACAACAGCAACAAAAACAAAGTAAAAAGTCTTCCTTAATATGGCATAAGGCACGATACATCAACATTGGTTACTATTAAACTACCAATCACGGAAAATTATCTAAGTTTGAGACTGCTCAATACATAAACTAAAACCTGCCAGCCCTCACAGGGACCTGTATTTACACACAGATACACCCGCCTCTCAAAGTAATTGTTTTCTAACAAAGTATTGTTTATATGTTTCATGCAAATTGATCTGAAGTGTTGCTTAGACAATCTTATCATATTTAGGAATAAAAACTTCCATCAAGAAATTGTACAAAAGAAAATGGACACACCAGCTGGATAAATCTATCATATGCGGGGGGCGGGGGGAAGCACTTTTAATTAGCTGAGTGAATGCAGTTTGCTGAACACAGAAAGCACAGCCACAGTCATATTAAAATGTGCCTAATTTTCTGTGAAAAAGTCCCATCTGAACAGGCCTGACCACAGTCAATCATACTAAAAGCCACTGGTGCTTAATTTGATTTACCAATATAAAATGCAAATTAGGTTATTAAGTGGAGTGGCAGACTGAGGAGGGCCCCTTTCAAACCATCAAGTTAAATGCAAGCAGACAGCAAACTGGCTGTGCAAAGAAAATTTTAGCATATTCGTTTGATTAGTGCTACAAAAATTTAATTAGGTTGGCTAATTACTTGACAAATTGCTCTACACGAGAGAAAAGGCAGAGGAGTTTTTTTTTTCCTTTTTCATTGCAAATATCCTGTGTGTATTTTAGCCCAAATGCTATCTGCCAATTTGCAAAAGCATTATTAAATGAATGGAAGATGGTCCCCAACAATGGTAAATCGTATAATGCATATAATTAGACAAGACCCACACAACTCTACCCGTATGTCCATACTCTCTCATGACTGAAAATATTTAACACAATATTTTTATGTAACTACTGTCAAAATAGATTATTACAAGGCAGTCAGTTGTTCTTAAGAAAGAAAACATTGTGCATGATATAGAAAAGAGGGTGAAAAAGAGGGTGAAAAAGAATTTGTGAAATTCCCACCTCCCAGAGGAGTTTGTTCACTAGTAAATGAAGTAACAGTGACATGCTGAGGTTTTTCATCACAGAATGGACTTGCCAGCCAAAATACGTCTGATTGAGGCCAGGGTTACAATGAAGTAGAAAAAAGTGTCTCTTGTGGTACATTCAAAATGTAAAACTATTAAATAATTCTCAACATCTACTGACATCTTATAAAGTGAATTTCACTTTCTGGAATGCTATTTATTGGTCATTATTCCTTCCTCTATCTTTTCCCAATCACTACATAAGAGAGCAGATGTGAAACACTCATGTTTGCAGAAATCTCACAAGTTGTGTGACCAAAGAATGGAAGAAAGTGTTCAGCCCATGTCAGTATTTTATTGAGAGATTACCAATACCTTGAATAACAAAAAGTGTCTTTCTCTCTTCAGAGGGAAACTTGATTTTCCTAGAGAAAGTATATGTTTATATCCACATTCAGGGGAACAAGAGATGGGATTTCATATAATTGCAGGATTATTTGGAGGACTCCCAATTTTTTCATATATTTATTTGATCTTTTTAAATTTTTCTACAGAACTAGTGAATCTGCTCTAACTCAAGCATCATGATTTTATATGTAGATAACCACTTTGTCAGTTCAAGTGGAAAAAATAAGTATCATGTTTTATAAACATAAAGCTTAGTAGTTAGTAATTAGATACTGTATTTAACCTGTTCTAAAGTGACATTCTAGGAAACTACAAATGACAAGAAATACTTGTGAACGTTTATGCGGGCTGTGCCTTATTTTGCAATTAGTATTTTCTAACTTAAATTTAGAACACAAATGTAATGACACTGCACAATGCAAATGTGGTAAAATTATTTTACGTAACACTGTTACTGCCATTTTATCCTAATTTACCATTTTTACCGTTTTTAGCTTTACAACCATCACCAAAGGAAGTAGAGTATAGATTATGTGTGGCATAATATGGATTATGAGGACAATTCTGCTACTGGAAAATAGAGTACTGGGATAAAGTTGTGGCCTACTAAGCATACATTTGGCCATGAGTTGCTGGCATTACATTTAATGGCCTTGAGGACTCCATCTTCATATGCAAAGGTAGATTTTACAAAACAGTGAGTTAGAAAACATAAAATTCAGTGGCAAGGCAATAGTACTTTTTATATAATAGAACTATACCAACAATTGAGGTTTTCCCCTTCAAGGTATTGACCGATTTTCTTTACTCTCTTTTTCTATTATTTTCAATTTGATAAACTGACTGATATTTTAAAAAAATCTGATAGACACAGTCTAATAAGAGAATTGAAGTCTGAGACATTTTATTAAGGGTGCGGGTATAAAATAGTAAAATTAATAACTTGCAAATATGTCTTGTGTGTCAATATCAAATGCATTTGTCCAATGAATTTGTCCTATGATAACTGCTGAAGATGTGATAATCTTTGATTATATTTCTTATATGTTGCTTGGAACCAATTGCATGCACGTGTAATAATAGCAGTTATCTTTTATGGCGCCCCTACTATGTGAAGGCACAGAGTTTAAGCTTATATTTATATTATTATTTAATTCTTTTATTAAAGTCAATATATAAGTACTATTGTCCCCATTTTAGAGAGAATGAGATTAAGATCAAGGTAGATAAAGTAAAATTCAAAATCAAAGACATAGCAACTGATAAATCTGGGATTTGAACTGAATTTTGTCTGAATTCCAACACCATGTTCTTTCCCTATGCTACAAGTAGTTTTTGAACATATATTTTTTGTCATGATTTTATGTATGTATGTACTTGTGAAATATAATTGGTGTGCTTATATATAATTTGAGATTTTATGAAACCACTGTGACTTGTATAGAGAAAGTCCATAGATTTTATGGAGTCTATGGTGATTTAGTCTGACAAGAACCGTTGGGAACATAAAATATTCTAAAGGTGCATAGACAGAGTCAAGATTACTTGCATATTGGAGACATCAAAAGAAACACACACACACTCACACACACACAAAAGTGAAGTTCCATCTACATGACAACCAATGTACTAGGGAAGAATACACCAGTGTATGAAGACATGAGTTTAAAACCAGCTTTAGTCTATTAAAAGGCTTCATTTTCTTTCAGTATAGCTATGTTGTAAATTAAAAAAAAAAAAAAACCTTGGTTTCTAGATTGGATAAGATTCTTTTTTCTCGTTAACATTTTAGAGGTTACATTTAAGAAGACTTCCTTAAGATGCATATATATGTATGGATAGTGAACAGTAATTAGTCTTCTGAATACCTTTCTACATGCTATTGATATTCCTGAATATTTTGTTTCAAGTATTTTATAGACAATAAATAATGCTTCATATCGAAATATCAATCCTCTTGAAGTCGATTTGAATTAATGGTAAAAATTCCCAACAATATTTCAATTTGAAAAGCATCCTTTAGATTTTGAACTGATTGATAAAATAAATGACTCTAGGATACACACGACTGCAACTAAAAATTCACTACCTCTCAAAATTCACTATGCCATGAATTGCATGGTGTTAATTCAATCATTAATGTAGAATATATCCTAATTCCTTCAATATTTCCATATCCAAAAAATATCTCCATTTCAGTTCAAATTTAGAGGATAAGAATCATGTGGAATTTCAGAATTAAAAAACGATTTGGTGTTTTGATCAAATATTGGTATACTGTTTGGTTGTATTCCTCAAGTACCTTGATTTTGTCAAAGAAAACAAACATCCTGTTATATGGAGCTCTCATATTATAATGAGGAGAGCCTTACCAAATGGTAACCCCGCCATCTGCATGGTCCAGGGAACACTTCGTCTCTCACCGTGGGAACTCTCCTCATATAAAGTGGCCATTTGTGCATTGGTTCTTTTCTGCAGTCACAAAGGAAAAGTTTAGCTTATGACTTCGAGTTTCATGTTACCATGTGTTGTTATATTTGTCATCTGTGATGCAAAATATAAACATAAAAGCTGCTATATAGTTAGAATAATAGGTACATGTACTTACTGAGTTGAGAAGCACCAGAAGAAAATGCATTATCTCCCCGGTTATTTGTAGTCAGAAAAAATTACCCTGATAATTAAATGCATAAACAACAAAAAAGTAATTTTGCCAGTGAGAGCAAAATTTAAGCATTACAAAAAACACAATAAATTCAGAACTAGTTTATCTGGATTTAATGAACCTGAAGAAAGTGCTCTAATGAAAAGGAAAGAATTTGTAAAGAATTATTGCAGTTCAGTTTCAAAACCTCAAATATTTGAGGTAGTACGACTAAAATTTTCACCTCTTGTCATAAATACAAAATGAGCAAGAATGTCATTTAGCATTTATTTGCAGTATAATTCATAATTATATGATAGGGGGATATCGTTATTTTAACATTTGGGAAAAATTATTCAATTTATTTGCAGGTAATTGAGTAGGTTGGACAGCATGCAAGCAAGTGTTAGTGAGAGCTCAGACACAAGGCCAGCTAGTTTTGTTTCCGGTATCAGGGAACTTCATTTTAATCCTTTGACTGATGAGCTTAAAAAAACCCTGAACTTTGTGCAGTAAAAGCCATATGATTCCCAGGAGTACTTCATTAGGCAACAGCTTTTTGGGGGATGGGAATTTCTTTTGTGGCTTTTCATTCGGCGTTTCCAGTCAGGGCCAGAAGTATAGAGTATTGATAAAAAAAAAATAATAATTGTTGAACCATAGAAAAATTGACTTGAATCAATTGTAATCTTAAAAGAAAATCATAGGTTGGCTCCCTTGCTATCAGAATGGTCTATATATACATCCATATGCATATACTTTATAAAATCCAGATATATTTTTATCTTTCACACATTAGTTCACTTTCTGCAAGTATCTTGAAACCACTGTGTAAAGTTTAACATGACCTGTACTCAGTAATAGTACTTGTCTTGTCTTAGCTATTAGCCAAATTTATTACTTAGGAGTGACTTAGAAGAACAGAAGACATTAAAATTGTCTAAGTTCGATCTCTAAGAGTATCTTTTTGCTTCACTAGTTACCATCTTGGTAGCATTAAGCATGTCGTAAGCTTGTGCTAGTGCTGGGCATGATAATCTGAGGCACTAGGTATGAATAAACTACCTTAGTGTTTTGGCTACTCAGTATTAAACCAACATAATTATTAGCAAATATTAATTCATGGTATTATCAAATTGATACAAATTCTGTTTCTTTGGAGAGGTGCAGAAACTAATTTACAGTTTTTCATTAGGGGCGCCTGGGTGGCTTAGTTGGTTAAGCATCTCTTTTTTTTTTTTTTTCAACGTTTATTTATTTTTGGGACAGAGAGAGACAGAGCATGAACGGGGGAGGGGCAGAGAGAGAGGGAGACACAGAATCGGAAACAGGCTCCAGGCTCTGAGCCATCAGCCCAGAGCCCGACGCGGGGCTCGAACTCACGGACCGCGAGATTGTGACCTGGCTGAAGTCCGACGCTTAACCGACTGCGCCACCCAGGCGCCCCAAGCATCTAACTCTTGATCTCAGCTCAGGTCTTAATCTCAGGGTAGTGAATTTAAGCCCCACATTGGGCTCCATGCTGGGCCTGGAACCTACTTTAAAAACAACAACAACAGAGGAACAAAACTATAAATGCAGTAAAAATACTTGTTGTGTAAGAAATGCTTTCCTAATTTTCCCTCCTATTCCATTATTAAACAATCATTTTTAAGAGTAGTTTGTTTCTGGGGCGCCTGGGTGGCGCAGTCGGTTAAGCGTCCGACTTCAGCTCAGGTCACGATCTCGAGGTCTGTGAGTTCGAGCCCCGCATCGGGCTCTGGGCTGATAGCTCAGAGCCTGGAGCCTGTTTCCGATTCTGTGTCTCCCTCTCTCTCTGCCCCTCCCCGTTCATGCTCTGTCTTTCTCTGTCTCAAAAATAAAAAAAAAATAAAACGTTAAAAAAATTTTTTTTTTTTTTAATAAAAAAGAGTAGTTTGTTTCTGTCTTTTTCTTGATGCTAGAGAAATCATTGCCTAGGCTTAAACAACATAGTCGGTTCATCTGAGGGTATATTTTTCCTTCTGCAGAGCCAGGTACTTTTGGGTTTTAGCAGAATTTACAGATTTCCAGGAGGTTTTTGCTGCTCATTAGGGCTAATTTTGTCCTTGTTTCTACAAAGTTAAAAGCAGTTGGTGCAAGTCACATTAACAAAGACTCACCTGTACAGACATTCTAAAGTGAAATCCAGCTGGGTTTCCTGCTATCATATAGGGCACAAATTAATCAGCACAATCTTTCACTTACCTGAAAAAACCAGCTTCTTTCTCAAAGGTGTAGGTAAGGACAGAATCACCCTAATGGGGTTCTATAGGAAGGGCCTTCTATAAAACCAAAACAGTCACAGTGAAACTACAAATTGTCTCTGTTTTTCCCTTAAAAGTAAACCACTGATAAGGAGAATATTATTTTATACACAATGAGCCTTCTATAACTTGATCGGGAGTTCACTTCTAAGAGTGTTGAATTGTCTCCATGCCTGATAAGGTACTGGTTTCTTTTATTTCCTAATATTCTCTCAAGTATTAGTTACACATATGTGAAACATTCTTAGTTTATCATGATACTGGAAGTTTAGCATTACAAGCTGTGAATATGTTTTAGATACCTGAGAAAATAGGTACAATGTGCAGAATGACCATTTGACCATCTTGGTCCTTGGTTTCTTTGCAAAGGCATAAAAACACGAGCTCTTGCTGCAGGACACTATCAACTTTCTTCACTTTTCTTTAAATGGGAAAATTGTATGGGATGGCAAAAAGAAAAATCGTTAACTAATAACACCAATACTAAAAAAGAGCACCTCCCCAAACTTGTGAACATTTAAAATTATTTGATTAAGCAACTATTATCAAAAATAGTGATTGAGCTGCTCTGGCATCAATTTAACATATAACTTTACCTTTTCTTTGTCTATTGAGCTGAATAAAATAATTGTAAATGTTAATTTTTTAAATTGTAAGACAGATTCCTAAACTTTAATGTTAATGGCATTTGCTTTCTAAGAAAAAATAAGAAGACCTTTAAAAATTCAAAAAATATATAATTAAAGATAAGTTTTCTTTGCAAACTTCTTTAAATTGTTTTAACTTGTTACATTTCCTTCTCTTCTAAGAATACTCTATTTATATCTTATTATAATTATTATTATATTTGACTACAATGTATGACAAACTGACACAAACATATCTAAGGTTTACTATATTTTATCTTGTGTATTTGCAGCAAGTCAGTTTTTCATAATTATTTTTATAAATTCTTTTGATAACCAAATATATTAACCACAATAGAATCAAGAAGGAAATATACATGATTAAAATTGTTTTAAATTTTCTAAGGTAAAGGTGTCATGATTTTGAAAGGATATAACACTTTATACTTTTAAATATTCGCCTTTCATAAATTTTCCACATCTAAAAGTAACCTTTTTGGAGGGACAAATATGTACATGTCCATAGAAAAATGCATTTTGGGTGAAAGGGTTGTTTAGCTGAATAGGTGAGTGCTATGTAAACATGAATAAACACTATTTCCTTCTATGCACCTGTCAGTTTAGAAATTCTCCTAAAACTCACTTACTACCCAATGGAGACATTGAGATCATTTGAAAAAGTTCACTGTCAGAGAAAAAAATAATCACCCTTATGGTTTGTTTCCCTCTCTCTTTTTTCCCCCTCCCATATGTTCATCTGTTTTGTTTCTTAGATTCCATGATCAATCTAATATATATATTTTCAAGTATAAGCATCGAATTGTTGTGATGAGCACTGGGTATTGTATGTAAGTGTTTAATCACTAAATTCTACACCTGAAACTAATATTATACTGTATGTTAACTAACAAATTTAAATAAAAACTTGAAAAAAGGAAAAAATATAATTTTCTTTTCAAATAGTAAATAAAGCCTACTGTATATATATATTTTTTTAAGTCACCAAATGGAAGATAATATGGCTGTCTTCTATTATCTCAAAGTTTCCATTCATTCATTAATCTATTTATTCATTTCACAAACTGAATAAATAAATATTCATGAATTCATTTATTATACACACTTTTAAGTATTTGAAGCAATGGGAATTTTATTGATAAAAGAATGAATTGGATGAAAAGTGAGTATACGTAATATTAGATGATTCCAAATATTTGATAGTGTAAGAAAGTAGATAATGAAAAAAGATGGATTAAATAATGAATTCAACTCTAAAGCTTATTTGTTCAAAATCTGTGGACCTATACAGTTTATGCAATAAGGAATACATAAGAAATAATCAGTTATGTGATATTATTAAGGAACTTATAGAAAGCTTTATTTTTTACCTGTGAAAGGTGAATTTTGGATGCAGGCATTGCTGACAGTGAGGGAATTACTTTCTTAAGAAGCAATCAAATCAATCTCTAAAGACTTAAACCTAGTCAGGAAGATTTCAGGTTTGCTTGCCTCAGGGACCCGGTTATCGCAAATACTTCTTGAGGCCTCTTCATGCTGAAGGCAGACTTTTTTTCTTACATGGATATATGTTTATTCACTTAAAACTTCTCTGAAGCAGAAAATGAGTATAAGCATTAAACTTCAAAGAATTTCTCTTCATGTAAGCGATTGCACAGTCCACAAAACTATGATTGAATGATATTTTATATAAAAACTCATAGAAAATAAAGTGAAATTAAAAGTACCCAAGAAGAGTATTATTTCTTAAACACCTAAAAAAATTATGCAGGCTTATAGATACTCATGGATTAAAAGAAAATAATTGGGGTAACTTTTTGAATAATGGTTACCAGATCTAATTTTCCTAAGGGCGCTTAATACGATTCATGATAAAAATAATGAATAAAGAGGTTTATTTTGTCTAAAAGATTTCTGTCACCAACCACAGACAGAGAGAGAGAGACAGACAGACAGACAGACAGACAGAATTGAAACAAATCAGGTCAACACATGCTGTGTTTCTTCTGCAGAGAATACATTACAAAATTACAAACCAGGAAACTAGAATTGTGATGTTTCCAAATAGAATGAGAATATATCAGGTGAATCTTTAATTACCCGTACCCTAGAATCCTTTAGCTATTTCCCTAATTGTGATTACTATGCAAATTTCAGTGACAGCATTTTTTTGTTGTTCTACATTAGTATATTTTTCTCTTTCCTTTTCCATCTTCAGTTTTAACAGCTGATAGGAAATAAAGAAGTTCCTAACAGGTATGTGGGGGGAAAAACCCCAGATGTACTAACATGGTAGTTTTTAAACCCATGACTCCCTCTGCTTAGCAGAAAAGTAACAGTAACGCACATATCTGAACATACATGTTCTTTTAAAGAGATACACACCAGCTGCTGTGTATGTTCATTCAAAACACTATACAGCCTTCTAATACTTTTGCTACAACAGCAACAAGTGAATCATTCTTGCCAGCGGATGAACGTTACTCTTCCTAGTGGTCCTTTCAATCCACCCAAATCTGTATAGCTCTAAATATGTGGATCTCTTACTGTAGAACTTTACTTATGTTCTACTGGTATTTATATACTTTAATTAAGATGAAAATAAACAACATGATGCTTATAGGAGAAGAAAGGTAACTTTTTTTAAGTTTATTTATTTAGAGAGAGACAGTGTGAATGGGGGAAGGGTAGAGAGAGAGGGAGATACAGAGAATCCCAAGCAGGCTCCCCACTGTCAGCACAGAGCCCCAAGCAGGGCTCCAATTCAAGAATCATGAGATCATGACCTGAGCAGAAATCAAGAGTCAGATGCTTTTATTTATTTACTTTTTATGTTTATTTATTCTTGAGAGAGACAGAGAAAGAGAGAGAGAGAGAGAGAGAGTGGGGGAGGGACAAAGCGAAAGAGGGAGACACAGAATCAGAAGCAGGCTCCAGGCTCTGAGCTGTCAGCACAGAACCTGATGCTGGGTTTAAACTCACCAACCGGGAGATCATGACCTAAGCGTAAGTCAGATGCTTTATCGACTGAGCTACCCAGGAGCCCCGAGAGTCAGATGCTTAACTGACTGAGCCACCCAGGTGCTCCAAAATGTAACTTTAAAAAAAAAAAAGTTTGAGAGAAGTAGAGAGAGAAAGCATGTGCAAGTGGGGGAGGGGCAGAGGGAGAACTAGCTCAAGAGAGAGAATCCCAAGCATGCTCTGCATTGTCAGCTCAGAGCCCCATGTGGGGCTTGAACCTATGAACCATGAGATCATGACCTGAGCAGAAATCAAGAGTCTGAGGCTCAATCAACTGAGCTACCCAGGCACCCCAAAGATAACTTTTTATTATATCCTCTATTGTGTATCTAAACTTCTATATACATCACTCACATTTGTAATAGTTTTGTTTTCTACAGATTATTGAAATAAATATTTCATTATACAAAACTTTGAAAGTAAGAAAAAAAAGCTAAGGAAGGAAATCAAAATAAATACATGTTCCCAATCAGATAGATTAACATTTTGACACATATTTTCAATAAGGGTATATATGTGTACATTTCTTTTCTTATTTTGATAATATTTAGACCACATTATATATGTGTGCATGTAACACTTTTTCACATTTCATTATGAGTATTTCCCATGTTATCAAATATTACTTTAAAACATGATTACTAATGATAGCAGGTAGCATGATATTAAAATAGGCTAAATATCATAATTACTGAGAGTACACTATCAGTGTTTTATTTTACAACTATAGTGAACATTTATGTGCATAAATTATTGCATACATTTATGGGTTTTCTCTTAATGGATTTTAATTACAAATGTAATACACGCTCACAGTAAAAAAGAAAAAAAAATCACACAGCACAGACAAGTTTAAAATGGATAGATGTTTTCTTCCCACAGATCCTGATCTCAGTTACAGACATTTCCACCATTTAGAATTTCTTATGGGCTCCTGGGTGGCTCAGTTGGTTGAACATCGGGCTCTTGATTTCAGCCCAGGTCATGATCTCATGGTTTCATGATTTCCAGCCCAGCATTGGGCTCTGGGCGTTGACTGTACAGAGCCTGCTTGGGATTCCCCCTCTCTACCTCTCTCACTGCCCCTCCCTTGCTCATGTGCTCTCTATCTCTCTCAAAACAAAGAAATAAACTTAAAAAAAAAGAATTTCTTATGATTCCTTTCAGATTTTTTTGAATGATGCTATTTTGTACATATTGTATCTTATTTTTTTTAAAAGAAAAATTTTGAACTATTTTCTATATTTGAAGTCTTCCCATATTTGAACCTTCAGAGGTATTTCTTTCTGGGACATCTGGGTGGCTCAGTCAGTTCAGCATCCGACTTCGGCTCAGGTTATGATCTCGTGGTTTGTGGGTTCAAGCCCTGTGTCTGGCTTTGTGCTGACGTCTCAGACTCTGGAGACTGCTTCACATTGTGTGTCTCCCTCTCCCTCTCCCCTTGCCCCGTTCTCTCTCTCTCTCTCTCTCTCAAAAATTAAGTGATTTTATAATCTGCATAACTGTGTCTGATAATTCTCACATCTGAAAGTTTTGCAGCTTTGCTTACCAGCATTCTTGTTTCTGTTGGATATGAGTTTAGAACTTTTTTGTTTCATTTTCTTCTGTGTTTTTTCAATATGTATATTACAAAGTTTAATTTTTATTCATTTTTTGAGAGAGAGAAAGCATGAGTTGGGGAGGGGCAGAGAGAGAGAGAGAGAGGGAGAATCCCAAGCAGGCTCCACATTGTCAGTGTGGAACCCGATGTGGGGTAGGAAATCCATTTACCTTGAGATCGTGACCTGAGTGGAAGTCAGATGCTTAACTGAATAAACCACCCAGGTACTCCTTGTGGGTTTTTTTTTTTTGTTATTTTGTTTGTTTGTTTGTTTGTTTGTTTTTTACTTTGAGATGCTCAGGTGCTGTCCAAAATTATTTGGATCAAGGATAAAGATTCTTTACTGCATAGGGAATTTGAGTTCGCTCACTACAAGACCTTGGAAACTCTACTAGCCAGTGATTCCTTTAAGTGTAGGACTTGCAATATTTTTTGCACCATCAGGTGATAAAATTTTTTGCTGTGCATCCACGCAAAGACTAGCTAATCATTCCAACACCTTGTGGATTTTCCTTCCGGCTGTGCTTGGAATCAAATTCTTTTGCAAAATTGGGGAACAGAGGGTGGAGAACTTTACCATCACTTCCTGTTTTTATTAAGAACAAAGCCTTTGGAGTCCTGCCTTAAGCAGGGAGAAGCTTCCATTTTATTCCCCACCTTGAGTCAACCCAAGGTGACTTATTCCTCCTGTTCTCAAGAATGTCCTGGGGACAGAAAAAGAGTCAATGTTTCTCTTATTTCTGGAAATTCCTTCTTCTATGTAGATTTTGGCTTTATCGTTTCTTACTACTGTGTTCATTAATTAAAAAGATGTTAGAAATTATAAGAATGAGGGGGGCCTGGGTGACTCAGTTGATTAAGTGTCTGACTCTTGATTTCAGCTCAGGTCATGATCTTGTGGTCTTGAGATTGAGATCCACATTGCGTTCCATGCTCAGTGGAGCTTGCTTGGGATGTCAATCTCTCTCTCTCTCTCTCTCTCTCTCTCTCTCTCTCTCTCAAAATAAATAAATAAGCATTAAAAAAAGAAATTATAAGAATGAGACAGTTGAAAATAAAATGTAATGATAATTCATTTAGATATAGCTAGAGTATCCTGGAATGATGGATTAGTAGAGACCTATGAGAATGTAGCCCAGAAAAGTACAGATGGCAAATATAAAAAAGGTTAACAGGTGAAGGTACAGTCAAATATTTTTTTAAAAAATTTTCTTTATATTTGAGAGAGAGAGAGAGAGCCATCACAAGCGGGAAGAGGGGCAGAGAGAGAGGGAGACAGAACCTGAAGCAGGCTCCAGGCTCCAAGCTGTCAGCACAGAGCCTGACACTGGGCTCGAACTCATGAATGGCAAGATCATGACCTGAGCTGAAGCCAGACACTCACCTGACTGAGCTACCCAGGCACCCCTAGAGTCAAATATTCTAACACTTATCTAATCATAATTCCAAAGGCAAAAGGGAAGGTGACAGAGTTCTATCTGATGAGGTAATAATTCGGAATATTCTATACTATATATACTAAAACATCGCAGTAAAGCCAAAGCAAGAAATGTAGAAATCAATCCACACCTAGATATGCCAAAGGCATACTGAAGAATATGAAAGGCAGAGACGTTGAAAGCATTCAGAGAAGATGAACTAAGTTTAAAGAAGGAAGAGTTAGATAGATACCATTAGATATTATGATATTATTATGATATTATGATATTATTATTAGATATTATTAGATATATCTAACTAACCATTAGTTAGATAGATACCTCAAATTAAAAATAAATGTCAGTCTCAAATCCCACAATAGGTAAAACTATCTTTTCTGAAAGGGGGTGAAATAAAAATCAGACCACCAATACATCTAGTTGGAGGAAGTTGTTAAGGATGTACTCCAGGAATAAGAATGGTGAATCCAAAAGAAGTTGTGATATGGAAGAATTGAAGAGCTAAAGAAGTGATATGAGGCTAAGTAAAATTGAATATATGAACTAATTGTGTTGTTTACCCTTGAGTAACATGGGTGTGAACTGTGTGAGACCTTTTTTTTTTTTTAATGTTTATTTATTTATTGTAAGAGAGAGATAGAGAGATAGTGGGGGGAAAGCAGAGAGAGGGAGAGAGAGAATCCCAAGCAGGCCTCATACTGTCAGCACAGAGCCTGACGCAGGGCTTGGGCTCATGAACTGTGAGATCATGACCTAAGCAAAGATCCAGAGTCAAACGCTTAACCAACTGAGCCACCCAGAGAGCCCTGAACTGTGTGAGACCTCTTCTATTTTTTCAATAAATACCATAGAGTATTGTAAATGTATTATCTCTTATTTTGTTTCTTCTAGTTTAATTTAAAGAATACAGTCTATAAGACACATAGCATATGAAATTTGTGTTAATTGACTATGTTATCGGTAAGGCTTCTGGTCAACAAAGGCTGTTTGAAGTTTGAAGACATCAACCTCAATGATAATCTCCATGGAAACTGAAATTTAAACCACAATGAGATACCATTATAAATTCTCCCTATTAAATTTTTTTTTAACGTTTATTTATTTTTGAGACAGGGAGAGACAGAGCACGAACGGGGGAGGGTCAGAGAGAGAGGGAGACACAGAATCTGAAACACGCTCCAGGCTCTGAGCTGTCAGCACAGAGCCCCACGTGGGGCTCAAACTTACAGACCTCAAGATCATGACCTGAGCCGAAGTCGGAAGCTTAACTGACTGAGCCACCCAGGCGCCCCTAAATTTTCCCTATTCGGGGAGTGCAAAATACTGTTGCTAGTAGATATAGTGCAACAGCAATTATTCTACTGTTGCTGGGAGTGTGAATGAGTCAACTTCATTGGACAACAGTTTGGTTATATTTAATAATTTTACCCCTTGCTTATGTCTCGGAGAAACTTTGCCAATGAGTACCAGGAGACATGAACTAGAATATTCATGGCAGCATTGTTCATTAAAGACACAACCTAGCCCATTGAAATGTCAACTGTAGTAGAATGGATACGTAATTTGTGGTTCATTCCTGGAAGGAATGTTACACAGCACTGCAGCATCTGCTAAATGTGGAAATGAAGGAACCATAGCCATGTACAACCACATAGATGAATTCCACAAACATACTGTGTAATAGAAGCAAAGCACAAATGAATACGTTATATTTTACCATTTACATATAGTTCAAACCCAGTCAAAGTGACACTCTTTCCAGATCACTGTGATCACTGCAATTGAGAGCTTATGTGGCTTCTCAGCTAGCAAGAGCTAATTGCTAAATTTTCAGGAGTTTGTTAACCATTGGTAACTTGAAATTTATCATTATGAAAGTATTTATGCCACCAAAATCAGAAAATGCTACAAATGAGAGATTTGGGGTCATTTTTCCTAGGAACAACTAGTTGTTACACATTTACCAGCATACTAGTAAGTGAGGGGGACTAAGGCTTTGTCTATTTCTATATTGGATTGTGTTAAATAGGTTTCATTCTGTAATTAGATTTTAGACTCTCATGCATTTTTATGTTCTTTTCTATATATGTGATATCTTACAATAAAAACAAAAGTAAAATATGTTTCTTTTAATAGTTTCATGCTGTTAGATTTTCTGTATAAATCTTCGACATAACTGGAATATATTTCAATAATAAGAGTGAAATATGAGATCTTGTCTCATGGTTTTTAAGACTGGTTAGTGGCAGTGGTGCCTGGGTGGCTCAGTCAAACATCTGACTTTTGATTTCAGATCAGGTCATGATCTCATGGGCTCATGAGTTCAAGCTCTGTATTGGGCTCTAAGCTGACAGTGCAGAGTCTGCTTGGGTTTCTCTGTCTCCCTCTCTCCCCACCCCCACCCTCACTCTCTTTCTCTCTCAGAAATAAATAAACATTAAAAAAAAAAACTGGTTAGTGGCCAAACCTGGATTCACATATGATGTTCAATTCAGAGCCTTTATTCTTTGCTCTACTGGAAGATGCCTCAATCATGTTACATGATTTTTATCTAGTTTCCCATTTGTCTCTTTGTAGCATCCCGCTCGAGCATCACCACAATGATGTAGGTTAATGGTATGAATTCATTTTTGCAGCACCACAAGTTCAAATAAATGAAATTGTTTTGGCAACCTAGTGGGATTGATTCCATGATTTCAAGACAATTGATTCCTCAATTTAAAGGAATGTAGGGCACCTGGGTGGCATGATCGGTTAAGCATGCAACACTTGATTTGTACTCAGGTCATGATCTCACTGCTCATGAGTTCGAGCCCTGTGTCGGGCTCTGTGCTGATAGCTAGGAGCCTGGAACCTGCTTCAGATTCTGTCTCTGTCTCTCTGCCCCTCCCCTGCTCATGCTCTCTCTCTCTCTCTAATATAAACAAATAAACAAATAAATAAATAAAATAAAATAAAATAAAATAAAATAAAATAAAATAATGTAAACAGGGGCACCTGGATGGCCCAGTCAGCTAAACATCTGACTCTTGGTTTTGGCTCATGTCATGATCTCACAGTTTTGTGAATTTGAGCCCTTTGTTGGACTCTGTGCTGACAGCCTGGAACCTGCTTGAGATTCTCTCTCTTTCCCTCTCTCTCTGACCCCCCACCCACTTCGTGCTGTCTCTGTCTCTCAAAAATAAATAAATAGGGGCGCCTGGGTGGCGCAGTCGGTTAAGCGTCCGACTTCAGCCAGGTCACGATCTCGCGGTCCGTGGGTTCGAGCCCCGCGTCAGGCTCTGGGCTGATGGCTCAGAGCCTGGAGCCGGTTTCCGATTCTGTGTCTCCCTCTCTCTCTGCCCCTGCCCCGTTCATGCTCTGTCTCTCTCTGTCCCCAAAATAAAAATAAACGCTGAAAAAAAAATTAAAAAAAATAAATAAACTTAAAAAAATAAATGAATGTAAACAACCCAAGAGTATTGTAACAGTTGACAGATTGAGAATATACATACAAGTGGTCACATTCTCTCATTATACACAATCACTGGATGACATTTTCTTAATACCTTATTTAATATTTCCAGAAAGAATCCTTAAAGTCAGAAACATTTTTGTTTCTTATTACTTTTAGGTTTAACATGATACATTAGAAACAGATACACTCTAAATATAAATCCATTTATCTTACTGATAAATTTTGTTCACTGCCAAATCATATATTGCAATTGTTCACTACCATATCATATACCTGGGTTTTTCTTCCTCAATTTTAGGTCTGAATAGATATGTTTCACCAAAAAGTGCCTCTGAGTATTGTAGAAATATATCTTAGTAACAAAATAAAATTAACACTGCTAATTAAAAACTTGGTATTTAATATTGCTGGCTGTGACACAATGTAATTTACAGCTTTGTAATTCCCCTTGATGGAATACAATCTTCCTTTGCTTTCTTCTGGGGAAAGATCATGCCATATTAAACAGAGTTCTGATACTGTCACGCTCTTATCATATTACAGAAAGCACTAATCCATATGCCATTCATCTGACTCCCTATTCCTGAAGTAATCCATACTGGGCTGCTCTCTTGAGAATTTGCCCTTTTTGAGGATGCTGAGATCAGCCATATTGTGCAAAATGATCTTGGTTTTATGCAAAAGGTGTCTTAGTTCCAGATGTTTAGCAAGAATTTTATTGTGTTTCACTCAAAAATGCCAATTATGTGCTTACAAGTGTTCGTGCTCATTAGTTCTTTCTTCCAGTGTCCTCTACCAGAGGGCAATCAGTGAAAAAGGAGGTATTTTTATGACTTTTAGACAATTGGGTGGCAGTGGTAGGAAAAGAAATAGTAAGAAAGAAAGAGTAGGAGATAACAGAATGAGAAACCTTAGATCAGCTTGATTTCATTCATTAGTGTTCCATCTACCCAATTGCCACATACTTCAAAATTTAGCGTATTCTATATTTAGTCTTTTTTGTCATCATAAGAAAAATATTTTTATTTTTTATTTTTTTAAAAATTTTTTTCAACGTTTATTTATTTGTGGGACAGAGAGAGACAGAGCATGAACGGGACAGGGGCAGAGAGAGAGGGAGACACAGAATGGGAAACAGGCTCCAGGCTCTGAGCCATCAGCCCAGAGCCTGACGCGGGGCTCGAACCCACGGACCGCGAGATAGTGACCTGGCTGAAGTTGGACGCTTAACCGACTGTGCCACCCAGGCGCCCCAAGAAAAATATTTTTAGATGAAGGGAGTCAGTTCCTTTCTTAGGATCAGGACTGAATATTTCTAGCAAGTCCTTTTGGGAAACCAAGTCAATGGAAATTTGAAGAACTTGGATGGAAAAAGATGCCCACAAATATAACTTCAACTATTTGAATTAATGTATCCATTATTGTAAATATGACTTTCATAACTATTTCTTGGAAAACATTCCCAGAAGATGACTTACAATGGGGTTAAGAACCGTGAGAATAGAGAATGGATTTTGAAAGACTAGCATGTAAATGAACTGTGTTGCACAGAACACTGTGCTCCACAAGATATTAAGAGATGCTCGAAAAACAAAAACAAAGAATCATTCTAGGATTAAATAAATCTTAGAAAATGTGGGTAAAGTAAATTTTATTTATTTTGTTTTTGTAAGAGTTCTGCTCTTTCCACTGTAAAGATCTAGGAAAATGCAAAATTTCTTTGACCATGTACCAAGGGATCTCTCTTTCTCTCTGTATGTAAATATACATAAAGAATATAATATATATTAGTATCAGGCTATATATTATATATATTTATAATCTTGAAACATCTATTAACATCTTATGCAAGAAAGAGTTCTATGAACAATACCGTGACGGGGCACAGTCAGATATATTTGGACAGCCATTGGGAAGTATTATCTGGGGATATTTTAAGTCAGTGAGGAGAATGGGTTGAATGGTTGAGGAAAAAGTTTAAAAACTGAAAACACAGCTATAGGCAATCTTTACGCGGAGGGGCAAGAGGAACAAAGAAATTGAAAAAGTAGAATTAGAAGAATGCATTTGTGTCAGACAAGCAGAGGGAAACCTAGCTGTGTGCCCTGGTGGGTGTAAGTAGGAACATACTGAACTAATGCTCTTGAATTTGGTAATGAAGATGCCAGTACTGATCTACAAGTGAGTACCTTTGGAAGAATGATGAACACAGAGAGAGGGCAGCAAATGGTGGAGGTGTGAATGTATGGTTAGAAAAACAAAACCCAGCAAATGCTAACTCTTCTTAAGTGAAATTGTAATTGGAATATGAGTATAAAGGGTGGGGAAGTTGTGAGCGTTGCTGGAAATGTAAGAGAATGAACTCCAAAGTGGAGGAGGTAAGGAAAGGAGACAGAAATGGAGGCTGAAGCGTCTTAAGATAGCCTTATTTCCTTTTGTCAATTCTTACCCTGGCAGCTCATAAACATTTAATTTCTCAGGTAAAATAGCACTCAATGCAGAATTTTTTATTATTAATATTGACTAGGAAGCATAACATTTAGCTTCAAGTTTTCTTTTCATCATTTATTAATTTTAGTAGAATTCAACATTTATTTATTGATGGGTGAGAGATATATGAAGTGACTGATTCTCTCTTTACCATTATTGAGTGTATAGTTTAGAATAAAGTTCAAAAGGAAATTAAAATATTTCAGATAATTAAAAAACACAGAAGGATAAATCTGCCTTGTCATTAGATAATCAGAGTTAAGTCCCTGACCTATTTATACACCCCTCATTCTGCCATTTCTTAGTTACGTAAGTAGAAATTAATTTACTTGGTATTGATATTTTATAATTCTTATCAATATTTCAATATCTATCAAATATAAAAGAAAGATTGTCACCAAACCTGGATTTCAAACTTCTTCTATGAACCACAATACATTTATTTTAAAGGAATCAATTTAGATTAAAAACCCATAAACATTTTATTTCTTGGGGGTTTGACTGAGTTTCCTCAGACATAATTTCCCATGGATATGTTTAGATGATTGTCTAAAGAATTGATGTTTTAAGTATTTTGATGGAATGATGGACTATTGTTGGTAATAACGAATACTTTATAAAGTGTCTCTGCAACAACCACTAATTAGCTTCATTATAGCCCACAGTTAATTCCAGCGAATAACTTATGTAAATGATGAAACTCTAGTAGTTTTTTCTGAATTCCTTGACAATGAGATTTTGAGAGTAATATGTCCTGGCAAATTTCTGACAGCAGGTACATGTCTTTGTTGCATTTTGAGAAAGGAATAATCCAAATACTAGAATTGATTTAGCTGCGGAGGTTTTTCCTTTTCCCAAAGCTTTGAAAGTATAAACTGAGAAAAGCAGGCTAAAAAGAGCTCCACGTTTGATTTGCATCTTAAGAACAAAGAAACAAATGAAAATGTGACTATTGTCTTTATCTTCACGGTTATTGTGTGCAGTATCCTTCTATAATCTTTTCTTGTAATGAGGCTTAATAGCTGCCTTTGAGATATTAATGGAAATTGTCACAGACAAGGGAGATATTACTGCATCTAATGAACTAAAGCAAGACTAAAAGGAAGGGAAAAGGAACAATAAGTAAAATCTGCACAAATAAAAAGAATTTAACTAGTTTTTAGAATTTAACCCTATAGATGACTTTGACGTAAAATGTAATAATGGAAATGCCTTACTAGTCAGTTTTCTGAGATATCATTTGTCAAACACAACTGGCAGTCTCCCTTTTTATAATTTTGCATTTGTGTGGTATTTAAAAACCCCTTGACTTCAACTTTACACAATGCCTAAAGAAAGAAATTTTGTATGGCTCAAAGGGCAAGTCAGATCCTTAGTTTGGTTGCAGCAAACAAGAGGACAGATTCCAAGAAAAAAACCCCAAACATTCAAGTAAAATAATGGCTAATAAATAAAGAACAGTGTAATCATTTCAATTAATCTGTACATTGAACAGATGTTTGGAAAATTTCAAGTTTAAACCAGTTTTTTTTATAATAATTAGACTATTGGCACCGACTTCTTCAATGCTCACCTATGGGTTAAACCACTTGAAAGAAAAGTTGATGCTTAGATACTGTGATTTCATAAACGTAAACTGTTTTCCTTGATTCCCGAAAACTGAGAAGTGAGGACCAATAGTATATTGCCATCTGATTAAATGAAGGATGTACAATCGAGCTGTCGGGTGGAGAATTATGAGGTTAGTATCATAAGTTATGATGGCAACCAGGCTTGTCTTTCGCAGGGCATTCCCTGAGGAACAAATTGTAAATAATGCCATCCAAACTTCCTAAGAACAAGATTCATGCCAGGTTTCTGCCAGGATAGCAGTTGATGCCTAATTGAGCCCAGGATTGTTAAAATGTCTCCTTTTTATAGTCCTGAATAATGTAGAGCTAATGAACAGATTCCATTTCAGATTTGAAGCATCAGCTCCCTAACAAAGATTCCTTTATGAATTGGCTTTTTTTTTTTTAATTAAAAACATAGACACTGTTCTTAGCACAACCCTCTCTACATATAGAGGCTAAATTCCCATCAAAATGTATATGTAAAGCGTTCATAGTACATATGCAGCTATTCTAAATAAGAACTGACTGGTGAATTGATTGGTCTTGGAAACTACATTCCATTTTAATCATATATTTTGGTTCAGGAGTGAAGAAACCTGATTCCTTGTCCATGGATGTCTTCTTTTTTTCTCTGACTTTCAGACATGTAGAACATTCCCGAAATTTTTAGACAGTTAATGCTTATCCCATGCTTAAGAAGAAATACTTATTTTTTCCTTCAACTGTGGATATTACAAACAGAGATTAGTGGCCTCTCACTTCAGAGCTGTCAGTGTTGAAGTGGCGTTAGCTATTAACATTCTATTGTAAGTGGTCAGAAGCTTCCTTTGGCATTCCTGTCAAAAGGCCACTAAACCCCCCAGTTTGTGTTGTTTTCACTAAGATAATCCATTTCTGTCCTTTGTGATTGGTTGGTGCCATTCAATATGCCACATTTACTAACGATCCTATGCAACTACTGAATCTCTCCTACTTAAAAACAACATAAAAGGTAAGTCTTGGATCAGGTTATACTCATGTTGATGCTCTGATTCGGCTTACACAGAAACATTCTCTAATAGGAAAAATGATATGAAATGAACTGAATAACTTTTGAACTACCTTTTATTAGTCAAGCAAGACTAAATATTGTGCTGGTGTGGTATAAGAAAAACTATCAAAAACATTGGTCATTCATCTAACCTCTAAGAAGGAATTATGCGGAGCACTAGCCAATGTTCAAACACTAGAATCCATCCTTTCCTGGTTCTATTCTCCCCCTGGCTTGTATGCTCAGTGCAGCCTTTATAACAGTACTAAACTGGCATTTGTTTATTGAAGGGAATAAATAACATTATACATTTCTAAGAAGACCATACATATAGTTTTGGTCACCTTGTTCAGTTAATTTACAAAGTATTCCCTATTCTTTCCCAAATGTTCTAAATCTTATAATTTTATCTTGGCTAGAAATAAAAGGTAGAATGGATTTTCATATTTTGAGTATATACCTGCCACATAACAACAGTTTGTGAGACAATCATAATGTATTTTCTTCCTCCCCCCACTCAGTTTTATTGAGAAATAATTGACATCCATCACTGTATAAGTTTAAAGCATACAGTGTGATGGTTTGATTTATATATATTGCAAAATGATCGCAATAGGTTCAGCCAACATTCATCTTCTTATATACATGCAATAAAAAGAAAAGAAAGAAAAGACAAAAGAAAAAAAAAGATCCCTTTGTGATTAGAACTCATAGGATTTACTTTCTTAAAAACTTTTCCTGTGTATCATACAGCAGTGTTAGCTATAGTCATCATGGGGTACATTACATTGTCTTATAACCAGAAGCTTATACATTTTGACCACCTTCCCCCAATTCCCCCTCTGCCCCCCAATGTTTGCCTCTGGTAAATCTGATTTCTTTTTCAGTGAGATTTGTTTGTTTGTTTGTTTGTTTGTTTTTTAGATTCCACATAAAAGTGAAACTGCAAGAATTTGTCCTTCTCTGCCTGCCTTCTTTCACTTAGCATAAACCCTTCAAGATCCAGCTAGTGATGCTGAGTATTTTTCATGTTCCTGTTGGCCTGTTGTATATCTTTTTTGGAGAAACATTTATTCAGGTCATTTGCCATTTTTAATTGAGTTATTATTATTGCTATTGAGTTTATGAGTTTTCTATGCATTTTGGATATTAATCCCTTATCAGATATGTGGTTTGTGAAATTTTTTTTCCATTCCATAGATTGTTTTTTTCACTTTGTTGATTGTTTCTTTTGCTGTGGAAGCTTTTTAGTTTGATGTAGTCTCATTTATTTCTTATTTTGTTATTTGTGGTTTAGGTATTATAGCCAGAAAATCATTATCAAGACCCATGTCAAAGAACTTTATTCCTGCATCTTCTCTAGGAGTTCTATGGTTTCAGATTTTACATTCAAGTCTTTAATTCATTTTATTATTTTTTAAATTTTATTTATTTATTTTATTGTTTAATGTTTACTTATTTACTTTTGAGAAAGAGAGAAAGAAAGTACAAGTGGGGGAAGGACAGAGAGAAAGAGGGAGACATAGAAACCAAAGAAGGCTCCAAGCTCTGAGCCGTCAGTGCAGAGCCCAAGGTGGGGCTCCAACTTATTAACTGTGAGATCAAGACCTGAACCAAAGTCAGATGCTTAACAACTGAGCCACCCAGGTGCACCTCAAGTCTTTAATTCATTATAAGTTAATTTTTGTAGTAATATAAGATACGGGTATAGTTTCATTCTTTTACCTATAAATATCCAACTATCCCAACACCATTTATTGAATAAGATCTTTTCTCCGTTGAGTATTCTTGGCTCCCCTGGTCAAATATTAGTTGACTATATATGCTTCAGTTTATTTCTGGGCTTTTGATTGTGTTCAATGGTCTTTTCATCTATGTTTATGCAGTACCATACTGTTTTGATAACTATGGCTTGATAGGATAGCTTAAAATCAGGAAGTGTGATGGTTCCTGCTGTGGTCTTCTTTCTCAGGATTTCTTTGACTATTCTGTTTCTTTTGTGGTTCCATATAAATTTTAGGCGTGTTTTTTCTACTTCTTTTTTTTTTTTGTATTTTTTTTCTAATGTTTATTTATCCTTGACAGGGACAGAGGCAGAGCATGAGTGTGGGAGGAGCAGAGAGAGGGGGAGATAGAGAATCTGAAGTAGGCTCCAGGCTCCGAGCTGTCAGCACAGAGCCTGACATGGGGCTCGAACTCACAGACCACAAGATCATGACCTGAGCCAAAGTCAGACACTCAACTGACTGAGCCACACAGGCACCCCAGGAGTGTTTTGTCTACTTCTTTAAAAAAATGTCATTGGTGGGGCGCCTGGGTGGCGCAGTCGGTTAAGCGTCCGACTTCAGCCAGGCCACGATCTCGCGGTCTGTGAGTTCGAGCCCCACGTCGGGCTCTGGGCTGATGGCTCAGAGCCTGGAGCCTGTTTCCGATTCTGTGTCTCCCTCTCTCTGCCCCTCCCCTGCTCACCCTCTGTCTCTCTGTCTCCTTCAAAAATAAATAAACATTAAAAAAAAAATGTCATTGGAATCTTGATAGGACTCACATTGAATCTAAAGGGTTTTGGTAATATTGACATTTTAGTAATATTAATTTGTCCAATCAGAGACACAGGATACCTTTCTATTTATTTGTCCTTTTTATTTTTTTCATCAATGTCTTGTAGTTTAGAGGGAGGGATCTTTCGCCTCATTAAACTTATTCTTAAGTATTTTACTGTTTTTGATGCTGTTGTAAATGGGATTGATTTCTTTTTTTTTTTTTCAGAAAATTAATTTAGTGTATAGAAGTGATTTTTGTATGTTAATTTTGTATCCTGAAACTTTACTGAATTCATTCATTATATCTAAATAGTTTTTTCATTCAGTCTTTAGGATTTCTATGCATATAAGTATGCTATCTACAAATGAAGACAATTTTACTTCTTCTTTTACAATTCTGATACCTTTCATTTCTTTTTCTTGCCTGATTACTGTAGCTAAGGTTTCTGGTACCTTGTTGAATAAAAGTCCTGAGAATGGACACCCTTGTGTCATTCCCGATCTTAGAGGAAAAACTTTCAAACCTTTCACCATTGAGTATGATGATAGCTGTGGACTTGTTATATACAGCCTTTATTATGTTGAGACATGTTCTTTTTATGCCTAATTTGTTAAGAGTTTTTATCATGAATGGATGTTTGGATGTTGAGTTTTGTCAAATGCTTTTTCTGTGTCTATGGGGATGATCATATGATTTTTTTCATTCTATTAATGTGATGCATCACACTGATTGATTTGCATATATTAAAGCATTCTTGCGTCCCAGGGATAAATCCCACTTGATCATGGTGAATGATCTTTTTAATGTGCTACTGAATTTCATTTGCTAGTATTTTATTGAGAATTTTTGTATCTATATTTATTAGAGATATGATCTTCTGGTTTTATTTTCTAGCAATACCCTTTTCTGGTTTTGATATCAGAATAATACTGGCCTTATAAAATGACTCTGGGAGTGTTTTATCCTTTTTGGTTTTTTGGAAGAGTTTGAGAAGGATTGATGTTAATTCTTCTTTACGTGTTTGGTAAAATTCACCAGTGAAGCCATCTGGTCCTGACATTTCTTTGTTGGGAGAATTTTTATTAGTCATTCAATCTTCTTACTCATAATTTGTCTATTCAGAGTTTCTATTTCTTCCTGATTCATTCTTGATAAGTTGTATGTTTCTAAGAATTTTTCCATTTCTTCCAGGTTGTACAGTTTATTGGTGTATAGTTGTTCATATTAGCCTTTATAATCATTTAAATTTGTGATATAAGTTATAATGTCTCCTTTTTCATTCATAATTTTGTTGATTTGAGTCCTTTCTCTCTTTTTCTTGGTTAGTCAGTTAAAGTTTTGTTCATTTTACCTTTTCAAAAAACAAACTTTAGTTCAGTTGACCTTTTCTATTGTTTTTCTGTTCTCCATTTCATTTATTTCTGCTCTAATCTTTATTACTTCCTTTCTTCTGCTAACTTTGGAGTTCAGGTTGTCTTTTTCCAGTTCCTTAAAGTTTAGAGTTAGGTTGTTTATTTAGGATCTTTTTTGCTTCTTAATGTAAGCATTTGTTGCTATACACTTCCCTCTTGTGACTGCTTTGCTGTGTCCCATATGTTCTGGTATATTGTGTTTTCATTTCATTTGTCTCAAGAAAAATTTTTATTTCCCCTTTAAGTTCTTTGATCCATTTGTCGTTCAGGAGATTTTTTTTTAATTTCCATGCATTCCTGAATTTTCCAGTTTTCCTCTTGTTATTAATTTCTTTATTTGTTTGATTGTTTATTTATTTAGCTATTGTAGCAGAGAGGATACTTGGTATGGTTTAAATCTTCTTGAATTTGCTAAGACTTGTTTGGCCTGACATATGGTTTATCCTAGAAAGTGTTCCATGTTAACTTGAGAAGAATGTGTGTTCTGTTGTTGAATAGAATGTTCTGTATATGTCTGTTAGGTCCACTTTGTCTATTTGGTGTTCAGATCTGCTTTTTCCTGGTTGATACTGTCTGGATGATTTATTCATTGTTGAAAGTGGGGTATTAAAGTCTCCAACTATTTTTGTATTACCATATATTTCTTCTTTTAGCTCTACTAGAATTTGCTTTATATATTCAGATGTTCCAATGTTTGGGCACATATTTACAATTGCTATATCTTCTTGATTCATTGACCTCTTTATCATTATATAATGACTCTATTTGTATCTTCTCACCATTTTTAGCTTAAAGTCTGTTTTGTCTGACATAAATATTGCTACCCCTGCTCTTTTGAAGTTACCATTTGCAGAAAATATCTTTTTCAGTCAGTCTATATGGGTCATTAAGGCTAAAGTGCATCTCTTGTAGGCAACATGTTGTTGGATTTATTTATTTATTTTTTTTATCCATTCAGCCATTCCATGTCTTTTAATTATAAAATTGAATCCATTTACATTTAATGTAATTGTTAATAGTTAAGAACTTACTATTGCCATTTTGTTAATTATTTTCTGGTTATTTTGCATATCCATTATTTCTTGTTTTTTATCCTACTGTGTTTTTTTTTAAGTTATGTTTATTTATTTGTTTTGAGAAAGAGAGGGAAAGTAAAAGTGGGGGAAGGGCAGAAAGAGAGGGAGAGAGAGAATCCCATGCAGGCTCCATGCTGACAACATGGAGCCCAACACAGGGCTCTATCCCTCAAACCGCAAGATCATGACTTGAGCTGAAATCAAGAGTGGGTTGCTTAACTGGCTAAGCCACCCATGTGTTTATTTTGTATGTGTTCTGATGTCTTTTGGTATCAATATGCTTGGACCTCTTTACCGGTTCTTTTGCATAATTACTATAGGATTTTCCCTTATGGTTACCATGACGCTTGTATAAAATATTTTAAACGTATAACACCCTATTTTAAACTAGTAACAACTTCAGTAAACCTCATAAACTTTACACTTTTACTTCTCTTTTCCTTCACATTTTAGATTATTGCCATTTTTAATATTGTGTAACTAATAACAGATTATTGTAGTTATGGTTATTTTTATTATGTTCATTTTTTTAACTTTTAAGTTTGAGTTGTAAGTGAATTATGCACCACTATTACCATATTGCAGAATCTAATTATGACTGCATATTTACAATTACCAGTGATGTTTCCACTACTTTTACATGTTTTTATGATGTTAATTAGTATTCTTTTAGTTCCCTTTTGCATTTCTTGTAAGACAGATGTGGCAGTAACGAATCCCCTCAGGTTTTATTTGTTTGGGAAAGTCTTTATCCCTCCTTCATTACTGAAGGACAGATTTGCCAGGTATAGAATTCTTGGATGATGATTATTTTGTTTCAATGTTTTGATATGCCATCTTATTCTCTCATGACTTGAAAAGCTTCTGTTGAGAAATCTGCCCATGGTCTTTTGTATATAACTGCTGTCCTTTCTCTTGCTGCTTTCAAAATCCTTTCTTTATTCTTGACTTTTTTCCAATTTAATTATAATATGCTTCAAGGTAGCCCTCTTCAGAGTCAATGTGTTTATGCTACTTTGGGCCTCATGGGTTTGAATGTTGATTTCTCTCCCCAGGTTTTGGGAAATTTAAGCCATTATTGCTTTAAGTATATTTTCTGTCCCTTTCTCTTTCTTTTCTTTTTCTGGAATTCCTATACTGCAAATACTGTTTCTTTTCATTGTGTAACATAATTCTTCAATCTTATTTATTTTTCTTCTTTTTACTCTTCTGACTGGGTAATTTCCAATGGCTTACCTCTAGGTCTCTTCTGTACAGTCAGGTTAATCTTAGAAAATTTGTAGAATCCTTCAGTTTAGTTATTATATTTTTCAACTCTAGGATTTGGTTTGTTTGGGGTGTCATTTCCTTGTCAAAGTTCTCATTTTGCTCATGCATTGTTTTTCTAATTTTGCTTAGTCATCTGTGTTTTCTTGTAGTTCACTAAACTTGTTAAGTGGATTATTCTGAATTTTTGGTCTGACAGTTCATAGATATCCATTTCTTTAGGCTCAGTTATTGGAGTTTTATTAGTTTTCTTTGATAATATCATATTTACATGATTTTTTATGATCCTTGATTCCTTGTTTGTGTCTGCACATTTGAGTAATTGGGCAGATCTTCCAGACTTTACAGGTAAGCTTTGGCAGAGGCAGTTCTTCACCAGTCAGCTCAATTTGAGTTTCATGGTATGTTTGCTGGGAATATTCTTGGACAGGTGGGGGCCTGCTATTATGGTCTGTTTTGGAATGAGGCAACTTTTTGAGTTCTAAGATGGAGATTGGGAGGTGCACCCTTGGCTGAGAGCAGTTGGATAGGACTACTGGTTTGGTTTCCTACACTAGTGAGGCTGTAGGATGGGCTCCATATTTGCTTGGTTTCTCTGGTTTACTAGATAGTCAGGATTGGCACTATATTCAGTAGTAAATGAGGCCATGAATTAGCTTTCCTGCCCTAGGAGGGCATCAGGAGGGAACACAGTGCCTATACAGCTAACTGTTTGGATATTTGAATCAGATCAGAGTGTGTGCTAACTTCCCTGGTTGGGTGAGGCCACTGGGTGTGCTCTGTAGACAGGGGAAGACATGGGTTTGTTCTCTTTTTAAATGCCACTGAATGTAGGGCCATTGAATGGGTTATATGGCTTCCAGGGTGCTGTGGTCAGGCTTTCATTAGACAGCCTAAAAGCTATATTCAGTGATGAGCAGGGCCATGAATTAGATTCCCTAAACAGTGCAGGGGGGAGAAGCAGCTCTAGAGCTGATAAAGTTCTTTGCTGGCTTAACTCAAGCTGACCTACACCCCAAGTCCCCTGACCAAACAAGCCGTTGGATTTGTTCTGCAAACTATCAACTCTGCCTTCTCACCCCTTGACTCAAGTGCCACTGGACCACACAGCTTCCAGGAGTTGTCTCCAGACCTTCTGGTCAGATAGGACCAGTAGACACTCTTCACAGTGAATGGAGCTATGTCTGAGCTCTCTTGACTGGATGGAAGAAGTAGGGGCCACTCCAGGCTACTCTCATTTTCCCAAATAGGTTATGGCTATATTGTGGGGAGTGTCTAGGAACTACCCTCATCCATGGCTATGAATTGATCTCCTTGCCCTTACAAAGCACAAGAATGTTCCACATCTGATACTGGCTTTGTGCGGGGGTAATCAGCTCTGCTTGCCCTCCTCTTGGCTTAAGCACCAAAGGGCTGCATAACTTCCAAGAGTTGTTACCAACTCTTCTGCTCATTTGGGGTGAGAAAACACTCTCCACAGTAGGTGGGGCTGTGATTTAGCTCCTTGTCTTGGCATGGAAAAACCAGACTCTAGGGTCAACAAAACTCATTTGAGGATCTGAATCAGGCAGATCTGCACCCCACTGACTTCCCTGGTCAGAGTGCAGCCTGACTTGCTTCTGTAGAAGAGCAAAACCTCCAGTTGGGATTACTACTTAGATACTGAATGTATGAACTTGGTCTTCCAAGATCTGAGTACTGGTTGTTGCAAGTCTCTTTCCCCTTAGAGTCAGATTCCTGGGGGTTTAAGCCTCCCAGATTCTCCTGAAATCCCCATGGGGGCAAGCTTGAGTAGGGGTTCCTGAAAAGCAACCCACAAATGCTGGAAGAGCTGATTATCCCCTCTTGTTCTCTTTTTCCATTGGAGGAACTGGCAGCTCAGGGGAGACCTCTCTGTGCAGTGCTGCACTGGCCTGGGAGAGGGGTAATGCATTCAATATGTAGCGTCCTCTTCTTTAACCCTTCGGATGTAGTCTTTCTTGGTCTTTGTGGTGTAGGATGGGTGTTCCAGCCTACCTCCATGTTTAAAGATTCTCTCAGCAGTGTCTTGTTCTTGAATATTTGCTGGTTATTCTTCTTTGAGGGGGAACAATTTATAATATTACTTTGGTAATGTTACTTTCAATTCATTTTAATTAATTAATCAGTTAATTATTTATTTCATCAGTGATTGGTGCATGTTTATTTTATGATAAGCACTATGCTAGACATTTGAGCTAGAACTGTGATCACATGAGACAAAAGGTTTCTAGCCTATAAGATTTGCATTGTAGAGAGAGGAAATAGAACCTAAATAGGTAAGTATAATATATCTATATGCTATAGATATCGATATATTATATCCTCAGCAGGTGATGATGTGTGCTATGAAGAAATATAAGCTATGAGAGGGGGAAAGAAGAATCCAACAAGGGAATCACACATTTTATCAAAATCTTAAGTTAGAATGAGATTGATTTCTCAGATAATGAGAAATTTAGTTGTGCTATTGGATAACTCAAATTTGGTAGGTTTTTCTTCACCTTGTTTTCAAGCTTTTATATTTGCTAATTAGTTAGGCTGTGATCTAAACCTCCCACTTTTACATGTTGTTAACATATTTATGTGAATTCTGTAATCTTCAGGGAAAGAAGGAAAGTTTTTGACAACAGATAAACAGTTACTTAGGTTTTATTTAGATTTAGCCCTCTCTTGACTCACATTGATCTCTAAATCTTCCTCAATTCTATTAATTTAGAATGCATTCCAACCTCTGATAGATAGACAAAGAAGAGAAAAAGAAGAGAATGGCATTTTGATTTCCGTGACTTTTAAATTCTTTTAAATATTATGATTCTAATGAAAAATGCAAATCTTCATGAACAGAACTTTCTATTTTGTACTGCCTTCACTGTAAGCAACTCTAATGAAATAAACTCCATTTTAAAATTAGTTTTTTTGTGACCACAGAAGACTGATTTTGTGGACTCTGAGGAGCCAGACTAATTGTGACCCAGTTAGAACAGGACAGCTTTGCATTTATTAAATGATGTCCAAGGTTAATGTCAGATGTTATAGATCAACCTCCATCCCCCACTTAGCTTCAGTCGGAGTTGTAGGAGTATATGGGGGTGTGAATTTGGTCCTAGAAGTCTAACAGACAGTGGAATAACCGAGACTACTCTTTTAGGGTCTAGTGATTTTTTTTAATTGGTTTACCTCTTTGACAGGTCTGATGAAACAGTCCCTGTTTTGAATGTCAGTGACTTCTCCCATACACATTTCTGTCTAACAATACTAGCTTCTTTTTTTTTAAACAGAATGCACCTGTAAAGATTTTAATCAAAAGAAATAAAACCTCAGTTTGCTCATGATATGTACCAATTTTTAATTTGTATTTCTTGAATTTTGAAAGTTAGAGTTATTTAATTCACAATATTAGTAGATTGCAATTTATAAAAGAAACATTTATATTATTGTAATGAAATAAGTATTCTAAATAATTATCAAACTTTTTACAATATGTAAATCTATTTTTTTCCTTTTCCATCTTCAGAAGAGTAAATTGCTACATAAAGTTAATTTTTCTTCTTGTCATAAATAATTACATGCAAGGGGTTATAAGGTAATTAAAAACCAATGTGGTACTAAGATAAGGGAACATCATAGCTATATTTAGTTCGCATGTTTTTGTTATTTTCCACAGATAGCCAATTTCTAATCTTTAATAATTATAAATAGCCTCATATAAATACATAACTTTTCTATTATGGGGAAATATTCTATTCCGTGGAGAAAAATAAAGTAGAAGCTATTTGTAATAAAAATAGACTGTTCAAATATTTAATTGAATCTCTGACAGTGTTTGTTCAAACACTTTCACCTGTATCCTCTCATCAAATGAAAATAAAAACAGTCATATAATTAATATGAACATCCTGGAAAATTAAACTAAGCTTATTAATGCTGATGCATTGATTTGAGTAAGAATACAATCATACATACCTAGGACATTTTGTTATATGACTGTGTTTATTCTAAACATCTTCTTTCCCTTGGGATATATAAAATATATTTTGATATAAAAAGATGTAGTGTAGCTGTTTTAACAAGTTAAGATACAACATCTATTCATTCCTGGATTTAATAGACATTTATGGGAATGGGCTTTGTGCTCAGATGTGGGCTAAAAACATGTATGAAGAGTTTCCTATCTAATGTGAAAGATATACAATGAAGTAAATAATGAAGATAGGATGAGTTGTGCAATAGTAAAAATATGAACTACATGGCACAAGAATTTTAGAAATGGAACAACTTTGCATGGTGGATCAAAGAAGGTATGGCACTGGAGGTAATAATACCTTAGTTGTGTCTTGAAAGAAAGCTAGACATTTACCAAGTAGAAACCAAGTAAAGGGTGAGTATAGGGGACAATTCAGATAACAGGAAAATAAAAATCAGGATCCAGAGGCATGGGCAAGGATGACATATTCAGGGAGCACAGAGTATTTTGATATAACTGGAGACAGCATCTTCACCTTAGAGGGATAAGGCTCAGGATATATCATAAAGAGCTTTTATGAATTTATTCACTTTCAAAAATTGGTACATATTCCAAGTAGTTCTCGAGTACTGTGTTCTTCATTTTGATTGTCTCGTGTCCCTCAAAACATACCAAATCATGAACCAAATATTCCAGAGATTGCAACTGTCAAGTAGAAATGATAAATGTGTTGATGTTATACTCAAAGGATAAGAAAAGCCAGAACATTTACGTTGGTTGAGTTAAAAGTTTGGAAGTAAAAAAAAACATACCCCTTGTTTGTTCTCTTATTTTCTTGTGTTGTACTCACTATACATAAAAGAGATATGTAATCCAAATCAAAATCTTCTGCACAGCAAAATGAACCGTCAAAAAAAAAAAAAAAGAAAAAGAAAAACAACCTACTGAATGGGAGAAGATTTTTGCAAACTTATACAACTCAACACCAAAAAACCCAAAACAATTTGATTAAAAACTGGGCAGAGGATCTGAATAGACATTTTTTTCCTAAGAAAACACACAGTTGGTCAATAGACACATGAAAAGATGCTCAATATCATGATCATCAGAGAAACATAAATCAAAACCACAATGAAATATCACCTTGCACCTGTCAGAATGGCTAAAATCAAAATAAAAGGGAATAAGTGCTAGTGAGGATGTGGAGAAAGAGGAATCTTTGTACATTGCTGATGGGAATGTAAATTGATGCAGCCACTGTAGAAAACAGTAAAGAGATTCCTCAAAAAATAAACAATAGAGGGGCGCCTGGGTGGCTCAGTCAGTTCTAGGTGTCCTACTCTGGCTCAGGTCATCATCTCACGGTTCGTGAGTTCGAGCCCTGAGTCAGGCTCTGTGCTAATAGCTCAGAGCCTGGAGTCTGCTTCTGATTCTGTGTCTCCCTCTCTCTCTGCAACTCCCCTGCTTGCACTCTGTCTCTTTCTCAAAAATAAATAAACATTTAAAAAAATAAAAAAAATTAAAAAAAATTAAAAATAGAAATATCATATGTTCCAATAATTCCACTACTGGGTATTTACCCAAAGAATATGAAAACATGAATTCAAAAAGATATATACACCCCTATGTTTTTTGCAGCATTTTTTGAAATAGCCAAGATATGGAAGAAACCTAAAGTGTTAATTGACAGATAAATGGATAAAAAAATATATGTATATGTATATATGAGATCTTGCCATTTACAGCCATAAAAAAAAAAAAAAGGATGAGATCTTGCCATTTGCTGCAGAACAAGGATGGAAATAGAGGGTATTATGCTAAGTGAGATAAGTCAGATGAAGAAAGACAAATACCAACATTAATGACCAAACAAAAAACAGATATAGTCCTATGAATACAGAGAACAAACTGATCATTGCCAGAGGGAAGAGAGGTGTGGGAATGGCTAGAATGGCTAAGGGGACTGAGAGGTACAGGCCTCCAGTTATGGAATGAATAAGTCATAGAAATAAAAGGCACAGCACAGGGAATATAGTCAATAGCACTGTAGTAGCATTGTATGGTGACAGATGGTAGCCACACTTGTGGTGAGCACGGCATAATGTATAGGGATGTTAAATCACCATGTTGTACACCTGAGACTAATGTAACATTATGTGTCAACTATACTCAAAGAAAAAATTTAAAAATCGGTCTTTGGGGGAGACAACACAACATGGTTCTAATAGATTCAGTAAATATTGATTGAATACATTTTAAGAGCCAGCAGTCAGGGATACACATATGCTTATTGCCCTTCTGGATTTTATGATCTCCCAACATAGAGAAAGAAACAGATAATTTGAAAATACCAAGGTAAATTATAAGAAAGAAACCACTCATGCAGGATGCCTAGGAGTACAGAGAAAGATCTTCCAGGAATTTAAGCAGACTTTTTGGATGAGGTCCCACTCAGCTCAGTGTAAAAGAATAAATAGTGAATACCCTTGGTGGAAAGAGACTAAGCAAAAAGCAGGTATTTCTGTGGTGTTTCAGGAACACAAGGAGTTTAAAATTCTTAGAGTGTCAAATATGAAGTGGATGGATGAGCCTAGAAAGTTGAAGCTATGAAGCCAGACAGGGATCAGTCAAAACAGAGAGTGGCTTATATCCATCTTACGGAGTTTGGAGTTAGGACACTAGGTAATGAGATATTAAATGGTTTTCAGTATGGCTAGAGCATAATGGTAGTGTATTTTTTAATATTTTATTTTATTTTATTTTATTTTATTATTTTTTTTTTATTAACGTTTTTTTATTTATTTTTGGGACAGAGAGAGACAGAGCATGAATGGGGGAGGGGCAGAGAGAGAGGGAGACACAGAATCGGAAACAGGCTCCAGGCTCTGAGCCATCAGCCCAGAGACCGACGCGGGGCTCAAACTCACGGACCTCGAGATCGTGACCTGGCTGAAGTCGGACGCTTAACCGACTGCGCCACCCAGGCGCCCCTATTTTATATTTATTTTATAGATGGGCAAAAGGTGAGAGAAAGAATCCTAAGCAGGCTTCATGCTCAGCGTGAAGCCTAAGGCAGGGCTTGACCCACAGCTCTGGGATCATGACCTGAGCCAAAATCAAGAGTGGGTCACTCAACCAACCGAGCCATGCACAAGCCACTCTATTTGTATTTTAAATGTCTAGCTGCAGTGTGCTGTTGGTCTGTGATAGTAACAGGAAAAAGATTCCAGGCTCTGGGACCACAGGAAAATTACACATCTCATTCATTACTTGGCACAATCACTTGCAAACTAAGCAAGCGTTCCGTAAAATTTGATTGAATAAATGAATGAATAAACAGTTTGGGGGGTATTGATGAGAGAGACTAGCCTGAACCAGGGCCATGGTGATAGCAAGTGGAAAAAAAAGGATAGCCATACAGGAAAATTTCTTAGGAATTACAGAACATAGTGATTAGTTCTGAGAGGGACAAAGAAATATTTAGAATGATTCAAGGGCTTGAGGAAAGGGAACATTTTTGGTCATGTTGATTTTTAATTCTGTATGGAAAGCAAAAGTAGAACATACATATTCTTGCTTTTTAAAGATGTATTAATATTTTTGGTTCAAATACATCCAGCATTAACAGGACTCTGGAAGAGTTATTGCTCATATATATATATATATATATATATATATATATATATGACTCTGTGTGTGTGTGTGTGACTATGAATCTGCAAAGAGTTTGTAAGATTTCTATGCATCTGATACTTCATGAATCTCCTACATTTAATGTACAGCACAAGCTTTTATTAAGTATCTATTAATTGATTGGCATTACTGTTCCAATTTAAGTCAAAATTTCAAATAGTAGGTTTTTAAAAAATATAACTTCATGGTAGATGTCATGAAACATTTCTGGAGTCTGTCTAAATTACTATCTTCACCATCCATCCCATAGGGATTAAGTATATAATTTGTTCTTTTCGGTATTTTGCTACCTTATTGTCATTAGTGCTTTGCATAGATCACTTTTACAGTAAACTGTGATGTATAGTAATGAAGACAGACATATTGTCCTTGCCCTGCATTGCTGATTCTAGTTTATGTAGACTAGAACTTCAGAACCTAGATCAAGAGCAGCCCTCTCTGTTTATTATTCCAGTTTGTAGTTTCTGGCTTTCTCCTGTGATTTGACAGTCTCCATTAGCCTTTTGTCTTATTCAGCATATTATTTAATGTATGTGAAATATATCTTACAGAGCTTATTCATTTATTTAAGTACTTGTGACGAGTTAGACAGGGGTGATGTTATAGAAATAGTCATTTTTCCTTTAGCAAAATGGGGAGAAATATAATTCAGGAAAAAAGATCTCACATTCTTTATGAAGATGTGTGTTTTTTCACATAAAGAGCAAACTTGAACTTGGTTACACTTATGTATTGTATGAAGGGCTTTGCTGACAAAAGGAATTTTAAAGGTGAAATTTTTAAAAAATGTTTATTTTATTTTATTTTTTTTGAGAGAGAGACAGAGCGTGAATGGGGGAGGAGCAGAGAAAGAGAGGGAGACAGAATCTCAAACAGGCTCCAGGCTCTGAGCTGTCAGCACAGAGTCCTATGCGGTGCTCAAACTTGGAAACAGCATGATCATGACCAAGGCCGAAGTCGGACACTTAACGAACTGAGCCACCCAGGTGCCCCCCCCCCCAAAAACCTAATTTATATCAATTGATATAATAGTTACAAATACCCTGCACTGCTTCTGCTAATAGAAACTGAATATATTGATGAATGCAAAGAAGTAAAAGAGCGATAGAATTACTTCATGCTTAAATTTGCTTATCCTACCACCTAAAATTTATTGCTGTTAAGAATGAATAATTTAATGCCATCTTATTTTTTCCTAGTGTCTGAAAGTAAAAGTTCTGATAGAAACAAATAAACTCACCTTGAATGAGATGCTTCTAATATCACAAAATCAATAGTAAGTTATAGTCCTATAACAATAACTAATTCAGTGTGTTTCACTTGGGTAAGTTATTTAAACCTACCATATCGTTTTTGTCTGTTCCATAAAATGCGAAAAAATTATATATATTTAAATCTTGCTATTAGAGGTTGCTGGTGACTATATAATTAACGTATAATTTATTCCTCACTTACTTCCAACACAGGTAAAATTCAATGGTGGGGGTGGGAAAAATAAAAATCTTACATATTTTTTGAACGAATGAATTGGCAAGTAAAAAAAAATTGATGTGGCCAATGCATACTCTAAAAACACAAAGAATTTTTAGATTTCCATTTATTGTAAAAATTGAAAGAATTGGAAACAGATCTTCTCATTTTATAGATCTACATAGCTATTAGAAAATCTGATATTCGAAGTTTTCTGCAAAACCGTGCTTGATTCTAAAAAATTTACTTCATTATTTGAAATGCACATTTGCAGAATAATCTCTTTAATCTACAAACATTGCAAATAAGAAAATAACTATAACATAATATGACAAAGAATTATTCCTGTGGGATCTCAAAATCAGATTTGTTCTTTATACAGCAAGAAGGAAGACAAGTGAATTAAGCATGAGCAGTATCTTCTCAGCCTGGGAAATATGTGGTCATAGAGTCATATATTTCTAATTGTGTAAGTTGGCTCTGTATTCAGGGAAATATCACTTGGATGTTCTTGTCCTGAGCATTTTGATTTTTTAAAAATATATGATCTTCTTTAAAAGCTTTCAGGCATGAGCCTTGAGGTAGTAAATCAAGTTCACCTGAGTGTGCATTATAACTGTCTAATCCATGAAAGTGATACTCTATTTGTTTTGTGATATTTGATTCCCTGTTAAATACTTTAAAATGGAAGTTCCTGTCTGGCCGTGTGGTGTGAGCGTACTTAATATCTAAGAGGATTCAGTTGTCATGAATCTATTACGGGGTCTTAAAATATTCCTTCAGAGTGGAGTCATTTTGAAGAGTAGTCTATTCATTGCCCATCTCTAAAAGGTAAAAGTTGGCAATTATAATGTATCATGAGGGAACATATATTTCTCCTCCTTCTGTCTAGTTCAAGTTTGAGAGTACTAAAATGGAGCCAGAAGGGGATGTTAGGAAAATTTAGGCTTACATACTGTCTAGTAGCTTTTAGGATGCAACTAAAACACAAGTAACCACAATTGACATACTAATTCTATTTTTTGGAATTATTTTATTAGGCAGAATGCATTCATTGAAAACTAGCCCTTCATATACATGTTATAAAAAGAGTTTTCTTCTTTCATTAAGAAATACAATCTATAAGAAGTGGGATATTGATATGGCAAAATAAAATTTATCAATGAATAGAAAATAAAACCTAAAGCAAAGACAAACTTAAAAATAGCGACACAGATCTTTAAAATATTTAAAATTTGGGGGCATCTGGGTGGCTCCGTCGGCTAAGCGTCTGACTTCGGCTCAGGTCATAGATCTTGCGGTTCGTGAGTTTGAGCCCCAGGTCAGGCTCTGTGCTAACAGCTCAGAGCCTGGAGACTGCTTTGGATTCTGTGTCTCCCTCTCTCTCTGCCCCTCCCCCACTTGCATTATGTCTGTCTCTCTCAAAAATAAATAAATATTAAAACAAATACAATATTTACAATTTGTTACCAAATAGTAATAAACCATCCTAAATTAAAACTGAACTCAAACATAATAGAAACTTATCAGATACGCTGATTAAACTTGAAGCTTAGGTTTGTGACAAATAAGTATTTCCAATGATTTTGATTTTGCACTTTGAATCAGGGTTTACATTTCTACCTTCATTTTCAACATATATCCAATATTGGATAACTATAATTATTTGACCAGAATTTATTTATTGCCTTGCACATGGTGAGTTCTATTCTAGGTGCTAGTTATATAGTGTTGAACAAAACATTTATTTATTTAAAAATATTTATGAATCCCCTTTTATATGCTTGACATTGTTATAGGCCCTAGGGCTAAATAGCAGGGGTTGGAGGAGGCAAAAATCTCAGCCCTAATGGTTTGTGTGTATGTTGTGAGGAAGGAACGTAGAAAATAGACAAGACGGTAAATAAAATATAAAGCGGTTAGATGGTAGTGAGTGGTAATGGGGAAAAATAAAGCAAGGAAAGGGCGTAGGGAGTGGTGGTAGTGACAGGGTTTGCCATTTTTGATAGGGTGGTTAGGGAAGTCTTCATGGAGATGAAAAGTGAATAAAGGCCTGGGAAGAGATATAAGGGAGTGAGCTATGGAGATGCCGGAAGGAAGTGTATTTAGGAGGATGGATCAGCAAGAGCAAAGACCTCAAAGCATGCATCAGCTTGGTGCCCGTCTGACAAGGCTGAATGTCTTAGAGGATAGTCAGGAGGGATAGGAGTAAATGGGGGCACAGCTGCTTCCTTAGAGCTTTCTACACATTATAAAGACTTAGCTTTTGCTAAGTTCTGTATTTATTCAGAAATTCTTGAAGCAGCATAGACACACTTGCAAGAATCTAGGTCTACAGATGGTATTAGCAATTTGCTGAAGAATTCAGAGAACAACACTGCTCACTCTAAGGATTTGAGAATTTTTTTTTAAATCAAAATGCAACATTCAAATTCAGTTAATCCAAACCTTTCTTTTTATGGGTATAATATCTCTGGATCAGGTAAAACAAAAAAGGCACAGATGATTACTACCAGAGTTAGGACTAGACCTCAGATGTCTTGATGTCCAGTCCAGTGCCTAAGAAACATTGCAGTATTTTCTAATAAGATGACCTAGTCTCCCATTTAGGACTCTGCCAACAGTTTATTCCTAGTAACGCAAGTATTTGCCATTTTGTAATGCTATCTTTACCATCATGGCCTTGGCTCAGGGTTTATGTTTACTTTCAAAGTGTAACAAAGTGTATTTTGGGACCAATATAGTAAGAAACCTCATCAAAAGTGTCAGCTGATGCCACTTTATTGAACCTACCCCCTCTATTGTCTTAGGCTTTGCCACACTCACACAGAGGAAATTTCCAGTCTTTAAAACATAGTATGGAAAGTATAAGCCTACAGAGAGGCATATTGTACTCAATAAGCATTAGTCAATAACAACCATCTATTGACCTGAATTCAATTATTCTAAACATCCAGTGGTAGATCATGGGGAACTAGATCATCTGATGGAGAAAACAGTTCTATAGAGTGAGTAATAGACTTAGATTCCTTGCTCAAAGAGACAGTAGACTGAAAACAGATTAACTTAAAAACGTTTAGCTATATTTATGCCCAATAGGTCCATGCTGTATTATTAGTAAAGGAAATGAAGATGGGGTTTTTTGGAGCCATATAGAGTAGGTAAAATTGACTGCAAGAAGTATGAAATCACTTTCTACAGTAAAATTACAATATTAGCCATGTATAATGCAGACTGGGAACCAGACACTATGTAAAGTGATTTTTCAATAAACTTTTTGATGTTTAATACCTCAGATAAAGTTGTGTAGAAAGTGTAATTATGAGATGCTTGATGCACAGTAGCACTCAGTGATTAAACATTGCATGAATAAGGAAACTGTGGCTCAGTGAGATGTCTAGGGGGTGGAGCAACCAGCCTTGTAAACCAAGGTGCATGACTCCAAAAGCCCAAGCTTATAAAACTTTCAAAAGCACATTATATTCTTACCAAGTGCACTTAATTGTGATAAAATAAAATTAAGGATGGTAGCACTTTGCCTTTCATGAGTTGAAAATATTATTACCTGATCATCATTTTACTTTTTATTTTGTTTATTCCATTTTCTTACACAGTAAGAAACATTTTTTAATTTGTAATGAATTTTTAATTGTTCCCATAATATCTTCCTGGAAAAGCCTTGCCATTCAGGATTTTTTTTTTAAAGTCAAACAGCACCAAAATTCTGATTTCATTTTATACATACAGTTTTCCTATCACAATATCAAGATAAAGAAAATAAGCCAAATATTTTTCTTTAATGAGAATTGAATAGAATCCAAATGCATTGTGGCCTAAATATTTTTATCTAAATCACTTCTAATGTTTTAATATTAATATGCACTCACTACTCTTTTTCCTTGAACAATTGAAAGATTTTACTTTGCTTAATGACCGATAAGAGACCGAGCAACTCTGCAGGTTGATCTTTCTTTTTAGTTTTACTTTTAGGGGAAAGCCTGAATTCTTGTGATTGCTTTATTGGTAAATGAGGTGGGAAGCCAAACATATGTAAAATAAAACTGAAAAGATCTCATACATCTTATTAGGCCTGCTTAAAAGTAATAGTGAGGTCTTAATTCAATGGGGAAAATGTACTTCACATCTAACTGTATCACTGTTTATGCAATCACTTATGTAGTACTGTATTTGAATTTACCTACAGTATTCCAAGTTTTAGCTGTCTGATACTCAACTAATAACTCTGTCCATAAAAGAACACTTGTACTTAAAACCAGAAGCTTTGAATGTAAATAGCTGCTTACTGCTAGTAAAATGGTTCGGGATGGGAAGCTGGAGCTATTATGAAAATTTCTTAGGTACAACATTCCACCCTTCAGAGCTAATAATCATCAGTACAAGCTTTCCTAAAATACCGTGAAAACTGGCAGGTGAAACAGAATGACTTCTGTCAAGTTCTAATTAGAGATAAACCACCTTGATTTAGTTCTTCAAGGGAGTTATCTTTAAGCTCTACTGCATACTTCTATAGCCTATGCTGAAAATATGGACCATGATTCGTGTGAATACTGTTAGGATCTAAAAGCTGCCTGACTCCGGGCCCAGCTTTTTATCCAATTCTTCCCCGTCTGGTAACTATTAGTTCTTATAATTCACTTGGATCTTGTCGTCTGCTGCTCCCGGCTGGAAGTCCCAACTCAAGTTAAAGAGTGGTGATACATGAACTTTTGAAGATTTGTAAGTTTGTATAAAACCCCATGGACTTAAATCTTTATCTAAAAGTTCATGCTAACTTGTATGAAGATTCTGTACCTAATTTCACTTAAAGATTAGGAAAACAAGTTTAATAATTCATTTAGAAAGAAATGGTGGCTTTCCTTACCTTGGAAAATGGGCAAAATATTATTACACTGAAATAGATAAATTTAGAAAAATTCAATGATTATCTATTTTATTATGGTGATAATTCATGGCCATACCAAAATACAGACTGACTACAGTATTTTACCACTCATATCTATGAAATAATCAAGTTTCACAAAATACTTTCTAAATTTAACTAAAATTACTATAGAGGAATCAAATTTGAAAATGTTCCAGATATCTGTCTGGCAGTTAACAATCATTATAGTAGTGTTATGTTTTCCAAGGCTTTGGACAGGAGATTCTTGTCACATAACTGCTGTTTCCTGGCTTTTGAACAGCTCCACCTATATGAGGCATCTAGAAGGAAGAGATTCCGCAGTAGCCTTACAAATAAAATCAAGTGAGATCCTTTGAATGATGGACAAGAGAATGAATGTAAGCAAGGTTAAAATCTCCAGTGGATTAATTAAAGGGCCACTACTGCACACAATCTGAAGCCTACAAGTGAGATCTCATAAGATGATCTGAACACTAATCAGACATTCTAGTTCTTTTTAGTATGCACTGAGAGTATGTGTCTAAGGGAGATTTGACTTGGGAAAAAGCCATTTTTTTCCCATCTGCACTATTTTGGTCTCTGCTTGCTCCTGGCAGTGGTTCTGATCTAGGACCACATGTCATTATTGGAATACAACTTCTGTTAATCACAATGAAAACCAAATCAAAATATCCCAGACAAAGATGGATATATTTTTATTTGAAAAACATGTGTAAATTTAGGTTTTGCTTGGAAAGGTCACATGAATATAGTATTTACTAGCTTGGGTGAGCGCAATATTGTAAACAAAATAGACTGGTGGGCTTTCTTAATCATGAGGCTATGGGAATGCATTGCAGAGTGAATCAAGAAGTCCTGCCATTTCACTAGGGAGGTGATTCTGGAATCAAGAAGTTTCAGTAGCGAATAGAATGAAACTGGCAACCTTTGCAACATCTGTTTCTCCCGGTTAATGCTTCTCAACTATTGCACTGCGTAATAGTGTGTAAGTCATCTAGAACTTTTTAAATAGTTTTGAAAAACTTCTCTATAGTAGTCAAATGGAAATGGTTTGTTTCACTGAAACAAAATTACTTAAAAGTTGATTAGGACAGATTTTCACATAGTTAGGCAAGCAAAATCCGATTCCCTGTGACATTTCAATGAAGACATCAAATATTCAGCGTTTATGCTGTTTTTCTGGAATTACAAGGATTCTAACTGCAGGACACTTGTGAAACCATGAGAATGTGAGAGGAATGGAGTATTTTGACTTTTAATCATGCTAGGACATTGGGTTGAGAACATTGGACAGTAACATTTGCTCTCTTTCCTTCTAGTTGAAGGCTTCATATAGACTCATGAATATCTATTTTATAATTTGGATTATAACTCAATACTACATTACCTTGTTCTCATACTGTACCAGATGGAGCCAATGGGAACATTTTTAGCTGGTTCTGTGCTTCTTTGACCTACTCCTATTGTTGGATTTTTACATCCCCTACTTTGGTACCTACTTGCTTTCTGGCACTACAAAATGCTCCCAGTTTATTCTGTATATTCCCTGCCCCATCTTAGATTTAGCTATTTTCCCAAAGAACCATAGTTCTTTTAATTGGAGAATGCCATTTGAAACTAAAATCTAGTTATCCCTGGTATTGTTCTTTATAGGTCCCCTCAGCTGACAGCAAGAAGATATACGTATATAGACTAATTCTTGTGTATACATATGTCTATAAATACTTTTCCGTGTAACTATCTTTGTCTATATTATGCTAAACATAGTTCATTTAGCTCAACATAGTGATGTCTCCTACTGTAAGCCATTACTTCATGGATGATTCTAGCCTCCTCTCCTTTGTTATCTGTACCCACTCACTCCCATAGTAACAAATCTGGCTCCCACCACCCTCCATCCATCTACCTAACTGGGTTCCAGTATACATGCCTAGCAGTTTCAGAACTATTAACTTGTATGCTTGTGGGAAACAACATTATCAAGTGGAATACAGTTTTTATGTACAGTTTCTTTTGCTTTTAGCCTTACCATCTCCACTCCTCTCCAAAGTTACTTAGGCCAGCAATTTCTCTCCATCCCCTTTAGTGAGGTTATGTTATATAATTTATGATACAATTAGATTCTTTTGCCCCATTCTTCATTCCATCCTGTTATCGTCTGACCTGTTAAATGATTTCATTTTTCCAAATTTGCAAACATTAATGTTGATACTTTGTGTTGTACAGTTTCCTGGGCTTTGAAAGATGCATACTGTCATGTATACATCATTACAGTAACATATAGAATAGTTTCACCACCTTAAAAAATCCTCCGTGGCCCCTCCATTTAATCCTCCCAGCTCCCCACATCCATGTCAAACACTGACCTTTTTATAATCTCTACAATTTTGCTTGCTTATTTGTTTGTTTGTTTTTAGCATGTCATATAAATGGAATAAATCAATAGGCAGTGTTTTAGGGCTGGCTTTTTTCACTTAGTATCATCAATTTAAAATTCATGTATGTTTTTCATGGCTTCTGAGTTCATACCTTTTTATCACTGAATAGCATTCCATTATATGGATGCACAATGATTTGCTAATAAATTCACCTACTGAGGGACATCTTCATTGCTTCCAATTTTTAGAAAAAGTTGCTATAAGCATTTGTGTGCAGCTATTGTGCGGACGTACGTTTCAAATTAGTTAGGTAAATACCTAGGAGCGTAATTGCTGAATTGCAGGATACAGCTATGTTTAACTTCATGTATGGGTTTGTGTGTAGACATACGTTGTACAAAACTGGTTTTCAAAGTCCTTATACAATATTGCATTCTCATCAGCAGTTTATGAGCATTTCATTTGCTCTGCAATTTTTCCAGTGCTTGGTTTCAGTTTTTATTTATTTTCATCATTCTAATAGGTTTGTAGTGATATCTTATTGTTTTATAAATTTTATATCTGTGATGACTAATGACTGCATCATTTGATATGTTTGTCATTGGTACATTTTCTTTGGTGAAGACTCTGTTTATCTCTTTTGCTTGTTTTTAATTGTCTTTTTTTAATTATAAATTTTGAGAGTTCTTTTTATATTTTGGGTATAAGTCCTTTGTCAAAAATGCTTTTTTTGTAGCTTTATGTGCTATAATTTACTCATTATAAGTGTAGAACTGAATGATTCTTATTAAATTTCTAAAGCCATAGGACTATTATTATTATTACTATTATTTTGTAGTTAAAAATCAAGATTTTTAAGTATATTTATAGATGTCAGTATAAAGTGCTCCATTTATTGAAAGATAAGAATTTTACATATTTTTCTGCCTTCCTCTTCTCTCTTTATCACTAAAAGACTTTCAGATTTGAACCTCAATTATGAATATTACATCTTATCACTTTGATATTTTAAATATTCTCTTTAAGGTATAATTTTTATATAAACTTCATGTTATATGACTATAAGAATGATTATTTTAATTTAATTTGTTTTTCAACTCATTTCAGTTTACAGTGTTTTTCCGATTTTTGACTCCGTGAATTTAACTAACATCTATTGTTAAACGCCACAGAGTAAAGATGAAATAAAGGGAGATTTAATGGTTTATGTAAGTGTAGCTTCTTCCATTTATGATTAAAAATGAAATTTTATCTGTATTGGAATGTAGTCATTATGTGAGTTGACTACATGTCAGTGGAAAGATTTAATAGAAAGTTATTAGCAAGCCAATAGTAAGCTAAATCTGAGGCTGCCTTAACCAGTTTGAGTGATTGGAGTACTGATGTGCACAGTCCCACTCTGGCACACAGTGACCAGAGGCATGTTGGAGTGCTGGGTTTAGTGTTGTTTGCCATTCTATAAGAGAGACATTGACAAATTGGACCTAATACATAGGGCAACCAAGATAGTAAAAGGGCTAGACATGGTGTCACATAAGGAATGTTTAGAAAAAAGTGGAATGTTTAGTCTGCAAAAGGAAAGAATGATGGGGCTGTGGATTGGCTGGAGGAACATGATAGCCATCTATCTTTAAACATTTACAGGACCAACAAAATAAAGAGGATTTTTTTTTTTTTGGTCACAAAGAGACTCACTAGTAATATAGATTAAGTTCAAAGGAAGCAGGGCTTGACATACAAATAAACTTGTTAAATTTAAAAATTCTAAAATTAAATTGTTTTTCTGATTTAGATGCAAACTTAGGGAGAAAGAGGACTTCTAGGTCAACAGTGTGCAGGAAACCTGCCTACATATTCTTGAAGTTTATTACTTATAATTCTCTATAAATTTATAGTCCATCAAGGAATATTTTCAATGATAATTGATACATATATGACTCTGGCAGTAAAGCCTTTTGTTGTTCTGGACATTAAATGTAAAATATGCTAGAGAGAATGACCAATGGATGATAAACTTAGAATTTTAAAGATGCATAGCTTTTGAATAGGCAGAAAAGAAACTATTTCAACTGAGAATGTATGTCTAAGAGTACTGAAAAAAAACATAAGCAAGGATGTCATTTTCATAAGACACCAAGTAGGCAAATCTGACTGAGGAACAACTGTGTATGTAAATGTCTGTGAAATAATTGTTTGGAAGGAGAGCTTTGGTTTGTCATTAATGGCCTCTAATGACTTCCACAGTCTAAATTAAATGATAAATCTATACTCATCATCTTACTTGACCTATCACCAGCCACTGATACAGTTGATCACTCCCTCCCCTTTGAAACAGATTCATCACTTGTCTTCCAAAACACTATGCATGCCAAGTTTTTATTTTTCCTTTCTGAATGTTCCTTCTTAGTTTCCTTTCCTGGTTCTTCTACACTTATTTCAGCAGTAATATAATTTCAATAACATTGCTTTATGCTGTATATACGCTGATATCTTCCAAATGAATACTTCCACCTTGTACTTCCCTGAATTTCACATTCATCTATGAACTGCCTAATTGATATCATCTCTCGTATATTTAACATGCTCCAAACTGAATGTCTGCTGTCTACTCTATCTCCCATCAGCATCTCTTTCCCTTGAGGTATCCCCCTCTCATTAAATTATAGCTCTATGATTACAATTGCTCAAGAAATTAGATTCATTTCTGATTTCCAGTTCCCCTCACTTTCAATGCATTAGTAAACCCTATTGAATCTATCCTCAAAATACATTCAGAATGCAACCCATCTTCACTCCTTTACAACCACCCCATGATCCCGGCGACCATTATCTCTTTCCTAGATAACTACAGCCTCTTAACTTGCCCTCTTGCTTCTACCTTTCAGTGCATTCTCAGCCCAACAGTTTTTAAAATGAAAGCCAGATCATGTCACAATTCTGCTCAAAATCTTTCAATGACTTCCATCTTATTCAGAGTAAAAGCTGAATTCTTCACAATGGCCCACAAAGTTCTACTAACGTAGCACCCTGCTCCTCTCTGACCCCGTCTCCTAGTTGTTTCTCCCTTGTTCACTCTACTCCATTCACATTATTCTTCTTGCCATTTTTTTCCCCTTTCCAAACATGAAGACAAGGTCCCCCATCAGGATGTTTGTAATGTCTGTTCCCTCTACCTGTAATACCCTTCTGCCAGATATCCATAAGACATGTGCTCTTATTATTTCCTTCAGGGCTTTTCTTGTAGTTACCACATCAGTAAATCCTACCAGGCATAAAATCTCAACCTTCATCTCAACACTTAATAGCCATTTCCCTGCTTTATTTTTCCTTTTAGCACTTCTCACTATAAAGATATCATTTACATACACTGCATAAATTTATTACTTAACTTGGCTTATTGTCTTACCCCCTTGCCAGATGTAAGCAACAATTTTTGTCCATATTGCTCATTGATATACTCCAGTGCCTAAAAGAGCTCATGCCACATAGTCATTGCTCAATAAATATTCATTAATTTTGAATTTTTTTTGAAAGCTTTGAGCAGTAGGCCAAAGACAGAATTGTGTTTGCTTGGATTTGGGAAGAGTATGGAAGTTTTTTGACAGTAAAAGCTATGCTAAAGATGTGTTATGGGAAGACTGATTTCCCAAATTATGGTTTGAGTACATGGAATGCTAAAAAGTTGCAAAAGTTTAAGAAAAGAAGACTACCTAGGAGTGTGTTATAGTGATTTATAGTATCTTGTGGACAAAAGGTAATGGAACACAACAAAGAAGAGATGAATTACAGAGGAAGAATTGTTATCTAAAGGCTGGTTATTGATAGAGAAGGAATCAAAATTAATGATTTTTGAATCTTTTTTTCCTTACCCTTTTCTCCTCTCTTTCTTTCCTCCTCTTTCTTTCTTTCTTTCTTTCTTTCTTTCTTTCTTTCTTGTGAGTGAAGAAACAAGATTAAGATAAAAAATAGTATAGAAGATGAGGGGTATACCACCACAATCTCCTTCAGGAGAGAAGTTCTCATTCTTCCAGCTACTGACAATGTTGGTGGTTGGCAGTTCTTAGTTGAATCTCTCCCCAAATTGCTCTTGGCTAAAGAATGCCCAACCTCTCAAGGCCATGCTGCCTTCTCTGAAGGCGTTTGGATGCAACCTGCCTTCAGAGAAGGCGGCATGACCTTGAGAGGTTGCATCCAAAACAAGTCAATGAGAAGACATGAAGGCCTTGAAGTGGGATGGCTGTGGGGGACCATCCCAGCTTGAGAGCCATTAGTGATACCCAGTGAAGTCTTTGCTGTGACCACATTGCAAATCATCTACTCATTTTACTCAAAAGTTGTAAATACAACTTTACTTTCCCTCTGGTATTTCTCTTGAAGTCCCTCTGCCTGTGACTCTTCCCAGGAAACCCAACCTAAGATAAACAGACATCTGAGAAACATTGGAGAATATAAGTGTGTTGAAAAGTTGGGAACGAATAGTATTTATGTTTATGATAAATAAATAAGTATATTTCTTTTTTTAAGTTTTATTTATTTATTTTTAAGTAATCTCTACACCCAACATGGGGCTCGAACTCATGACCCTGAGACCAAATCACGTGTGCTTCCGAAGGAGCTAGCCAGGTGTCTCAAATATACCAAGAGGTATGTTTCATACATTCTTAAATTCAACTGAAGTCATTTCAATTTAACATGGATTTATTAAACATCCAGTGTTTATAGAAAATCATACTATTTACTCTTGGGAGCATAATAAAAACAAGATGGCCCTTGCCTCTGAACCACACAATAAATACATTTAACTGATGAAAAGAGCATTGATCCAGATTGAGGCTAGAATCCTCCCAGATCACAACCAAATTCATGATTAACAGTCTGCAGATGTGCATAAACTTGGGAAAATGCAATGTCTCTGTGAAGCATGTGAGATGATACTAGTCTGTGTTTACAAGATGTTCTTCCAAAGATACTCTATGCATCTGTAGGCTAGTTAGTATTTTAGCTACCTTCTTAGTTCTTTAAACAGGTATACATCTGTAGTTCTAATAACACAAAAATAGTATAAAGCAGCTTATAGCCATATCTTCTTATAATGTTATCCTTTCTGATCTTGGATTAAGACAGTATATATGGATGGGCAGTTCTTAAGGAAATTCTGAGAATATTAGTTAACGGTTCAAAGATAAGTAATTGCCAAAATTTTTAGGCATAATCTGTGGATTCGAATACTAGGAACATTCACATGATGATGTTAACCCAGTCTTTTAACTCTGAACATTCTCTAAAATGCAGTTCCTTTTTCCTTCTAACCCATTTAGCAAAACAAACAAGAACCTGGTATCTGAATTTTGAGCATGTCCACTCCCTCACACATGGATACTGCTAGTAATTTGTCACTGGATACTTGAGAACTCTGTAAAGTTGGATTATAATAAATATGAGAAAATTTTAAAAAACACACTAGCTGCCAGGGTGAAAGGACCTAGAGCAAGGAGAGAAATCATAGGGTGATATAGTGACAAAGTAGGAAGCGGTATTCACAGCAAACATGTTGTAAAAAGACTCACTACAAACAGCTATCCACCATGTACTTAAATTCTTCTTAGGAAGGAAAATCCAAGTTTTTGAGAAATGCAGAATTTAACAGTTTTTGCCATTAGTCTTAAATAAATCCCTCTATGACAGTTGGAGTCCATTTCTTGTTTTTATATCTTTAACACTCAATGATCCAGATAGCAGGTGTAATAAAATTTCACCATCCTACTTGGGAAGTCATCGCATCTGCTGTGTTTTCTGCCACCTCACATTTGGTGCGGATGACTTAATTGGATTTTGTCAGCCATAATATGCACAACTCTCATCTATATTATTCTCATAGTCCTTGCTCTGAAAAATCTTATGTCCATGTTGATATTACGACTAGGATTGCTACATCATTATGGGAAAATAGCAAAAGTTATTTAAAGACATTCAGTCCATAGTGATGCTATATTATTTCACCCCCAACACATTCCCAAATGGCTTACTACCTTCTTTTAAATGAGAAATATAAATGAAGTGTAAAATATTCTGTATAAAGAAAGCATTCCAAATGACAATGCTTGCTTTATTCCTGATTTTTAACGTAATGTTTCATCTTTTGTTTTTAACCTGATTTGTTTACCATTGCTTGTGTCTGGAGATAAAAAGAGGTGTTTCTATATCATGCCTGTTTTTTTTTTTTCTTTTTCATTTCAGTAATGTTTACATAATTTGCAGAGAATGGCCTGTTAACAATTTCTGGATTAAATTTTTATTTACAAAAAGTCCTGCTCTGGGAGTAAGATTGAATCAGAGTTTCCTTGGTGAATAATCTTACATGGCTTATTCCTACCCATGCTCCCCTTTTAGACTATACATTATCTTAATCAGTATACACTATGTGTTTGACACTGTAGAGTGATATAGAGAGATTTTGCTCTTCCAGGCGGATATTTATTGACCATGACATTTAAGCAAGGCAGATGCTTCCTTTACAAAGAGGGTTAAGAATAGGGCATATCACGGCAAGTGTAAATGTTTAGACCAAGTATTAATTAATAACTTTTGTGCATATCTAGAAAACAACATGATTGTTCTGGCAAACATCTAATGAGATATCAAAAAAAAGAAATTAATTCGACTCCATCTGGGACTCTTTGTATAATCTCAATTTTAACAGAAATGTTTTACAACAAATAGGGCAACTGTTGAATCCTGACATCCGCCCTGCTATTTGTCTATCTGTCCATCTGTTTGTTTGTCTAAATGTATCTAGTTAGAGTATAACATATATATATATATATATATATATACATATATATATATATATTATAAACCTTTCTCCGTAACTCAGGAAGTAAAGGGATTTAAATGGTCACAGCCTTGTTTACTATACATCACCGATTTGGAATCAGAGACTATTTGCAAAAAGTGCTATGTATCCTTTAAAATTACATCATTGAAGCTGTGTAATAAATATAAAAATTGAAGTATGCATTAAAAAATGAAGATATTTTGTTAATCTGAAAACCAGCAGGGTGCCTGATATGTATAATATAATCCCTTTATAAAAATATATACATACATTGTATTGTAGATAATATGAAATATCTAAAATATAATTGAGCAGAACGCCCACAAAAATATTAAGAGTTATCACCTTTGGGGAGACAAATGGTTTGGGTTATTACTATTAATCTTCATAATTCTTTAGTGTTTGATTTGCTTTTAACATGAATAAAAATTTTTAACAAGTATAAAATTGTTTTTATAATTTAAAATATATCTAAGAATGAAGTACATCATTTTGCTGCTTGGGACATGAGAAAGCAAGCATTTCTTTACACTTTTACCTTCTATGTGGACATGTTAGCTAGGACTCAATTTGAAGGACTATTTTTATATATAAAATCCACAATTTTACTCTTGTTTTGTTCATATAGCTTTTAAATTGTTTCCCTAGCATTTTAAAATCAAACTACCTGGATTTATATTTTTGTTTTACTGAACTGAAGGAGATCAGTGTCAATGTCTAGCAGGTTTTGAAATTGCTGTTTTTTTGTTTTGTTTTGTTTTTGTTTTTTTGTTTTTTTGAGGGAGCATGTTTAGAAATCTCCCAGGAAGCAAATTAAACATAATCTAAAGCTATTAGAGTGTTCATGTGGAAATAAGATTTTGCTGAATAAGATATAAAGGTCCCCTACATTATATTCAAACAATAACATCAACAATACATAAGCCAAAATTATTGAAGCACTGACAGCCTCAGCCCATAAAATTCAATGAATTTTTTACAGCACCAGGTGTGAACATTATGAGGTGGGGGACAGCTTTGTTGAGAATTAACAATGTGTAGTCAAATAAGCCCATAAAATAAATCTATCTACTATCTCCTCTTTGCTACTTTCACTTTCACTTTGGGTAACATTTTGTTCTTTATAAAAATCCTTACTTCATTTCTAATTCTGTATATAATTTCTGTATCTTGGTGGTAACATGTAGTTGCTAAGATCTTAGTGATCGAAGCAATGACTTTTAATGGAAAGTTCCATTACAAACATTCTGAAAATTTACCCAAAGTCTCCATCATTTCCCTTTCAGTATCTTCAGAAGGGCACATTGTCTTTAATAGTGGATCTGGTGCAACTTGTTTCCAAAGTCTTTAAAGAGGATAAATACAGAGTAGAAAGGCAGAATCTTGTAGATTATTACAGCTGAGTACCTGGACACTTCTTCAAATCCCCAGGAGAGTGGTCCTCTAATGCATTCAAGACATTGCCATCTTGGTAAAAAAGTCATTAAAAAACTAAAGATTAAACATAGAATAAAAACATGATGTGTATAAATGTGTGGATGTATATATGTATATGTATCTAGATTCTACTATAGAGAGTGCAACCTTAAAAAAACATACTCGGATAAAATTTACACTTGAGAAAATCCTTGCATTAATGTGTTTTCTGATTATTGGATAGCAGATACATTTATTGAATTTGTGCAATCAAAAAACATTGGTGTTCTAACAAAAAATAGCACGAGAACCTTTCATAATGTGTTCATTCATTAATCATTCATTCATCAATCTTGAGCTCTATATTTGTATATCCAACTGCCTACCTCACAGCTTCGCTTAGATGTTAAAAGGCAACCAAAATTAAATGCAGCAAAAGCGACTTTGTTGGGCAAGATGGCGGCTTAGGAGGACGCTGGGCTCACCGCACGTCCTGCTGATCACTTAGATTCCATCTACATCTGCCTAAATAACCCAGAAAACCGCCAGAGGATTAGCAGAACGGAGTCGCCGGAGCCAAACGCAGACGAGAGGCCCACGGAAGAGGGTAGGAAGGGCGGCGAGGCGGTGCGCGCTCCACGGACTGGCGGGAGGGAGCCGGGGCGGAGGGGCGGCTCGCCGGCCAAGCACAGCCACCGAGTCTGGCTTGCAAAAGTGGAGGGGCCTGACGGACTGTGTACCCACAACAAGCGCGACTTAGCGTCTGGGAGGTCATAAGTTAACAGCTCTGCTCGGAAAGCGGGAAGGCTGGAGGACAAAGGGAGGGAGAGCTGCTGAGCCCCCTGACAACAGAGCTCAGTTTGGTGGGGAACAAAGGCGCTCGCCAGCGCCATCTCCCCCGCCCATCCCCCAGCCGAAATCCCAAAGAGAACCTGTTCCTGCCGGGGAACTTGCTCGCTCCGCGCAAACACCCAACTCTGCGCTTCGGCGGAGCCAAACCTCCGGCAGCGGATCTGACTCCCTCCCGCTGCCACAGGGCCCCTCCTGAAGTGGATCACCTAAGGAGAAGCGATCTAAGCCTGCCCCTCCTGCCCCCGAGCACCTTGCCTACCCACCCCAGCTAATACGCCAGATCCCCAGCATCACAAGCCTGGCACGGTGCAAGTAGCCCAGACGAGCCACACCACCCCACAGTGAATCCCGCCCCTAGGAGAGGGGAAGAGAAGGCACACACCAGTCTGACCTTGGCCCCAGCGGTGGGCTGGGGACAGACATCAGGTCTGACTGCGGCCCCGCCCACCAACTCCAGTTATACACTACAGCACAGGGGAAGTGCCCTGCAGGTCCGCACCACTCCAGGGACTATCCAAAATGACCAAGCGGAAGAACTCCCCTCAGAAGAATCTCCAGGAAATAACAACAGCTAATGAGCTGATCAAAAAGGATTTAAATAATATAACAGAAAGTGAATTTAGAATAATAGTCATAAAATTAATCGCTGGGCTTGAAAACAGTATACAGGACAGCAGAGAATCTCTTGCTACAGAGATCAAGGGACTAAGGAACAGTCACGAGGAGCTGAAAAACGCTTTAAACGAAATGCATAACAAAATGGAAACCACCACAGCTCGGCTTGAAGAGGCAGAGGAGAGAATAGGTGAACTAGAAGATAAAGTTATGGAAAAAGAGGAAGCTGAGAAAAAGAGAGATAAAAAAATCCAGGAGTATGAGGGGAAAATTAGAGAATTAAGTGATACACTAAAAAGAAATAATATACGCATAATTGGTATCCCAGAGGAGGAAGAGAGAGGGAAAGGTGCTGAAGGGGTACTTGAAGAAATAATAGCTGAGAACTTCCCTGAACTGGGGAAGGAAAAAGGCATTGAAATCCAAGAGGCACAGAGAACTCCCTTCAGACGTAACTTGAATCGATCTTCTGCACGACATATCATAGTGAAACTGGCAAAATACAAGGATAAAGAGAAAATTCTGAAAGCAGCAAGGGGTAAACGTGCCCTCACATATAAAGGGAGACCTATAAGACTCGTGACTGATCTCTCTTTTGAAACTTGGCAGGCCAGAAAGAATTGGCACGAGATTTTCAGGGTGCTAGACAGAAAAAATATGCAGCCAAGAATCCTTTATCCAGCAAGTCTGTCATTTAGAATAGAAGGAGAGATAAAGGTCTTCCCAAACAAACAAAAACTGAAGGAATTTGTCACCACTAAACCAGCCCTACAAGAGATCCTAAGGGGGACCCTGTGAGACAAAGTCCCAGAGACATCACTACAAGCATAAAACATACAGACATCACAATGACTCTAAACCCGTATCTTTCTATAATAACACTGAATGTAAATGGATTAAATGCGCCAACCAAAAGACATAGGGTATCAGAATGGATAAAAAAACAAGACCCATCTATTTGCTGTCTACAAGAGACTCATTTTAGACCTGAGGACACCTTTAGATTGAGAGTGAGGGGATGGAGAACTATTTATCATGCGACTGGAAGCCAAAAGAAAGCTGGAGTAGCCATACTTATATCAGACAAACTAGACTTTAAATTAAAGGCTGTAACAAGAGATGAAGAAGGACATTATATAATAGTTACAGGGTCTATCCATCAGGAAGAGCTAACAATTATAAATGTCTATGCACCGAATACCGGAGCCCCCAAATATATAAAACAATTACTCATAAACATAAGCAACCTTATTGATAAGAATGTGGTAATTGCAGGGGACTTTAATACACCACTTACAGAAATGGATAGATCATCTAGACACACGGTCAATAAAGAAACAAGGGCCCTGAATGAGACATTGGATCAGATGGACTTGACAGATATATTTAGAACTCTGCATCCCAAAGCAACAGAATATACTTTCTTCTCGAGTGCACATGGAACATTCTCCAAGATAGATCATATACTGGGTCACAAAACAGCCCTTCATAAGTTTACAAGAATTGAAATTATACCATGCTTACTTTCAGACCACAATGCTATGAAGCTTGAAATCAACCACAGAAAAAAGTCTGGAAAACCTCCAAAAGCATGGAGGTTAAAGAACACCCTACTAACGAATGAGTGGGTCAACCAGGCAATTAGAGAAGAAATTAAAAAATATATGGAAACAAATGAAAATGAAAATACAACAATCCAAACGCTTTGGGACGCAGCAAAGGCAGTCCTGAGAGGAAAATACATTGCAATCCAGGCCTATCTCAAGAAACAAGAAAAATCCCAAATACAAAATCTAACAGCACACCTAAAGGAACTAGAAGCAGAACAGCAAAGGCAGCCTAAGCCCAGCAGAAGAAGAGAAATAATAAAGATCAGGGCAGAAATAAACAATATAGAAACTAAAAAAACTGTAGAGCAGATCAACGAAACCAAGAGTTGGTTTTTTGAAAAAATAAACAAAATTGACAAACCTCTAGCCAGGCTTCTCAAAAAGAAAAGGGAGATGACCCAAATAGATAAAATCATGAATGAAAATGGAATTATTACAACCAATCCCTCAGAGATACAAACAATTATCAGGGAATACTATGAAAAATTATATGCCAACAAACTGGACAACCTGGAAGAAATGGACAAATTCCTGAACAACCACACTCTTCCAAAACTCAATCAGGAGGAAATAGAAAGCTTGAACAGACCCATAACCAGCGAAGAAATCGAATCGGTTATCAAAAATCTCCCAACAAATAAGAGTCCAGGACCAGATGGCTTCCCAGGGGAGTTCTACCAGACGTTTAAAGCAGAGATAATACCTATCCTTCTCAAGCTATTCCAAGAAATAGAAAGGGAAGGAAAACTTCCAGACTCATTCTATGAAGCCAGTATTACTTTGATTCCTAAACCAGACAGAGACCCAGTAAAAAAAGAGAACTACAGGCCAATATCCCTGATGAATATGGATGCAAAAATTCTCAATAAGGTACTAGCAAATCGAATTCAACGGCATATAAAAAGAATTATTCACCATGATCAAGTGGGATTCATTCCTGGGATGCAGGGCTGGTTCAACATTCGCAAATCAATCAACGTGATACATCACATTAACAAAAAAAAAGAGAAGACCCATATGATCCTGTCAATCGATGCAGAAAAGGCCTTCGACAAAATCCAGCACCCTTTCTTAATAAAAACCCTTGAGAAAGTCGGGATAGAAGGAACATACTTAAAGATCATAAAAGCCATTTATGAAAAGCCCACAGCTAACATCATCCTCAACGGGGAAAAACTGAGAGCTTTTTCCCTGAGATCAGGAACACGACAAGGATGCCCACTCTCACCGCTGCTGTTTAACATAGTGCTGGAAGTTCTAGCATCAGCAATCAGACAACAAAAGGAAATCAAAGGCATCAAAATTGGCAAAGATGAAGTCAAGCTTTCGCTTTTTGCAGATGACATGATATTATACATGGAAAATCCGATAGACTCCACCAAAAGTCTGCTAGAACTGATACAGGAATTCAGCAAAGTTGCAGGATACAAAATCAATGTACAGAAATCAGTTGCATTCTTATACACTAACAATGAAGCAACAGAAAGACAAATAAAGAAACTGATCCCATTCACAATTGCACCAAGAAGCATAAAATACCTAGGAATAAATCTAACCAAAGATGTAAAGGATCTGTATGCTGAAAATTATAGAAAGCTTATGAAGGAAATTGAAGAAGATTTAAAGAAATGGAAAGACATTCCCTGCTCATGGATTGGAAGAATAAATATTGTCAAAATGTCAATACTACCCAAAGCTATCTACACATTCAATGCAATCCCAATCAAAATTGCACCAGCATTCTTCTCGAAACTAGAACAAGCAATCCTAAAATTCATATGGAACCACAAAAGGCCCCGAATAGCCAAAGGAATTTTGAAGAAGAAGACCAAAGCAGGAGGCATCACAATCCCAGACTTTAGCCTCTACTACAAAGCTGTCATCATCAAGACAGCATGGTATTGGCACCAAAACAGACACATAGACCAATGGAATAGAATAGAAACCCCAGAACTAGACCCACAAACGTATGGCCAACTCATCTTTGACAAAGCAGGAAAGAACATCCAATGGAAAAAAGACAGCCTCTTTAACAAATGGTGCTGGGAGAACTGGACAGCAACATGCAGAAGGTTGAAAATAGACCACTTTCTCACACCATTCACAAAAATAAACTCAAAATGGATAAAGGACCTAAATGTGAGACAGGAAACCATCAAAACCTTAGAGGAGAAAGCAGGAAAAGACCTCTCTGACCTCAGCCGTAGCAATCTCTTACTGGACACATCCCCAAAGGCAAGGGAATTAAAAGCAAAAGTGAATTACTGGGACCTTATGAAGATAAAAAGCTTCTGCACAGCCAAGGAAACAACCAACAAAACTAAAAGGCAACCAACGGAATGGGAAAAGATATTCGCAAATGACATATCGGACAAAGGGCTAGTATCCAAAATCTATAAAGAGCTCACCAAACTCCACACCCGAAAAACAAATAACCCAGTGAAGAAATGGGCAGAAAACATGAATAGACACTTCTCTAAAGAAGACATCCGGATGGCCAACAGACACATGAAAAGATGTTCAGCGTCGCTCCTTATCAGGGAAATACAAATCAAAACCACACTCAGGTATCACCTCACGCCAGTCAGAGTGGCCAAAATGAACAAATCCGGAGACTATAGATGCTGGAGAGGATGTGGAGAAACGGGAACCCTCTTGCACTGTTGGTGGGAATGCAAATTGGTGCAGCCGCTCTGGAAAGCAGTGTGGAGGTTCCTCAGAAAATTAAAAATAGACCTACCCTATGACCCAGCAATAGCACTGCTAGGAATTTATCCAAGGGATACAGGAGCACTGATGCATAGGGCCACTTGTACCCCAATGTTCATAGCAGCACTCTCAACAATAGCCAAATTATGGAAAGAGCCTAAATGTCCATCAACTGATGAATGGATAAAGAAATTGTGGTTTATATACACAATGGAATATTACGTGGCAATGAGAAAAAATGAAATATGGCCTTTCGTAGCAACGTGGATGGAACTGGAGAGTGTGATGCTAAGTGAAATAAGCCATACAGAGAAAGACAGATACCATATGGTTTCACTCTTATGTGGATCCTGAGAAACTTCACAGGAACCCATGGGGGAGGGGAAGGAAAAAAAAAAAAAGAGGTTAGAATGGGAGAGAGCCAAAGCATAAGAGACTTAAAAACTGAGAACAAACTGAGGGTTGATGGGGGGTGGGAGGGAGGAGAGGGTGGGTGATGGGTATTGAGGAGGGCACCTTTTGGGATGAGCACTGGGTGTTGTATGGAAACCAATTTGTCAATAAATTTCATAAAAAAAAATAAATAAATAAATAAATGCAGCAAAAGCAAAACAAAAACACCCCTCGATTCCATACACACAGCCCCAGCATCTTTCTCCTACTCACCCCCTCTTAGTAAATGACATCACAATACACTCAGTTGGTCAAATCAAAAATTCTATCCATGATCCTAGTTTCCCTTCTTTCCCTCCTCTCATAAACCTATCATGTACTTCCAAAACATAGGAATCCAACTTCTCTTTATCTCCTCTACTGCTACCCTCATCTGACCTACTGGTATCTCTTGGTTTCATTTCTTCAGCAACCTTCTGGCAGGCCTTCTAACTTCATGTTCCTTTAAAGTCTGTTCTCCAAACTTTTATTTATTTTGTATTTTTTTTTAATTTTTGAGACAGGGAGAGACAGAGCATGAGCAGGGGAGGGGCAGAGAGAGAGGGAGACACAGAATCCGAAGCCTGCTTCCAGGCTCCAAGCCTGCCTCCAGGCTCCAAGCTGTCAGCACAGAACCTAACGTGGGGCTCAAACTCACAAACTGTGAGATCATGACCTGAGCCGAAGTCGGATGCTTAACCGACTGAGCCACCCAGGCGCCCCAGCAGCCAGAGTAATCCTAAAAAAAAAGAATCCAGTAATAACTTTCCCTTCTTGAAACCTCTAAGGCTTTCCCATTTCTTTTTTTCAACGTTTATTTATTTTTGGGACAGAGAGAGACAGAGCATGAACGGGGGAGGGGCAGAGAGAGAGGGAGACACAGAATCGGAAACAGGCTCCAGGCTCTGAGCCATCAGCCCAGAGCCCGACGCGGGGCTCGAACTCACGGACTGCGAGATTGTGACCTGGCTGAAGTCGGACGCTTAACCGACTGCGCCACCCAGGCGCCCGTAAGGCTTTCCCATTTCATTTAGCATAATGAAAAGCAAACTTTTTATCTTTGCCTACAACACCCAACATGATATATTCCTGGTCTGTCTCATCTCCTACCTTCTCTGTTTTGTTGTCTCCTCTCCAAGCTACACTGGCCTCCTTTCTATCACTTAAACACATAAAACTCATGTTGGGAACATATTTCATAATGGTTATTTGTGGAATAAATGAAGTACTGTTTTGATCAAATATAAAAAAGACGACCAACACACAGATTCTGATCTCCAGAAACTTACAGCCCAGTAGAAAGAACTGTCCCAGTAAACAAACAAGAACAATACATATTCTGGTGGTATGAAAAAACTATGTAGAGATGTTGTAAGGTTACAGAGAGGAGTCATCTGTTTTACTTGAGAGAAGTTTGTTGAATTAAGTTTCAAGAGATACTTTGGGAGGTGTTGTCCAGGAGGACTCAGACTGAGGAGGGCGCTGGAGACAGGCAGCTCCTGAGCAAGTTCACAGAGGACTGAAACCACATCAGGAGTAAGGGGACACACAAATCACTCAGTCTGGCTTGACCAAAGCACTAGACCTAAATAAGGGCCTATTGTTCCATATTACCATGAACAATAAAGAAAGTTGAAAAAAAAAACCCAAATAATTCTGTGGGCCAAGTGATATCATTGGATTAGAAATGCATTTCTAATGCCCAGGACAGAACCATTAGTCCATTTGAGCAAATCATTATTTTGTTTATTAAACAGATATTTATACCATCTACATTCTATACTTGGCGCTGCTCTAACTCTTGTAAATAGAAGATTGAGCACAACAGGCTGAGTCTCTGCTCTCATAGTCCTTATGGTTAGTGTGGGAGACAGATCAAAAACAAGCAAATTAACACTTCGTATTTCAGGTAGTGATAAACGCTGTGATAAGTTTCCCTGAGCAGAAACAGGACAAGGGAAAGAAAAGGGAAGAAAGGGGTATTGCTATTTTACTTGGCTTGATCATGGAAGGGCTCTCTGAGGGGGTAAAAATCTGAGTATAAACCTGAGGGAGGAAGATGGCGCTGTCTGGAAAAAGATCATTCTTAACTGCTAAAACGGCAATGACAACAGACAGGGAACACGCAAGAGGTTGCGTTAGTGGAGAAGAGCAAGGAGATAAGGGCTCCTGAAGCACACTGAGCTCTTGAAAGAGAGGTAAAATCTGAGTCAGACAAGGTTGGTGGCAGATCATAGAAGGCACGGCAGACTTTCACTGTGCTGAGAGTGACACGGGAGCTACTGGAAATTTTTGAATAGAGGGAAGATACCACATGCCTTATGTTATAAAGGCATCATTCCATTGAGTATGTCGAGTGGAGGACAAGAAAGAAATGTGGGAAACTAATTGGCTGGCTATCAAAGGAGTCCAGGCAGCAGATGATGGCAGATTGAAGATGGGTGGATGAGATGGGTTATATTTTCAAGGTGAATCACTCAAGACTGCTTGATTGTATGTAGAGTAAGAAAAAGAGAGAAATCAAGGATAGTTTCTGGTGCATGTTTGCTTTTCATTAGGAAAACTGATGGGATGGTTGTGCCACTTTCTTATATGGAGAGACAGATTTGGAGTTGAAGATTTGGAGTTGAAAGCCAAAATTTCTTTCTTTCTTTCTTTTTTCTTTTTTTTTTTTTTGCCATACCTATTGGATAAGCAAATACATATAATATTCAGACTAGAAGCAGAGAGATGTGATGGACTTAAAATGGTCCAGATTTGCCAAGTGTACAATTTTTACATTACTATGTCAATCTGAGTTGATAAGACTAAGCAGTTCAGTAGTAATTAACTCAATTCCTAAGAATGGATTGAAAATGAACTCTGTAGACAAGTGGTGGGAATCCCCCAGGACACTGCTTGTTAGTTAGCAACAGTAAAAGAATTAGCAACAAGCATGCTATAGGTTGAACATGGAATGTGAAGAAAAGAGAATCTCATTATTTTATGAGGTTTTTCATTTAAGAAAAGCATGAATGACCAGCTTTGTTCAGTACCAAATTTTTGAAACCTTCCTAGTGCCAAACATTAAATTTATAATATATACTGTCTCCTTGTGTTGTGTCAATGCAGGTTGACCTCAGGTCAAAAGAAATGCAATTTACAGCTTTCTCTGTAAAAGTCACATTTCAGTCTAGTCATTAAGGCCACACCTTGACCTTGGTTAAACTTTGGTAAATCCTCCAGGTTCAACAATTACAATAACAAAAAGAATAAATTAACTTAATGGATGTCTAAGGATATTCATTCTGTTTAAATTTTCCTAATCATTCATTTCCAAAAGGATGTTCTCGTTAGACTTCCCAATGTGGAAATCATATGCTTTTCTCGATGTATTTACTTTTATATTCATTCATTTAGGTTAATGAAACTAGAAAACTGGAAAAGATTCAAACTTGAATAATCTTTTATTGCTTAGATATTAAAAAGATTGTAAACTCACAGCAATTCAAGAAGAAACATCATAGGAAAATAACTAGAATGTGATTTTTGGTGAATTTAAGTGGAATTTTAATTAAAAATAACATCCTAACTCAATCATTTTACTAGCTAAATATCTCTTCATTCTGTCTAAATAAATGTTTTATGGGTTCAGAGAAAGACATTGAAGATGCTTTCTAAAAATAAAACCATAATAGATATGACCTTGGAATTTTATCCCTTTCTGTTTAATGAATACAATTAATGTTCTGTAGGGGTAATTTATCTGAAACTACTATACTCATTATGTTAAATTGTCTCTAATTATTATTTTCAGGCAATTTGGCACAAATAGACCAAGTTCAAAATTACAATCCTCATGAAATCTATGGTGTTTGATAAACAGAAAGTTATAACTTTATGTATGTAATCATGATGTCAAATCAGCAGCCAGTTGAGTGGAACTCAGAGCTCATGCTCTCTAGTAGCTGGAACACTGAGAAGGGATTCAGTAGATGTGCATTTTATTCCCACTTGGCCCTTCTTTTGTGATACATGGAAACACTCTTCTAAATGGGAATGAGCCATGGTGCTTTACTCATATAACTACTAAGAGTAGATTCAGGTTTTGAACTCATTTGCTGAAAGGAGGCATTTTATTGTTGTAGTATAATACAATTGTGTTCCTAACTTGGAAAAAAAACCAGCTAATGATACAGATGTGTTTTGGTAATGACTGATACCATTAGTAATTCTAGCCACCACAGAACTTTCACAGAAGGAAATAAATATTCTCATTTACTATAAAAGCTCTGGTTTGTACCCTTGGTTCACTTGATTTCATTCTTTTTCTCAGAAGTTGTGAGCTGCTCACACTGACAGTGGGAACAGGAGTCTGATAAAATAGAGCTTCTAGAAGAGGCCTTGCTTTCTTAATGCTGAGGAGGATCCCTCAGAAAAGTCTTTTCATAATGGGAGCTAGCCCAACAAATGCTTTCTGCCCTAGGGGCCTGTCTTACAAATAGTGATTCAAAAGAAGTACAAGGAACTGACTGACAGGAGGGGAAAGAAATGTGGTTGGGTTCAAGGGAGGTTATGTTTAGTTAAAAAAAAAAAATGCTGGTTTAAGAATTTCCTAAAATGCTCTAGAATCTCAAAATGCTATAATCAAAAGCAATTGCAAAAATTTACTTTGACATTTGTTTTACATTCTGTAATCTCGTGGAAATCACATCTCAACCTTTTATGATTTTTTCATTTGAACACACGTTAAAAAAGTCTTTCGGGAATGAATACATTAAAGACATTGCTGTAAAGTCAGAAAGTCAGAAGGTATAGGAATATTTTGATCACATCAGTATGAAATCTATTGTTGTAAATCACTCTGAAACTAGAAAACATGCATCATTCATGATTTCTTACAAAGAAACTAGATATATACCACAAAGTAAGTCTATAGCTGAATCGTAGCAGTGACATAGATGCTTGGTCAAATATAATTCTATTCCAAAATACTCGATGTTATCCCCCAGTACAACTGGAAATGTTGGCATTTTACACAAGTCTCTAACACGTGTAAAATGTGGACACAATTCCAATACTCACTTTGCAAACCAGACATGATCTGCTAATTACATTGAAATTATGTTACTCTGCTCCTATCCTGGCTAAAGATCTTGAAGGTTTAATTTTTTCCTTTGCCAAGCTTCATTCTAGGGCTGCCAGATTTTGGAGAATTCTCAGGTTTGTAATTTAACACTTCTTGTGAAATCATTTCACTGAAGCGATTGTTTTATCTCCCAAACGATCCTAAGCTTGGCCCTGATCTCAGGAACCTTTGTTACCGCCATGTTGCCCTCGCCCACCTGTGTTAGGTTTCTCCTCCTCCCTTTATCTGCCTTTTCTACACAACAAGACAATCCAAAGTGTGTGTCATTTAGGTGTCACCAGTTCTGTGAGACGTGAAAAGCTCTGCCAGTTAACATAAAACAAAATCCCGGAGGTTTCATGGAATCACATTTCCCTACTGGAAAGAAAGTTGAGAAGGAGGGCAAGGTAGCTTTAGAGTGGGAGTTTGAATGAGGACACTTTGGCCATGAATGGAAACTCTACATTCTTTGTTATTTTAACAGGCTGTGTCTGTTCTCCTTGAAAGAAATTGTATGAGAGAAGATTGGATTAAGTAGTTTTTATTTTATTTCAAAGCACTTGTACACTTTTCCAAAGATCAACTTACTTAGCCAAGTAATAAACTCTTGTTTTACAATAATACTAGTGTATATTATATCACTCTAGCTTACTACAAAATACAGAATTAGAGTCGGGAAACAAAACATTTGTTTCTTTGCTGAATGAGGCATATATCATTACCTATTCACTCTGCCAGATATAACTTGAACCTTTTAAGCTATTCAAAGAAATACCCAACTAGTTAATCTGCTTTAGGAGGAAAAGAAAAATAGCTTTGCACCTACTCAGCCTCTTGGTTTTATGTTGTTGTTGTTGTCTTTTTAATCTTAGCCATTTGCAGCCCAACGTTTCTATGTTCTTTGCAAGTGTATCTTTTCTGAAAAGTTACAAAATGGGTTTTGCATGTTTTCCAATTCCACTTTTCACACTTTTTAAAGTAGTGCACTTTCACAGTGGATGAATGAGTTCATTGAACCAAATATTCATTTGTCTGTGTATTTCTCATCACATGGAAACCAGCATATGCAGATTTTCAAATTGTAAATAAATTACAATATACTCTCATACTTCAAAGTACCCAAGGATATGATTATTACTTAACCATTTTTAAAAACGTGTTAATATCACTTATTTATTTATTTTTTTTTTAGTCTCCTATGTACATTTAAAGTTTTTCTTTTGGAAAGTTCTCTATCACTGTGAACTCAGCATTTGCTTAGACATTGCTATACGAAAACAAACCTAGTTTTAGAATTTGTGTTTAATTAACTTGGTTGTTGCTTTTTCTTTCTCACAGTAGTCACAATCTTTCATCTTTTATTTTTGTTTTTACCATTCTGTATGATAGGCAGATTTGCTGTAGGAAAAGAATTAGGTAGTCTGCTTACCTTTTACAAAGTGTAGCTTTAAAAAATATATATATTTCCAGTTAATGTCATTTTTATTAAACTCTATTACTTGCTACTAACACTACCTCTTGATGGATTCATATTCTAAGGTGGCCACTATAGCAATCAGAGAAACAGTTGTGGGTGGTCTCAGCTGATACACGAATTAGCCACTTGATTTCTATTTCCACTAAATGTTTCAGGTTAAGTGATTCTTTCAGTCAGAAGTGATGCTTCCGGACATGTTACTACAGGTGAATGGCTGAACTAAACATCTTGTTCAGCCATCTTCGTGTATTGTCGGCTGCAACAAGAGACATACAACCCTGTCTGAGTCAAAAATGGTAACAACCTGTCAAATTTTTCTGAATGAAAATAGGTACTGGTGCAACAAATGTCCTATCATCCCAAATTGTCCCTTTATTAAGTCTTCTGAAAATTTGAGGTATTCTTGGGTTTTGAGGAATGCTGCCACTTTCAGTTCCAAATAGTCCCATCTCACCTTAGAAGAATGTTCCCCTGCTTGGTACTTGGTTTTATTAAAAAAAAAAAAAAAGGTAAATTTTCTCTTTACACCTTGACATAACTTTGTGTATCTTTTCTTTTATTTACACTTGAAGAACTCAGGAAACAACTGGAAAAATGACATCACCCAGGAATACAAGTATTATTTCTCCCAAGTTCTATATCAAGTCTTACATCAACTACATGTAATTGTGTTGGTCTTGTTATTGAGCACCCCAAGGGGCACAGCAACACACACATACAACCACACTGCAGAAAATCTTTATGGGGAGGGTTCTGTCCCTGGAATCACTGAACAGTCTTCCATTAGAGTTAGTAAATTTTAAAAACTGATTTTTAATTCAATGGCTCCTAAATATACACATGATGAAAAAGCTTGTAGAAATAAAGCAGAGGTAGAAAAACAAGATGAGTGTGAAATATAAGAAGATGAAAGGAAGAAAGAAGAGGAAAAAAGAATTAGTTACAGAAATCAGTGCTGGAAAAAGACCCAAATCTGCTTTGACATTCGCCCTGCCAGTAAGTAGTTTGTGAATTAAAAACAAACAATAGAAAAACAAATCCTATGCATTTCTTCAAAATCCAATGGAAATGATTGGCAAAGATCGAGTGGACAAATGATAACATTTCTTAGCCCTAGTCTAGGGTTGGAGAAAGCAGATGTTTCTGAGAGGGTGGCAGAATTAATGGAAAAAAAAAAATGAAATGCTCCTAAGAGATTTGATACTATCTTGAGACAGTGAAACGGAAGGAAGAAAGGTCTTGTGATGAGGTGATACTATAGCAGAAGAAGCAATGAAAGCAATAAAGCATAGAGTTGACTGTCACTGGCCTTCTTTTTTTCTGGAGGTGTGATGTCATGAAACAAATGAGTTTACACAGCAAAGACATGGTTGAATTTGGTGAAAATGATAATCCCCTTAAACCTAACATTCTAGATGTAGGACTCAGGATGTAACTTTAATTTGAAGTAAAATTAGGTCGGATTTGGGGGAAGGTACATCTGGATGCCTTTTCAAATTATTAATATTCTCTTTGAATTGTTTAAATTCCAGAATGATAATGACTGGGAATAGATGCAAGAATTTAATTTTTAAAATTTTTGTGTAAGTAATATTTCATTAACTCAACATGGTCTGTCCATACCCTAAATACAGTTTAAGAAGAATCAGAAGCATTTGACCTGATATTATTATAGATCACAACGCAAAAGCCCTAAATTAGGGCAATTATCATTTAAAAGTAAGGAAAGTTGAACAGATGTCAGTTGGAAAATGTTTTTTTAAAAAAATTAAATAGACTTTGTTTTAGAGCAGTTTGAAACTCAGAGAAACATTAAACAGAAAGTACAGAGAGTTCCCATAAATCCCTTACCCTAGCACACCCACATCCTTTCCCATTACCAATATCCCCTACCAGAGTGGTACATTTGTTAAAATCCACAAACCTACAATGACACATCATTATCACCTAAAGTCCACAGTTTACACTAGGGTTCACGATTGGTGTGAATTCTACAGGTTTTGATAAATGTATAATGACGTATGTCTAACATTATAGTATCCTATGGAATCATTTCACAGCTCTGAAAATTCTCCATGCCCTACCTATATACTTCTTCCTTCCCCTAGTCCCTGGAAACCATTGATTTTATTGTCTCCATGATTTTGTCTTTTTTAAGGATGTCATATAGTTGGCATCATACATTATCTAGTCTTTTCAGATTATTTTCTTTCACTTAGAAAAACACATTGAAAGTTCCTCCATGTCTTATCATGGCTCGATAGCTCATTTCTTTTTAGTGCTAAATAATATTCCCTGTCTGGACGTATCAGTTTATTTATCCATTCACCTACTGAAGGATATCTTGGTTGCTTCCAAGTTCGGGCAATTAAGAATAAAGCTGCTATAAACATCTGTGTGCAGTTGCCTTTCTTTTTAAAATATCTAATGTTCACAAATAAATGAATTAGAGGGATTTAAAGTCTTTAGTGAAAGAAATCCTATGCAAAAACTTCACGCCATTTACTCAGTAAATACAACATTTTATTATTATTTTTTTGCTTCTAACTTTATTTTTTATTTTTTTAAAATTACATCCAAATTAGTTAGCATATAGTGAAGCAATGATTTCAGGAGTAGATTCCCTAATGCTGTTAACCCATTTAGCCCATCCCCCCTCCCACAACCCCTCTAGCAACCCTCAGCTTGTTCTCCATATTTATAACTCTCTTCTGTTTTGTCCCCCACCTTGTTTTTATATTATTTTTGTTTCCCTTCCCTATGTTCATCTGTTTTGTCTGTTAAAGTCCTCATATGAGCGAAGTCATATGATTTTTGTCTTTCTCTGACTGACTAATTTCACTTAGCATAATACCCTCCAGTTCCATCCACGTAGTTGCAAATGGCAAGATTTCACTCTTTTTGATTGTCGAGTAATACTCCATTGTGTGTGTGTGTGTGTGTGTGTGTGTGTGTGTGTGTGTATATATATATATATATATATATATATATATACCACACCATCTTTATCCATTCATCAGTCGATGGACACTTGGGCTCTTTCCATACTTGGGCTATTGTTGATAGTGCTGCTATAAACATGGGGGTGCAGGTGTCCCTTCAAAACAGCACACCTATATCCCATGGATAAATGCCTAGTAGTGCAATTGCTGGGTCATAGGGTAGTTCTATTTTTAGTTTTTTGAGAAACCTCCATACTGTTTTCCAGAGTGGCTGCAAGAGCTTGCATTGCCACCAACAATGCAAAAGAGATCCTCTTTCTCTGCATCCTCGCCAACATCTGTTGTTGCCTGAGTTGTTAATGTTAGCCATTCTGACAGGTGTAAGGTGGTATCTCATTGTGGTTTTGATTTGTATTTCCCTGATGATGAGTGATGTTGAGCATTTTTTCATGTGTTGGTTGGCCATCTGGATATCTTCTTTGGAGAAGTGTCTATTCATGTCTTTTGCCCATTTCTTCACTGGATCATTTGTTTTGTGGGTGTTGAGTTTGATAAGTTCTTTGTAGATTTTGGATACTAACCCTTTATCTGATATGTCATTTGCAGATATCTTCTCCCATTCTGTCGGTTGCCTTTTAGTTTTGTTGATTGTTTCCTTGGCTGTGCAGAAGGTTTCTATTTTGATGAGGTCCTGGTAGTTCATTTTTGCTTTTGTTCCCCTTGCCTCTGGAGACATGTTGAGTAAGAAGTTGCTACAGGCAAGATCAAAGAGGTTTTTGCCTGCTTTCTCCTTGAGGATTTTGATGGCTTCCTGTCTTACATTGAGGTCTTTCATCCACTTTGAGTTTATTTTTGTGTATGGTGTAACAAAGTGGTCCAGGTTCATTCTTCTGCATGTCGCTCGCTGTCCAGTTTTCCCAGCACCACTTGCTGAAGAGACTGTCTTTATTCCATTGGATATTCTTTCCTGCTTGGTCAAAGATTAGTTGCCCATACATTTGTGGGTCCATATCTGGGTTCTCTATTCTATTCCATTGATCTGAGTGTCTGTTCTTGTGCCAGTACCATACTGTCTTGATGATTACAGCTTTGTAGTATAGCTTGAAGTCTGGGATTGTGATGCCTCCTGCTTTGGTTTTCTTTTTCAAGATTGCTTTGGCTATTTGGGGTCTTTTCTGGTTCCATACAAATTTTAGGATTATTTGTTCTATCTCTGTGAAGAATGCTGGTGTTACTTTGATAGGGATTGTGTTGAATATGTAGATTGCTTTGGGTAGTATCGACATTTTAACAATATTTGTTCTTCCTATCCAGAAGCATGGAATCTTTTTCCATTTCTTTGTGTCTTCTTCAATTTCTTTCATAAGCTTTGTATAGTTTTCAGTGTATAGATTTTTCACCTCTTTGGTTAGATTTATTCCTAGGTATTTTATCGTTTTTGGTGCAACTATAAATGGGATCGATTCTTTGATTTTTCTTTCTGTTGCTTCATGGTTGGTGTATAGGAATGCAACTGATTTCTGTGCATTGATTTTATATCCTGCAACTTTGCTGAATTCATGAATCAGTTCTAACAGTTTCCTTGGTGGAATCTTTTGGGTTTTTCATATAGAGTCTCATGTCATCTGTGAAGAGTGAAAGTTTGACCTCCTCCTGGCTGATTTCGATGCCTTTTATTTCTTTGGGTTGTCTGATTGCAGAGGCTAAGACTTCCAATACTATGTTGAATAACAGTGGTGAGAGTGGACATCCCTGTCTTGTTCCTGACCTTAAAGGGAAAGCTGTCAGTTTTTCCCCAGTGAGGATGATATTAGCGTTGGGTTGTTCATATATGGGTTTTATGATCTCGAGGTATGATCCTTCTATCCCTACTTTATTGAAGGTTTTTATCAAGAAACATTGCTATATTTTGTTAAATGATTTCTCTGCATCTATTGAAAGGATCATATAGTTCTTGTCCTTTCTTTTATTGATGTGAGGAATCACGTTCATTGTTTTGTGGATATTGAACCAGCCCTGCATCCCAGGTATAAATCCCACTTGGTCCTGGTGAATAATTTTTTTTAACATATTGTTGGATCCAGTTGGCTAATATCTTGATGAGGATTTTTGCATCCATGTGCATCAGGGAAATTGGTCTATAATTCTCCTTTTTAGTGGGGTCTCTGTCTGGTGTTGGAATCAAGGTAATGTTGGCTTCATAGAAAGAGTTTGGAAGTTTTCCTTCCATTTCTATTTTTCAGAACAGTTTCAAGAGATTAGGTGTTAACTCTTCCTTAAATGTTTGGTAGAGTTTCCCTGGAAAGCCATCTGGTCCTGGACTCTTATTATTTGGCAGATTTTTGATTATTAATTCGATTTCCTTACTGGTTGTGCATCTGTTCAAATTTTCTATTTCTTCCTGTTTCAGTTTTGGTAATGTATATGTTTCTAGGAATTTGTCCATTTCTTCCAGATTGCCCATTTTATTGGCATATAATTGCTCATAATATTCTCTTATTATTGTTTTTATTTGTGTTGTGTTGGTTGTGATCTCTCCTCTTTCATTCTTGATTTTACTTATTTGGGTCCTTTCCTTTTTCTTCTTGATCAAACTGGCTACTGGTTTATCAATTTTGTTAATTCTTTCAAAGAACCACCTTCTGGTTTCATTGATCTGTTCTACTGGTTTTTTTTGGTTTCGATAGCATTAATTTCTTCTCTAATCTTTATTATTTCCTGTCTTCTACTGGTTTTGGGGTTTTACTTGCTGTTCTTTTTCCGCTCCTTAAGGCATAAGTTAGGTTGTGTATCTGAGATCTTTCTTCCTTCTTTAGGAAGGCCTGGATTGCTATATACTTTCCTCTTATGACAAACTTTGCTGCATCCCAGAGGTTTTGGGTTGTGGCACTATCATTCTCATTGACTTCCATATGCTTTTTAATTTCCTCTTTAACTGCTTGGTTACCCCATTCATTCTTTAGTAGGATGTTTTTCAGTCTCCAAGTATTCGTTACCTTTCCAAATTTTTTCTTATGGTTGATTTCGAGTTTCATAGCATTGTGGTCTGAAAATATGCACGGTATGATCCCGATCTTATTGTACTTACTTAGGGCTGATTTGTGTCCCAGTATATGGTCTATTCTGGAGAACATTCCATGTGCACTGGAGAAGAATGTATATTCTGCTGCTTTAGGATGAAATGTTCTGAATGTATCTGTTAAGTCCATCTGGTCCAATGTGTCATTCAAAGCCATTGTTTCCTGTTGATTTTTTGATTAGATGATCTGTCCATTGCTGTGAGTGGGGTGTTGAAGTCTCCTACTATTATGGTATTACTATCAATGAGTTTCTTTATGTTTGTGATTAATTGATTTATATATTTGGGTTCTTTCACATTTGGCGCATAAATGTTTACAATTGTTAGGTCTTCTTGGTGGATAGACCCCTTGATTTGATATAATGCCTTTCTGCATCTCTTGATACAGTCTTTATTTTGAAGTCTAGATTGTCTGATACAAGTATGGGTACTTCGGCTTTCTTTTGTTGACCATTAGCATGATAGATGTTTCTCCATCCCCTTATTTTCAATCTGTAGGTGTCTTTAGGTCTAAAGTCGGTCTCTTGTAAACAGCATATAGATGGGTCTTGTTTTCTTATCCATTCTGTTACCCTATGTCTTTTGATTAGAGCATTGAGTCCATTGATGTTTAGAGTGATACTGAAAGATATGAATTTATTGCCATTATGATGCTTGTAGAGTTGGAATTTCTGGTGGTGTTCCTCGTCCTTTCTAATCTTTTGTTGCTTTTGGTATATATATGTAAATATATAAAATATATATATTTATATATATATGCTTTTGGTATATATATGTAAATATATAATATATATAAATATATTATATTATATAATAAATTATATGATAAATAATTATATAATAAATATAAATATATATGCATATATATAAATATAAATATATATATATATTTTCATCTTTTCTCCCCTTAGTCCCCCTTAAAATTTCTTGCAGGGCTAGTTTAGTGGTCACAAACTCCTTTAATTTTTGTTTGTCTGGGAGACTTTTTATCTCTCCTATTTTGAATGACAGCCTTGCTGGATAAAGAACTCTTGGCTGCATATTTTTCTGATTCAGCACACTGAATATATCCAGCCACTCCTTTCTGGTTTGCCAAGTTTCTGTGGATATTCTGCTGCACACCTGATCTGTCTTCCCTTGTAGATTAGGGACTTTTTTCCCTTGCTGCTTTCATGATTCTCTCCTTGCCTGAGTACTTTGTGAATTTGACTATGATATGCCTTGTTGATGGTCAGTTTTTGTTGAATCTAATGGGAGTCCTCTGTGCTTCCTGGATTTTGATGTCTGTGTCTTTCCCCAGGTTAGGAAAGTTTTCTGCTATGATTTGCTCACATAACCCTTCTATCCCTATTTCTCTCTCTTCCTCTTCTGGGACCCCTATGATTCTGATGTTGTTCCTTTTTAATGAGTCACTGATTTCTCTCATTCTTAAATCGTGCTTTTTTGCCTTCATCTCCCTTTTTTTTCTGCTTCATTATTCTCCACAAGTTTGTCCTCTATATCGCTGATTCTCTGTTCTGCCTCATCTATCCTTGCCACCACTGCATCCATCCGCGAGTGCAGTTCAGTTACAGCATTTTTAATTTCATTCTAGCTATTTTTTACTTCTTTTATCTCTGCAGAAAGGGATTCTAATCTGTTTTTGACTCCAGCTAGTATTCTTATTACCGTGATTCTAAATTCTGGTTCAGACATCATGCTTGTATCTGTGTTGGTTAAATCCCTGGCTATCATTTCTTCATGCTCCTTCTTTTGGGGTGAATTCCTGCTGAATTCTGTGGCTCAGGTTGTGTAGATTGTTGTGTTAATCCTCCAATCAGTTTTCTAGGTGTGTAGGATGGTTTAGTGTTCGTCTGGCTGTATTTCATGGATGCAAGACACACAAAAAGCTTCCATGCTGTTCCGCCATCTTGGCTCCTCCCCCAGTAAATAACAACATTTTAAAATCCTTTTTATAAATCTTGATATAATTTTTATTATATAACATATATTATATGAACATCAGGTGTTTTTTTAATACTAGGAAACAACATGGAAAGTTTGTAGGTTTGAAACTTGGTTTCAGCACCCCAGTCCCTACAAGCTCTTTCATGTGGGAGAAGTAATTACTGCAAGTAATTTCCTCATCAGTAAAGTGTGGGCTTGATAATAACTGCAAATACTTAGACAGGAAGCACTCTGTGGCAGACATACAGTTCTTAAAACTGAATACATGCACACACACACACACACACACATTCTCTTCTATATCAGATCTACGACGTGAATAATGATTATCGTCAATGTATGATGAGGAAGCTGAGGTATAGAGAAGTAAATTGTCTAAGTCCATAGTTTGGCCTGTGATTTTGTGCTCTAAGTCATTATTTATACTGCTTCAAGCATGCCTGCAGGCTACCAATAGTGTTCAAATAAATGAGATAGTCCATGTAATGTGGTTAGAAAAGTTTCATGCGTGTAATCAGCTTTCAATAAAGGTTAAGCATGATTGCAATTATATGCATGTCACATAAACAGATTTAATATTGATTAAATCCTTCACCCTTTCTCGAAATCTTGTGTGTTAATTATAGTACCTGAGATATTAAGAAGATTATTGGTCACATAGCAGGGGTATGGCCAATTTGGGAATCAAATCTCTTCTGACTTCAAATCTTTTGACTATAGCCACTCATCCTTGTAGCTGCTGATAATAGTTGTGCATGTATTAACAAAAGACTTCCTCTTGCTGTCTTTTTTTTAAATTTGGTGAAAATAAGCTGGAATTTGGAAGTGAGTGGATACTGTTCCATGTACAGATACGTTGTACCTGTATAGATATGTTGTAATAAAGTAACTGGTTTTCCCTAAGATGGGACCTTGAGATAGGAACACCTTGGAATCACAAGTGTTGTGTGTGGAATCAGGCAATCCCAAGGTGGTATTCTCATTCCCCACTTTGTAGACACTTAATCTTGAGCAAGTTACAAGTGCTTTCTAAATTCATTACCTTCTCTGTAAAATGAGCATAAAAATACCTTGCCAGATTTCATTTGAAGGTTCGGAACACTAAAATGATAACTTATAATTATGTCTTGATTTTTTTAGCTTCCTATAGCTGCCTCTATCCTTTGGCTTATGCGCTGTCTTTTCGTGTTGAAGACCATCACTTCAATCTCAGATCTGTCATCTTATTGCTTACTTTTCTGACTCTGACTTCTGTGCTCCCTTCTAAGGACCATAATGATTATATTGACCCACTCAGTGGATGTAGGATAGTCTCCCCATTTCAAGGTTCTTAATTTAATCCCATCTACAAAGTCTAATTCAAAGGTAATACTCAGATTCTGACGATTATGACATGACCCATTTGAGGGGCATTATTCAGCCCATAAAAGAGCTTACAATGTTCCATCTTATTCATGGTAGGTAAGGGCTGCGTAATGATAATTTGAAAAGCAGGAGCTCATGCTCATATGTCCCAAAGTCCTTCCCAAGTGCTCACAGTTCTCATTGTCACAATGACACTCTAAAGTTTCATAGATGAGAAAACTGAGACACAGAGAGATGAATTAACTTGCCTATGATCATACTACTGTGATTCTAGACAGCAGCTCAGATTTTAAGTCTGGCAATTAGATTCCAGAGGCTCCAAGTTAACAACATTGCTGTATGACCTCGTGGGTGCTGTTCTTTTCAAGCTGTTATGGTTCCTTAGAGCAGACAGGTTAACAATCACTGTACAATTATGTGTGATTCTTCCATAAATGGGCCAGTGGCAAATGCTTGGACATCTTGGTTTAAGACTACCCTGTTCACAAGTTGAAACAGGTAAAGGTTATCCTCCACCTGAACTAGCTCTTCTCCATGATACCCTTCTCAGCACAGGTAACTTCCTTCATTGACATAAAGCATTTTATCAGAAACCTATTCTCAGACCTTCCCCTAAGTATAAACAGTAAAACCCAACTTGTACATCCTCTTCCTGAGGACCCTGTGTTTTGGATATATCTGAACTTTCCTGCATACTCCAGCATTTCATGACAGTTATGTTAGTCATAGAATAGTGACAGAAGGTTGTTGGGAGGGAGAGTTGGCCAAGAATGAGTACTCCAGCTGCTCTCAAACTTTTTCAGAACTAGAAAATTTGTTTAAATAAATGCACTTGCCCTTGCATAGAATACTATTTCTTGCTTCCTACTAAATCCAAATCTACCTACATCAGCCTTCTAACACTGATACACAATGTATTGAACGTACAGCTTTGATTACTCCAGAGCAAGTCCTCTGTTTCAGCTGGACAAAACTAGTTGCCATTTCTTACTTCTCTGAAGTTTCTGGACTCTTGCCTCTCACTCCCATCCGTAAATCCAGGCTTCCTCAAAAGCCAGTAATTTGACTCTTCTGTTGGCTCTGGATTTCTCTTCTTATATCTCTTCCCTGAGAAATGAACTTGGAAGACCCTGGTTGTAAGAGCTCTGGGAAAGGTCATGAGGTACACGTAATTACAGAGAGAGATCCTGTTGGCTAATATATCAAAATATTAACCTGCCAGTGTTTGAACTCTTTTTGAAGAAAAGATACGTGAAGGGCTTGCATAGAAACAGGATGTCTCTAACCCATAAGATTCTTCTCAGTGAAGATGCCAAAATCTTTTCACGAAACATCCTTAGCTGGCAACTATACAAATGTCTGGGTGACTTCAGTTTGGCAATTCTTATAAGCTACACATGTTCCTTTTATTCAGATTTGGACTTGAGATTATTGGAAAAATACGTGTTCTCTATTTGTACTGTTAGGACATACGTTTCTTTTTTTTTTTAATTTTTTTAATGTTTATTTTTGAGAAAGACAGAGGGCAAGTGTGGGAGGGACAGAGAGAGAGAGAGAGAGAGAGAGAGAGAGAGAGAGAGAGAGACAGCAAGACACAGAATCTGGCAGGCTCCAGGCTCCGAGCTGTTAGTGCAGAGCCCCATATGGGGCTTGAACTCACAAACCTTGAGATCACGACCTGAGCTGAAGTTGGACGCGTAACCGACTGAGGCACCGAGGCACCCCAGGACATACATTTATTGAAGGTAAAGAGACATTGCTTTGTCTCCTTTAAATATGTAATCCAGCAACAGTATGTGTAGGTCTTTGAAAACATTTTGCACATTTTCTCCTATGGTGTTCACCATTAGAGAAATGACTGTCCAAATTGAGTTGGCTGAGCAGCTACTAACAGCAAATGTTTCCTACATTTATTCATTTATGCCAACTAATTGATTTGTCCTGCCAATATAAATGAGACTTACACAATTTTATGGTAAAATAAAAAAAATAAGATAGATTATAAATAAAAATATAATTGAAGAAATGTTGGACTCATAATCCCTGACCTGCTGAGAACCAATGTAACTCACGTTTTCTAATTAATTGTATAATTTGCTCAGGTTTTAGTAGGAAATGGAGCCTAGAGAGTCAGAATATCTCCCAACCAAATTTTATACCTTGTGGAACAGAAAATCCAATAAAATACCTAAAAGCCTGATCCGAAATTACTATACAAGTGATGAGGTTGAGAAATCAGGGTCTGCCTTGGAACATAAGAATATATGGAATGAAATGAATATAAATGATAGCAACACATTTTGGCAGTAGTGAACCCAGGAGAAAGAGTTAAGGGCATAGTCTTCCCTAGTGAGGAGCATAATTTTATCAATAAGATTGCTTAGAATTACCAACACATGGTAATTATAATAAAAGACAGACTTGTGGTTAGATAGTTTATCACTGTTTTACAATCTCTATGGATAATGCAAACCCTTAATGGGTAGATCCCAGGCAGACCCATTCCATCCCTCCTCTTTTGGTACACAAATGTATTTTGATTATCTAATATCTGGATAATGTGTTTTCTTAAATTTGGCTTAGCAAATATGTGCAGAATAAACAAATCAGCCATTTTGACTGAACTCACACAAAGTTAGATGTAGGACTGACTTATACTGTAAACAAGAGAGTAATGTAGGAATTACCTGTGTTTGGCACTTCTTACGTCATTGATTCTTTTAAAGAAACACTGCGATTCATTAAAGTGTTACAATAGATCCTGGGGATATCAAGATAAATAAGAGCCACACCCAGTTTTAGCCTATAGGAACTCACAATCCAGTAGGAAAATAGACACAACTGAACAACATATTATAAAACATGTGGACGCACACTGTGAAGATGCTGTGTATGAAGTCTGTGGTGGCCAAGAAAAAGGAGCAGTTGATTTCCCTTGAGGCAGAAATGCTAAAGTCACACAACTGAACTGGATTTTAAAAGACAAAAATGAGTTTGCCTGCTGGAGTGCTGCGAAAAAAGGCTGTCTGTCTCTGTATTGACAATATAGGGAGCAAAACAACTGGCTAACTTCTTTCACGCCGAGGTTTTACCTATCTCAGGAATGATATTTGCTTTGTAAAAGAGGATTATGTAAGTCATTGAATCACCAAATAATGGACACTCGGGCAACACGGAAGGTAGAATTTTTCTTTAGGGAGTCTTCTGGCATTCCTCAAATCATACCCTTTGGGTGATTACCTGCCTGATATATAAAAAAGGCCAGCTCAGATTTGGGTTCTCCAGTTGAGACATTCCAATAAAAAGGAGACATAGGGTCATTTCCACCAAATAAATAATGTGGTTTAATAGTTGGAAAAAACTAATGAACTCAGAGTTGTTTTAAAATGTATGGGGCCTAGTTTTGGAAAAAGAAATCACCTCAGTTTCCCAACAGGGTTGTAAAATACAAGTCCTAGAAAATGTCAATGCAGGTTGTAAAAAATTAAGTACCACTGGAAATTATCTACGTAATCCTGGTTTGTAGGATTTCCATTTCAGGAAAATACCTATTAAGGTTACTACACTGTGGGTCACCGACATAGCATCATCGTTCTAGTGGGCTAACTCTACCTCAACATCTCGGAATGCAGTGCAACCACCATTCTTGCCCTCACTGCCCTGTCCTACATCTCTATCACATGCAGTGGTGCCCAGAATAGCTTGCGATCTAAAGATAATGACTATTGTCATCTTTATGATTGAAAGTGAGCTTATGACACATTTCTTATTTCTCTTTCCAACTAGGGGATTCCAAGTAAGCAAACAAAGCATTGACGAAAGTTGAAGAGAAAGTGTCCAGTACTACCCTTCTTATATGTTTGTCTCCCCATTTCTATCTGATGGTTGTTCATAGCCCATCTGGTGGCTACTTGACACAAAAGATCCTACATCTAATTCCACTGTGCCTTGGCAAGTGACGTCATTGTTTAGACACGCCTCTGAGGTGCTGGCATTGTCAGATTCTACACCGTAGTTATGCCTATGGAGATACCAGTTTTTATTCTCTGTCTTCTCATCCTCAAATTTAAACTCATTAAAGATTTGTGGTTCTTGCTGTAAATGAACTTTGTTGGTGTACAAGTGTATAAATGGCTTTTAAACTTGTAATTCTATCCAGTATGTTTTGAAATACCATTCAATGAATACTTCTTTTTTCCCCATGGAAAATACAAATATTTGCCAATCTAGCTTTAAACAGGAAAGGAAAACCTTTATTCACAAATTGTTTAGCTTCCTATTTTGCTTGTTAGGTTTCAGGTGTATACTTCTGGGCACAGCTGGTTTCTAAGCTTTGCAGGAGACTCTGTCTCTGAAAACAGATATTTTCACCAAACTGTCATTAAATACAGGATAAATTTTGATTCACGTCAGCACCCCTTCCCTCTTTGGAGTTGGTTTCTTTTTTTGTTCAGGTGCAAATGTTTCTGCACAGCTGTCTGGAGCACCCTTCCAAGCCTTGTGCAGAAAATAAAAATATTTTCCTATTCAGTTATAGCAACAAAAGAAAAAGGGGAAAGAAACAGTCTTGCCTTTCTACCTTCTGAGCATGTAAATAGCAGTTCCACACTGTCCCCTCATGGGCGCCTGGCCCCAAGCAGCACACTGCAGGCTGACTGCCAACCATTTTGTGTAGAAGTAGCATTGGCAGGAGTTTGCTTTGGCAAAGGATCTGTTTCTTTCTCAACCTAAGGCTATTACAAGCTTCCTGTTGTATCTGCTCTATTCGATTTGCTGTCTATCATTCTGCTCTGACCACGGCTACCTTTTAATCTACTTAGTGCATGAGGGCAATATAACAAATCCTTCAATTATTTTATCTTATCACAGGCTGTTCTGCCACTTTTTTTTTTCTGTTTTAAAGTTTGTCTCTTGGGATTTGGAGCTAGAAAACTATCAAAAATTCAGTCTGTCTTACTCCTCATCAATATTTAGGCAACTTTGTAAATGGCTGTTCTTGAGTGCCCTTGCATCTCCTGAAGCTGTGTGGACTGCTTGCAAACATTCAAAGTGAACACAGGTCCTGTCATTGGATCATTCTGGTGAGATTATGTTGGCAAAATATCAAGAGTTTGTATGTTCGTATTTTGGTACTATTTTCATAAACAAGGTTTATTTGAAAGTCAAAACAATTACACTAATCTTATAGCTCTTTGAGATCTTCCTCAGTTAATCAATGATAGTTAGCTACTGTGATCAATGATAACTTTAATTCCAGAACTTGTAAATTTCCAAGCACTTCTAGGCAAATAGCTACTCCTAGTCTCAACTGTATCAGTTCTAAAGATGGGGATAAGAATAAAATTTGCAGCATCTGTGTTATAGTAAATATTGAATATGATATAATCTCCATACAGTACTTTGCATATTGCCCAGCATTACATGCGCAATGAAGATGGTGATGAAGATGATGACGATGATGATTGACGTGACTCCAGTTAGTAAGAAGCCAGCTTTCTTTAAGCTTTCTTTAAGCACATGCTTTTGGCCAGTATGTGACAGGATCGTGATGAAATAATAGAATATAGCCCAGAATGCAGTCTTTTGCCACTTCCTCGCTTCAGATCGAGAAAGTAAAAGTTCAATAAGACAGACAAGAGCCCCAGATTTTATAATTAGCAGCAGATATAGGAATAAAACCTTGAGTCCTTATTCAGGGTCTCCAAAGTTCTTGTTTCTTCCTCTACATCGTGTTATTTTCCTGACCACTTTCTTTGTCCTTTTCTCCAAAAATTAAAAAAGAAAACATAAATTTTACAAATGGAAAGCAGATACTAAGGCCAGGTTTAGAGGAGGGGGAAGAGGAAGAGGAAAAAAAGAAAGACAGACAATTCTAAATTCCACAGTCCACGGCAAGTTCACTAAAATCTACCCTTTTGGAGTCTACAAGAAAAGTGATCTTGAATAAAGACTAAGAAAATCTGGGGGTCCATTACTTGTTTGCCTTATACCAGGAAATTAAGCTGGACCATATGTAACCCACAAAAATTTCTTATTTCTATTCTAGAAACATTCTTTGATAAACTTCTTCAACCTTTTCCCAAGACTTAGTCTGCTTTCTGTTTTGTCTTGTATGGCTGAGCTGCTGATTCACTAACAGAAAAATCATGCCCTCACAATCTTGTTTCCTTTAACAATTCAAAATAGAGACTGGAAAGTCAGGTAAAGTATCTCCCAGCCTCCTTGGGCACAAGGGGTGACCATGTATGACCAATAAGATGCTTACAGGGGAACTTTTAAGACAGTTTTTGCTACCTTACAAAGGAGAATAATGTGACAGGAGAGCTCATTCTCCATTTTTTAAAGTTTTGAATATGAACATTGTGTCTGGTGCTAAGGCAGCCATTTCTTTCCCATAAGGCAATCATCATGAAGATAATGAGCTAACATTTAAGAATAGTAGAGTGAAAAGACAAAAACTGAATCTGAGAATATCTTGGAATTGGTTTGTTGTTAAGAGTAAGTGTTATGTTTCAAGTCATTATTAGTTGAGTTTTCTATTACTTATAGAAGATGTAATTTCTAATTGACACTGTGTGATGGAGAATGTTAGGTATGTGGGTCGCATCTTCCTAGTCAATTGAATGTCTGACTCTTGGTTTCAGCTCAGGTCATGATCCCAAGGTTGTGGGATGGAACCCCATATTAGGCTCCATGCTGTCTCTCTCTCTGTCTCTCTCCCCGACTTGTGCTCTCTTTTTCTCTCTCAAAAAAAGTACATACTAAAATTTTTAAAAATTTGTTTGGTATAAACTTCTTTGCATGTGATTTAAAATGTATGTACCCTTTGACCCTGCAATTACACCTCCAGGAACTCTGATTTATTCACTGTGTTAAATGAAAGATGGCTGTAATTATTTATTACTTCTATTGAGAAGCAGAGTTTTCTTTCTTGCCCTTTAACTTCAGGCTGGCCATAGTAAATTCCCTGGCTAGCAGAGAGTAGCAAAAGTGATGTCATGGAACTTCTAAAGTTGGGTCATAAGACACCTTGCAGCTATCATCTGGGCCTTTTGGAACACTCTTTTTTGAGCACTGAGTTGCTACATAGATGCCCAAATCCACTGAGTCTGCTATGTAGAACAGCCTATGTATAAGCAATTCTGTCAATAGTCCCAGCTGAGTCCAGCTTTCTAACGGTACTTGTCAAGGCACCAGTCATAAGAGGGAAGTTGCCTTGAACCCCAGACAGCACATCTGGCACCTAACTTCTGCTGAATGACTGACATTCATGTCATGTGAAACAGAAGAATCACCGATGAATTCCTGACACACAAAACCTTGAGACAAAATAAATTATGATGATTGACTGCTAAATTTCGTGGTAGTTTTTTATATAGTAATTGATTACTATAATACATAAGTACATAAAGACATATATACAAGAATGCTCAGTAAAGCCTTTACTATAAAAATTAAAACCTGGAACAATTTAAATTCCATTAGGAAGGGACAAGTAATTTGTAGCAAATCCATATAAAAATCTATAACACATAAGTCTGTTGAAAAGACTGGTATATATATTTGTATAAAATGATGTAAAGAGTTGATTATCTATTTTGAGAGATAAATTGTATGTGCAAGTGGGGGAGGGCGAGAGAAAGAGGAAGAGATAGATAGAGAGAGAAAGAGAGAGAGAGAGAGAGAGAGAGAGAGAGAGAGAGAGAATCCCAAGCTCAGGCTCCACACTGTCAGCACAGAGCCTGATGAAGGGCTTGAACTTACAAACCCTGAAATCATGACCTGAGCCCTAATTGGACACTTAACTGGCTGAGCCATCCAGGAGCCCAATGGTTATGCTTTTTTTGGGTTTTTTGTTTTTGTTTTTTTTTTAGTTGTTGTTTTTAGGGTTGATTTATTTATTTTGAAAGGGAGAGGCAGAGAGAGACGGAAAGAGAGAATTCCATGCTGACAGCACAGAGCCTGATGAGGGGCTGATGTGGGGCTCCATGTGGGGTTCAATCCCTCAAACCTATGAGATCATGACCTGAGCCAAAATCAAGAGTTTGATACTTAACCAACTGAGCCACCCAGGCGCCCCATAAGGCTGTTAATAGTTTCAGCCTCATGGGAAATTTTTACCCCTTTTGCCAGATGTTATCGTTCACAGATAATTTTTTTGTTTTTGTTTACATTGCTTAGGCATTAAGAAATTTTCGGGGCGCCTGGGTTGGTCAGTTGGTTAAACGTCCGACTTAGGCTCAGCTCATGATCTCGCGGTCCATGGGTTCGAGCCCTGCGTCGGGCTCTGTGCTGACAGCTCAGAGCCTGGAGCCTGTTTCAGATTCTGTGTCTCCTTCTTTCTCTGACCCTCCCCTGTTCATGCTCTCTCTCTCTCTGTCTCAAAAATAAATAAAATGTTAAAAAAAATTAAAAAAAAGAAATTTTGGAAATCAGCAAAAGGTGGCAAAAAAGGACAGACTACAATTCCATCTAAAGATACCTTTTGTATTCTAGGCTTTTCCATGCACATTTCATTTTAAGTGAGCTCAAGTGTTACATTGCTTTACATCTTTTATACATTTGGGTTTTCCAGATTTAACATCATATCATCTGCAAATAATTATTTGCTTTCTTCTTTCCAGGTTTCACTAGCTAGACTTAGGACAATGTTCAATAGTAACAGTGTCTTCCTAAAGCTTTGGACTAAGTCCCACACTGTCTCTTGGATCAAGCTTGATAGTCTTCATCATGTTGAGGAAACATTTTTATTTTTCTGTATTAAAAACTTATACTAGTTAATGGTTTTTGGATTTTTGCTATAGTCTTGGGTATCCAATTGGAAAGACTCTATTATTTTTTATATTCATCTTGTCTATGTGATAAATTTTATTAATAGATTTCATAATGATGAATTGTTTGATTCTGGGACTAAAGATCATTTTGTTGTAGGTTGTTAAAGACTTTGTGAGTCTGCAGTCATAAAGAATTGGATATACAGATTTCTCTGTATCTTTGTCATTCATTTATTTTTAGAATAGTTCTTATTTTATAAAGTGAATTTGGCAACTTTCCTTTTTGTAATCTGTTTCCCAGTAATTTTTGTAGCACAGACATTATCCGTGTTTTGAAAACTTAGAATAAGTCAAGTGTAAAAGTATTGGTTGCTGGAGATGTTTTTTCTGTTTGTGCTGTTTTTGACAGTTTCTAGTTTTTTTTGCTTTGTTTTTTCCTTTTAAAGCCTTTGTTGAATTTGTCCTTGTTGAATTTGAATCTAAAGTTTTTCATTAGATAGTTGTTTATTTTCTTGAGATTATTAAATATATTGGTATCAATTGTTCTAATTTTAAAATGTATTCTAGAGCTGTTAAGATATTTCCTTTCTAATATTAATTTTATTAACCAGAGCTTTTCCATATAACTGTTTATAAAAATCTCATGTTTATCATTTCCCTTGTTTTGCTATGTAATTATTTCTACTTGGAGCTCCATTATTTAGTTTCTTCTGAATTATTTAGATTTTGTTTATTTTTCTTGCTATCTCTTGAGTAAACCTTTAAACGAATATTTCACTTATTTTAAAAATAATGAAAATAACATTTGCTTTGAATATGACTTTGATTGCATCTCATAGGTCTGATATGAGTTTTTGTTGTTGTTGTCGTCTCACTTATTCTGTTAAAGTTAATCCAATATTCTCCTTGACTAATTGTTATTTATAAGGATGTATACAAAAATTTTCAAGTGTTTGGGTTTTGTTGATGCTATTTTCTTTTCATTTACCTTCTTAACTATCTTGGAATATGGCCAGTTAGGTAATATTTATATGTGGTTATATTAAAACTGTGAACTTTTCTTAAATCAATTTCTCAAAGTTAAGAATAACACTGTACTAATTTATCCACCTTTTGGAATATAACTTTCCTCCACCCCAAACTCCACCCTTGCCTAATGTTATCCTTTGTAATTCAACCAGGAGATAAGACCCAACAATTTTTTCTTTGTTACTGCTACCTATTTGGAAGGAAAAAAATGTTGTAAGGAACATTTTTGAAAGTTATGGTTTTTTTTTTTTTTTAAACATCTGGATGGAGTCCATTCTGAGTTCAGACACATCTGAGAATATCTTTGCACTGCTTTCATATAAGAATTATACCTTGGCTGAATATAGAATATAAAACACATTACTGTTAAAGTTGTATTGGTGCTGCTCCAGTTTCTTTTTCTTTTTCTTTTTTTTTTAATTTTTATTTTAAGTAGGCTTCATGCTCCATGTGGGGCTTGAACTCATGACCCTGAGACGAAGAGTCATGCTCTACAAATTGAGCCAGCCAGGCTTCCCTCCGGTTTCTTATTGTGTTTAATATGGACCAAAAATTGGGAGCCAGCCTGACATTTCCTTTACCTTGTGAGTCACCATTTTGTTTTGTTGACTACCGGAGAAACTTTTAATTTTAAATGTTAAATAATTAGGTTAACACAAAGTGAAAATCATTTTATTATTTTTTTTTCTTTGCACAATAAACAAGAGAAAGTTTAGGCCACATCTTAGGTCTTTTCTTTGAAGATATGAACAATTAAATTTCTTTATATTTTTAATAATTGATTTATTTTATCTTTATTTTTAAATATTCTTATTATGGTAATTAATATGTTTTATCGAGGTATCATATGGATGTTTTAAAATGGTCAGTTGTTTAGTATTCAATTCAATTTAACTGTCATCCAAAATACATATCAAAAATTCTTGTTCCTCTTTCTTACACCTATTATCATAGATTACTTCTGCCCATTCTAGAAGTTCATATAAATGGAATCATACAGAATGTATTCTTTCGGGACAAGTTTCATTCACTCAGCATGTTTGTGCTGTCGATTCATACATCAGTAAGACACTGCATTTTACTTCTGGTTTTTTTTTTTTAAGTTTATTTACAGAGGCAGCGAATGCAAGCAAGAGCGGGACAGAGAGAGAGAGAGAGAGAGAGAGAGAGAGAATCTCAAGCAGGCTCTGCACTGTCAGCATAGAGCCTGATGTGTGGCTTGAACCCACAAATTGTGAGATCATGACTGGAGCTGAAACCAAGAGTCAGACACTTAACTGAAGCATCCAGGCACCCCATTCCATTTTGCTTCTGAGTTGTCTTTCATTGTGTGAATACCCTGTGGTTTATTCCTCCTCTTAATGGGTATATAGAAGGTTATCGTTTTTTACTGTTATTATTGAGCCTGCTAGGAACTTTTTGTTCAAGTCTTTATGGTGGATTTATGTTTTTATTTCTCTTGGATTAATACCTAGGGGTGGAATTGCAGCGTTATAACATAGACGTATGTTTAACTTAATAAGAAATTGTCCCAAAAGTCTCCAAAATGTTGAGCCACGTTACACGCCTACCAACAGTGTATGAAAGTTCCAGTTGTTCAACGCCATCACTATTTCATGTCAGTCTTTTTGAATTTCAGGCATTTCATGGGTGTTGAATGATCTCTCACTATGGCTTAAATTTGCACTTCCCTGATGCCAGTAATATTGACCACATTCTCAAGTTTATTACCACTTATATTTCTTCTTTTACAGAGTAATTTTTCAAGTTATTTCTTAGTTTATAAATGATTGTTCACTTTTTTATTGTTGATATGTAGAAATTCTTTATTGATTTTAAGTATGATTTTTTTCAGATAGATATATTACAAATATTTTTTCCAGAGAGTTTTTTTAAGTGGAAATTCAAGAAAATTCTCTCTCTCTCTGTCTTTCCCTTTCTCTCTCACACACATGCATACTCAAAAGCAATTTTGTATTCAGCTTCTGATTCAGTAGTAGATTAATGAATCTACCTTTACTTCATGACTTTGATATTTTATTTTTATCAGGCTTATCATTATTTCCTTCAATGTTGTTTTAAATTAACTCTTATGTTTTTGTTTCCATGTGGTTTCATTTTAAGATTTTGTTTTGTTCTATTATCTTTTTATAAAAGTTTTTTTTTATATAGAAGGTGTTAGATTGAATTTTTTAATTGGAGAGTAATTGAGATGCAACTATAGTTCTGGACTCTAACACAGACTGAACCACCCTGACTATTTTAAGTCATTCATTTTAGAATCTGCTTTTTGGGGGTACTGCTCAAGCATGAAGAACAAGACTTATGAAGAGGCTCCCTGATAAAGTACTAAATTTATAAATGTTCTTTGGAAATACCTCAGCACAAAAATAAGGTTGTGGAGAAACAACAGTATTTGTCTATTTGCCCCTAAATAACAATACAACAGAAATTACAGCTATAATAATTAGGTCAAATGTAAATATACATATAAAGTTAAAAGTTACTAATTATTATAACAATGTAAAAATCAATATGACAATATATTTTTGTGGCTTCATATGTTAAATTTTTGCAAGTCTGACATTAGGTTTGTTTTTTCTCTAAGTTAGTGAAATTTACCCAACAGTTCTCAATGTGCTATCGTGTATAGGTCTGTAATGCTTGCCACCTAATATCTAACTGCTATTCTTTTTTTAAGAGAATAATTATGCCGCACAGATATAATTGGAGTATGATTCTAGAAATACTTCATTGTAAATAATAAGCTACAGTTTATTGGAAGGAGGGTAATTTTAACAGTCCTTATGTATTGGAATCTTCAAAATTCAAATCCCCAAAGACTACAGCAACAAATTAAAAAAGAGAAAAAAATATTTATATATTTTTGTGTATATATATATATACACACACACACACACACACACACACACACACACACACAGACATATATATAATACCACAATAAAACCACCACATGAAATGAAAATACATTCAGTGAACAGAATTCCTGGCATTATCTATCATGTTTAGATATTACTTTGTGTGATATTCTGTCTTGCTTCCCTAGGGTTGCCTAACAAAGTGACTTAAAATAACAAATTGATGCTCTCGGATTTCTGGAGGTTAGAAATATAAAACCAAAATGTCAGCAGGTCCATGCCCCTATGAAGACTCTTGGAAGAATCCTTCTTTGTCTAATCCCACTCTTGGTGGCCCCAGGTTTTCCTTGGCTTGTGACAACATCATCCCCAAATCTGCCTCCATCTTTACATAGTCTTCTTCCCTCTGTGTCTCTTTGTCTCTGTGTGTTCACATGGCCTTTTTAAGAGGCCTTTCATTAGGTTTAGGATATATCTTAATCCAGAATGACCTTTTTAAAATTTAACTAATGATATCTGCAAAGACCCTATTTCCAAATAAATTCCTATTGTGAGGGTCTGGGTGGACATAAACTTTGCGAGACATTATTCAACCAGTAGAATCTCTTAGAGAATATAAAAATAATATAAAATCATATTAAAAAGATTGATTTTAAATTTTCAGTTCAGTCTTGGTCTGAGTACTTTCACATTACATTAAAAGATCTTTGGGTTGACATGATTCTGGAATTAGTGCTTGATCTTGTGAACAACTGACTAGTAGCATGGCCTTGGGTAAATTGTTTAATATCAAATCTCTCAGTTTTTCCAGGATCAAAGGTGAGGAGATTGGACTAACTGAATGTTAAGGTCTCTTCTGTGTCTAAAATCCTTCGCTTCTATATAGAGTCCAGACATATTTAATGGTCATGATTTATGCAGCAATTTAAATTATACTGTATAAAATTATGAAAAAAGAATTTGACCTAGTAAGGTAGTAAAATTAACCCTCAGATGAATTCTCTACATTTCATATGTTTTATTGGGAATAGAACAGAATAAAACTGAATGGAATGGAATGGAATGGAATGGAATGGGATAGGATAGGGTAAGATAGGACAGGATAGGATAGGATAGACTACAAAAGTTAGGGAGACTGGCTTTCTTTTGTATTTTCTATATAATTAGCCAGAAATTTCTCTTACAGAAGGATTAGCTTATTTGTATGCCAAAAAATGTTTTTCTAGTGGTTAGTCCCAAGAAAGATCTTCCACAAAAAAGATCTTCTAGGGGCGCCTGGGTGGCGCAGTCGGTTAAGCATCCGACTTCAGCCAGGTCATGATCTTGCGGTCCGTGAGTTCGAGCCCCGCGTCAGGCTCTGGGCTGATGGCTCAGAGCTGATGGCTCAGAGCCTGGAGCCTGTTTCTGATTCTGTGTCTCCCTCTCTCTCTGCCCCTCCCCCATTCATGCTCTGTCTCTCTCTGTCCCAAAAATAAATAAACGTTGAAAAAAAAATTAAAAAAAAAAAAGATCTTCTAAATCAATAATAGAACAATTCAGCTGACAAGTTTCAAGAACCATTTTAAAATCAAATAACTGTGTTTGAATAGGTACATAATGACCAGATCTTGTCACCTACTCTTCTCCTACCTACCCTGTGTGTGTGTGTGTGTGTGTGTGTGTGCGCGCGTGTGTGTAAGCTTGTATTATCAGTTATTGTATGCTTTTGGAAGTATTTTGCTGACAAGTCTAAAGTTTCTTGAAACTATTTCTCTGTTTACTTTGTTATGAAATGAATGGTTATATAGCTAGCAGAAGCAGAGTCAGAAAAGCATAGTAATTTTTAAAAATTGACACTATTTAAACAGTGTGGTTCCTTCCTTGTATTTCTAAACATCTTGATAGAGGATTTCAGATTCATTGATTTGGTTATGAATCCTGGGGATATTCTTATTTAACTAGGAAGATATTGTAAACTTTTTCCTTTAAGAATCTATTTAAGTATATATTTTTCTCTTTGGTGTGTATATCCTAATAGCCATTCACAATCAGTGATATCAGCATCTCTTCTTTATGGATGACTGAAAATTTTTAAAAAGCTACCTAAGTTGTCATGTTTCTAGACATGAACTATATATTTATGTAACTAAGTTAAATACCAAATTTACAATGGTTAGATAATGAAAATGAATGCCCACAGAAATGCACGAATGAAAAATTCCTTATTGATTTGGTTTTGCATGTAAATTAGTTTTTTGTAGTATTGTTCTCTGTAAAACAATGA